>NC_091257.1:5647500-6272500 GCF_042477335.2 Ovis canadensis | reverse complement strand
CAATGAGGCTTCTCGAGGCTAATCACGTCTAACCACTGGAACTTCCAAAGTGTCCTTCACACCCTTGCTGCAACTCAAGAAGTTCCCCGGCATACCCGTCTCCACTCGAGAGGAAGCACGTGGGGTCCCGCACACATCCAGGGGAGCCCCGTTTCCACCTCCGAGCTCGAGATGAGGGATCCTTTCCCTGTTTCTTAGGGAAAGAATTCCCGGCGTTCCCGTCGCATCTCAAGAGGAGGCGCTCTCCACAGGAGAGGCGAGAGGAACTCCAGGGTCGTGCCACCATTCCAAGAGTCCGCCAGATGTGTCAGTCCATTCCTGAGGAACCTGTTTTCCCTGCACTGCCTTGACTTTCAAGCCGAGGATCGACTCCCACCACGTGTGTACGTGGGACAGCCCTGTGGGAAAGCCTCGTGGGAAAGCCTCGTGGGAAAGACTCGAGGGAAAACCATAGATCCTTTGATCCACGCGGCGGACTGCGTGACACTGCTGCTACCGCTCTGGAGGAAAGCGCAAGTGCATGCCCGCATTCGAGACGAGGACTGACTCCACTGGGGAGACTCCAGAAGTACCCCAAGATCCATGTCAGCACTGGAGAGGAATCCTCAGGTTCCGGCCCCGACTCCACACAAGGTCTTAGGCACCGGCATCGACGGGAGAGGAATCCCGAGAGGCCCCCGAGGAACTCGCATGGGGACTGGCCTTTCCTGAGGCCACCAGAGCGGGTCCCTGAGGTCCCCGTCGTAAGTCGAGAGCACCTGCCGCAACTCGAGGAAATCCAGGAGGTTTTGCCCTCGAGGCGAGATGAGGCCCATTTCCGCTGAGGCTTCTCGAGGCTAATCACGTCTAACCACTGGAACTTCCTAAGGGTCCTTCACACCCTTGCTGCAACTCAAGAAGTTCCCCGACATACCCGTCTCCACTCGAGAGGAAGCTCGTGGGGTCCGGCACACATCCAGGGGAGCCCCGTTTCCGCCTCCTAGCTTGAGATGAGGGATCCTTTCCCTGTTTCGTAGGGAAAGAATTCCCGGCGTTCCCGTCGCATCTCAGGAGGAGGCGCTCTCCACAGGAAAGGCGAGAGGAACTCCAGGGTCGTGCCACCATTCCAAGAGTCCCCCAGATGTGTCAGTCCATTCCATAGGAACATGTTTTCCCTGCACTGCCTTGACGTTCAAGCCGAAGATCGAGTCCCACCACGTGTGCACGTGGGACAGCCCTGTGGGATAGCCTCGTGGGAAAGCCTCGTGGGAAAGACTCGAGGGAAAACCATAGATCCTTTGATCCACGCGGCGGACTGCGTGACACTGCTGCTACCGCTCTGGAGGAAAGCGCATGTGCATGCCCTCATTCGAGACGAGGACTGACTCCCCTGGGGAGACTCCAGAAGTACCCCAAGATCCATGTCAGCACTGGAGAGGAATCCTCAGGTTCCGGCCACGACTCCACACAAGGTCTTAGGCCCCGGAATCGACGGGAGAGGAATCCCGTGAGGCCCCCGAGGAACTCGCATGTGGACTGGCCTTTCCTGAGGCCACAAGAGCGGGTCCCTGAGGTCCCCGTCATAAGTCGAGAGCACCTGCCGCAACTCGAGAAAATCCAGGAGGTTTTGCCCTCCAGGCGAGATGAGGCCCATTTCCGCTGAGGCTTCTCGAGGCTAATCACATCTAACCACTGGAACTTCCCAAGGGTCCTTCACACCCTTGCTGCAACTCAAGAAGTTCCCCGACATACCCGTCTCCACTCGAGAGGAAGCCCGAGGGTCCCGCCCACATCCAGGGGAGCCCCGTTTCCGCCTCCTAGCTCGAGATGAGGGATCCTTTCCCTGTTTCGTAGGGAAAGAATTCCCGGCGTTCCCGTCACATCTCAAGAGGAGGCGCTCTCCACAGGAAAGGCGAGAGGAACTCCAGGGTCGTGCCACCATTCCAAGAGTCCCCCAGATGTGTCAGTCCATTCCAGAGGAACCTGTTTTCCCTGCACTGCCTTGACGTTCAAGCCGAGGATCGACTCCCACCACGTGTGCACGTGGGACAGCCCTGTGGGAAAGCCTCGTGGGAAAGCCTCATGGGAAAGACTCGAGGGAAAACCATAGATCCTTTGATCCACGCGGCGGACTGCGTGAAACTGCTGCTACCGCTCTGGAGGAAAGCGCAAGTGCATGCCCGCATTCGAGACGAGGACTGACTCCCCTGGGGAGACTCCAGAAGTACCCCAAGATCCATGTCAGCACTGGAGAGGAAACCTCAGGTTCCGGCCCCGACTCCACACAAGGTCTTAGGCCCCGGCATCGACGGGAGAGGAATCCCGAGAGGCCCCCGAGGAACTCGCATGGGGACTGGCCTTTCCTGAGGCCACCAGAGCGGGTCCCTGAGGTCCCCGTCGTAAGTCGAGAGCACCTGCCGCAACTCGAGAAAATCCAGGAGGTTTTGCCCTCCAGGCGAGATGAGGCCCATTTCCGCTGAGGCTTCTCGAGGCTAATCACATCTAACCACTGGAACATCCAAAGGGTCCTTCTCACCCTTGCTGCAACTCAAGAAGTTCCCCGACATACCCGTCTCCACTCGAGAGGAAGCACGAGGGTCAAGCACACATCCAGGGGAGCCCCGTTTCCGCCTCCTAGCTCGAGATGAGGGATCCTTTCCCTGTTTCGTAGGGAAAGAATTCCCGGCGTTCCCGTCGCATCTCAAGAGGAGGCGCTCTCCACAGGAAAGGCGAGAGGAACTCCAGGGTCGTGCCACCATTCCAAGGGTCCCCCAGATGTGTCAGTCCATTCCAGAGGAACCTGTTTTCCCTGCACTGCCTTGACGTTCAAGCCGAGGATCGACTCCCACCACGTGTGCACGTGGGACAGCCCTGTGGGAAAGCCTCGTGGGAAAGCCTCGTGGGAAAGACTCGAGGGAAAACCATAGATCCTTTGATCCACGCGGCGGACTGCGTGACACTGCTGCTACCGCTCTGGAGGAAAGCGCAAGTGCATGCCCGCATTCGAGACGAGGACTGACTCCCCTGGGGAGACTCCAGAAGTACCCCAAGATCCATGTCAGCACTGGAGAGGAATCCTCAGGTTCCGGCCCCGACTCCACACAAGGTCTTAGGCCCCGGCATCGACGGGAGAGGAATCCCGAGAGGCCCCCGAGGAACTCGCATGGGGAGTGGCCTTTCCTGAGGCCACCAGAGCGGGTCCCTGAGGTCCCCGTCATAAGTCGAGAGCACCTGCCGCAACTCGAGAAAATCCAGGAGGTTTTGCCCTCCAGGCGAGATGAGGCCCATTACCGCTGAGGCTTCTCGAGGCTAATCACATGTAACCACTGGACCTTCCAAAGGGTCCTTCTCACCCTTGCTGCAACTCAAGAAGTTCGCCGACATACCCGTCTCCACTCGAGAGGAAACACGAGGGTCCCGCACACATCCATGGGAGCCCCGTTTCCGCCTCCTAGCTCGAGATGAGGGATCCTTTCCCTGTTTCGTAGGGAAAGAATTCCCGGCGTTCCCGTCGCATCTCAAGAGGAGGCGCTCTCCACAGGAAAGGCGAGAGGAACTCCAGGGACGTGCCACCATTCCAAGAGTCCCCCAGATGTGTCAGTCCATTCCAGAGGAACCTGTTTTCCCTGCACTGCCTTGACGTTCAAGCCGAGGATCGACTCCCACCACGTGTGCACGTGGGACAGCCCTGGGGAAAGCCTCGTGAGAAAGCCTCGTCGGAAAGACTCGAGGGAAAACCATAGATCCTTTGATCCACGCGGCGGACTGCGTGACACTGCTGCTACCGCTCTGGAGGAAAGCGCAAGTGCATGCCCGCATTCGAGACGAGGACTGACTCCCCTGGGAAGACTCCAGAAGTACCCCAAGATCCATGTCAGCACTGGAGAGGAATCCTCAGGTTCCGGCCCCGACTCCACACAAGGTCTTAGGCCCCGGCATCGACGGGAGAGGAATCCCGAGAGGCCCCCGAGGAACTCGCATGGGGACTGGCCTTTCCTGAGGCCACCAGAGCGGGTCCCTGAGGTCCCCGTCGTAAGTCGAGAGCACCTGCCGCAACTCGAGACAATCCAGGAGGTTTTGCCCTCCAGGCGAGATGAGGCCCATTTCCGCTGAGGCTTCTAGAGGCTAATCACATCTAACCACTGGAACATCCAAAGGGTCCTTCTCACCCTTGCTGCAACTCAAGAAGTTCCCCGACATACCCGTCTCCACTCGAGAGGAAGCACGAGGGTCCCGCACACGTCCAGGGGAGCCCCGTTTCCGCCTCCTAGCTCGAGATGAGGGATCCTTTCCCTGTTTCGTAGGGAAAGAATTCCCGGCGTTCCCGTCGCATCTCAAGAGGAGGCGCTCTCCACAGGAAAGGCGAGAGGAACTCCAGGGTCGTGCCACCATTCCAAGAGTCCCCCAGATGTGTCAGTCCATTCCAGAGGAACCTGTTTTCCCTGCACTGCCTTGACGTTCAAGCCGAGGATCGACTCCCACCACGTGTGCACGTGGGACAGCCCTGTGGGAAAGCCTCGTGGGAAAGCCTCATGGGAAAGACTCGAGGGAAAACCATAGATCCTTTGATCCACGCGGCGGACTGCGTGAAACTGCTGCTACCGCTCTGGAGGAAAGCGCAAGTGCATGCCCGCATTCGAGACGAGGACTGACTCCCCTGGGGAGACTCCAGAAGTACCCCAAGATCCATGTCAGCACTGGAGAGGAATCCTCAGGTTCCGGCCCCGACTCCACACAAGGTCTTAGGCCCCGGCATCGACGGGAGAGGAATGCCGAGAGGCCCCCGAGGAACTCGCATGGGGACTGGCCTTTCCTGAGGCCACCAGAGCGGGTCCCTGAGGTCCCCGTAGTAAGTCGAGAGCACCTGCCGCAACTCGAGAAAATCCAGGAGGTTTTGCCCTCCAGGCGAGATGAGGCCCATTTCCGCTGAGGCTTCTCGAGGCTAATCACATCTAACCACTGGAACATCCAAAGGGTCCTTCTCACCCTTGCTGCAACTCAAGAAGTTCCCCGACATACCCGTCTCCACTCGAGAGGAAGCACGAGGGTCAAGCACACATCCAGGGGAGCCCCGTTTCCGCCTCCTAGCTCGAGATGAGGGATCCTTTCCCTGTTTCGTAGGGAAAGAATTCCCGGCGTTCCCGTCGCATCTCAAGAGGAGGCGCTCTCCACAGGAAAGGCGAGAGGAACTCCAGGGTCGTGCCACAATTCCAAGGGTCCCCCAGATGTCAGTCCATTCCAGAGGAACCTGTTTTCCCTGCACTGCCTTGACGTTCAAGCCGAGGATCGACTCCCACCACGTGTGCACGTGGGACAGCCCTGTGGGAAAGCCTCGTGGGAAAGCCTCGTGGGAAAGACTCGAGGGAAAACCATAGATCCTTTCATCCACGCGGCGGACTGCGTGACACTGCTGCTACCGCTCTGGAGGAAAGCGCAAGTGCATGCCCGCATTCGAGACGAGGACTGACTCCCCTGGGGAGACTCCAGAAGTACCCCAAGATCCATGTCAGCACTGGAGAGGAATCCTCAGGTTCCGGCCCCGACTCCACACAAGGTCTTAGGCCCCGGCATCGACGGGAGAGGAATCCCGAGAGGCCCCCGAGGAACTCGCATGGGGAGTGGCCTTTCCTGAGGCCACCAGAGCGGGTCCCTGAGGTCCCCGTCATAAGTCGAGAGCACCTGCCGCAACTCGAGACAATCCAGGAGGTTTTGCCCTCCAGGCGAGATGAGGCCCATTTCCGCTGAGGCTTCTCGAGGCTAATCATATCTAACCACTGGAACATCCAAAGGGTCCTTCTCACCATTGCTGCAACTCAAGAAGTTCCCCGACATACCCGTCTCCACTCGAGAGGAAGCACGAGGGTCCCGCACACGTCCAGGGGAGCCCCGTTTCCGCCTAGTAGCTCGAGATGAGGGATCCTTTCCCTGTTTCGTAGGGAAAGAATTCCCGGCGTTCCCGGCGCATCTCAAGAGGAGGCGCTCTCCACAGGAAAGGCGAGAGGAACTCCAGGGTCGTGCCACCATTCCAAGAGTCCCCCAGATGTGTCAGTCCATTCCAGAGGAACCTGTTTTCCCTGCACTGCCTTGACGTTCAAGCCGAGGATCGACTCCCACCACGTGTGCACGTGGGACAGCCCTGTGGGAAAGCCTCGTGGGAAAGCCTCGTGGGAAAGACTCGAGGGAAAACCATAGATCCTTTGATCCACGCGGCGGACTGCGTGACACTGCTGCTACCGCTCTGGAGGAAAGCGCAAGTGCATGCCCGCATTCGAGACGAGGACTGACTCCCCTGGGGAGACTCCAGAAGTACCCCAAGATCCATGTCAGCACTGGAGAGGAATCCTCAGGTTCCAGCCCCGACTCCACACAAGGTCTTAGGCCCCGGCATCGACGGGTGAGGAATCCCGAGAGGCCCCCGAGGAACTCGCATGGGGACTGGCCTTTCCTGAGGCCACCAGAGCGGGTCCCTGAGGTCCCCGTCGTAAGTCGAGAGCACCTGCCCCAACTCGAGAAATTCCACGAGGTTTTGCCCTCCAGGCGAGATGAGGCCCATTTCCGCTGAGGCTTCTCGAGGCTAATCACATCTAACCACTGGAACTTCCAAAGGGTCCTTCACACCCTTGCTGCAACTCAAGCAGTTCCGCGACATACCCGTCTCCACTCGAGAGGAAGCACGTGGGGTCCCGCACACATCCAAGGGAGCCCCGTTTCCGCCTCCTAGCTCGAGATGAGGGATCCTTTCCCTGTTTCGTAGGGAAAGAATTCCCGGCGTTCCCGTCGCATCTCAAGAGGAGGCGCTCTCCGCAGGAAAGGCGAGAGGAACTCCAGGGTCGTGCCACCATTCCAAGAGTCCCCCAGATGGGTCAGTCCATTCCTGAGGAACCTGTTTTCCCTGCACTGCCTTGACGTTCAAGCCGAGGATCGACTCCCACCACGTGTGCACGTGGGACAGCCCTGTGGGAAAGCCTCGTGGGAAAGCCTCGTGGGAAAGACTCGAGGGAAAACCATAGATCCTTTGATCCACGCGGCGGACTGCGTGACACTGCTGCTACCGCTCTGGAGGAGAGCGCAAGTGCATGCCCGCATTCGAGACGAGGACTGACTCCCCTGGGGAGACTACAGAAGTACCTCAAGATCCATGTCAGCACTGGAGAGGAATCCTCAGGTTCCGGCCCCGACTCCACACAAGGTCTTAGGCCCTGATATCGACGGGAGAGGAATTCCGAGAGGCTCCCGAGGAACTCGCATGGGGAGTGGCCTTTCCTGAGGCCACCAGAGCGGGTCCCTGAGGTCCCCGTCGTAAGTCGAGAGCACCTGCCACAACTCGAGAAAATCCAGGAGGTTTTGCCCTCCAGGCGAGATGAGGCCCATTTCCGCTGAGGCTTCTCGAGGCTAATCACATCTAACCACTGGAACTTCCAAAGGGTCCTTCACACCCTTGCTGCAACTCAAGAAGTTCCCCGACATACCCGTCTCCACTCGAGAGGAAGCCCGAGGGTCCCGCCCACATCCAGGGGAGCCCCGTTTCCGCCTCCTAGCTCGAGATGAGAGATCCTTTCCCTGTTTCGTAGGGAAAGAATTCCCGGCGTTCCCGTCACATCTCAAGAGGAGGCGCTCTCCACAGGAAAGGCGAGAGGAACTCCAGGGTCGTGCCACCATTCCAAGAGTCCCCCAGATGTGTCAGTCCATTCCAGAGGAACCTGTTTTCCCTGCACTGCCTTGACGTTCAAGCCGAGGATCGACTCCCACCACGTGTGCACGTGGGACAGACCTGTGGGAAAGCATCGTGGGAAAGCCTCATGGGAAAGACTCGAGGGAAAACCATAGATCCTTTGATCCACGCGGCGGACTGCGTGACACTGCTGCTACCGCTCTGGAGGAAAGCGCAAGTGCATGCCCGCATTCGAGACGAGGACTGACTCCCCTGGGGAGACTCCAGAAGTACCCCAAGATCCATGTCAGGACTGGAGAGGAATCCTCAGGTTCCGGCCCCGACTCCACACAAGGTCTTAGGCCCCGGCATCGACGGGAGAGGAATCCCGAGAGGCCCCCGAGGAACTCGCATGGGGACTGGCCTTTCCTGAGGCCACCAGAGCGGGTCCCTGAGGTCCCCGTCGTAAGTCGAGAGCACCTGCCGCAACTCGAGAAAATCCAGGAGGTTTTGCCCTCCAGGCGAGATGAGGCCCATTTCCGCTGAGGCTTCTCGAGGCTAATCACATCTAACCACTGGAACATCCAAAGGGTCCTTCTCACCCTTGCTGCAACTCAAGAAGTTCCCCGACATACCCGTCTCCACTCGAGAGGAAGCACGAGGGTCAAGCACACATCCAGGGGAGCCCCGTTTCCGCCTCCTAGCTCGAGATGAGGGATCCTTTCCCTGTTTCGTAGGGAAAGAATTCCCGGCGTTCCCGTCGCATCTCAAGAGGAGGCGCTCTCCACAGGAAAGGCGAGAGGAACTCCAGGGTCGTGCCACCATTCCAAGGGTCCCCCAGATGTGTCAGTCCATTCCAGAGGAACCTGTTTTCCCTGCACTGCCTTGACGTTCAAGCCGAGGATCGACTCCCACCACGTGTGCACGTGGGACAGCCCCGTGGGAAAGCCTCGTGGGAAAGCCTCGTGGGAAAGACTCGAGGGAAAACCATAGATCCTTTGATCCACGCGGCGGACTGCGTGACACTGCTGCTACCGCTCTGGAGGAAAGCGCAAGTGCATGCCCGCATTCGAGACGAGGACTGACTCCCCTGGGGAGACTCCAGAAGTACCCCAAGATCCATGTCAGCACTGGAGAGGAATCCTCAGGGTCCGGCCCCGACTCCACACAAGGTCTTAGGCCCCGGCATCGACGGGAGAGGAATCCCGAGAGGCCCCCGAGGAACTCGCATGGGGAGTGGCCTTTCCTGAGGCCACCAGAGCGGGTCCCTAAGGTCCCCGTCATAAGTCGAGAGCACCTGCCGCAACTCGAGAAAATCCAGGAGGTTTTGCCCTCCAGGCGAGATGAGGCCCATTTCCGCTGAGGCTTCTCGAGGCTAATCACGTCTAACCACTGGAACTTCCAAAGTGTCCTTCACACCCTTGCTGCAACTCAAGAAGTTCCCCGACATACCCGTCTCCACTCGAGAGGAAGCACGTGGGGTCCCGCACACATCCAGGGGAGCCCCGTTTCCACCTCCTAGCTCGAGATGAGGGATCCTTTCCCTGTTTCGTAGGGAAAGAATTCCCGGCGTTCCCGTCGCATCTCAAGAGGAGGCGCTCTCCACAGGAGAGGCGAGAGGAACTCCAGGGTCGTGCCACCATTCCAAGAGTCCGCCAGATGTGTCAGTCCATTCCTGAGGAACCTGTTTTCCCTGCACTGCCTTGACGTTCAAGCCGAGGATCGACTCCCACCACGTGTGTACGTGGGACAGCCCTGTGGGAAAGCCTCGTGGGAAAGCCTCGTGGGAAAGACTCGAGGGAAAACCATAGATCCTTTGATCCACGCGGCGGACTGCGTGACACTGCTGCTACCGCTCTGGAGGAAAGCGCAAGTGCATGCCCGCATTCGAGACGAGGACTGACTCCACTGGGGAGACTCCAGAAGTACCCCAAGATCCATGTCAGCACTGGAGAGGAATCCTCAGGTTCCGGCCCCGACTCCACACAAGGTCTTAGGCACCGGCATCGACGGGAGAGGAATCCCGAGAGGCCCCCGAGGAACTCGCATGGGGACTGGCCTTTCCTGAGGCCACCAGAGCGGGTCCCTGCGGTCCCCGTCGTAAGTCGAGTGCACCTGCCGCAACTCGAGAAAATCCAGGAGGTTTTGCCCTCCAGGCGAGATGAGGCCCATTTCCGCTGAGGCTTCTTCGAGGCTAATCACGTCTAACCACTGGAACTTCCAAAGTGTCCTTCACACCCTTACTGCAACTCAAGAAGTTCCCCGACATACCCGTCTCCACTCGAGAGGAAGCACGTGGTGTCTCGCACACATCCAGGGGAGCCCCGTTTCCGCCTCCTAGCTCGAGAAGAGGGATCCTTTCCCTGTTTCGTAGGGAAAGAATTCCCGGCGTTCCCGGCGCATCTCAAGAGGAGGCGCTCTCCACAGGAAAGGCGAGAGGAACTCCAGGGTCGTGCCACCATTCCAAGAGGCCCCCAGATGTGTCAGTCCATTCCAGAGGAACCTGTTTTCCCTGCACTGCCTTGACGTTCAAGCCGAGGATCGACTACCACCACGTGTGCACGTGGGACAGCCCTGTGGGAAAGCCTCGTGGGAAAGCCTCGTGGGAAAGACTCGAGGCAAAACCATAGATCCTTTGATCCACGCGGCTGACTGCGTGACACTGCTGCTACCGCTCTGGAGGAAAGCGCAAGTGGATACCCGCATTCGAGACGAGGACTGACTCCCCTGGGGAGACTCCAGAAGTACCCCAATATCCATGTCAGCACTGGAGAGGAATCCTCAGGTTCCGGCCCCGATTCCACACAAGGTCTTAGGCCCCGGCATCGACGGGAGAGGAATCCCGAGAGGCCCCCGAGGAACTCACATGGGGACTGGCCTTTCCTGAGGCCACCTGAGCTGGTCCCTGAGGTCCCCGTCCTAAGTCGAGGGCACCTGCCGCAACTCGAGGAAATCCAGGAGGTTTTGCCCTCGAGGCGAGATGAGGCCCATTTCCGCTGAGGCTTCTCGAGGCTAATCACGTCTACCCACTGGAACTTCCTAAGGGTCCTTCACACCCTTGCTGCAACTCAAGAAGTTCCCCGACATACCCGTCTCCACTCGAGAGGAAGCTCGTGGGGTCCGGCACACATCCAGGGGAGCCCCGTTTCCGCCTCGTAGCTTGAGATGAGGGATCCTTTCCCTGTTTCGTAGGGAAAGAATTCCCGGCGTTCCCGTCGCATCTCAGGAGGAGGCGCTCTCCACAGGAAAGGCGAGAGGAACTCCAGGGTCGTGCCACCATTCCAAGAGTCCCCCAGATGTGTCAGTCCATTCCATAGGAACATGTTTTCCCTGCACTGCCTTGACGTTCAAGCCGAAGATCGAGTCCCACCACGTGTGCACGTGGGACAGCCCTGTGGGATAGCCTCGTGGGAAAGCCTCGTGGGAAAGACTCGAGGGAAAACCATAGATCCTTTGATCCACGCGGCGGACTGCGTGACACTGCTGCTACCACTCTGGAGGAAAGCGCAAGTGCATGCCCGCATTCGAGACGAGGACTGACTCCCCTGGGGAGACTCCAGAAGTACCCCAAGATCCATGTCAGCACTGGAGAGGAATCCTCAGGTTCCGGCCACGACTCCACACAAGGTCTTAGGCCCCGGATTCGACGGGAGAGGAATCCCGTGAGGCCCCCGAGGAACTCGCATGTGGACTGGCCTTTCCTGAGGCCACAAGAGCGGGTCCCTGAGGTCCCTGTCATAAGTCGAGAGCACCTGCCGCAACTCGAGAAAATCCAGGAGGTTTTGCCCTCCAGGCGAGATGAGGCCCATTTCCGCTGAGGCTTCTCGAGGCTAATCACATCTAACCACTGGAACTTCCCAAGGGTCCTTCACACCCTTGCTGCAACTCAAGAAGTTCCCCGACATACCCGTCTCCACTCGAGAGGAAGCCCGAGGGTCCCGCACACATCCAGGGGAGCCCCGTTTCTGCCTCCTAGCTCGAGGTGAGGGATCCTTTCCCTGTTTCGTAGGGAAAGAATTCCCGGCGTTCCCGTCACATCTCAAGAGGAGGCGCTCTCCACAGGAAAGGCGAGAGGAACTCCAGGGTCGTGCCACCATTCCAAGAGTCCCCCAGATGTGTCAGTCCATTCCAGAGGAACCTGTTTTCCCTGCACTGCCTCGACGTTCAAGCCGAGGATCGACTCCCACCACGTGTGCACGTGGGACAGCCCTGTGGGAAAGCCTCGTGGGAAAGCCTCATGGGAAAGACTCGAGGGAAAACCATAGATCCTTTGATCCACGCGGCGGACTGCGTGACACTGCTGCTACCGCTCTGGAGGAAAGCGCAAGTGCATGCCCGCATTCGAGACGAGGACTGACTCCCCTGGGGAGACTCCAGAAGTACCCCAAGATCCATGTCAGCACTGGAGAGGAATCCTCAGGTTCCGGCCCCGACTCCACACAAGGTCTTAGGCCCCGGCATCGACGGGAGAGGAATCCCGAGAGGCCCCCGAGGAACTCGCATGGGGACTGGCCTTTCCTGAGGCCACCAGAGCGGGTCCCTGAGGTCCCCGTCGTAAGCCGAGAGCACCTGCCGGAACTCGAGAAAATCCAGGAGGTTTTGCCCTCCAGGCGAGATGAGGCCCATTTCCGCTGAGGCTTCTCGAGGCTAATCACATGTAACCACTGGAACTTCCAAAGGGTCCTTCTCACCATTGCTGCAACTCAAGAAGTTCCCCGACATACCCGTCTCCACTCGAGAGGAAACACGAGGGTCCCGCACACATCCATGTGAGCCCCGTTTCCGCCTCCTAGCTCGAGATGAGGGATCCTTTCCCTGTTTCGTAGGGAAAGAATTCCCGGCGTTCCCGTCGCATCTCAAGAGGAGGCGCTCTCCACAGGAAAGGTGAGAGGAACTCCAGGGACGTGCCACCATTCCAAGAGTCCCCCAGATGTGTCAGTCCATTCCAGAGGAACCTGTTTTCCCTGCACTGCCTTGACGTTCAAGCGGAGGATCGACTCCCACCACGTGTGCACGTGGGACAGCCCTGGGGAAAGCCTCGTGAGAAAGCCTCGTCGGAAAGACTCGAGGGAAAACCATAGATCCTTTGATCCACGCGGCGGACTGCGTGACACTGCTGCTACCGCTCTGGAGGAAAGCGCAAGTGCATGCCCGCATTCGAGACGAGGACTGACTCCCCTGGGAAGACTCCAGAAGTACCCCAAGATCCATGTCAGCACTGGAGAGGAATCCTCAGGTTCCGGCCCCGACTCCACACAAGGTCTTAGGCCCCGGCATCGACGGGAGAGGAATCCCGAGAGGCCCCGAAGGAACTCGCATGGGGACTGGCCTTTCCTGAGGCCACCAGAGCGGGTCCCTGAGGTCCCCGTCGTAAGTCGAGAGCACCTGCCGCAACTCGAGAAAATCCAGGAGGTTTTGCCCTCCAGGCGAGATGAGGCACATTTCCGCTGAGGCTTCTCGAGGCTAATCACGTCTAACCACTGGAACTTCCAATGGGTCCTTCACACCCTTGCTGCAACTCAAGAAGTTCCCCGACATACCCGTCTCCACTCGAGAGGAAGCACGTGGGGTCCGGCACACATCCAGGGGAGCCCCGTTACCGCCTCCTAGCTCGAGATGAGGGATCCTTTCCCTGTTTCTTAGGGAAAGAATTCCCGGCGTTCCCTTCGCATCTCAAGAGGAGGCGCTCTCCACAGGAAAGGCGAGAGGAACTCCATGGTCGTGCCACCATTCCAAGAGTCCCCCAGATGTGTCAGTCCATTCCAGAGGAACCTGTTTTCTCTGCACTGCCTTGACGTTCAAGCCGAGGATCGACTCCCACCACGTGTGCACGTGGGACAGCCCTGTGGGAAAGCCTCGTGGGAAAGCCTCGTGGGAAAGACTCGAGGGAAAACCATAGATCCTTTGATCCACGCGGCGGACTGCGTGACACTGCTGCTACCGCCCTGGAGGAAAGCGCAAGTGCATGCCCGCATTCGAGACGAGGACTGACTCCCCTGGGGAGACTCCAGAAGTACCCCAAGATCCATGTCAGCACTGGAGAGGAATCCTCAGGTTCCGGCCCCGACTCCACACAAGGTCTTAGGCCCCGGCATCGACGGGAGAGGAATCCCGAGAGGCCCTCGAGGAACTCGCATGGGGACTGGCCTTTCCTGAGGCCACCAGAGCGGGTCCCTGAGGTCCCCGTCATAAGTCGAGAGCACCTGCCGCAACTCGAGACAATCCAGGAGGTTTTGCCCTCCAGGCGAGATGAGGCCCATTTCCGCTGAGGCTTCTCGAGGCTAATCACATCTAACCACTGGAACATCCAAAGGGTCCTTCTCACCCTTGCTGCAACTCAAGAAGTTCCCCGACATACCCGTCTCCACTCGAGAGGAAGCACGAGGGTCCCGCACACGTCCAGGGGAGCCCCGTTTCCGCCTCCTAGCTCGAGATGAGGGATCCTTTCCCTGTTTCCTAGGGAAAGAATTCCCGGCGTTCCCGTCGCATCTCAAGAGGAGGCGCTCTCCACAGGAAAGGCGAGAGGAACTCCAGGGTCGTGCCACCATTCCAAGAGTCCCCCAGATGTGTCAGTCCATTCCAGAGGAACCTGTTTTCCCTGCACTGCCTTGACGTTCAAGCCGAGGATCGACTCCCACCACGTGTGCACGTGGGACAGCCCTGTGGGAAAGCCTCGTGGGAAAGCCTCGTGGGAAAGACTCGAGGGAAAACCATAGATCCTTTGATCCACGCGGCGGACTGCGTGACACTGCTGCTACCGCTCTGGAGGAAAGCGCAAGTGCATGCCCGCATTCGAGACGAGGACTGACTCCCCTGGGAAGACTCCAGAAGTACCCCAAGATCCATGTCAGCACTGGAGAGGAATCCTCAGGTTCCGGCCCCGACTCCACACAAGGTCTTAGGCCCCGGCATCGACGGGAGAGGAATCCCGAGAGGCCCCCGAGGAACTCGCATGGGGACTGGCCTTTCCTGAGGCCACCAGAGCGGGTCCCTGAGGTCCCCGTCGTAAGTCGAGAGCACCTGCCGCAACTCGAGAAAATCCAGGAGGTTTTGCCCTCCAGGCGAGATGAGGCACATTTCCGCTGAGGCTTCTCGAGGCTAATCACGTCTAACCACTGGAACTTCCAAAGGGTCCTTCACACCCTTGCTGCAACTCAAGAAGTTCCCCGACATACCCGTCTGCACTCGAGAGGAAGCACGTGAGGTCCGGCACACATCCAGGGGAGCCCCGTTTCCGCCTCCTAGCTCGAGATGAGGGATCCTTTCCCTGTTTCTTAGGGAAAGAATTCCCGGCGTTCCCTTCGCATCTCAAGAGGAGGCGCTCTCCACAGGAAAGGCGAGAGGAACTCCATGGTCGTGCCACCATTCCAAGAGTCCCCCAGATGTGTCAGTCCATTCCAGAGGAACCTGTTTTCTCTGCACTGCCTTGACGTTCAAGCCGAGGATCGACTCCCACCACGTGTGCACGTGGGACAGCCCTGTGGGAAAGCCTCGTGGGAAAGCCTCGTGGGAAAGACTCGAGGGAAAACCATAGATCCTTTGATCCACGCGGCGGACTGCGTGACACTGCTGCTACCGCCCTGGAGGAAAGCGCAAGTGCATGCCCGCATTCGAGACGAGGACTGACTCCCCTGGGGAGACTCCAGAAGTACCCCAAGATCCATGTCAGCACTGGAGAGGAATCCTCAGGTTCCGGCCCCGACTCCACACAAGGTCTTAGGCCCCGGCATCGACGGGAGAGGAATCCCGAGAGGCCCCCGAGGAACTCGCATGGGGACTGGCCTTTCCTGAGGCCACCAGAGCGGGTCCCTGAGGTCCCCGTCGTAAGTCGAGAGCACCTGCCGCAACTCGAGACAATCCAGGAGGTTTTGCCCTCCAGGCGAGATGAGGCCCATTTCCGCTGAGGCTTCTCGAGGCTAATCACATCTAACCACTGGAACTTCCAAAGGGTCCTTCACACCCTTGCTGCAACTCAAGCATTTCCGCGACATACCCGTCTCCACTCGAGAGGAAGCACGTGGGGTCCCGCACACATCCAAGGGAGCCCCGTTTCCGCCTCCTAGCTCGAGATGAGGGATCCTTTCCCTGTTTCGTAGGGAAAGAATTCCCGGCGTTCCCGTCGCATCTCAAGAGGAGGCGCTCTCCACAGGAAAGGCGAGAGGAACTCCAGGGTCGTGCCACCATTCCAAGAGTCCCCCAGATGGGTCAGTCCATTCCTGAGGAACCTGTTTTCCCTGCACTGCCTTGACGTTCAAGCCGAGGATCGACTCCCACCATGTGTGCACGTGGGACAGCCCTGTGGGAAAGCCTCGTGGGAAAGCCTCGTGGGAAAGACTCGAGGGAAAACCATAGATTCTTTGATCGACGCGGCGGACTGCGTGACACTGCTGCTACCGCTCTGGAGGAAAGCGCAAGTGCATGCCCGCATTCGAGACGAGGACTGACTCCCCTGGGGAGACTCCAGAAGTACCCCAAGATCCATGTCAGCACTGGAGAGGAATCCTCAGGTTCCGGCCCCGACTCCACACAAGGTCTTAGGCCCTGACATCGACGGGAGAGGAATTCCGAGAGGCTCCGAGGAACTCGCATGGGGACTGGCCTTTCCTGAGGCCACCAGAGCGGGTCCCTGAGGTCCCCGTCGTAAGTCGAGAGCACCTGCCGCAACTCGAGAAAATCCACGAGGTGTTGCCCTCCAGGCGAGATGAGGCCCAATTCCGCTGAGGCTTCTCGAGGCTAATCACATCTAACCACTGGAACTTCCAAAGGGTCCTTCACACCCTTGCTGCAACTCAAGAAGTTCCCGACATACCCGTCTCCACTCGAGAGGAAGCACGTGGGGTCCCGCACACATCCAGGGGAGCCCCGTTTCCGCCTGCTAGCTCGAGATGAGGGATCCTTTCCCTGTTTCGTACTGAAAGAATTCCCGGCGTTCCCGTCGCATCTCAAGAGGAGGCGCTCTCCACAGGAAAGGCGAGAGGAACTCCAGGGTCGTGCCACCATTCCAAGAGTCCCCCAGATCTGTCAGTCCATTCCAGAGGAACCTGTTTTCCCTGCACTGCCTTGACGTTCAAGCTGAGGATCGACTCCCACCACGTGTGCACGTGGGACAGCCCTGTGGGAAAGCCTCGTGGGAAAGCCTCGTGGGAAAGACTCGAGGGAAAACCATAGATCCATTGATCCACGCGGCGGACTGCGTGACACTGCTGCTACCTCTCTGGAGGAAAGCGCAAGTGCATGCCCGCATTCGAGACGAGGACTGACTCCCCTGGGGAGACTCCAGAAGTACCCCAAGATCCATGTCAGCACTGGAGAGGAATCCTCAGGTTCCGGCCCCGACTCCACACAAGGTCTTAGGCCCCGGCATCGACGGGAGAGGAATCCCGAGAGGCCCCCGAGGAACTCGCATGGGGACTAGCCTTTCCTGAGGCCTCCGGAGCGGGGCCCTGAGGTCCCCGTCGTAAGTCGAGAGCACCTGCCTCAACTCGAGAAAATCAAGGAGGTTTTGCCCTCCAGGCGAGATGAGGCCCATTTCCGCTGAGGCTTCTCGATGCTAATCATATCTAACCACTGGAACTTCCAAAGGGTCCTTCACACCCTTGCTGCAACTCAAGCAGTTCCGCGACATACCCGTCTCCACTCGAGAGGAAGCACGTGGGGTCCCGCACACATCCAGGGGAGCCCCGTTTCCGCTTCCTAGCTCGAGATGAGGGATACTTTCCCTGTTTAGTAGGGAAAGAATTCCCGACGTTCCCGTCGCATTCAAGAGGAGGCGCTCTCCACAGGAAAGGCGAGAGGAATTCCAGGATCGTGGCACCATTCCAAGAGACCCCCAGATATGTCAGTCCATTCCAGAGGAACCTGTTTTCCCTGCACTGCCTTGACGTTCAAGCCGAGGATCGACTCCCACCACGTGTGCACGTGGGACAGCCCTGTGGGAAAGCCTCGTGGGAAAGCCTCGTGGGAAAGACTCGAGGGAAAACCATAGATCCTTTGATCCACGCGGCGGACTGCGTGACACTGCTGCTACCGCTCTGGAGGAAAGCGCAAGTGCATGCCCGCATTCGAGACGAGGACTGACTCCCCTGGGGAGACTCCAGAAGTACCCCAAGATCCATGTCAGCACTGGAGAGGAATCCTCAGGTTCCGGCCCCGACTCCACACAAGGTCTTAGGCCCCGGCATAGACGGGAGAGGAATCCCGAGAGGCCCCCGCGGAACTCGCATGGGGACTAGCCTTTCCTGAGGCCTCCAGAGCGGGGCCCTGAGGTCCCCGTCATAAGTCGAGAGCACCTGCCGCAACTCGAGAAAATCCAGGAGGTTTTGCCCTCCAGGCGAGATGAGGCCCATTTCCGCTGAGGCTTCTCGATGCTAATCATATCTAACCACTGGAACTTCCAAAGGGTCCTTCACACCCTTGCTGCAACTCAAGCAGTTCCGCGACATGCCCGTCTCCACTCGAGAGGAAGCACGTGGGGTCCCGCACACATCCAGGGGAGCCCCGTTTCCGCCTCCTAGCTCGAGATGAGGGATCCTTTCCCTGTTTCGTAGGGAAAGAATTCCCGGCGTTCCCGTCGCATCTCAAGAGGAGGCGCTCTCCACAGGAAAGGCGAGAGGAACTCCAGGATCGTGGCACCATTCCAAGAGACCCCCAGATATGTCAGTCCATTCCAGAGGAACCTGTTTTCCCTGCACTGCCTTGACGTTCAAGCCGAGGATCGATTCCCACCACGTGTGCACGAGGGACAGCCCTGTGGGAAAGCCTCGTGGGAAAGCCTCGTGGGAAAGACTCGAGGGAAAACCATAGATCCTTTGATCCACGCGGCGGACTGCGTGACACTGCTGCTACCGCTCTGGAGGAAAGCGCAAGTGCATGCCCGCATTCGAGACGAGGACTGACTCCCCTGGGGAGACTCCAGAAGTACCCCAAGATCCATGTCAGCACTGGAGAGGAATCCTCAGGTTCCGGCCCCGACTCCACACAAGGTCTTAGGCCCCGGCATCGACGGGAGAGGAATCCCGAGAGGCCCCCGAGGAACTCGCATGGGGACTGGCCTTTCCTGAGGCCACCAGAGCGGGTCCCTGAGGTCCCCGTCGTAAGTCGAGAGCACCTGCCGCAATTCGAGAAAACCAGGAGGTTTTGCCCGCCAGGCGAGATGAGGCCCATTTCCGCTGAGGCTTCTCTAGGCTAAACACATCTAACCACTGGAACATCCAAAGGGTCCTTCTCACCCTTGCTGCAACTCAAGAAGTTCCCCGACATACCCGTCTCCACTCGAGAGGAAGCACGAGGGTCCCACACACATCCAGGGGAGCCCCGTTTCCGCCTCCTAGCTCGAGATGAGGGATCCTTTCCCTGTTTCGTAGGGAAAGAATTCCCGGCGTTCCCGTCAGATCTCAAGAGGAGGCGCTCTCCACAGGAAAGGCGAGAGGAACTCCAGGGTCGTGCCACCATTCCAAGAGTCCCCCAGATGTGTCAGTCCATTCCAGAGGAAGCTGTTTTCCCTGCACTGCCTTGACGTTCAAGCCGAGGATCGACTCCCACCACGTGTGCACGTGAGACAGCCCTGTGGGAAAGCCTCGTGGGAAAGCCTCGTGGGAAAGACTCGAGGGAAAACCATAGATCCTTTGATCCACGCGGTGGATTGCGTGACACTGCTGCTACCGCTCTGGAGGAAAGCGCAAGTGCATGCCCGCATTCGAGACGAGGACTGACTCCCCTGGGGAGACTCCAGAAGTACCCCAAGATCCATGTCAGCACTGGAGAGGAATCCTCAGGTTCCGGCCCCGACTCCACACAAGGTCGTAGGCCCCGGCATCGACGGGAGAGGAATCCCGAGAGGTCCCCGAGGAACTCGCATGGGGACTGGCCTTTCCTGAGGCCACCAGAGCGGGTACCTGAGGTCCCCGTCGTAAATCGAGAGCACCTGCCGCAACTCGAGACAATCCAGGAGGTTTTGCCCTCCAGGCGAGATGAGGCCCATTTCCGCTGAGGCTTCTCGAGGCTAATCACGTCTAACCACTGGAACTTCCAAAGGGTCCTTCACACCCTTGCTGCAACTCAAGAAGTTCCCCGACATACCCGTCTCCACTCGAGAGGAAGCACGTGGGGTCCCGCACACATCCAGGGGAGCCCCGTTTCCGCCTCCTAGCTCGAGATGAGGGATCCTTTCCCTGTTTCGTAGGGAAAGAATTCCCGGCGTTCCCGTCGCATCTCAAGAGGAGGCGCTCTCCACAGGAAAGGCGAGAGGAACTCCAGGGTCGTGCCACCATTCCAAGAGTCCCTCAGATGTGTCAGTCCATTCCAGAGGAACCTGTTTTCCCTGCACTGCCTTGACGTTCAAGCCGAGGATCGAATCCCACCACATGTGCACGTGGGACAGCCCTGTGGGAAAGACTCGTGGGAAAGCCTCGTGGGAAACACTCGAGGGAAAACCATAGATCCTTTGATCCACGCGGCGGAGTGCGTGACACTGCTGCTCCCGCTCTGGAGGAAAGCGCAAGTGCATGCCCGCATTCGAGACGAGGACTGACTCCCCTGGGGAGACTCCAGAAGTACCCCAAGATCCATGTCAGCACTGGAGAGGAATCCTCAGGTTCCGGCCCCGACTCCACACAAGGTCTTAGGCCCCGTCATCGACGGGAGAGGAATCCCGAGAGGCCCCCGAGGAACTCGCATGGGGACTGGCCTTTCCTGAGGCCACCAGAGCGGGTCCCTGAGGTCCTCGTCGTAAGTCGAGAGCACCTGCCGCAACTCGAGAAAATCCTGGAGGTTTTGCCCTCCAGGCGAGATCAGACCCATTTCTACTGAGGCTTCTCGTGGCTAAACACATCTAACCACTGGAACATCCAAAGGGTCCTTCTCACCCTTGCTGCAACTCAAGAAGTTCCCCGACATACCCGTCTCCACTCGAGAGGAAGCACGTGGGGTCCCGAACACATCCATGGGAGCCCCGTTTCCGCCTCCTAGCTCGAGATGAGGGATCCTTTCCCTGTTTCGTAGGGAAAGAATTCCAGGCGTTCCCGTCGCATCTCAAGAGGAGGCGCTCTCCACAGGAAAGGCGAGAGGAACTCCATTGTCGTGCTACCATTCCAAGAGTCCCCCAGATGTGTCAGTCCATTCCAGAGGAAGCTGTTTTCCCTGCACTGCCTTGACGTTCAAGCCGAGGATCGACTCCCACCACGTGTGCACGTGGGACAGCCCTGTGGGAAAGCCACGTGGGAAAGCCTCGTGTGAAAGACTCGAGGGAAAACCATAGATCCTTTGATCCACGCGGCAGACTGCGTGACACTGCTGCTACCGCTCTGGAGGAAAGCGCAAGTGTATGCCCGCATTCGAGATGACGACTGACTCCCCTGGGGAGACTCCAGAAGTACCCCAAGATCCATGTCAGCACTGGAGAGGAATCCTCAGGTTCCGGCCCCGACTCCACACAAGGTCTTAGGCCCCGGCATCGACGGGAGAGGAATCCCGAGAGGCCCACGAGGAACTCGCATGAGGACTGGCCTTTCCTGAGGCCACCAGAGCGGGTCCCTGAGGTCCCCGTCGTAAGTCGAGAGCACCTGCCGCAACTCGAGAAAATCCAGGAGGTTTTGCCCTCCAGGCGAGATGAGGCCCATTTCCGCTGAGGCTTCTCGAGGCTAATCACATCTAACCACTGGAACTTCCAAAGGGTCCTTCACACCCTTGCTGCAACTCAAGAAGTTCCCCGACATTCCTGTCTCCACTCGAGAGGAAGCACGAGGGTCCCGCACACATCCAGGGGAGCCCCGTTTCCGCCTCCTAGCTCGAGATGAGGGATCCTTTCCCTGTTTCCTAGGGAAAGAATTCCCGGCGTTCCCGTCGCATCTCAAGAGGAGGCGCTCTCCACAGGAAAGGCGAGAGGAACTCCAGGGTAGTGTCACCATTCCAAGAGTCCCCCAGATGTGTCAGTCCATTCCAGAGGAACCTGTTTTCCCTGCACTGCCTTGACGTTCAAGCCGAGGATCGACTCCCACCACGTGTGCACGTGGGACAGCCCTGTGGGAAAGCCTCGTGGGAAAGCCTCGTGGGAAAGACTCGAGGGAAAACCATAGATCCTTTGATCCACGCGGCAGACTGCGTGACACTGCTGCTACCGCCCTGGAGGAAAGCGCAAGTGCATGCCCGCATTCGAGACGAGGACTGACTCCCCTGGGGAGACTCCAGAAGTACCCCAAGATCCATGTCAGCACTGGAGAGGAATCCTCAGGTTCCGGCCCCGACTCCACACAAGGTCTTAGGCCCCGGCATCGACGGGAGAGGAATCCCGAGAGGCCCCCGAGGAACTCGCATGGGGACTGGCCTTTCCTGAGGCCACCAGAGCGGGTCCCTGAGGTCCCCGTCGTAAGTCGAGAGCACCTGCCGCAACTCGAGAGAATCCAGGAGGTTTTGCCCTCCCGGAGAGATGAGGCCCATTTCTGCTGAGGCTTCTCGAGGCTAATCACATCTAACCACTGGAACATCCAAAGGGTCCTTCTCACCCTTACTGCAACTCAAGAAGTTCCCCGACATACCCGTCTCCACTCGAGAGGAAGCACGAGGGTCCCGCACACATCCAGGGGAGCCCCGTTTCCGCCTCCTAGCTCGAGATGAGGGATCCTTTCCCTGTTTCGTAGGGAAAGAATTCCCGGCGTTCCCGTCGCATCTCAAGAGGAGGCGCTCTCCACAGGAAAGGCGAGAGGAACTCCAGGGTCGTGCCACCATTCCAAGAGTCCCCCAGATGTGTCAGTCCATTCCAGACGAACCTGTTTTCCCTGCACTGCCTTGACGTTCAAGCCGAGATTCGACTCCCACCACGTGTGCACGGGGGACAGCCCTGTGGGAAAGCCTCGTGGGAAAGCCTCGTGGGAAAGACTCGAGGGAAAACCATAGATCCTTTGATCCACGCGGCGGACTGCGTGACACTGATGCTACCGCTCTGGAGGAAAGCGCAAGTGCATGCCCGCATTCGAGACGATGACTGACTCCCCTGGGGAGACTCCAGAAGTACCCCAAGATCCATGTCAGCACTGGAGAGGAATCCTCATGTTCCGGCCCCGACTCCACACAAAGTCTTAGGCCCCGGAATCGACGGGAGAGGAATAACGAGAGGCTCCCGAGGAACTCGCATGGGGGCTAGCCTTTCCTGAGGCCACCAGAGCGGGTCCCTGAGGTCCCCGTCGTAAGTCGAGAGCACCTGCCGCAACTCGAGAAAATCCAGGAGGTTTTGCCTTCCAGGCGAGATGAGGCCCATTTCCGCTGAGGCTTCTCGTGGCTAATCACATCTAACCACTGGAACATCCAAAGGGTCCTTCTCACCCTTGCTGCAACTCAAGAAGTTTACCGACATACCCGTCTACACTCGAGAGGAAGCACGAGGGTCCCGCACACATCCAGGGGAGCCCCGCTTCCGCCTCCTAGCTCGAGATGAGGGATCCTTTCCCTGTTTCGTAGGGAAAGAATTCCCGGCGTTCCCGTAGCATCTCAAGAGGAGGCGCTCTCCACAGGAAACGCGAGAAGAACTCCAGGGTCGTGCCACCATTCCAAGAGTCCCCCAGATGTGTCAGTCCATTCCAGAGGAACCTGTTTTCGCTGCACTGATTTGACGTTCAAGCCGAGGATCGACTCCCACCACGTGTGCACGTGGGACAGCCCTGTGGGAAAGCCTCGTGGGAAAGCCTCGTGGGAAAGACTCGAGGGAAAACCATAGATTCTTTGATCCACGCGGCGGACTGCGTGACACTGCTGCTACCGCTCTGGAGGAAAGCGCAAGTGCATGCCCGCATTCGAGACGAGGACTGACTCCCCTGGGGAGACTCCAGAAGTACCCCAAGATCCATGTCAGCACTGGAGAGGAAACCTCAGGTTCTGGCCCCTACTCCACACAAGGTCTTAGACCCCGGCATCGACGGGAAAGGAATCCCGAGAGGCCCCCGAGGAACTCGCATGGGGACTGGCCTTTCCTGAGGCCACCAGAGCGGGTCCCTGAGGTCCCCGTCGTAAGTCGAGAGCACCTGCCGCAACTCGAGAAAATCCAGGAGGTTTTGCCCTCCTGGCGAGATGAGGCCCATTTCTGCTGAGGCTTCTCGAGGCTACTCACATCTAACCACTGGAACATCCAAAGGGTCCTTCTCACCCTTGCTGCAACTCAAGAAGTTCCCCGACATACCCGTCTCCACTCGAGAGGAAGCACGAGGGTCCCGCACACATCCAGGGGAGCCCCGTTTCCGCCTCCTAGCTCGAGATGAGGGATCCTTTCCCTGTTTCGTAGGGAAAGAATTCCCGGCGTTCCCGTCGCATCTCAAGAGGAGGCACTCTCCACAGGAAAGGCGAGAGGAACTCCAGGGTCGTGCCACCATTCCAAGAGTCCCCCAGATGTGTCAGTCCATTCCAGAGGAACCTGTTTTCCCTGCACTGCCTTGAAGTTCAAGCCGAGGATCGAGTCCCACCACGTGTGCACGTGGGACAGCCCTGTGGGAAAGCCTCGTGGGAAAGCCTCGTGGGAAAGACTCGAGGGAAAACCATAGATCCTTTGATCCACGCGGCGGACTGCGTGACACTGCTGCTACCGCTCTGGAGGGAAGCGCAAGTGCATGCCCGCATTCGAGACGAGGACTGACTCCCCTGGGGAAACTCCAGAAGTACCCCAAGATCCATGTCAGCACTGGAGAGGAATCCTCATGTTCCGGCCCCGACTCCACACAAAGTCTTAGGCCCCGGAATCGATGGGAGAGGAATCCCGAGAGGCCCCCGAGGAACTCGCATGGGGACTGGCCTTTCCTGAGGCCACCAGAGCGGGTCCCTGAGGTCCCCGTCGTAAGTCGAGAGCACCTGCCGCAATTCGAGAAAATCCAGGAGGTTTTGGCCTCCAGGCGAGATGAGGCACATTTCCGCTGAGGCTTCTCGAGGCTAATCACATCTAACCACTGGAACATCCAAAGGGTCCCTCTCACCCTTGCTGCAAATCAAGAAGTTCCCCGACATACCCGTCTCCACTCTAGAGGAAGCACGAGGGTCCCGCACACATCCAGGGGAGCCCCGTTTCCGCCTCCTAGCTCGAGATGAGGGATCCTTTCCCTGTTTCGTAGGGAAAGATTCCCGGCGTTCCCGTCGCATCTCAAGAGGAGGCACTCTTCACAGGAAAGGCGAGAGGAACTCCAGGGTCGTGCCACCATTCCAAGAGTCCCCCAGATGTGTCAGTCCATTCCAGAGGAACCTGTTTTCCCTGCACTGCCTTGACGTTCAAGCCGAGGATCGACTCCCACCACGTGTGCACGTGGGACAGCCCTGTGGGAAAGCCTCTTGGGAAAGCATCGTGGGAAAGACTCGAGGGAAAACCATAGATCATTTGATCCACGCGGCGGACTGCGTGACACTGCTGCTACCGCTCTGGAGGAAAGCGCAAGTGCATGCCCGCATTCGAGACGAGGACTGACTCCCCTGGGGAGACTCCAGAAGTACCCCAAGATCCATGTCAGCACTGGAGAGAAATCCTCAGGTTCCGAGCCCGACTCCACACAAGGTCTTAGGTCCCGGCATCGAAGGGAGAGGAATCCCGAGAGGCCCCCGAGGAACTCGCATGGGGACTGGCCTTTCCTGAGGCCTCCAGAGCGGTTCCCTGTTGTCCCCTTCGTAAGTCGAGAGCACCTGCTGCAACTCGAGAAAATCCAGGATGTTTTACCCTCCAGGCGAGATGAGGCCCATTTCCGCTTGGGCTTCTCGAGGCCAATCACGTCTAAACACTGGAACTTCCAAAGGGTCCTTCACACCCTTGCTGCAACTCAAGAAGTTCCCCGACATACCCGTCTCCACTCGAGAGGAAGCACGAAGGTCCCGCACACATCCAGGGGAGCCCCGTTTCCGCCTCCTAACTCGAGATGACGGATCCTTTCCCTGTTTCTTAGGGAAAGATTCCCGGCGTTCCCGTCGCATCTCAAGAGGAGGCGCTCTCCACAGGAAAGGCGAGAGGAACTCCAGGGTCGTGCCACCATTCCAAGAGTCTCCCAGATGTGTCAGTCCATTCCAGAGGAACCTGATTTCCCTGCACTGCCTTGACGTTCAAGCCGAGGATCGACTCCCACCACGTGTGCACGTGGGACAGCCCTGTGGGAAAGCCTCGTGGGAAAGCCTCGTGGGAAAGACTCGAGGGAAAACCATAGATTCTTTGATCCACGCGGCGGACTGCGTGACACTGCTGCTACCGCTCTGGAGGAAAGCGCAAGTGCATGCCCGCATTCGAGACGAGCACTGACTCCCCTGGGGAGACTCCAGAAGTACCCCAAGATCCATGCCAGCACTGGAGAGGAATACTCAGGTTCCGGCCCCGACTCCACACAAGGTCTTAGGCCCCGGCATCGACGGGAGAGGAATCCCGAGAGGTCGCCGAGGAACTCGCATGGGGACTGGCTTTTCCTGAGGCCACCAGAGAGGGTCCCTGAGGTCCCCATCATAAGTCGAGAGCACCTGCCGCAACTCGAGAAAATCCAGGAGGTTTTGCCCTCCAGGCGAGATGAGGCCCATTTCCGCTGAGGCTTCTCGAATCTAATCACATCTAAACACTGGAACATCCAAAGGGTCCTTCTCACCCTTGCTGCAAGTCAAGAAGTTCCCCGACATACCCGTCTCCACTCGAGAGGAAGCACGAGGGTCCCGAACACATCCAGGGGAGCCCCGTTTCCGACTCCTAGCTCGAGATGAGGGATCCTTTCCCTGTTTCGTAGGGAAAGAATTCCCGGCGTTCCCGTCGCATCTCAAGAGGAGGCGCTCTCCACAGGAAAGGCGAGAGGAACTCCAGGGTCGTGCCACCATTCCAAGAGTCCCCCAGATGTGTCAGTCCATTCCAGAGGAACCTGTTTTCCCTGCACTGCCTTGACGTTCAAGCCAAGGATCGACTCCCACCACGTGTGCATGTGGGACAGCCCTGTGGGAAAGCCTCGTGGGAAAGCCTCGTGGGAAAGACTCGAGGGAAAACCATAGATCCTTTGATCCACGCGGCGGACTGCGTGACACTGCTGCTACCGCTCTGGAGGAAAGCGCAAGTGCATGCCCGCATTCGACACGAGGACTGACTCCCTGGGGAGACTCCAGAAGTACCCCAAGATCCATGTCAGCACTGGAGAGGAATCCTCAGGTTCCGGCCCCGACTCCACACAAGGTCTTAGGCCCCAGCATCGACAGGAGGTGAATCCCGAGAGGCCCCCGAGGAACTCGCATGGGGACTGGCCTTTCCTGAGGCCACCAGAGCGGGTCCCTGAGGTCCCAGTCGTAAGTCGAGAGCACCTGCCGCAACTCGAGAAAATCCAGGAGGTTTTGCCCTCCAGGGGAGATGAGGCCCATTTCCGCTGAGGCTTCTCGAGGCTAATCACATCTAACCACTGGAACTTCCAAAGGGTCCTTCACACCCTTGCTGCAACTCAAGAAGTTCCCCGACATAACCGTCTCCACTCGAGAGGAAGCACGAGTTTCCCGCACACATCCAGCGGAGCCCTGTTTCCGCCTCCCAGCTCGAGATGAGGGATCCTTTCCCTGTTTCGTAGGGAAAGAATTCCCGGCGTTCCCGTCGCATCTCAAGAGGAGGCGCTCTCCACAGGAAAGGCGAGAGGAACTCCAGGGCCGTGCCACCATTTCAAGAGTCCCCCAGATGTGTCAGTCCATTCCAGAGGAACCTGTTTTCCCTGCACTGCCTTGACGTTCAAGCCGAGGATCGAGTCCCACTACGTGTGCACGTGGGACAGCCCTGTGGGAAAGCCTCGTGGGAAAGCCTGGTGGGAGAGACTCGAGGGAAAACCATAGATCTTTTGATCCACGCGGCGGACTGTGTGACACTGCTGCTACCGCTCTGGAGGAAAGCGCAAGTGCATGCCCGCATTCGAGACGAGGACTGACTCCCCTGGGGAGACTCCAGAAGTACCCCAAGGTCCATGTCAGCACTGGAGAGGAATCCTCAGGTTCCGGCCTCGACTCCACACAAGGTCTTAGGCCCCGGCATCGACGGGAGAGGAATCCCGAGAGGCCCCCTAGGAACTCGCATGGGGAGTGGCCTTTCCTGAGGCCACCAGAGCGGGTCCCTGAGGTCCCCGTCGTAAGTCGAGAGCACCTGCCGCAACTCGAGAAAATCCAGGAGGTTTTGCCCTCCCGGGGAGATGAGGCCCATTTCCGCTGAGGCTTCTAGAGGCTAATCACATCTAACCACTGGAACTTCCAAAGGGACCTTCACACCTTGCTGCAACTCAAGCAGTTCCGCGACATACCCGTCTCCACTCGAGAGGAAGCACGTGGGGTCCCGCACACATCCAGGGGAGACCCGTTTCCGCCTCCTAGCTCGAAATGAGGGATCCTTTCCCTGTTTCGTAGGGAAAGAATTCCCGGCGTTCCCGTCGCATCTCAAGAGGAGGCGCTCTCCACAGGAAAGGCGAGAGGAACTCCAGGGTCGTGCCACCATTCCAAGAGTCCCCCAGATGTGTCAGTCCATTCCAGAGGAACCTGTTTTCCCTGCACTGCCTTGACGTTCAAGCCGAGGATCGACTCCCACCACGTGTGCACGTGGGACAGCCCTGTGGGAAAGCCACGTGGGAAAGCCTGGTGGGAAAGGCTCGAGGGAAAACCATAGATCCTTTGATCCACGCGGCGGACTGCGTGACACTGCTGCTACCGCTCTGGAGGAAAGTGCAAGTGCATGCCCGCATTCGAGACAAGGACTGAGTCCCCTGGGGAGACTCCAGAAGTACCCCAAGATCCATGTCACCACTGGAGAGGAATCCTCCGGTTCCGGCCCCGACTCCACACAAGGTCTTAGGCCCAGGCATCGACGGGAGAGGAATCCCGAGAGGCCCCCGAGGAACTCGCATGGGGACTGGCCTTTCCTGAGGCAACCAGAGCGGGTCCCTGAGGTCCCCGTCGTAAGTCGAGAACACCTGCCGCAACTCGAGAAAATCCAGGAGGTTTTTCCCTCCAGGCGAGATGAGGCCCATTTCCGCTGAGGCTTCGCGAGGCTAATCACATCTAACCGCTGGAACTTCCAAAGGGTCCTTCACACCCTTGCTGCAACTCAAGAAGGTCCCCGACATACCCGTCTCCACTCGAGAGGAAGCACGTGGGGTCCCGCAAATATCCAGGGGAGCCCCGTTTCCGCCTCCTAGCTGTAGATGAGGGATCCTTTCCCTGCTTCGTAGGAAAAGAATCCCCGGCGTTCCCGTCGCATCTCAAGAGGAGGCGCTCTCCACAGGAAAGGCGAGAGGAACTAAAGGGTCGTGCCACCATTCCAAGAGTCCCCCAGATGTGTCAGTCCATTCCAGAGGAACCTGTTTTCCCTGCACTGCCTTGACGCTCAAGCCGAGGATCGACTCACACTACATGTGCACGTGGGACAGCCCTGTGGGAAAGCCTCGTGGGAAAGCCTCGTGGGAAAGACTCGAGGGAAAACCATAGATCCTTTGATCCACGCGGCGGACTGCGTGACACTGCTGCTACCGCTCTGGAGAAAAGCGCAAGTGCATGCCCGCATTCGAGACGAGGACTGACTCCCCTGGGGAGACTCCAGAAGTACCCCAAGATCCATGTCAGCACTGGAGAGGAATCCTCAGGTTCCGGCCCCGACTCCACACAACGTCTTAGGCCCCGGCATCGACGGGAGAGGAATCCCGAGAGGTCGCCGAGGAACTCGCATGGGGACTGGCTTTTCCTGAGGCCACCAGAGCGGGTCCCTGAGGTCCCCATCATAAGTCGAGAGCACCTGCCGCAACTCGAGAAAATCCAGGAGGTTTTGCCCTCCAGGCGAGATGAGGCCCATTTCCGCTGAGGCTTCGCGAGTCTAATCACATCTAACCGCTGGAACTTCCAAAGGGTCCTTCACACCCTTGCTGCAACTCAAGAAGCTCCCCGACATCCCCGTCTCCACCCGAGAGGAAGCACGTGGGGTCCCGCAAATATCCAGGGGAGCCCCGTTTCCGCCTCCTAGCTGTAGATGAGGGATCCTTTCCCTGTTTCGTAGGGAAAGAATTCCCGGCGTTCCCGTCGCATCTCAAGAGGAGGCGCTCTCCACAGGAAAGGCGAGAGGAACTCCAGGGTCGTGCCACCATTCCAAGAGTCCCCCAGATGTGTCAGTCCATTCCAGAGGAACCTGTTTTCCCTGCACTGCCTTGACGTTCAAGCCGAGGATCGACTCCCACCACCTGTGCACGTGGGACAGCCCTGTGGGAAAGCCTCGTGGGAAAGCCTCGTGGGAAAGACTCGAGGGAAAACCATAGATCCTTTGATCCACGCGGCGAACTGCGTGACACTGCTGCTACCGCTCTGGAGGAAAGCGAAAGTGCATGCCAGCATTCGAGACGAGGACTGACTCCCCTGGGGAGACTCCAGAAGTACCCCAAGATCCATGTAAGCAGTGGAGAGGAATCCTCAGTTTCCGGCCCCGACTCCACACAAGGTCTTAGGCCCCGGCATCGATGGGAGAGGAATCCCGAGAGGCCCCCGAGGAACTCGCATGGGGACTGGCCTTTCCTGAGGCCACCAGATCGGGTCCCTGAGGTCCCCGTCGTAAGTCGAGAGCACCTGCCGCAACTCGAGAAAATCCAGGAGGTTTTGGCCTCCAGGCGAGATGAGGCCCATTTCCGCTGAGGCTTCTCGAGGCTAATCACGTCTAACCACTGGAACTTCCAAAGGGTCCTTCACACCCTTGCTGCAACTCAAGAAGTTCCCCGACATACCCGTCTCCACTCGAGAGGAAGCACGTGGGTCCCGCACACATCCAGGGGAGCCCCGTTTCCGCCTCCTAGCTCGAGATGAGGGATCCTTTCCCTGTTTCATAGGGAAAGAATTCCCGGCGTTCCCGTCGCATCTCAAGAGGAGGCGCTCTCCACAGGAAAGGAGAGAGGAACTCCAGGGTCGTGCCACCATTCCAAGAGTCCCCCAGATGTGTCAGTCCATTCCAGAGGAACCTGTTTTCCCTGCACTGCCTTGACGTTCAAGCCGAGTATCGACTCCCACCACGTGTGCACGTGGGACAGCCCTGTGGGAAAGCCTCGTGGGAAAGCCTCGTGGGAAAGACTCGAGGGAAAACCATAGATCCTTTGATCCACGCGGCGGACTGCGTGACACTGCTGCTACCGCTCTGGAGGAAAGCGCAAGTGCATGCCCGCATTCGAGACGAGGACTGACTCCCCTGGGGAGACTCCAGAAGTACCCCAAGATCCATGTCAGCACTGGAGAGGAATCCTCAGGTTCCGGCCCCGACTCCACACAAGGTCTTAGGCCCCGGCATCGACGGGAGAGGAATCCCGAGAGGCCCCCGAGGAACTCGCATGGGGACTGGCCTTTCCTGAGGCCACCAGAGCGGGTCCCTGAGGTCCCCGTCGTAAGTCGAGAGCACCTGCCGCAACTCGAGAAAATCCAGGAGGTTTTGCCCTCCAGGCGAGATGAGGCCCATTTCCGCTGAGGCTTCTCGAGGATAATCACGTCTAACCACTGGAACTTCCAAAGGGTCATTCACACCCTTGCTGCAACTCAAGAAGTTCCCCGACATACCCGTCTCCACTCGAGAGGAAGCACGTGGGTCCCGCACGCATCCAGGGGAGCCCCGTTTCCGCCTCCTAGCTCGAGATGAGGGATCCTTTCCCTGTTTCGTAGGGAAAGAATTCCCGGCGTTCCCGTCGCATCTCAAGAGGAGGCGCTCTCCACAGGAAAGGAGAGAGGAACTCCAGGGTCATGCCACCATTCCAAGAGTCCACCAGATGTGTCAGTCCATTCCAGAGGAACCTGTTTTCCCTGCACTGCCTTGACGTTCAAGCCGAGGATCGACTCCCACCACGTGTGCATGTGGGACAGCCCTGTGGGAAAGCCTCGTGGGAAAGCCTCGTGGGAAAGACTCGAGGGAAAACCATAGATCCTTTGATCCACGCGGCGGACTGTGTGACACTGCTGCTACCGCTCTGGAGGAAAGCGCAAGTGCATGCCCGCATTCGAGACGAGGACTGACTCCCCTGGGGAGACTCCAGAAGTACCCCAAGATCCATGTCAACACTGGAGAGGAATCCTCAGGTTCCGGCCCCGACTCCACACAAGGTCTTAGGCCCCGGCATCCATGGGAGAGGAATCCCGAGAGGCCCCCGAGGAACTCGCATGGGGACTGGCCTTTCCTGAGGCCACCAGAGCGGGTCCCTGAGGTCCCCGTCGTAAGTCGAGAGCACCTGCCGCAACTCGAGAAAATCCAGGAGGTTTTGCCCTCCAGGCGAGATGAGGCCCATTTCCGCTGAGGCTTCTCGAGGCTAATCACGTCTAACCACTGGAACTTCCAAAGGGTCCTTCACACCCTTGCTGCAACTCAAGAAGTTCCCCGACATACCCGTCTCCACTCGAGAGGAAGCACGTGGGTCCCGCACACATCCAGGGGAGCCCCGTTTCCGCCTCCTAGCTCGAGATGAGGGATCCTTTCCCTGTTTCGTAGGGAAAGAATTCCGGCGTTCCCGTAGCATCTCAAGAGGAGGCGCTCTCCACAGGAAAGGCGAGAGGAACTCCAGGGTCGTGCCACCATTCCAAGAGTCCCCCAGATGTGTCAGTCCATTCCAGAGGAACCTGTTTTCCCTGCACTGCCTTGACGTTCAAGCCGAGGATCGACTCCCACCACGTGTGCACGTGGGACAGCCCTGTGGGAAAGCCTCGTGGGAAAGCCTCGTGGGAAAGACTCGAGGGAAAACCATAGATCCTTTGATCCACGCGGCGGCCTGCGTGACACTGCTGCTACCGCTCTGGAGGAAAGCGCAAGTGCATGCCCGCATTCGAGACGAGGACTGACTCCCCTGGGGAGACTCCAGAAGTACCCCAAGGTCCATGTCAGCACTGGAGAGGAATCCTCAGGTTCCGGCCCCGACTCCACACAAGGTCTTAGGCCCCGGCATCGACGGGAGAGGAATCCCGAGAGGCCCCCGAGGAACTCGCATGGGGACTGGCCTTTCCTGAGGCCACCAGAGCGGGTCCCCGAGGTCCCCGTCGTAAGTCGAGAGCACCTGCCGCAACTCGAGAAAATCCAGGAGGTTTTGCCCTCCAGGCGAGATGAGGCCCATTTCCGCTGAGGCCTCTCGAGGCTAATCAAGTCTAACCACTGGAACTTCCAAAGGGTCCTTCACACCCTTGCTGCAACTCAAGAAGTTCCCCGACATACCCGTCTCCACTCGAGAGGAAGCACGTGGGTCCCGCACACATCCAGGGGAGACCCGTTTCCGCCTCCTAGCTCGAGATGAGGGTTCCTTTCCCTGTTTCGTAGGGAAAGAATTCCGGCGTTCCCGTCGCATCTCAAGAGGAGGCGCTCTCCACAGGAAAGGCGAGAGGAACTCCAGGGTCGTGCCACCATTCCAAGAGTCCCCCAGATGTGTCAGTCCATTCCAGAGGAACCTGTTTTCCCTGCACTGCCTTGACGTTCAAGCCGAGGATCGACTCCCACCACGTGTGCACGTGGGACAGCCCTGTGGGAAAGCCTCGTGGGAAAGCCTCGTGGGAAAGACTCGAGGGAAAAACATAGACCCTTTGATCCACGCGGCGGACTGCGTGACACTGCTGCTACCGCTCTGGAGGAAAGCGCAAGTGCATGCACGCATTCGAGACGAGGACTGACTCCCCTGGGGAGACTCCAGAAGTACCCCAAGATCCATGTCAGCTTTGGAGAGGAATCCTCAGGTTCCGGCCCCGACTCCACACAAGGTCTTAGGCCCCGGCATCGACGGGAGAGGAATCCGGAGAGGCCCCCGAGGAACTCGCATGGGGACTGGCCTTTCCTGAGGCCACCAGAGCGGGTCCCCGAGTTCCCCGTCGTAAGTCGAGGGCCCCTGCCGCAATTCGAGAAAATCCAGGAGGTTTTGCCCTCCAGGCGAGACGTGGCCCATTTCCGCTGAGGTTTCTCGAGGCAATCACATCTAACCACTGGAACATCCAAAGGGTCCTTCACACCCTTGCTGCAACTCAAGAAGTTCCCCGACATACCCGTCTCCACTCGAGAGGAAGCACGAGGGTCCCGCACATATCCAGGGGAGCCCCGTTTCTGCCTCCTAGCTCGAGATGAGGGATCCTTTCCCTGTTTCGTAGGGAAAGAATTCCCGGCGTTCCCATCGCATCTCAAGAGGAGGCGCTCTCCAAAGGAAAGGCGAGAGGAACTCCAGGGTCGTGCCACCATTCCAAGAGTCCCCCAGATGTGTCAGTCCATTCCAGAGGAACCTGTTTTCCCTGCACTGCCTTGACGTTCAAGCCGAGGATCGACTCCCACCACGTGTGCACGTGGAACAGCTCTGTGGTAAAGCCTAGTGGGAAAGACTCGAGGGAAAACCATAGATCCTTTGATCCACGCGGCGGAATGCGTGACACTGCTGCTACCGCTCTGGAGGAAAGCGCAATTGCATGCCCGCATTCGAGAAGAGGACTGACTCCCCTGGGGAGACTCCATAAGTAGCCCAAGATCCATGTCAGCACTTGAGAGGAATCCTCAGGTTCCGGCCCCGACTCCACACAAGGTCTTAGGCCCCGGCATCGACGGGAGAGGAATCCCGAGAGGCCCCCGAGGAACTCGCATGGGGACTGGCCTTTCCTGAAGCCACCTGAGCGGGTCCCCGAGGTCCCCGTCGTAAGTCGAGAGCACCTGCCGCAACTCGAGAAAATCCAGGAGGTTTTGCCCTCCAGGCGAGATGAGGCCCATTTCCGCTGAGGCTTCTCGAGGCTAATCACATCTAACCACTGGAACTTCCAAAGGGTCCTTCACACCCTTGCTGCAACTCAAGAAGTTCCACGACATAACCGTCTCCACTCGAGAGGAAGCACGAGGTTCCCGCACACATCCAGGGGAACCCCGTTTCCGCCTCATAGCTCGAGATGAGGGATCCTTTCCCTGTTTCGTAGGGAAAGAATTCCCGGCGTTCCCGTCGCATCTCAAGAGGAGGCGCTCTCCACAGGAAAGGCGAGAGGAACTCCAGGGTCGTGCCACCATTCCAAGAGCCCCCCAGATGTGTCAGTCCATTCCAGAGGAACCTGTTTTCCCTGCACTGCCTTGACGTTCAAGCCGAGGATCGACTCCCACCACGTGTGCACGTGGGACAGCCCTGTGGGAAAGCCTCGTGGGAAAGCCTCGTGGGAAAGACTCGAGGGAAAACCATAGATCCTTTGATCCACGCGGCGGACTGCGTGACACTGCTGCTACCGCTCTGAAGGAAAGCGCAAGTGCATGTCCGCCTTCCAGACGAGGACAGACTCGCCTGTGGAGACTCCAGAAGTACCCCAGGATCCATGTCAGCACTGGAGAGGAATCCTCAGGTTCCGGCCCCGACTCCACACAAGGTCTTAGGCCCCAGCATCGACGGGAGAGGAATCCCGAGAGGCCCCCGAGGAACTCGCATGGGGACTGGCCTTTCCTGAGGCCACCAGAGCGGGTCCCCGAGGTCCCCGTCGTACGTCGAGAGCACCTGCCGCAACTCGAGAAAATCCAGGAGGTTTTGCCCTCCAGGCGAGATGAGGCCCATTTCCGCTGAGGCTTCTCGAGGCTAATCACATCTAACCACTGGAACTTCCAAAGGGTCCTTCACACCCATGCTGCAACTCAAGAAGTTCCCCGACATACCCGTCTCCACTCGAGAGGAAGCACGAGGGTCGCGCACACATCCAGGGGAGCCCCGTTTCCGCCTCCTAGCTCGAGATGAGGGATCCTTTCCCTGTTTCGTAGGGAAAGAATTCCCGGCGTTCCCGTCGCATCTCAAGAGGAGGCGCTCTCCACAGGAAAGGCGAGAGGAACTCCAGGGTCCTGCCACCATTCCAAGAGTCCCCCAGATGTGTCAGTCCATTCCAGAGGAACCTGTTTTCCCTGCACTACCTTGACGTTCAAGCCGAGGATCGATTCCCACCACGTGTGAACGTGGGACAGCCCAGTGGGAAAGCCTCGTGGGAAAGCCTCGTGGGAAAGACTCGTGGGAAAACCATAGATCCTTTGATCCACGCGGCGGACTGCGTGACACTGCTGCTACCACTCTGGAGGAAAGCGCAAGTGCATGCCCGCATTCGAGACGAGGACTGACTCCCCTGGGGAGACTCCAGAAGTACCCCAAGATCCATGTCAGCACTGGAGAGGAATCCTCAGGTTCCGGCCCCGACTCCACACAAGGTCTTAGGCCCCGGCATCGACGGGAGAGGAATCCCGAGAGGCCCCCGAGGAACTCGCATGGGGACTGGCCTTTCCTGAGGCCACCAGAGCGGGTCCTGAGGTCCCCGTGGTAAGTCGAGAGCACCTGCCGCAACTCGAGAAAATCCAGGAGGTTTTGCCCTCCAGGCGAGATGAGGCCCATTTCTGCTGAGGCATCTCGAGGCTAATCACATCTAACCACTTGAACTTCCAAAGGGTCCTTCACACCCTTTCTGCAACACAAGAAGTTCCCCGACATAACCGTCTCCACTCGAGAGGAAGCACCAGGGTCCCGCACACCTCCAGGGGATCCCCGTTTCCGCCTCCTAGCTTGAGATGAGGGATCCTTTCCCTGTTTCGTAGGGAAAGAATTCCCGGCGTTCCCGTCGCATCTCAAGAGGAGGCGCTCTCCACAGGAAAGGCGAGAGGAACTCCAGGGTCGTGCCACCATTCCAAGAGACCCACAGATGTGTCAGTCCATTACAGAGGAACCTCTTTTCCCTGCACTGCCTTGACGTTCAAGCCGAGGATCGACTCCCACCACGCGTGCATTTGGGACAGCCCTGTGGGAAAGCCTCGTGGAAAGCCTCGTGGGAAAGACTCGTGGGAAAACCATAGATCCTTTGATCCACGCGGCGGACTGCGTGACACTGCTGCTACCGCTCTGGAGGAAAGCGCAAGTGCATGCCCGCATTCGAGACGAGCACTGACTCCCCTGGGGAGACTCCAGAAGTACCCCAAGATCCATGTCAGCACTGGAGAGGAATCCTCAGTTTCCGGCCCCGACTCCACACAAGGTCTTAGGGCCCGGCATCGACGGGAGAGGAATCCCGAGAGGCCCCCGAGGAACTCGCATGGGGACAGGCCTTTCCTGAGGCCACCAGAGCGGGTCCCCGAGGTCCCCGTTATAAGTCGAGAGCACCTGCCGCAACTCGAGAAAATCCAGGAGGTTTTGCCCTCCAGGCGAGATGAGGCCCATTTCAGCTGAGGATTCTCGAGGCTAATCACATCTAACCACTGGAACTTCCAAAGGGTCCTTCACACCCTTGCTGCAACTCAAGAAGTTCCCCGACATACCCGTCTCCACTCGAGAGGAAGCACGAGGGTCGCGCACACATCCAGGGGAGCCCCGTTTCCGCCGCCTAGCTCGAGATGAGGGATCCTTTCCCTGTTTCGTAGGGAAAGAATTCCCGGCGTTCCCGTCGCATCTCAAGAGGAGGCGCTCTCCACAGGAAAGGCGAGAGGAACTCCAGGGTCGTGCCACCATTCCAAGAGTCCCCCAGATATGTCAGTCCATTCCACAGGAACCTGTTTTCCCTGCACTGCCTTGACGTTCAAGCCGAGGATCGACTCCCACCACGTGTGCACGTGGGACAGCCCTGTGGGAAAGCCTCGTGGGAAAGCCTCGTGGGAAAGACTCGAGGGAAAATCATAGATCCTTTGATACACGCGGCGGACTGTGTGACACTGCTTCTACCGCTCTGGAGGTAAGCGCAAGTCCATGTCCGCATACGAGACGACTACTGACTCCCCTGGGGAGACTCCAGAAGTACCCCAAGATCCATGTCAGCACTGCAGAGGAATCCTCAGGTTCCGGCCCCGACTCCACACAAGGTCTTAGGCCCCGGCATCGACGGGAGAGGAATCCCGAGAGGCCCCCGAGGAACTCGCATGGGGACTGGCCTTTCCTGAGGCCACCAGAGCGGGTCCCCGAGGTCCCCGTCGTAAGTCGAGAGCACCTGCCGCAACTCGAGAAAATCCAGGAGGTTTTGCCCTCCAGGCGAGATGAGGCCCATTTCCGCTGAGGCTTCTCGAGGCTAATCACATCTAACCACTGGAACTTCCAAAGGGTCCTTCACACCCTTTCTGCAACTCAAGAAGTTCCCCGACATACCCGTCTCCACTCGAGAGGAAGCACGAGGGTCGCGCACACATCCAGGGGAGCCCCGTTTCCGCCTCCTAGCTCGAGATGAGGGATCCTTTCCCTGTTTCGTATGGAAAGAATTCCCGGCGTTCCGTCGCATCTCAAGAGGAGGCGCTCTCCACAGGAAAGGCGAGAAGAACTCCAGGGTCGTGCCACCATTCCAAGAGTCCCCCAGATGTGTCAGTCCATTCCAGAGGAACCTGTTTTCCCTGCACTGCCTTGACGTTCAAGCCGAGGATCGACTCCCACCACCTGTGCACGTGGGACAGCCCTGTGGGAAAGCCTCGTGGGAAAGCCGCGTGGGAAAGACTCGAGGGAAAACCATAGATCCTTTGATCCACGCGGCGAACTGCGTGACACTGCTGCTACCGCTCTGGAGGAAAGCGAAAGTGCATGCCAGCATTCGAGACGAGGACTGACTCCCCTGGGGAGACTCCAGAAGTACCCCAAGATCCATGTAAGCACTGGAGAGGAATCCTCAGGTTCCGGCCCCGACTCCACACAAGGTCTTAGGCCCCGGCAACGACGGGAGAGGAATCCCGAGAGGCCCCCGAGGAACTCGCATGGGGACTGGCCTTTCCTGAGGCCACCATAGCGGGTCCCTGAGGTCCCCGTCGTAAGTCGAGAGCACCTGCCCCAACTCGAGAAAATCCAGGAGGTTTTGCCCTCCAGGCGAGATGAAGCCCATTTCCGCTGAGGCTTCTCGAGGCCAATCACATCTAACCACTGGAACTTCCAAAGGGTCCTTCACACCCTTGCTGCAACTCAAGAAGTTCCCCGACATACCCGTCTGCACTCGAGAGGAAGCACGTGGTGTCCTGCACACATCCAGGGGAGCCCCGTTTCCGCCTCCTAGCTCGAGATGAGGGATTCTTTCCCTGTTTCGTAGGGAAAGAATTCCCGGCGTTCCCGTCGCATCTCAAGAGGAGGCGCTCTCCACAGGAAAGGGGAGAGGAACTCCAGGGTCATGCCACCATTCCAAGAGTCCCCCAGATGTGTCAGTCCATTCCAGAGGAACCTGTTTTCCCTGCACTGCCTTGACGTTCAAGCCGAGGATCGACTCCCACCACGTGTGCACGTGGGACAGCCCTGTGGGAAAGCCTCGTGGGAAAGCCTCGTGGGAAAGACTCGAGGGAAAACCATAGATCCTTTGATCCACGCGGCAGACTGCGTGACACTGCTGCTACCGCTCTGGAGGAAAGCGCAAGTGCATGCCCCCATTCGAGACGAGGACTGACTCCCCTGGGGAGACTCCAGAAGTACCCCAAGATCCATGTCAGCACTGGAGAGGAATCCTCAGGTTCCGGCCCCGACTCCACACAAGGTCTTAGGCCCCGGCATCGACGGGAGAGGAATCCCGAGAGGCCCCCGAGGAACTCGCATGGGGACTGGCCTTTCCTGAGGCCACCAGAGCGGGTCCCTGAGGTCCCTGTCGTAAGTCGAGAGCACCTGCCGCAACTCGAGAAAATCCAGGAGGTTTTGCCCTCCAGGCGAGATGAGGCCCATTTCCGCTGAGGCCTCTCGAGGCTAATCAAGTCTAACCACTGGAACTTCCAAAGGGTCCTTTACACCCTTGCTGCAACTCAAGAAGTTCCCCGACATACCCGTCTCCACTCGAGAGGAAGCACGTGGGTCCCGCACGCATCCAGGGGAGTCCCGTTTCCGCCTCCTAGCTCGAGATGAGGGATCCTTTCCCTGTTTCGTAGGGAAAGAATTCCGGCGTTCCCGTCGCATCTCAAGAGGAGGCGCTCTCCACAGGAAAGGCGAGAGGAACTCCAGGGTCGTGACACCATTCCAAGAGTCCCCCAGATGTGTCAGTCCATTCCAGAGGAACCTGTTTTCCCTGCACTGCCTTGACGTTCAAGCCGAGGATCGACTCCCACCACGTGTGCACGTGGGACAGCCTTGTGGGAAAGCCTCGTGGGAAAGCCTCGTGGGAAAGACTCGAGGGAAAACCATAGATCCTTTGATCCACGCGGCGGACTGTGTGACACTGCTGCTACCGCTCTGGAGGAAAGCGCAAGTGCATGCCCGCATTCGAGACGAGGACTGACTCCCCTGGGGAGACTCCAGAAGTACCCCAAGATCCATGTCAACACTGGAGAGGAATCCTCAGGTTCCGGCCCCGACTCCACACAAGGTCTTAGGCCCCGGCATCGACGGGAGAGGAATCCCGAGAGGCCCCCGAGGAACTCGCATGGGGACTGGCCTTTCCTGAGGCCACCAGAGCGGGTCCCTGAGGTCCCCGTCGTAAGTCGAGAGCACCTGCCCCAACTCGAGAAAATCCAGGAGGTTTTGCCCTCCAGGCGAGATGAGGCCCATTTCCGCTGAGGCTTCTCGAGGCTAATCACGTCTAACCACTGGAACTTCCAAAGGGTCCTTCACACCCTTGCTGCAACTCAAGAAGTTCCCCGACATACCCGTCTCCACTCGAGAGGAAGCACGTGGGTCCCGCACACATCCAGGGGAGCCCCGTTTCCGACTCCGAGCTCGAGATGAGTGATCCTTTCCCTGTTTGGTAGGGAAAGAATTCCCGGCGTTCCCGTCGCATCTCAAGAGGAGGCGCTCTCCACAGGAAATGCGAGAGGAACTCCAGGGTCGTGCCACCATTCCAAGAGTCCCCCAGATGTGTCAGTCCATTCCAGAGGAACCTGTTTTCCCTGCACTGCCTTGACGTTCAAGCCGAGGATCGACTCCCACCACGTGTGCACGTGGGACAGCCCTGTGGGAAAGCCTCGTGGGAAAGCCTCGTGGGAAAGACTCGAGGGAAAACCATAGATCCTTTGATCCACGCGGCAGACTGCGTGACACTGCTGCTACTACTCTGGAGGAAAGCGCAAGTGCATTCCCGCATTCGAGACGAGGACTGACTCCCCTGGGGAGACTCCAGAAGTACCCCAAGATCCATGTCAGCACTGGAGAGGAATCCTCAGGTTCCGGCCCCGACTCCACACAATGTCTTAGGCCCCGGCATCGACGGGAGAGGAATCCCGAGAGGCCCCCGAGGAACTCGCATGGGGACTGGCTTTCCTGAGGCCACCAGAGCGGGTCCCTGAGATCCCCGTCGTAAGTCGAGAGCACCTGCCTCAACTCGAGAAAATCCAGGCGGTTTTGCCCTCCAGGCGAGATGAGGCCCATTTCCGCTGAGGCTTCTCGAGGCTAATCACGTCTAACCACTGGAACTTCCAAAGGGTCCTTCACACCCTTGCTGCAACACAAGAAGTTCCCCGACATAACCGTCTCCACTCGAGAGGAAGCACCAGGGTCCCGCACACATCCAGGGGATCCCCGTTTCCGCCTCCTAGCTTGAGATGAGGGATCCTTTCCCTGTTTCGTAGGGAAAGAATTCCCGGCGTTCCCGTCGCATCTCAAGAGGAGGCGCTCTCCACAGGAAAGGCGAGAGGAACTCCAGGGTCGTGCCACCATTCCAAGAGACCCACAGATGTGTCAGTCCATTCCAGAGGAACCTGTTTTCCCTGCACTGCCTTGACGTTCAAGCCGAGGATCGACTCCCACCACGCGTGCATTTGGGACAGCCCTGTGGGAAAGCCTCGTGGAAAGCCTCGTGGGAAAGACTCGAGGGAAAACCATAGATCCTTTGATCCACGCGGCGGACTGCGTGACACTGCTGCTACCGCTCTGGAGGAAAGCGCAATTGCATGCCCGCATTCGAGACGAGCACTGACTCCCCTGGGGAGACTCCAGAAGTACCCCAAGATCCATGTCAGCTCTGGAGAGGAATCCTCAGGTTCCGGCCCCGACTCCACACAAGGTCTTAGGCCCCGGCATCGACGGGAGAGGAATCCCGAGAGGCCCCCGAGGAACTCGCATGGGGACTGGCCTTTCCTGAGGCCACCAGAGCGGGTCCCCGCGTTCCCGTCGTAAGTCGAGGGCCCCTGCCGCAATTCGAGAAAATCCAGGAGGTTTTGCCCTCCAGGCGAGACGTGGCCCATTTCCGCTGAGGCTTCTCGAGGCTAATCACATCTAACCACTGGAACATCCAAAGGGTCCTTCACACCCATGCTGCAACTCAAGAAGTTCCCCGACATACCCGTCTCCACTCGAGAGGAAGCACGAGGGTCCCGCACATATCCAGGGAAGCCCCGTTTCCGCCTCCTAGCTCGAGATGAGGGATCCTTTCCCTGTTTCGTAGGGAAAGAATTCCCGGCGTTCCCATCGCATCTCAAGAGGAGGCGCTCTCCACAGGAAAGGCGAGAGGAACTCCAGGGTCGTGCCACCATTCCAAGAGTCCCCCAGATGTGTCAGTCCATTCCAGAGGAACCTGTTTTCCCTGCACTGCCTTGACGTTCAAGCCGAGGATCGACTCCCACCACGTGTGCACGTGGAACAGCTCTGTGGTAAAGCCTAGTGGGAAAGACTCGAGGGAAAACCATAGATCCTTTGATCCACGCGGCGGAATGCGTGACACTGCTGCTACCGCTCTGGAGGAAAGCGCAATTGCATGCCCGCATTCGAGAAGAGGACTGACTCCCCTGGGGTGACTCCATAAGTAGCCCAAGATCCATGTCAGCACTGGAGAGGAATCCTCAGGTTCCGGCCCCGACTCCACACAAGGTCTTAGGCCCCGGCATCGACGGGAGAGGAATCCCGAGAGGCCCCCGAGGAACTCGCATGGGGACTGGCCTTTCCTGAAGCCACCTGAGCGGGTCCCCGAGGTCCCCGTCGTAAGTCGAGAGCACCTGCCGCAACTCGAGAAAATCCAGGAGGTTTTGCCCTCCAGGCGAGATGAGGCCCATTTCCGCTGAGGCTTCTCGAGGCTAATCACATCTAACCACTGGAACTTCCAAAGGGTCCTTCACACCCTTGCTGCAACTCAAGAAGTTCCACGACATAACCGTCTCCACTCGAGAGGAAGCACGAGGTTCCCGCACACATCCAGGGGAACCCCGTTTCCGCCTCATAGCTCGAGATGAGGGATCCTTTCCCTGTTTCGTAGGGAAAGAATTCCCGGCGTTCCCGTCGCATCTCAAGAGGAGGTGCTCTCCACAGGAAAGGCGAGAGGAACTCCAGGGTCGTGCCACCATTCCAAGAGCCCCCCAGATGTGTCAGTCCATTCCAGAGGAACCTGTTTTCCCTGCACTGCCTTGACGTTCAAGCCGAGGATCGACTCCCACCACGTGTGCACGTGGGACAGCCCTGTGGGAAAGCCTCGTGGGAAAGCCTCGTGGGAAAGACTCGAGGGAAAACCATAGATCCTTTGATCCACGCGGCGGACTGCGTGACACTGCTGCTACCGCTCTGAAGGAAAGCGCATGTGCATGTCCGCCTTCCAGACGAGGACAGACTCGCCTGTGGAGACTCCAGAAGTACCCCAGGATCCATGTCAGCACTGGAGAGGAATCCTCAGGTTCCGGCCCCGACTCCACACAAGGTCTTAGGCCCCAGCATCGACGGGAGAGGAATCCCGAGAGGCCCCCGAGGAACTCGCATGGGGACTGGCCTTTCCTGAGGCCACCAGAGCGGGTCCCCGAGGTCCCCGACGTACGTCGAGAGCACCTGCCGTAACTCGAGAAAATCCAGGAGGTTTTGCCCTCCAGGCGAGATGAGGCCCATTTCCGCTGAGGCTTCTCGAGGCTAATCACATCTAACCACTGGAACTTCCAAAGGGTCCTTCACACCCATGCTGCAACTCAAGAAGTTCCCCGACATACCCGTCTCCACTCGAGAGGAAGCACGAGGGTCGCGCACACATCCAGGGGAGCCCCGTTTCCGCCTCCTAGCTCGAGATGAGGGATCCTTTCCCTGTTTCGTAGGGAAAGAATTCCCGGCGTTCCCGTCGCATCTCAAGAGGAGGCGCTCTCCACAGGAAAGGCGAGAGGAACTCCAGGGTCCTGCCACCATTCCAAGAGTCCCCCAGATGTGTCAGTCCATTCCAGAGGAACCTGTTTTCCCTGCACTACCTTGACGTTCAAGCCGAGGATCGACTCCCACCACGTGTGAACATGGGACAGCCCAGTGGGAAAGCCTCGTGGGAAAGCCTCGTGGGAAAGACTCGTGGGAAAACCATAGATCCTTTGATCCACGCGGCGGACTGCGTGACACTGCTGCTACCACTCTGGAGGAAAGCGCAAGTGCATGCCCGCATTCGAGACGAGGACTGACTCCCCTGGGGAGACTCCAGAAGTACCCCAAGATCCATGTCAGCACTGGAGAGGAATCCTCAGGGTCCGGCCCCGACTCCACACAAGGTCGTAGGCCCCAGCATCGACGGGAGAGGAATCCCGAGAGGCCCCCGGGGAACTCGCATGGGGACTGGCCTTTCCTGAGGCCACCTGAGCGGGTCCCCGAGGTCCCCGTCGTAAGTCGAGAGCACCTGCCGCAACTCGAGAAAATCCAGGAGGTTTTGCCCTCCAGGCGAGATGAGGCCCATTTCCTCTGAGGCTTCTCGAGGCTAATCACATCTAACCACTGGAACTTCCAAAGGGTCCTTCACACCCTTGCTGCAACTCAAGAAGTTCCCCGACATACCCGTCTCCACTCGAGAGGAAGCACGAGGGTCCCGCACACATTCAGGGGAGCCCCATTTCCGCCTCCTAGCTCGAGATGAGGGATCCTTTCCCTGTTTCGTAGGGAAAGAATTCCCGGCGTTCCGTCGCATTTCAAGAGGAGGCGCTCTCCACAGGAAAGGCGAGAAGAACTCCATGGTCGTGCCACCATTCCAAGAGTCCCCCAGATGTGTCAGTCCATTCCAGAGGAACCTGTTTTTCCTGCACTGCCTTGACGTTCAAGCCGAGGATCGACTCCCACCACATGTGCACGTGGGACAGCCCTGTGGGAAAGCCTCGTGGAAAAGCCTCGTGGGAAAGACTCGAGGGAAAACCATAGATCCTTTGATCCACGCGGCGGACTGCGTGACACTGCTGCTACTGCTCTGGAGGAAAGCGCAAGTGCATGCCCGCATTCGAGACGAGGACTGACTCCCCTGGGGAGACTCCAGAAGTACCCCAAGATCCATGTCAGCACTGGAGAGGAATCCTCAGGTTCCGGCCCCGACTCAACACAAGGTCTTAGGGCCCGGCATCGACGGGAGAGGAATCCCGAGAGGCCCCCGAGGAACTCGCATGGGGACAGGCCTTTCCTGAGGCCACCAGAGCGGGTCCCCGAGGTCCCCGTTCTAAGTCGAGAGCACCTGCCGCAACTTGAGAAAATCCAGGAGGTTTTGCCCTCCAGGCGAGATGAGGCCCATTTCAGCTGAGGATTCTCGAGGCTAATCACATCTAACCACTGGAACTTCCAAAGGGTCCTTCACACCCTTGCTGCAACTCAAGAAGTTCCCCGACATACCCGTCTCCACTCGAGAGGAAGCACGAGGGTCGCGCACACATCCAGGGGAGCCCCGTTTCCGCCGCCTAGCTCGAGATGAGGGATCCTTTCCCTGTTTCGTAGGGAAAGAATTCCCGGCGTTCCCGTCGCATCTCAAGAGGAGGCGCTCTCCACAGGAAAGGCGAGAGGAACTCCAGGGTCGTGCCACCATTCCAAGAGTCCCCCAGATATGTCAGTCCATTCCACAGGAACCTGTTTTCCCTGCACTGCCTTGACGTTCAAGCCGAGGATCGACTCCCACCACGTGTGCACGTGGGACAGGCCTGTGGGAAAGCCTCGTGGGAAAGCCTCGTGGGAAAGACTCGAGGGAAAACCATAGACCCTTTGATCCACGCGGCGGACTGCGTGACACTGCTGCTACCGCTCTGGAGGAAAGCGCAAGTGCATGCCCGCATTCGAGACGAGGACTGACTCCCCTGGGGAGACTCCAGAAGTACCCCAAGATCCATGTCAGCACTGGAGAGGAATCCTCAGGTTCCGGCCCCGACTCCACACAAGGTCTTAGGCCCCGGCATCGACGGGAGAGGAATCCCGAGAGGCCCCCGAGGAACTCGCATGGGGACTGGCCTTTCCTGAGGCCACCAGAGCGGGTCCCTGAGGTCCCCGTCGTAAGTCGAGAGCACCTGCCGCAACTCGAGAAAATCCAGGAGGTTTTGCCCTCCAGGCGAGATGAGGCCCATTTCCGCTGAGGCTTCTTGAGGCCAATCACATCTAACCACTGGAACTTCCAAAGGGTCCTTCACACCCTTGCTGCAACACAAGAAGTTCCCCGACATAACCGTCTCCACTCGAGAGGAAGCACCAGGGTCCCGCACACATCCAGGGGATCCCCGTTTCCGCCTCCTAGCTTGAGATGAGGGATCCTTTCCCTGTTTCGTAGGGAAGGAATTCCCGGCGTTCCCGTCGCATCTCAAGAGGAGGCGCTCTCCACAGGAAAGGCGAGAGGAACTCCAGGGTCGTGCCACCATTCCAAGAGACCCACAGATGTGTCAGTCCATTCCAGAGGAACCTGTTTTCCCTGCACTGCCTTGACGTTCAAGCCGAGGATCGACTCCCACCACGCGTGCATTTGGGACAGCCCTGTGGGAAAGCCTCGTGGAAAGCCTCGTGGGAAAGACTCGAGGGAAAACCATAGATCCTTTGATCCACGCGGCGGACTGCGTGACACTGCTGCTACCGCTCTGGAGGAAAGCGCAATTGCATGCCCGCATTCGAGACGAGCACTGACTCCCCAGGGGAGACTCCAGAAGTACCCCAAGATCCATGTCAGCTCTGGAGAGGAATCCTCAGGTTCCGGCCCCGACTCCACACAAGGTCTTAGGCCCCGGCATCGACGGGAGAGGAATCCCGAGAGGCCCCCGAGGAACTCGCATGGGGACTGGCCTTTCCTGAGGCCACCAGAGCGGGTCCCCGAGTTCCCGTCGTAAGTCGAGGGCCCCTGCCGCAATTCGAGAAAATCCAGGAGGTTTTGCCCTCCAGGCGAGACGTGGCCCATTTCCGCTGAGGCTTCTCGAGGCTAATCACATCTAACCACTGGAACATCCAAAGGGTCCTTCACACCCATGCTGCAACTCAAGAAGTTCCCCGACATACCCGTCTCCACTCGAGAGGAAGCACGAGGGTCCCGCACATATCCAGGGGAGCCCCGTTTCCGCCTCCTAGCTCGAGATGAGGGATCCTTTCCCTGTTTCGTAGGGAAAGAATTCCCGGCGTTCCCATCGCATCTCAAGAGGAGGCGCTCTCCACAGGAAAGGCGAGAGGAACTCCAGGGTCGTGCCACCATTCCAAGAGTCCCCCAGATGTGTCAGTCCATTCCAGAGGAACCTGTTTTCCCTGCACTGCCTTGACGTTCAAGCCGAGGATCGACTCCCACCACGTGTGCACGTGGAACAGCTCTGTGGTAAAGCCTAGTGGGAAAGACTCGAGGGAAAAACATAGATCCTTTGATCCACGCGGCGGAATGCGTGACACTGCTGCTACCGCTCTGGAGGAAAGCGCAATTGCATGCCCGCATTCGAGAAGAGGACTGACTCCCCTGGGGTGACTCCATAAGTAGCCCAAGATCCATGTCAGCACTGGAGAGGAATCCTCAGGTTCCGGCCCCGACTCCACACAAGGTCTTAGGCCCCGGCATCGACGGGAGAGGAATCCCGAGAGGCCCCCGAGGAACTCGCATGGGGACTGGCCTTTCCTGAAGCCACCTGAGCGGGTCCCCGAGGTCCCCGTCGTAAGTCGAGAGCACCTGCCGCAACTCGAGAAAATCCAGGAGGTTTTGCCCTCCAGGCGAGATGAGGCCCATTTCCGCTGAGGCTTCTCGAGGCTAATCACATCTAACCACTGGAACTTCCAAAGGGTCCTTCACACCCTTGCTGCAACTCAAGAAGTTCCACGACATAACCGTCTCCACTCGAGAGGAAGCACGAGGTTCCCGCACACATCCAGGGGAACCCCGTTTCCGCCTCATAGCTCGAGATGAGGGATCCTTTCCCTGTTTCGTAGGGAAAGAATTCCCGGCGTTCCCGTCGCATCTCAAGAGGAGGTGCTCTCCACAGGAAAGGCGAGAGGAACTCCAGGGTCGTGCCACCATTCCAAGAGCCCCCCAGATGTGTCAGTCCATTCCAGAGGAACCTGTTTTCCCTGCACTGCCTTGACGTTCAAGCCGAGGATCGACTCCCACCACGTGTGCACGTGGGACAGCCCTGTGGGAAAGCCTCGTGGGAAAGCCTCGTGGGAAAGACTCGAGGGAAAACCATAGATCCTTTGATCCACGCGGCGGACTGCGTGACACTGCTGCTACCGCTCTGAAGGAAAGCGCATGTGCATGTCCGCCTTCCAGACGAGGACAGACTCGCCTGTGGAGACTCCAGAAGTACCCCAGGATCCATGTCAGCACTGGAGAGGAATCCTCAGGTTCCGGCCCCGACTCCACACAAGGTCTTAGGCCCCAGCATCGACGGGAGAGGAATCCCGAGAGGCCCCCGAGGAACTCGCATGGGGACTGGCCTTTCCTGAGGCCACCAGAGCGGGTCCCCGAGGTCCCCGACGTACGTCGAGAGCACCTGCCGTAACTCGAGAAAATCCAGGAGGTTTTGCCCTCCAGGCGAGATGAGGCCCATTTCCGCTGAGGCTTCTCGAGGCTAATCACATCTAACCACTGGAACTTCCAAAGGGTCCTTCACACCCATGCTGCAACTCAAGAAGTTCCCCGACATACCCGTCTCCACTCGAGAGGAAGCACGAGGGTCGCGCACACATCCAGGGGAGCCCCGTTTCCGCCTCCTAGCTCGAGATGAGGGATCCTTTCCCTGTTTCGTAGGGAAAGAATTCCCGGCGTTCCCGTCGCATCTCAAGAGGAGGCGCTCTCCACAGGAAAGGCGAGAGGAACTCCAGGGTCCTGCCACCATTCCAAGAGTCCCCCAGATGTGTCAGTCCATTCCAGAGGAACCTGTTTTCCCTGCACTACCTTGACGTTCAAGCCGAGGATCGACTCCCACCACGTGTGAACATGGGACAGCCCAGTGGGAAAGCCTCGTGGGAAAGCCTCGTGGGAAAGACTCGTGGGAAAACCATAGATCCTTTGATCCACGCGGCGGACTGCGTGACACTGCTGCTACCACTCTGGAGGAAAGCGCAAGTGCATGCCCGCATTCGAGACGAGGACTGACTCCCCTGGGGAGACTCCAGAAGTACCCCAAGATCCATGTCAGCACTGGAGAGGAATCCTCAGGGTCCGGCCCCGACTCCACACAAGGTCGTAGGCCCCAGCATCGACGGGAGAGGAATCCCGAGAGGCCCCCGAGGAACTCGCATGGGGACTGGCCTTTCCTGAGGCCACCTGAGCGGGTCCCCGAGGTCCCCGTCGTAAGTCGAGAGCACCTGCCGCAACTCGAGAAAATCCAGGAGGTTTTGCCCTCCAGGCGAGATGAGGCCCATTTCCTCTGAGGCTTCTCGAGGCTAATCACATCTAACCACTGGAACTTCCAAAGGGTCCTTCACACCCTTGCTGCAACTCAAGAAGTTCCCCGACATACCCGTCTCCACTCGAGAGGAAGCACGAGGGTCCCGCACACATTCAGGGGAGCCCCATTTCCGCCTCCTAGCTCGAGATGAGGGATCCTTTCCCTGTTTCGTAGGGAAAGAATTCCCGGCGTTCCGTCGCATTTCAAGAGGAGGCGCTCTCCACAGGAAAGGCGAGAAGAACTCCATGGTCGTGCCACCATTCCAAGAGTCCCCCAGATGTGTCAGTCCATTCCAGAGGAACCTGTTTTTCCTGCACTGCCTTGACGTTCAAGCCGAGGATCGACTCCCACCACATGTGCACGTGGGACAGCCCTGTGGGAAAGCCTCGTGGAAAAGCCTCGTGGGAAAGACTCGAGGGAAAACCATAGATCCTTTGATCCACGCGGCGGACTGCGTGACACTGCTGCTACTGCTCTGGAGGAAAGCGCAAGTGCATGCCCGCATTCGAGACGAGGACTGACTCCCCTGGGGAGACTCCAGAAGTACCCCAAGATCCATGTCAGCACTGGAGAGGAATCCTCAGGTTCCGGCCCCGACTCAACACAAGGTCTTAGGGCCCGGCATCGACGGGAGAGGAATCCCGAGAGGCCCCCGAGGAACTCGCATGGGGACAGGCCTTTCCTGAGGCCACCAGAGCGGGTCCCCGAGGTCCCCGTTCTAAGTCGAGAGCACCTGCCGCAACTCGAGAAAATCCAGGAGGTTTTGCCCTCCAGGCGAGATGAGGCCCATTTCAGCTGAGGATTCTCGAGGCTAATCACATCTAACCACTGGAACTTCCAAAGGGTCCTTCACACCCTTGCTGCAACTCAAGAAGTTCCCCGACATACCCGTCTCCACTCGAGAGGAAGCACGAGGGTCGCGCACACATCCAGGGGAGCCCCGTTTCCGCCGCCTAGCTCGAGATGAGGGATCCTTTCCCTGTTTCGTAGGGAAAGAATTCCCGGCGTTCCCGTCGCATCTCAAGAGGAGGCGCTCTCCACAGGAAAGGCGAGAGGAACTCCAGGGTCGTGCCACCATTCCAAGAGTCCCCCAGATATGTCAGTCCATTCCACAGGAACCTGTTTTCCCTGCACTGCCCTGACGTTCAAGCCGAGGATCGACTCCCACCACGTGTGCACGTGGGACAGGCCTGTGGGAAAGCCTCGTGGGAAAGCCTCGTGGGAAAGACTCGAGGGAAAACCATAGACCCTTTGATCCACGCGGCGGACTGCGTGACACTGCTGCTACCGCTCTGGAGGAAAGCGCAAGTGCATGCCCGCATTCGAGACGAGGACTGACTCCCCTGGGGAGACTCCAGAAGTACCCCAAGATCCATGTCAGCACTGGAGAGGAATCCTCAGGTTCCGGCCCCGACTCCACACAAGGTCTTAGGCCCCGGCATCGACGGGAGAGGAATCCCGAGAGGCCCCCGAGGAACTCGCATGGGGACTGGCCTTTCCTGAGGCCACCAGAGCGGGTCCCTGAGGTCCCCGTCGTAAGTCGAGAGCACCTGCCGCAACTCGAGAAAATCCAGGAGGTTTTGCCCTCCAGGCGAGATGAGGCCCATTTCCGCTGAGGCTTCTTGAGGCCAATCACATCTAACCACTGGAACTTCCAAAGGGTCCTTCACACCCTTGCTGCAACTCAAGAAGTTCCCCGACATACCCGTCTGCACTCGAGAGGAAGCACGTGGTGTCCCGCACACATCCAGGGGAGCCCCGTTTCCGCCTCCTAGCTCGAGATGAGGGATCCTTTCCCTGTTTCGTAGGGAAAGAATTCCCGGCGTTCCCGTCGCATCTCTAGAGGAGGCGCTCTCCACAGGAAAGGAGAGAGGAACTCCAGGGTCATGCCACCATTCCAAGAGTCCACCAGATGTGTCAGTCCATTCCAGAGGAACTTGTTTTCCCTGCACTGCCTTGACGTTCAAGCCGAGGATCGACTCCCACCACGCGTGCATTTGGGACAGCCCTGTGGGAAAGCCTCGTGGAAAGCCTCGTGGGAAAGACTCGAGGGAAAACCATAGATCCTTTGATCCACGCGGCGGACTGCGTGACACTGCTGCTACCGCTCTGGAGGAAAGCGCAAGTGCATGCCCGCATTCGAGACGAGCACTGACTCCCCTGGGGAGACTCCAGAAGTACACCAAGATCCATGTCAGCTCTGGAGAGGAATCCTCAGGTTCCGGCCCCGACTCCACACAAGGTCTTAGGCCCCGGCATCGACGGGAGAGGAATCCCGAGAGGCCCCCGAAGAACTCGCATGGGGACTGGCCTTTCCTGAGGCCACCAGAGCGGGTCCCCGAGTTCCCGTCGTAAGTCGAGTGCCCCTGCCGCAATTCGAGAAAATCCAGGAGGTTTTTCCCTCCAGGCGAGACGTGGCCCATTTCCGCTGAGGCTTCTCGAGGCTAATCACATCTAACCACTGGAACATCCAAAGAGTCATTCACACCCATGCTGCAACTCAAGAAGTTCCCCGACATACCCGTCTCCACTCGAGAGGAAGCACGAGGGTCCCGCACATATCCAGGGGAGCCCCGTTTCCGCCTGCTAGCTCGAGATGAGGGATCCTTTCCCTGTTTCGTAGGGAAAGAATTCCCGGCGTTCCCATCGCATCTCAAGATGAGGCGCTCTCCACAGGAAAGGCGAGAGGAACTCCAGGGTCGTGCCACCATTCCAAGAGTCCCCCAGATGTGTCAGTCCATTCCAGAGGAACCTGTTTTCCCTGCACTGCCTTGACGTTCAAGCCGAGGATCGAGTCACACCACGTGTGCACGTGGGACAGCCCTGTGGAAAGCCTCGTGGGAAAGCCTCGTGGGAAAGACTCGAGGGAAAACCATAGATCCTTTGATCCACGCGGCGGACTGCGTGACACTGCTGCTACCGCTCTGGAGGAAAGCGCAAGTGCATGCCCGCATTCGAGACGAGGACTGACTCCCCTGGGGAGACTCCAGAAGTACCCCAAGATCCATGTCAGCACTGGAGAGGAATCCTCAGGTTCCGGCCCCGACTCCACACAAGGTCTTAGGCCCCGGCATCGACGGGAGAGGAATCCCGAGAGGCCCCCGAGGAACTCGCATGGGGACTGGCCTTTCCTGAGGTCACCAGAGCGGGTCCCTGAGGTCCCCGTCGTAAGTCGAGAGCACCTGCCGCAACTCGAGAAAATCCAGGAGATTTTGCCTTCCAGGCGAGATGAAGTCCATTTTCGCTGAGGCTTCTCGAGGCTAATCACGTCTAACCACTTGAACTTCCAAAGGGTCCTTCACACCCTTGCTGCAACTCTAGAAGTTCCCCGACATACCCGTCTCCACTCGAGAGGAAGCACGAGGGTCCCGCACACATCCAGGGTAGCCCCGTTTCCGCCTCCTAGCTCGAGATGAGGGATCCTTTCCCTGTTTCGTAGGAAAGAATTCCCGGCATTCCCGTCGCATCTCAAGAGGAGGCGCTCTCCACAGGAAAGGCGAGAGGAACTCCAGGGTCGTGCCACCATTCCAAGAGACCCCCAGATGTGTCAGTCCATTCCAGAGGAACCTGTTTTCCCTGCACTGCCTTGACGTTCAAGCCGAGGATCGACTCCCACCACGTGTGCACGTGGGACAACCCAGTGGGAAAGCCTCGTGGGAAAGCCTCGTGGGAAAGCCTTGAGGGAAAACCATAGATCCTTTGATCCACGCGGTGAACTGCGTGACACTGCTGCTACCGCTCTGGAGGAAAGCCAAGTGCATGCCCGCATTCGAGACGAGGACTGACTCCCCTGGGGAGACTCCAGAAGTACCCCAAGATCCATGTCAGCACTGGAGAGGAATCCTCAGGTTCCGGCCCCGACTCCACAAAAGGTCTTAGGCCCCAGCATCGACGGGAGAGGAATCCCGAGAGGACCCGAGGAAGTCGCATGGGGACTGGCCTTTCCTGAGGCCACCAGAGCGGGTCTCTGAGGTCCCCGTCGTAAGTCGAGAGCACCTGCCGCAACTCGAGAAAATCCAGGAGGTTTTGCCCTCCAGGCGAGATGAGGCCCATTTCCGCTGAGGCTTCTCGAGGCTAATCACATCTAACCACTGGAACTTCCAAAGGTCCTTCACACCCTTGCTGCAACTCAAGAAGTTCCCCGACATACCTGTCTCCACTCGAGAGGAAGCACGTGGGGTCCCGCACACATCCAGGGGAGCCCCGTTTCTGCCTCCAAGCTCGAAATGAGGGATCCTTTCCCTGTTTCGTAGGGAAAGAATTCCGGCGTTCCGTCGCATCTCAAGAGGAGGCGCTCTCCACAGGAAAGGCGAGAGGAACTCCAGGGTCGTGCCACCATTCCAAGAGTCCCCCAGATGTGTCAGTCCATTCCAGAGGAACCTGTTTTCCCTGCACTGACTTGACGTTCAAGCCGAGGATCGACTCCCACCACGTGTGCACGTGGGACAGCCCTGTGGGAAAGCCTCGTGGGAAAGCCTCGTGGGAAAGACTCGAGGGAAAACCATAGATCCTTTGATGCACGCGGCGGACTGCTTGACACTGCTACTACCGCTCTGGAGGATAGCGCAAGTGCATGCCCGCATTCCAGACGAGGACTGACTCCCCTGGGGAGACTCCAGAAGTACCCCAAGATCCATGTCAGCACTGGAGAGGAATCCTCAGGTTCCGGCCCCGACTCCACACAAGGTCTTCGGCCCCGGCATCGACGGGAGAGGAATCCGGAGAGGCCCCCGAGGAAGTCGCATGGGGACTGGCCTTTCCTGAGGCCACCAGAGCGGGTCCCTGAGGTCCCCGTCGTAAGTCGAGAGCACCTGCCGAAACTCGAGAAAATCCAGGAGGTTTTGCCCTCCAGGCGAGATGAGGCCCATTTCCGCTGAGGCTTCTCGAGGCCAAAGACATCTAACCACTGGAACTTCCAAAGGGTCCTTCACACCCTTGCTGCAACTCAAGAAGTTCCCCGACATACCCGTCTCCACTCGAGAGGAAGCACGTGGGGTCCCGCAAACATCCAGGGGAGCCCCATTTCCGCCTCCTAGCTCGAGATGAGGGATCCTTTCCCTGTTTCGTAGGGAAAGAATTCCCGGCGTTCCCGTCGCATCTCAAGAGGAGGCGCTCTCCACAGGAAAGGCGAGAGGAACTCCAGGGTCGTGCCACCATTCCAAGAGTCCCCCAGATGTGTCAGTCCATTCCAGAGGAACCTGTTTTCCCTGCACTGCCTTGACGTTCAAGCCGAGGATCGAGTCACACCACGTGTGCACGTGGGACAGCCCTGTGGAAAGCCTCGTGGGAAAGACTCGAGGGAAAACGATAGATCCTTTGATCCACGTGGCGGACTGCGTGACACTGCTGCTACCGCTCTGGAGGAAAGCGCAAGTGCATGCCCGCATTCGAGACGAGGACTGACTCCCCTGGGGAGACTCCAGAAGTACCCTAAGATCCATGTCAGCACTGGAGGGGAATCCTCAGGTTCTGGCCCCGACTCCACACAAGGTCTTAGGCCTCGGCATCGACGGGAGAGGAATCCCGAGAGGCCCCCGAGGAACTCGCATGGGGACTGGCCTTTCCTGAGGTCACCAGAGCGGGTCCCTGAGGTCCCCGTCGTAAGTCGAGAGCACCTGCCGCAACTCGAGAAAATCCAGGAGATTTTGCCCTCCAGGCGAGATGAAGTCCATTTCCACTGAGGCTTCTCGAGGCTAATCACATCTAACTACTTGAACATCCAAAGGGTCCTTCACACCCTTGCTGCAACTCTAGAAGTTCCCCGACATACCCGTCTCCACTCGAGAGGAAGCACGAGGGTCCCGCACACATCCAGGGTAGCCCCGTTTCCGCCTCCTAGCTCGAGATGAGGGATCCTTTCCCTGTTTCGTAGGAAAGAATTCCCGGCATTCCCGTCGCATCTCAAGAGGAGGCGCTCTCCACAGGAAAGGCGAGAGGAACTCCAGGGTCGTGCCACCATTCCAAGAGACCCCCAGATGTGTCAGTCCATTCCAGAGGAACCTGTTTTCCCTGCACTGCCTTGACGTTCAAGCCGAGGATCGACTCCCACCACGTGTGCACGTGGGACAGCCCTGTGGGAAAGGCTCGTGGGAAAGCCTCGTGGGAAAGCCTCGAGGGAAAACCATAGATCCTTTGATCCACGCGGCGGACTGCGTGACACTGCTGCTACCGCTCTGGAGGAAAGCGCAAGTGCATGCCCGCATTCGAGACGAGGACTGACTCCCCTGGGGAGACTCCAGAAGTACCCCAAGATCCATGTCAGCACTGGAGAGGAATCCTCAGTTTCCGGCCCCGACTCCACACAAGGTCTTAGGCCCCAGCATCGACGGGAGAGGAATCCCGAGAGGACTCGAGGAAGTCGCATGGGGACTGGCCTTTCCTGAGGCCACCAGAGCGGGTCTCTGAGGTCCCCGTCGTAAGTCGAGAGCACCTGCCGCAACTCGAGAAAATCCAGGAGGTTTTGCCCTTCAGGCGAGATGAGGCCCATTTCTGCTGAGGCTTCTCGAGGCTAATCACATCTAACCACTGGAACTTCCAAAGGGTCCTTCACACCCTTGCTGCAACTCAAGAAGTTCCCCGACATACCTGTCTCCACTCGAGAGGAAGCACGTGGGGTCCCGCACACATCCAGGGGAGCCCTGTTTCTGCCTCCAAGCTCGAAATGAGGGATTCTTTCCCTGTTTCGTAGGGAAAGAATTCCGGCGTTCCCGTCGCATCTCAAGAGGAGGCGCTCTCCACAGGAAAGGCGAGAGGAACTCCAGGGTCGTGCCACCATTCCAAGAGTCCCCCAGATGTGTCAGTCCATTCCAGAGGAACCTGTTTTCCCTGCACTGCCTTGACGTTCAAGCCGAGGATCGACTCCCACCACGTGTGCACGTGGGACAGCCCTGTGGGAAAGCCTCGTGGGAAAGCCTCGTGGGAAAGACTCGAGGGAAAACCATAGATCATTTGATGCACGCGGCGGACTGCTTGACACTGCTGCTACCGCTCTGGAGGATAGCGCAAGTGCATGCCCGCATTCCAGACGAGGACTGACTCCCCTGGGGAGACTCCAGAAGTACCCCAAGATCCATGTCAGCACTGGAGAGGAATCCTCAGGTTCCGGCCCCACTTCCACACAAGGTTTTCGGCCCCGGCATCGACGGGAGAGGAATCCCGAGAGGCCCCCGAGGAACTCGCATGGGGACTGGCCTTTCCTGAGGCCACCAGAGCGGGTCCCTGAGGTCCCCGTCGTAAGTCGAGAGCACCTGCCGAAACTCGAGAAAATCCAGGAGGTTTTGCCCTCCAGGCGAGATGAGGCCCATTTCCGCTGAGGCTTCTCGAGGCCAAAGACATCTAACCACTGGAACTTCCAAAGGGTCCTTCACACCCTTGCTGCAACTCAAGAAGTTCCCCGACATACCCGTCTCCACTCGAGAGGAAGCACGTGGGGTCCCGCAAACATCCAGGGGAGCCCCATTTCCGCCTCCTAGCTCGAGATGAGGGATCCTTTCCCTGTTTCGTAGGGAAAGAATTCCCGGCGTTCCCGTCGCATCTCAAGAGGAGGCGCTCTCCACAGGAAAGGCGAGAGGAACTCCAGGGTCGTGCCACCATTCCAAGAGTCCCCCAGATGTGACAGTCCATTCCAGAGGAACCTGTTTCCCTGCACTGCCTTGACGTTCAAGCCGAGGATCGAGTCACACCACGTGTGCACGTGGGACAGCCCTGTGGAAAGCCTCGTGGGAAAGACTCGAGGGAAAACGATAGATCCTTTGATCCACGCGGCGGACTGCGTGACACTGCTGCTACCGCTCTGGAGGAAAGCGCAAGTGCATGCCCGCATTCGAGACGAGGACTGACTCCCCTGGGGAGACTCCAGAAGTACCCTAAGATCCATGTCAGCACTGGAGGGGAATCCTCAGGTTCTGGCCCCGACTCCACACAAGGTCTTAGGCCTCGGCATCGACGGGAGAGGAATCCCGAGAGGCCCCCGAGGAACTCGCATGGGGACTGGCCTTTCCTGAGGTCACCAGAGCGGGTCCCTGAGGTCCCCGTCGTAAGTCGAGAGCACCTGCCGCAACTCGAGAAAATCCAGGAGATTTTGCCCTCCAGGCGAGATGAAGTCCATTTCCACTGAGGCTTCACGAGGCTAATCACATCTAACCACTTGAACTTCCAAAGGGTCCTTCACACCCTTGCTGCAACTCTAGAAGTTCCCCGACATACCCGTCTCCACTCGAGAGGAAGCACGAGGGTCCCGCACACATCCAGGGTAGCCCCGTTTCCGCCTCCTAGCTCGAGATGAGGGATCCTTTCCCTGTTTCGTAGGAAAGAATTCCCGGCATTCCCGTCGCATCTCAAGAGGAGGCGCTCTCCACAGGAAAGGCGAGAGGAACTCCAGGGTCGTGCCACCATTCCAAGAGACCCCCAGATGTGTCAGTCCATTCCAGAGGAACCTGTTTTCCCTGCACTGCCTTGACGTTCAAGCCGAGGATCGACTCCCACCACGTGTGCACGTGGGACAGCCCTGTGGGAAAGCCTCGTGGGAAAGCCTCGTGGGAAAGCCTCGAGGGAAAACCATAGATCCTTTGATCCACGCGGCGGACTGCGTGACACTGCTGCTACCGCTCTGGAGGAAAGCGCAAGTGCATGCCCGCATTCGAGACGAGGACTGACTCCCCTGGGGAGACTCCAGAAGTACCCCAAGATCCATGTCAGCACTGGAGAGGAATCCTCAGGTTCCGGCCCCGACTCCACACAAGGTCTTAGGCCCCAGCATCGACGGGAGAGGAATCCCGAGAGGACCCGAGGAAGTCGCATGGGGACTGGCCTTTCCTGAGGCCACCAGAGCGGGTCTCTGAGGTCCCCGTCGTAAGTCGAGAGCACCTGCCGCAACTCGAGAAAATCCAGGAGGTTTTGCCCTTCAGGCGAGATGAGGCCCATTTCCGCTGAGGCTTCTCGAGGCTAATCACATCTAACCACTGGAACTTCCAAAGGGTCCTTCACACCCTTGCTGCAACTCAAGAAGTTCCCCGACATACCTGTCTCCACTCGAGAGGAAGCACGTGGGGTCCCGCACACATCCAGGGGAGCCCTGTTTCTGCCTCCAAGCTCGAAATGAGGGATCCTTTCCCTGTTTCTTAGGGAAAGAATTCCGGCGTTCCCGTCGCATCTCAAGAGGAGGCGCTCTCCACAGGAAAGGCGAGAGGAACTCCAGGGTCGTGACACCATTCCAAGAGTCCCCCAGATGTGTCAGTCCATTCCAGAGGAACCTGTTTTCCCTGCACTGCCTTGACGTTCAAGCCGAGGATCGACTCCCACCACGTGTGCACGTGGGACAGCCCTGTGGGAAAGCCTCGTCGGAAAGCCTCGTGGGAAAGACTCGAGGGAAAACCATAGATCATTTGATGCACGCGGCGGACTGCTTGACACTGCTGCTACCGCTCTGGAGGATAGCGCAAGTGCATGCCCGCATTCCAGACGAGGACTGACTCCCCTGGGGAGACTCCAGAAGTACCCCAAGATCCATGTCAGCACTGGAGAGGAATCCTCAGGTTCCGGCCCCGACTCCACACAAGGTTTTCGGCCCCGGCATCGACGGGAGAGGAATCCCGAGAGGCCCCCGAGGAACTCGCATGGGGACTGGCCTTTCCTGAGGCCACCAGAGCGGGTCCCTGAGGTCCCCGTCGTAAGTCGAGAGCACCTGCCGCAACTCGAGAAAATCCAGGAGGTTTTGCCCTCCAGGCGAGATGAGGCCCATTTCCGCTGAGGCTTCTCGAGGCCAAAGACATCTAACCACTGGAACTTCCAAAGGGTCCTTCACACCCTTGTTGCAACTCAAGAAGTTCCCCGGCATACCCGTCTCCACTCGAGAGGAAGCACGTGGGGTCCCGCAAACATCCAGGAGAGGCCCATTTCCGCCTCCTAGCTCAAGATGAGGGATCCTTTCCCTGTTTCGTAGGGAAAGAATTCCCGGCGTTCCCGTCGCATCTCAAGAGGAGGCGCTCTCCACAGGAAAGGCGAGAGGAACTCCAGGTTCGTGCCACCATTCCAAGAGTCCCCCAGATGTGTCAGTCCATTCCAGAGGAAACTGTTTTCCTTGCACTGCCTTGACGTTCAAGCCGAGGATCGACTCCCACAACGTGTGCACGTGGGACAGCCCTGTGGAAAGCCTCGTGGGAAAGCCTCGTGGGAAAGACTCGAGGGAAAACCATAGATCCTTTGATCCGCGCGGCGGACTGCGTGACACTGCTGCTACCACTCTGGAGGAAAGCGCAAGTGCATGCCCGCATTCGAGACGAGGACTGACTCCCCTGGGGAGACTCCAGAAGTACCCCAAGATCCATGTCAGCACTGGAGAGGAATCCTCAGGTTCCGGCCCCGACTCCACACAAGGTCTTAGGCCCCGGCATCGACGGGAGAGGAATCCCGAGAGGCCCCCAAGGAACTCGAATGGGGACTGGCCTTTCCTGAGGTCACCAGAGCGGGTCCCTGAGGTCCCCGTCGTAAGTCGAGAGCACCTGCCGCAACTCGAGAAAATCCAGGAGGTTTTGCCCTCCAGGCGAGATGAGGCCCATTTCCGCTGAGGCTTCTCGAGGCCAAAGACATCTAACCACTGGAACTTCCAAAGGGTCCTTCACACCCTTGCTGCAACTCAAGAAGTTCCCCGACATACCCGTCTCCACTCGAGAGGAAGCACGTGGGGTCCCGCAAACATCCAGGGGAGCCCCATTTCCGCCTCCTAGCTCGAGATGAGGGATCCTTTCCCTGTTTCGTAGGGAAAGAATTCCCGGCGTTCCCGTCGCATCTCAAGAGGAGGCGCTCTCCACAGGAAAGGCGAGAGGAACTCCAGGGTCGTGCCACCATTCCCAGAGTCCCCCAGATGTGACAGTCCATTCCAGAGGAACCTGTTTTCCCTGCACTGCCTTGACGTTCAAGCCGAGGATCCACTCCCACCACGTGTGTACGTGGGACAGCCCTGTGGAAAGCCTCGTGGGAAAGACTCGAGGGAAAACGATAGATCCTTTGATCCACGCGGCGGACTGCGTGACACTGCTGCTACCGCTCTGGAGGAAAGCGCAAGTGCATGCCCGCATTCGAGACGAGGACTGACTCCCCTGGGGAGACTCCAGAAGTACCCTAAGATCCATGTCAGCACTGGAGGGGAATCCTCAGGTTCTGGCCCCGACTCCACACAAGGTCTTAGGCCTCGGCATCGACGGGAGAGGAATCCCGAGAGGCCCCCGAGGAACTCGCATGGGGACTGGCCTTTCCTGAGGTCACCAGAGCGGGTCCCTGAGGTCCCCGTCGTAAGTCGAGAGCACCTGCCGCAACTCGAGAAAATCCAGGAGATTTTGCCCTCCAGGCGAGATGAAGTCCATTTCCACTGAGGCTTCACGAGGCTAATCACATCTAACCACTTGAACTTCCAAAGGGTCCTTCACACCCTTGCTGCAACTCTAGAAGTTCCCCGACATACCCGTCTCCACTCGAGAGGAAGCACGAGGGTCCCGCACACATCCAGGGTAGCCCCGTTTCCGCCTCCTAGCTCGAGATGAGGGATCCTTTCCCTGTTTCGTAGGAAAGAATTCCCGGCATTCCCGTCGCATCTCAAGAGGAGGCGCTCTCCACAGGAAAGGCGAGAGGAACTCCAGGGTCGTGCCACCATTCCAAGAGACCCCCAGATGTGTCAGTCCATTCCAGAGGAACCTGTTTTCCCTGCACTGCCTTGACGTTCAAGCCGAGGATCGACTCCCACCACGTGTGCACGTGGGACAGCCCTGTGGGAAAGCCTCGTGGGAAAGCCTCGTGGGAAAGCCTCGAGGGAAAACCATAGATCCTTTGATCCACGCGGCGGACTGCGTGACACTGCTGCTACCGCTCTGGAGGAAAGCGCAAGTGCATGCCCGCATTCGAGACGAGGACTGACTCCCCTGGGGAGACTCCAGAAGTACCCCAAGATCCATGTCAGCACTGGAGAGGAATCCTCAGGTTCCGGCCCCGACTCCACACAAGGTCTTAGGCCCCAGCATCGACGGGAGAGGAATCCCGAGAGGACCCGAGGAAGTCGCATGGGGACTGGCCTTTCCTGAGGCCACCAGAGCGGGTCTCTGAGGTCCCCGTCGTAAGTCGAGAGCACCTGCCGCAACTCGAGAAAATCCAGGAGGTTTTGCCCTTCAGGCGAGATGAGGCCCATTTCCGCTGAGGCTTCTCGAGGCTAATCACATCTAACCACTGGAACTTCCAAAGGGTCCTTCACACCCTTGCTGCAACTCAAGAAGTTCCCCGACATACCTGTCTCCACTCGAGAGGAAGCACGTGGGGTCCCGCACACATCCAGGGGAGCCCTGTTTCTGCCTCCAAGCTCGAAATGAGGGATCCTTTCCCTGTTTCTTAGGGAAAGAATTCCGGCGTTCCCGTCGCATCTCAAGAGGAGGCGCTCTCCACAGGAAAGGCGAGAGGAACTCCAGGGTCGTGACACCATTCCAAGAGTCCCCCAGATGTGTCAGTCCATTCCAGAGGAACCTGTTTTCCCTGCACTGCCTTGACGTTCAAGCCGAGGATCGACTCCCACCACGTGTGCACGTGGGACAGCCCTGTGGGAAAGCCTCGTGGGAAAGCCTCGTGGGAAAGACTCGAGGGAAAACCATAGATCATTTGATGCACGCGGCGGACTGCTTGACACTGCTGCTACCGCTCTGGAGGATAGCGCAAGTGCATGCCCGCATTCCAGACGAGGACTGACTCCCCTGGGGAGACTCCAGAAGTACCCCAAGATCCATGTCAGCACTGGAGAGGAATCCTCAGGTTCCGGCCCCGACTCCACACAAGGTTTTCGGCCCCGGCATCGACGGGAGAGGAATCCCGAGAGGCCCCCGAGGAACTCGCATGGGGACTGGCCTTTCCTGAGGCCACCAGAGCGGGTCCCTGAGGTCCCCGTCGTAAGTCGAGAGCACCTGCCGCAACTCGAGAAAATCCAGGAGGTTTTGCCCTCCAGGCGAGATGAGGCCCATTTCCGCTGAGGCTTCTCGAGGCCAAAGACATCTAACCACTGGAACTTCCAAAGGGTCCTTCACACCCTTGTTGCAACTCAAGAAGTTCCCCGGCATACCCGTCTCCACTCGAGAGGAAGCACGTGGGGTCCCGCAAACATCCAGGAGAGGCCCATTTCCGCCTCCTAGCTCAAGATGAGGGATCCTTTCCCTGTTTCGTAGGGAAAGAATTCCCGGCGTTCCCGTCGCATCTCAAGAGGAGGCGCTCTCCACAGGAAAGGCGAGAGGAACTCCAGGTTCGTGCCACCATTCCAAGAGTCCCCCAGATGTGTCAGTCCATTCCAGAGGAAACTGTTTTCCTTGCACTGCCTTGACGTTCAAGCCGAGGATCGACTCCCACAACGTGTGCACGTGGGACAGCCCTGTGGAAAGCCTCGTGGGAAAGCCTCGTGGGAAAGACTCGAGGGAAAACCATAGATCCTTTGATCCGCGCGGCGGACTGCGTGACACTGCTGCTACCACTCTGGAGGAAAGCGCAAGTGCATGCCCGCATTCGAGACGAGGACTGACTCCCCTGGGGAGACTCCAGAAGTACCCCAAGATCCATGTCAGCACTGGAGAGGAATCCTCAGGTTCCGGCCCCGACTCCACACAAGGTCTTAGGCCCCGGCATCGACGGGAGAGGAATCCCGAGAGGCCCCCAAGGAACTCGAATGGGGACTGGCCTTTCCTGAGGTCACCAGAGCGGGTCCCTGAGGTCCCCGTCGTAAGTCGAGAGCACCTGCCGCAACTCGAGAAAATCCAGGAGGTTTTGCCCTCCAGGCGAGATGAGGCCCATTTCCGCTGAGGCTTCTCGAGGCTAATCACATCTAACCACTGGAACTTCCAAAGGGTCCTTCACACCCTAGCTGCAACTCAAGAAGTTCCCCGACATACCTGTCTCCACTCGAGAGGAAGCACGTGGGGTCCCGCACACATCCAGGGGAGCCCCGTTTCTGCCTCCAAGCTCGAAATGAGGGATCCTTTCCCTGTTTCGTAGGGAAAGAATTCCGGCGTTCCCGTCGCATCTCAAGAGGAGGCGCTCTCCACAGGAAAGGCGAGAGGAACTCCAGGGTCGTGCCACCATTCCAAGAGTCCCCCAGATGTGTCAGTCCATTCCAGAGGAACCTGTTTTCCCTGCACTGCCTTGACGTTCAAGCCGAGGATCGACTCCCACCACGTGTGCACGTGGGACAGCCCTGTGGGAAAGCCTCGTGGGAAAGCCTCGTGGGAAAGACTCGAGGGAAAACCATAGATCCTTTGATCCACGCGGCGGACTGCGTGACACTGCTGCTACCACTCTGGAGGAAAGCGCAAGTGCATGCCCGCATTCGAGACGAGGACTGACTCCCCTGGGGAGACTCCAGAAGTACCCCAAGATCCATGTCAGCACTGGAGAGGAATCCTCAGGTTCCGGCCCCGACTCCACACAAGGTCTTAGGCCCCGGCATCGACGGGAGAGGAAAGCCGAGAGGCCCCCGAGGAACTCGCATGGGGACTGGCCTTTCCTGCGGGCACCAGAGCGGGTCCCTGAGGTCCCCGTCGTAAGTCGAGAGCACCTGCCGCAACTCGAGAAAATCCAGAAGGTTTTGCCCTCCAGGCGAGATGAGGCCCATTTCCGATGAGGCTTCTCGAGGCCAATCACATCTAACCACTGGAACTTCCAGGGGGTCCTTCACACCCTTGCTGCAACTCAAGCAGTCCCGCGACATACCCGTCTCCACTCGAGAGGAAGCACGTGGGGTCAAGCACACATCCAGGGGAGCCCTGTTTCTGCCTCCAAGCTCGAAATGAGGGATCCTTTCCCTGTTTCTTAGGGAAAGAATTCCGGCGTTCCCGTCGCATCTCAAGAGGAGGCGCTCTCCACAGGAAAGGCGAGAGGAACTCCAGGGTCGTGACACCATTCCAAGAGTCCCCCAGATGTGTCAGTCCATTCCAGAGGAACCTGTTTTCCCTGCACTGCCTTGACGTTCAAGCCGAGGATCGACTCCCACCACGTGTGCACGTGGGACAGCCCTGTGGGAAAGCCTCGTGGGAAAGCCTCGTGGGAAAGACTCGAGGGAAAACCATAGATCATTTGATGCACGCGGCGGACTGCTTGACACTGCTGCTACCGCTCTGGAGGATAGCGCAAGTGCATGCCCGCATTCCAGACGAGGACTGACTCCCCTGGGGAGAATCCAGAAGTACCCCAAGATCCATGTCAGCACTGGAGAGGAATCCTCAGGTTCCGGCCCCGACTCCACACAAGGTTTTCGGCCCCGGCATCGACGGGAGAGGAATCCCGAGAGGCCCCCGAGGAACTCGCATGGGGACTGGCCTTTCCTGAGGCCACCAGAGCGGGTCCCTGAGGTCCCCGTCGTAAGTCGAGAGCACCTGCCGCAACTCGAGAAAATCCAGGAGGTTTTGCCCTCCAGGCGAGATGAGGCCCATTTCCGCTGAGGCTTCTCGAGGCCAAAGACATCTAACCACTGGAACTTCCAAAGGGTCCTTCACACCCTTGTTGCAACTCAAGAAGTTCCCCGGCATACCCGTCTCCACTCGAGAGGAAGCACGTGGGGTCCCGCAAACATCCAGGAGAGGCCCATTTCCGCCTCCTAGCTCAAGATGAGGGATCCTTTCCCTGTTTCGTAGGGAAAGAATTCCCGGCGTTCCCGTCGCATCTCAAGAGGAGGCGCTCTCCACAGGAAAGGCGAGAGGAACTCCAGGTTCGTGCCACCATTCCAAGAGTCCCCCAGATGTGTCAGTCCATTCCAGAGGAAACTGTTTTCCTTGCACTGCCTTGACGTTCAAGCCGAGGATCGACTCCCACAACGTGTGCACGTGGGACAGCCCTGTGGAAAGCCTCGTGGGAAAGCCTCGTGGGAAAGACTCGAGGGAAAACCATAGATCCTTTGATCCGCGCGGCGGACTGCGTGACACTGCTGCTACCACTCTGGAGGAAAGCGCAAGTGCATGCCCGCATTCGAGACGAGGACTGACTCCCCTGGGGAGACTCCAGAAGTACCCCAAGATCCATGTCAGCACTGGAGAGGAATCCTCAGGTTCCGGCCCCGACTCCACACAAGGTCTTAGGCCCCGGCATCGACGGGAGAGGAATCCCGAGAGGCCCCCAAGGAACTCGAATGGGGACTGGCCTTTCCTGAGGTCACCAGAGCGGGTCCCTGAGGTCCCCGTCGTAAGTCGAGAGCACCTGCCGCAACTCGAGAAAATCCAGGAGGTTTTGCCCTCCAGGCGAGATGAGGCCCATTTCCGATGAGGCTTCTCGAGGCTAATCACATCTAACCACTGGAACTTCCAAAGGGTCCTTCACACCCTAGCTGCAACTCAAGAAGTTCCCCGACATACCTGTCTCCACTCGAGAGGAAGCACGTGGGGTCCCGCACACATCCAGGGGAGCCCCGTTTCTGCCTCCAAGCTCGAAATGAGGGATCCTTTCCCTGTTTCGTAGGGAAAGAATTCCGGCGTTCCCGTCGCATCTCAAGAGGAGGCGCTCTCCACAGGAAAGGCGAGAGGAACTCCAGGGTCGTGCCACCATTCCAAGAGTCCCCCAGATGTGTCAGTCCATTCCAGAGGAACCTGTTTTCCCTGCACTGCCTTGACGTTCAAGCCGAGGATCGACTCCCACCACGTGTGCACGTGGGACAGCCCTGTGGGAAAGCCTCGTGGGAAAGCCTCGTGGGAAAGACTCGAGGGAAAACCATAGATCCTTTGATCCACGCGGCGGACTGCGTGACACTGCTGCTACCACTCTGGAGGAAAGCGCAAGTGCATGCCCGCATTCGAGACGAGGACTGACTCCCCTGGGGAGACTCCAGAAGTACCCCAAGATCCATGTCAGCACTGGAGAGGAATCCTCAGGTTCCGGCCCCGACTCCACACAAGGTCTTAGGCCCCGGCATCGACGGGAGAGGAATGCCGAGAGGCTCCCGAGGAACTCGCATGGGGACTGGCCTTTCCTGCGGCCACCAGAGCGGGTCCCTGAGGTCCCCGTCGTAAGTCGAGAGCACCTGCCGCAACTCGAGAAAATCAAGAAGGTTTTGCCCTCCAGGCGAGATGAGGCCCATTTCCGATGAGGCTTCTCGAGGCCAATCACATCTAACCACTGGAACTTCCAGGGGGTCCTTCACACCCTTGCTGCAACTCAAGCAGTCCCGCGACATACCCGTCTCCACTCGAGAGGAAGCACGTGGTGTCCCGCACACATCCAGGGGAGCCCCGTTTCCGCCTCCTAGCTCGAGGTGAGTGATCCTTTCCCTGTTTCGTAGGGAAAGAATTCCCGGCGTTCCCGTCGAATCTCAAGAGGTGGCGCTCTCCACAGGAAAGGCGAGAGGAACTCCAGTGTCGTGGCACCATTCCAAGAGACCCCCAGATGTGTCAGTCCATTCCAGAGGAACCTGTTTTCCCTGCACTGCCTTGACGTTCAAGCCGAGGATCGACTCCCACCACGTGTGCACGTGGGACAGCCCTGTGGGAAAGCCTCGTGGGAAAGCCTCGTGGGAAAGACTCGAGGGAAAACCATAGATCCTTTGATCCACGCGGCGGACTGCGTGACACTGCTGCTACCGCTCTGGAGGAAAGCGCAAGTGCATGCCTGCATTCGAGACGAGGACTGACTCCCCTGGGGAGACTCCAGAAGTACCCCAAGATCCATGTCAGCACTGGAGAGGAATCCTCAGGTTCCGGCCCCGACTCCACACAAGGTCTTAGGCCCCGGCATCGACGGGAGAGGAATCCCCAGAGGCCCCCGAGGAACTCGCATGGGGACTGGCCTTTCCTGAGGCCACCAGAGCGGGGCCCTCAGGTCCCCGTCGTAAGTCGAGAGCACCTGCCGCAACTCGAGAAAATCCAGGAGGTTTTGCCCTCCAGGCGAGATGAGGCCCATTTCCGCTGAGGCTTCTCGAGGCTAATCACGTCTAACCACTGGAACTTCCAAAGGGTCCTTCACACCCTTGCTGCAACTCAAGAAGTTCCCCGACATACCCGTCTCCACTCGAGAGGAAGCACGTGGGGTCCCGCAAACATCCAGGGGAGCCCCATTTCCGCCTCCTAGCTCGAGATGAGGGATCCTTTCCCTGTTTCGTAGGGAAAGAATTCCCGGCGTTCCCGTCGCATCTCAAGAGGAGGCGCTCTCCACAGGAAAGGCGAGAGGAACTCCAGGGTCGTGCCACCATTCCAAGAGTCCCCCAGATGTGTCAGTCCATTCCAGAGGAACCTGTTTTCCCTGCACTGCCTTGACGTTCAAGCCGAGGATCGAGTCACACCACGTGTGCACGTGGGACAGCCCTGTGGAAAGCCTCGTGGGAAAGACTCGAGGGAAAACGATAGATCCTTTGATCCACGCGGCGGACTGCGTGACACTGCTGCTACCGCTCTGGAGGAAAGCGCAAGTGAATGCCCGCATTCGAGACGAGGACTGACTCCCCTGGGGAGACTCCAGAAGTACCCTAAGATCCATGTCAGCACTGGAGGGGAATCCTCAGGTTCTGGCCCCGACTCCACACAAGGTCTTAGGCCTCGGCATCGACGGGAGAGGAATCCCGAGAGGCCCCCGAGGAACTCGCATGGGGACTGGCCTTTCCTGAGGTCACCAGAGCGGGTCCCTGAGGTCCCCGTCGTAAGTCGAGAGCACCTGCCGCAACTCGAGAAAATCCAGGAGATTTTGCCCTCCAGGCGAGATGAAGTCCATTTCCACTGAGGCTTCTCGAGGCTAATCACATCTAACCACTTGAACTTCCAAAGGGTCCTTCACACCCTTGCTGCAACTCTAGAAGTTCCCCGACATACCCGTCTCCACTCGAGAGGAAGCACGAGGGTCCCGCACACATCCAGGGTAGCCCCGTTTCCACCTCCTAGCTCGAGATGAGGGATCCTTTCCCTGTTTCGTAGGAAAGAATTCCCGGCATTCCCGTCGCATCTCAAGAGGAGGCGCTCTCCACAGGAAAGGCGAGAGGAACTCCAGGGTCGTGCCACCATTCCAAGAAACCCCCAGATGTGTCAGTCCATTCCAGAGGAACCTGTTTTCCCTGCACTGCCTTGACGTTCAAGCCGAGGATCGACTCCCACCATGTGTGCACGTGGGACAGCCCTGTGGGAAAGCCTCGTGGGAAAGCCTCGTGGGAAAGACTCGAGGGAAAACCATAGATCCTTTGATCCACGCGGCGGACTGCGTGACACTGCTGCTACCGCTCTGGAGGAAAGCGCAAGTGCATGCCCGCATTCGAGACGAGGACTGACTCCCCTGGGGAGACTCCAGAAGTACCCCAAGATCCATGTCAGCACTGGAGAGGAATCCTCAGGTTCCGGCCCCGACTCCACACAAGGTCTTAGGCCCCAGCATCGACGGGAGAGGAATCCCGAGAGGACCCGAGGAAGTCGCATGGGGACTGGCCTTTCCTGAGGCCACCAGAGCGGGTCTCTGAGGTCCCCGTCGTAAGTCGAGAGCACCTGCCGCAACTCGAGAAAATCCAGGAGGTTTTGCCCTTCAGGCGAGATGAGGCCCATTTCCGCTGAGGCTTCTCGAGGCTAATCACATCTAACCACTGGAACTTCCAAAGGGTCCTTCACACCCTTGCTGCAACTCAAGAAGTTCCCCGACATACCTGTCTCCACTCGAGAGGAAGCACGTGGGGTCCCGCACACATCCAGGGGAGCCCTGTTTCTGCCTCCAAGCTCGAAATGAGGGATCCTTTCCCTGTTTCGTAGGGAAAGAATTCCGGCGTTCCCGTCGCATCTCAAGAGGAGGCGCTCTCCACAGGAAAGGCGAGAGGAACTCCAGGGTCGTGCCACCATTCCAAGAGTCCCCCAGATGTGTCAGTCCATTCCAGAGGAACCTGTTTTCCCTGCACTGCCTTGACGATCAAGCCGAGGATCGACTCCCACCACGTGTGCACGTGGGACAGCCCTGTGGGAAAGCCTCGTGGGAAAGCCTCGTGGGAAAGACTCGAGGGAAAACCATAGATCATTTGATGCACGCGGCGGACTGCTTGACACTGCTGCTACCGCTCTGGAGGATAGCGCAAGTGCATGCCCGCATTCCAGACGAGGACTGACTCCCCTGGGGAGACTCCAGAAGTACCCCAAGATCCATGTCAGCACTGGAGAGGAATCCTCAGGTTCCGGCCCCGACTCCACACAAGGTTTTCGGCCCCGGCATCGACGGGAGAGGAATCCCGAGAGGCCCCCGAGGAACTCGCATGGGGACTGGCCTTTCCTGAGGCCACCAGAGCGGGTCCCTGAGGTCCCCGTCGTAAGTCGAGAGCACCTGCCGCAACTCGAGAAAATCCAGGAGGTTTTGCCCTCCAGGCGAGATGAGGCCCATTTCCGCTGAGGCTTCTCGAGGCCAAAGATATCTAACCACTGGAACTTCCAAAGGGTCCTTCACACCCTTGTTGCAACTCAAGAAGTTCCCCGGCATACCCGTCTCCACTCGAGAGGAAGCACGTGGGGTCCCACAAACATCCAGGGGAGCCCCATTACCGCCTCCTAGCTCGAGATGAGGGATCCTTTCCCTGTTTCGTAGGGAAAGAATTCCCGGCGTTCCCGTCGCATCTCAAGAGGAGGCGCTCTCCACAGGAAAGGCGAGAGGAACTCCAGGTTCGTGCCACCATTCCAAGAGTCCCCCAGATGTGTCAGTCCATTCCAGAGGAAACTGTTTTCCTTGCACTGCCTTGACGTTCAAGCCGAGGATCGACTCCCACCACGTGTGCACGTGGGACAGCCCTGTGGAAAGCCTCGTGGGAAAGCCTCGTGGGAAAGACTCGAGGGAAAACCATAGATCCTTTGATCCGCGCGGCGGACTGCGTTACACTGCTGCTACCACTCTGGAGGAAAGCGCAAGTGCATGCCCGCATTCGAGACGAGGACTGACTCCCCTGGGGAGACTCCAGAAGTACCCCAAGATCCATGTCAGCACTGGAGAGGAATCCTCAGGTTCCGGCCCCGACTCCACACAAGGTCTTAGGCCCCGGCATCGACGGGAGAGGAATCCCGAGAGGCCCCCAAGGAACTCGAATGGGGACTGGCCTTTCCTGAGGTCACCAGAGCGGGTCCCTGAGGTCCCCGTCGTAAGTCGAGAGCACCTGCCGCAACTCGAGAAAATCCAGGAGGTTTTGCCCTCCAGGCGAGATGAGGCCCATTTCCGCTGAGGCTTCTCGAGGCTAATCACATCTAACCACTGGAACTTCCAAAGGGTCCTTCACACCCTAGCTGCAACTCAAGAAGTTCCCCGACATACCTGTCTCCACTCGAGAGGAAGCACGTGGGGTCCCGCACACATCCAGGGGAGCCCCGTTTCTGCCTCCAAGCTCGAAATGAGGGATCCTTTCCCTGTTTCGTAGGGAAAGAATTCAGGCGTTCCCGTCGCATCTCAAGAGGAGGCGCTCTCCACAGGAAAGGCGAGAGGAACTCCAGGGTCGTGCCACCATTCCAAGAGTCCCCCAGATGTGTCAGTCCATTCCAGAGGAACCTGTTTTCCCTGCACTGCCTTGACGTTCAAGCCGAGGATCGACTCCCACCACGTGTGCACGTGGGACAGCCCTGTGGGAAAGCCTCGTGGGAAAGCCTCGTGGGAAAGACTCGAGGGAAAACCATAGATCCTTTGATTCACGCGGCGGACTGCGTGACACTGCTGCTACCACTCTGGAGGAAAGCGCAGGTGCATGCCCGCATTCGAGACGAGGACTGACTCCCCTGGGGAGACTCCAGAAGTACCCCAAGATCCATGTCAGCACTGGAGAGGAATCCTCAGGTTCCGGCACCGACTCCACACAAGGTCTTAGGCCCCGGCATCGACGGGAGAGGAATGCCGAGAGGCCCCCGAGGAACTCGCATGGGGACTGGCCTTTCCTGAGGCCACCAGAGCGGGTCCCTGAGGTCCCCGTCGTAAGTCGAGAGCACCTGCCGCAACTCGAGAAAATCCAGAAGATTTTGCCCTCCAGGCGAGATGAGGCCCATTTCCGATGAGGCTTCTCGAGGCCAATCACATCTAACCACTGGAACTTCCAGGGGGTCCTTCACACCCTTGCTGCAACTCAAGCAGTCCCGCGACATACCCGTCTCCACTCGAGAGGAAGCACGTGGTGTCCCGCACACATCCAGGGGAGCCCCGTTTCCGCCTCCTAGCTCGAGATGAGGGATCCTTTCCCTGTTTCGTAGGGAAAGAATTCCCGGGGTTCCCGTCGCATCTCAAGAGGTGGCGCTCTCCACAGGAAAGGCGAGAGGAACTCCAGGGTCGTGGCACCATTCCAAGAGACCCCCAGATGTGTCAGTCCATTCCAGAGGAACCTGTTTTCCCTGCACTGCCTTGACGTTCAAGCCGAGGATCGACTCCCACCACGTGTGCACGTGGGACAGCCCTGTGGGAAAGCCTCGTGGGAAAGCCTCGTGGGAAAGACTCGAGGGAAAACCATAGATCCTTTGATCCACGCGGCGGACTGCGTGACACTGCTGCTACCGCTCTGGAGGAAAGCGCAAGTGCATGCCCGCATTCGAAACGAGGACTGACTCCCCTGGGGAGACTCCAGAAGTACCCCAAGATCCATGTCAGCACTGGAGAGGAATCCTCAGGTTCCGGCCCCGACTCCACACAAGGTCTTAGGCCCCGGCATCGACGGGAGAGGAATGCCGAGAGGCCCCCGAGGAACTCGCATGGGGACTGGCCTTTCCTGCGGCCACCAGAGCGGGTCCCTGAGGTCCCCGTCGTAAGTCGAGAGCACCTGCCGCAACTCGAGAAAATCCAGAAGGTTTTGCCCTCCAGGCGAGATGAGGCCCATTTCCGTTGAGGCTTCTCGAGGCCAATCACATCTAACCACTGGAACTTCCAGGGGGTCCTCCACACCCTTGCTGCAACTCAAGCAGTCCCGCGACATACCCGTCTCCACTCGAGAGGAAGCACGTGGTGTGCCGCACACATCCAGGGGAGCCCCGTTTCCGCCTCCTAGCTAGAGATGAGTGATCCTTTCCCTGTTTCGTAGGGAAAGAATTCCCGGCGTTCCCGTCGCATCTCAAGAGGTGGCGCTCTCCACAGGAAAGGCGAGAGGAACTCCAGGGTCGTGGTACCATTCCAAGAGACCCCCAGATGTGTCAGTCCATTCCAGAGGAACCTGTTTTCCCTGCACTGCCTTGACGTTCAAGCCGAGGATCGACTCCCACCACGTGTGCACGTGGGACAGCCCTGTGGGAAAGCCTCGTGGGAAAGCCTCGTGGGAAAGACTCGAGGGAAAACCATAGATCCTTTGATCCACGCGGCGGACTGCGTGACACTGCTGCTACCGCTCTGGAGGAAAGCGCAAGTGCATGCCCGCATTCGAGACGAGGACTGACTCCCCTGGGGAGACTCCAGAAGTACCCCAAGATCCATGTCAGCACTGGAGAGGAATCCTCAGGTTCCGGCCCCGACTCCACACAAGGTCTTAGGCCCCGGCATCGACGGGAGAGGAATCCCCAGAGGCCCCCGAGGAACTCGCATGGGGACTGGCCTTTCCTGAGGCCACCAGAGCGGGTCCCTGAGGTCCCCGTCGTAAGTCGAGAGCACCTGCCGCAACTCGAGAAAATCCAGGAGGTTTTGCCCTCCAGGCGAGATGAGGCCCATTTCCGCTGAGGCTTCTCGAGGCTAATCACGTCTAACCACTGGAACTTCCAAAGGGTCCTTCACACCCTTGCTGCAACTCAAGAAGTTCCCCGACATACCCGTCTCCACTCGAGAGGAAGCACGTGGGGTCCCGCACACATCCAGGGGAGCCCCGTTTCCGCCTCCAAGCTCGAGATGAGGGATCCTTTCCCTGTTTCGTAGGGAAAGAATTCCCGGCGTTCCCGTCGCATCTCAAGAGGAGGCGCTCTCGACAGGAAAGGCGAGAGGAACTCCAGGGTCGTGCCACCATTCCAAGAGTCCCCCAGATGTGTCAGTCCATTCCAGAGGAACCTGTTTTCCCTGCACTGCCTTGACGTTCAACCCGAGGTTCCACTCCCACCACGTGTGCACGTGGGACAGCCCTGTGGGAAGGCCTCGTGGGAAAGCCTCGTGGGAAAGACTCGAGGGAAAACCATAGATCCTTTGATGCACGCGGCGGACTGCTTGACACTGCTGCTACCGCTCTGGAGGATAGCGCAAGTGCATGCCCGCATTCCAGACGAGGACTGACTCCCCTGGGGAGACTCCAGAAGTACCCCAAGATCCATGTCAGCACTGGAGAGGAATCCTCAGGTTCCGGCCCCGACTCCACACAAGGTTTTAGGCCCCAGCATCGACGGGAGAGGAATCCCGAGAGGCCCCCGAGGAACTCGCATGGGGACTGGCCTTTCCTGAGGCCACCAGAGCGGGTCCCTGAGGTCCCCGTCGTAAGTCGAGAGCACCTGCCGCAACTCGAGAAAATCCAGGAGGTTTTGCCCTCCAGGCGAGATGAGGCCCATTTCCGCTGAGGCTTCTCGAGGCCAAAGACATCTAACCACTGGAACTTCCAAAGGGTCCTTCACACCCTTGTTGCAACTCAAGAAGTTCCCCGGCATACCCGTCTCCACTCGAGAGGAAGCACGTGGGGTCCCGCAAACGTCCAGGGGAGCCCCATTTCCGCCTCCTAGCTCGAGATGAGGGATCCTTTCCCTGTTTCGTAGGGAAAGAATTCCCGGCGTTCCCGTCGCATCTCAAGAGGAGGCGCTCTCCACAGGAAAGGCGAGAGGAACTCCAGGTTCGTGCCACCATTCCAAGAGTCCCCCAGATGTGTCAGTCCATTCCAGAGGAAACTGTTTTCCTTGCACTGCCTTGACGTTCAAGCCGAGGATCGACTCCCACCACGTGTGCACGTGGGACAGCCCTGTGGAAAGCCTCGTGGGAAAGCCTCGTGGGAAAGACTTGAGGGAAAACCATAGATCCTTTGATCCGCGCGGCGGAATGCGTGACACTGCTGCTACCACTCTGGAGGAAAGCGCAAGTGCATGCCCGCATTCGAGACGAGGACTGACTCCCCTGGGGAGACTCCAGAAGTACCCCAAGATCCATGTCAGCACTGGAGAGGAATCCTCAGGTTCCGGCCCCGACTCCACACAAGGTCTTAGGCCCCGGCATCGACGGGAGAGGAATCCCGAGAGGCCCCCAAGGAACTCGAATGGGGACTGGCCTTTCCTGAGGTCACCAGAGCGGGTCCCTGAGGTCCCCGTCGTAAGTCGAGAGCACCTGCCGCAACTCGAGAAAATCCAGGAGGTTTTGCCCTCCAGGCGAGATGAGGCCCATTTCCGCTGAGGCTTCTCGAGGCTAATCACATCTAACCACTGGAACTTCCAAAGGGTCCTTCACACCCTAGCTGCAACTCAAGAAGTTCCCTGACATACCTGTCTCCACTCGAGAGGAAGCACGTGGGGTCCCGCACACATCCAGGGGAGCCCCGTTTCCGCCTCCTAGCTCGAGATGAGTGATCCTTTCCCTGTTTCGTAGGGAAAGAATTCCCGGCGTTCCCGTCGCATCTCAAGAGGAGGCGCTCTCCACAGGAAAGGCGAGAGGAACTCCAGGGTCGTGGCACCATTCCAAGAGACCCCCAGATGTGTCAGTCCATTCCAGAGGAACCTGTTTTCCCTGCACTGCCTTGACGTTCAAGCCGAGGATCGACTCCCACCACGTGTGCACGTGGGACAGCCCTGTGGGAAAGCCTCGTGGGAAAGCCTCGTGGGAAAGACTCGAGGGAAAACCATAGATCCTTTGATCCACGCGGCGGACTGCGTGACACTGCTGCTACCGCTCTGGAGGAAAGCGCAAGTGCATGCCCGCATTCGAGACGAGGACTGACTCCCCTGGGGAGACTCCAGAAGTACCCCAAGATCCATGTCAGCACTGGAGAGGAATCCTCAGGTTCCGGTCCCGACTCCACACAAGGTCTTAGGCCCCGGCATCGACGGGAGAGGAATGCCGAGAGGCCCCCGAGGAACTCGCATGGGGACTGGCCTTTCCTGCGGCCACCAGAGCGGGTCCCTGAGGTCCCCGTCGTAAGTCGAGAGCACCTGCCGCAACTCGAGAAAATCCAGAAGGTTTTGCCCTCCAGGCGAGATGAGGCCCATTTCCGATGAGGCTTCTCGAGGCCAATCACATCTAACCACTGGAACTTCCAGGGGGTCCTTCACACCCTTGCTGCAACTCAAGCAGTCCCGCGACATACCCGTCTCCACTCGAGAGGAAGCACGTGGTGTGCCGCACACATCCAGGGGAGCCCCGTTTCCGCCTCCTAGCTCGAGATGAGTGATCCTTTCCCTGTTTCGTAGGGAAAGAATTCCCGGCGTTCCCGTCGCATCTCAAGAGGTGGCGCTCTCCACAGGAAAGGCGAGAGGAACTCCAGGGTCGTGGCACCATTCCAAGAGACCCCCAGATGTGTCAGTCCATTCCAGAGGAACCTGTTTTCCCTGCACTGCCTTGACGTTCAAGCCGAGGATCGACTCCCACCACGTGTGCACGTGGGACAGCCCTGTGGGAAAGCCTCGTGGGAAAGCCTCATGGGAAAGACTCGAGGGAAAACCATAGATCCTTTGATCCACGCGGCGGACTGCGTGACACTGCTGCTACCGCTCTGGAGGAAAGCGCAAGTGCATGCCTGCATTCGAGACGAGGACTGACTCCCCTGGGGAGACTCCAGAAGTACCCCAAGATCCATGTCAGCACTGGAGAGGAATCCTCAGGTTCCGGCCCCGACTCCACACAAGGTCTTAGGCCCCGGCATCGACGGGAGAGGAATCCCCAGAGGCCCCCGAGGAACTCGCATGGGGACTGGCCTTTCCTGAGGCCACCAGAGCGGGTCCCTGAGGTCCCCGTTGTAAGTCGAGAGCACCTGCCGCAACTCGAGAAAATCCAGGAGGTTTTGCCCTCCAGGCGAGATGAGGCCCATTTCCGCTGAGGCTTCTCGAGGCTAATCACGTCTAACCACTGGAACTTCCAAAGGGTCCTTCACACCCTTGCTGCAACTCAAGAAGTTCCCCGACATACCCGTCTCCACTCGAGAGGAAGCACGTGGGGACCCGCACACATCCAGGGGAGCCCCGTTTCCGCCTCCAAGCTCGAGATGAGGGATCCTTTCCCTGTTTCGTAGGGAAAGAATTCCCGGCGTTCCCGTCGCATCTCAAGAGGAGGCGCTCTCCACAGGAAAGGCGAGAGGAACTCCAGGGTCGTGCCACCATTCCAAGAGTCCCCCAGATGTGTCAGTCCATTCCAGAGGAACCTGTTTTCCCTGCACTGCCTTGACGTTCAACCCGAGGTTCCACTCCCACCACGTGTGCACGTGGGACAGCCCTGTGGGAAAGCCTCGTGGGAAAGCCTCGTGGGAAAGACTCGAGGGAAAACCATAGATCCTTTGATGCACGCGGCGGACTGCTTGACACTGCTGCTACCGCTCTGGAGGATAGCACAAGTGCATGCCCGCATTCCAGACGAGGACTGACTCCCCTGGGGAGACTCCAGAAGTACCCCAAGATCCATGTCAGCACTGGAGAGGAATCCTCAGGTTCCGGCCCCGACTCCACACAAGGTTTTAGGCCCCAGCATCGACGGGAGAGGAATCCCGAGAGGCCCCCGAGGAACTCGCATGGGGACTGGCCTTTCCTGAGGCCACCAGAGCGGGTCCCTGAGGTCCCCGTCGTAAGTCGAGAGCACCTGCCGCAACTCGAGAAAATCCAGGAGGTTTTGCCCTCCAGGCGAGATGAGGCCCATTTCCGCTGAGGCTTCTCGAGGCCAAAGACATCTAACCACTGGAACTTCCAAAGGGTCCTTCACACCCTTGTTGCAACTCAAGAAGTTCCCCGGCATACCCGTCTCCACTTGAGAGGAAGCACGTGGGGTCCCGCAAACATCCAGGGGAGCCCCATTTCCGCCTCCTAGCTCGAGATGAGGGATCCTTTCCCTGTTTCGTAGGGAAAGAATTCCCGGCGTTCCCGTCGCATCTCAAGAGGAGGCGCTCTCCACAGGAAAGGCGAGAGGAACTCCAGGGTCGTGGCACCATTCCAAGAGTCCCCCAGATGTGTCAGTCCATTCCAGAGGAAACTGTTTTCCTTGCACTGCCTTGACGTTCAAGCCGAGGATCGACTCCCACCACGTGTGCACGTGGGACAGCCCTGTGGAAAGCCTCGTGGGAAAGCCTCGTGGGAAAGACTCGAGGGAAAACCATAGATCCTTTGATCCGCGCGGCGGACTGCGTGACACTGCTGCTACCACTCTGGAGGAAAGCGCAAGTGCATGCCCGCATTCGAGACGAGGACTGACTCCCCTGGGGAGACTCCAGAAGTACCCCAAGATCCATGTCAGCACTGGAGAGGAATCCTCAGGTTCCGGCCCCGACTCCACACAAGGTCTTAGGCCCCGGCATCGACGGGAGAGGAATCCCGAGAGGCCCCCAAGGAACTCGAATGGGGACTGGCCTTTCCTGAGGTCACCAGAGCGGGTCCCTGAGGTCCCCGTCGTAAGTCGAGAGCACCTGCCGCAACTCGAGAAAATCCAGGAGGTTTTGCCCTCCAGGCGAGATGAGGCCCATTTCCGCTGAGGCTTCTCGAGGCTAATCACATCTAACCACTGGAACTTCCAAAGGGTCCTTCACACCCTAGCTGCAACTCAAGAAGTTCCCTGACATACCTGTCTCCACTCGAGAGGAAGCACGTGGGGTCCCGCACACATCCAGGGGAGCCCCGTTTCCGCCTCCTAGCTCGAGATGAGTGATCCTTTCCCTGTTTCGTAGGGAAAGAATTCCCGGCGTTCCCGTCGCATCTCAAGAGGTGGCGCTCTCCACAGGAAAGGCGAGAGGAACTCCAGGGTCGTGGCACCATTCCAAGAGACCCCCAGATGTGTCAGTCCATTCCAGAGGAACCTGTTTTCCCTGCACTGCCTTGACGTTCAAGCCGAGGATCGACTCCCACCACGTGTGCACGTGGGACAGCCCTGTGGGAAAGCCTCGTGGGAAAGCCTCGTGGGAAAGACTCGAGGGAAAACCATAGATCCTTTGATCCACGCGGCGGACTGCGTGACACTGCTGCTACCGCTCTGGAGGAAAGCGCAAGTGCATGCCCGCATTCGAGACGAGGACTGACTCCCCTGGGGAGACTCCAGAAGTACCCCAAGATCCATGTCAGCACTGGAGAGGAATCCTCAGGTTCCGGTCCCGACTCCACACAAGGTCTTAGGCCCCGGCATCGACAGGAGAGGAATGCCGAGAGGCCCCCGAGGAACTCGCATGGGGACTGGCCTTTCCTGAGGCCACCAGAGCGGGTCCCTGAGGTCCCCGTCGTAAGTCGAGAGCACCTGCCGCAACTCGAGAAAATCCAGAAGGTTTTGCCCTCCAGGCGAAATGAGGCCCATTTCCGATGAGGCTTCTCGAGGCCAATCACATCTAACCACTGGAACTTCCAGGGGGTCCTTCACACCCTTGCTGCAACTCAAGCAGTCCCGCGACATACCCGTCTCCACTCGAGAGGAAGCACGTGGTGTGCCGCACACATCCAGGGGAGCCCCGTTTCCGCCTCCTAGCTCGAGATGAGTGATCCTTTCCCTGTTTCGTAGGGAAAGAATTCCCAGGGTTCCCGTCGCATCTCAAGAGGTGGCGCTCTTCACAGGAAAGGCGAGAGGAACTCCAGGGTCGTGGCACCATTCCAAGAGACCCCCAGATGTGTCAGTCCATTCCAGAGGAACCTGTTTTCCCTGCACTGCCTTGACGTTCAAGCCGAGGATCGACTCCCACCACGTGTGCACGTGGGACAGCCCTGTGGGAAAGCCTCGTGGGAAAGCCTCGTGGGAAAGACTCGAGGGAAAACCATAGATCCTTTGATCCACGCGGCGGACTGCGTGACACTGCTGCTACCGCTCTGGCGGAAAGCGCAAGTGCATGCCCGCATTCGAGACGAGGACTGACTCCCCTGGGGAGACTCCAGAAGTACCCCAAGATCCATGTCAGCACTGGAGAGGAATCCTCAGGTTCCGGCCCCGACTCCACACAAGGTCTTAGGCCCCGGCATCGACGGGAGAGGAATCCCCAGAGGCCCCCGAGGAACTCGCATGGGGACTGGCCTTTCCTGAGGCCACCAGAGCGGGTCCCTGAGGTCCCCGTCGTAAGTCGAGAGCACCTGCCGCAACTCGAGAAAATCCAGGAGGTTTTGCCCTCCAGGCGAGATGAGGCCCATTTCCGCTGAGGCTTCTCGAGGCTAATCACGTCTAACCACTGGAACTTCCAAAGGGTCCTTCACACCCTTGCTGCAACTCAAGAAGTTCCCCGACATACCCGTCTCCACTCGAGAGGAAGCACGTGGGGTCCCGCACACATCCAGGGAAGCCCCGTTTCCTCCTCCTAGCTCGAGATGAGGGATCCTTTCCCTGTTTCGTAGGGAAAGAATTCCCGGCATTCCCGTCGCATCTCAAGAGGAGGGGCTCTCCACAGGAAAGGCGAGAGGAACTCCAGGGTCGTGCCACCTTTCCAAGAGTCCCCCAGATGTGTCAGTCCATTCCAGAGGAACCTGTTTTCCCTGCACTGCCTTGACGTTCAAGCCGAGGATCGACTCCCACCACGTGTGCACGTGGGACAGCCCTGTGGGAAAGCCTCGTGGGAAAGCCTCGTGGGAAAGACTCGAGGGAAAACCATAGATCCTTTGATGCACGCGGCGGACTGCTTGACACTGCTGCTACCGCTCTGGAGGATAGCGCAAGTGCATGCCCGCATTCCAGACGAGGACTGACTCCCCTGGGGAGACTCCAGAAGTACCCCAAGATCCATGTCAGCACTGGAGAGGAATCCTCAGGTTCCGGCCCCGACTCCACACAAGGTCTTCGGCCCCGGCATCGACGGGAGAGGAATCCCGAGAGGCCCCCGAGGAAGTCGCATGGGGACTGGCCTTTCCTGAGGCCACCAGAGCGGGTCCCTGAGGTCCCCGTCGTAAGTCGAGAGCACCTGCCTCAACTCGAGAAAATCCAGGAGGTTTTGCCCTCCAGGCGAGATGAGGCCCATTTCCGCTGAGGCTTCTTGAGGCCAAAGACATCTAACCACTTGAACTTCCAAAGGGTCCTTCACACCCTTGCTGCAACTCAAGAAGTTCCCCGACATACCCGTCTCCACTCGAGAGGAAGCACGTGGGGTCCCGCAAACATCCAGGGGAGCCCCATTTCCGCCTCCTAGCTCGAGATGAGGGATCCTTTCCCTGTTTCGTAGGGAAAGAATTCCCGGCGTTCCCGTCGCATCTCAAGAGGAGGCGCTCTCCACAGGAAAGGCGAGAGGAACTCCAGGGACGTGCCACCATTCCAAGAGTCCCCCAGATGTGTCAGTCCATTCCAGAGGAACCTGTTTTCCCTGCACTGCCTTGACGTTCAAGCCGAGGATCGAGTCACACCACTTGTGCACGTGGGACAGCCCTGTGGAAAGCCTCGTGGGAAAGCCTCGTGGGAAAGACTCGAGGGAAAACCATAGATCCTTTGATCCACGCGGCGGACTGCGTGACACTGCTGCTACCACTCTGGAGGAAAGCGCAAGTGCATGTCCGCATTCGAGACGAGGACTGACTCCCCTGGGGAGACTCCAGAAGTACCCCAAGATCCATGTCAGCACTGGAGAGGAATCCTCAGGTTCCGGCCCCGACTCCACACAAGGTCTTAGGCCCCGGCATCGACGGGAGAGGAATCCCGAGAGGCCCCCGAGGAACTCGCAAGGGGACTGGCCTTTCCTGAGGCCACCAGAGCGGGTCCCTGAGGTCCCCGTCGTAAGTCGAGAGCACCTGCCGCAACTCGAGAAAATCCAGGAGGTTTTGCCCTCCAGGCGAGATGAGGCCCATTTCCAAAGAGGCTTCTCGAGGCTAATCAAATCTAACCACTGGAACTTCCAAAGTGTCCTTCACACCCTTGCTGCAACTCAAGAAGTTCCCCGACATACCCGTCTCCACTCGAGAGGAAGCACGTGGGTCCCGCACACATCCAGGGGAGCCCCGTTTCTCCTCCTAGCTCGAGATGAGGGATCCTTTCCCTGTTTCGTAGGGAAAGAATTCCCGGCGTTCCCGTCGCATCTCAAGAGGAGGCGCTCTCCACAGGAAAGACGAGAGGAACTCCAGGGTCGTGCCACCATTCCAAGAGTCCCCCAGATGTGTCAGTCCATTCAAGAGGAACCTGTTTTCCCTTCACTGCCTTGACGTTCAAGCCGAGGATCGACTCCCACCACGTGTGCACGTGGGACAGCCCTGTGGGAAAGCCTCGTGGGAAAGCCTCGTGGGAAAGACTCGAGGGAAAACCATAGATCCTTTGATCCACGTGGCGGACTGCGTGACACTGCTGCTACCGCTCTGGAGGAAAGCGCAAGTGCATGACCGCATTCGAGACGAGGACTGACTCCCCTGGGGAGACTCCAGAAGTACCCCAAGATCCATGTCAGCACTGGAGAGGAAACCTCAGGTTCCGGCCCAGACTCCACACAAGGTCTTAGGCGCTGGCATTGACGGGAGAGGAATCCCGAGAGGCCCCCGAGGAACTCGCATGGGGACTGGCCTTTTCTGAGGCCACCAGAGCGGGTCCCTGAGGTCCCCGTCGTAAGTCGAGAGCACCTGCCACAACTCGAGAAAATCCAGGAGGTTTCGCCCTCCAGGCGAGATGAGGCCCATTTCCACTGAGGCTTCTCGAGGCCAATCACATCTAACCACTGGAACTTCCAAACGGTCCTTCACACCCTTGCTGCAACTCAAGAAGTTCCCCGACATACCCGTCTGCACTCGAGAGGAATCACGTGGGGTCCCGCACACATCCAGGGGAGCCCCGTTTCCGACTCCTAGCTCGAGATGAGGGATCCTTTCCCTGTTTCGTAGGGAAAGAATTCCCGGCGTTCCCGTCGCATCTCAAGAGGAGGCGCTCTCCACAGGAAAGGCGAGAGGAACTCCAGGATCATGCCACCATTCCAAGAGTCCCCCAGATGTGTCAGTCCATTCCAGAGGAACCTGTTTTCCCTGCACTGCCTTGACGTTCAAGCCCAGGATCGACTCCCACCACGTGTGCTCGTGGAACAGCCCTGTGGGAAAGCTTCGTGGGAAAGCCTCGTGGGAAAGACTCGAGGGAAAACCATAGAACCTTTGATCCACGCGGCGGACTGGGTGACACTGCTGCTACCGCTCTGGAGGAAAGCGCAAGTGTATGCCGGCATTCGAGACGAGGACGACTCCCCTTGGGAGACTCCAGAAGTACCCCAAGATCCATGTCAGCACTGGAGAGGAATCCTCAGGTTCCGGCCCCGACTCCACACAAGGTCTTAGGCCCCGGCATCGACGGGAGAGGAATCCCGAGAGGCCCCCGAGGAACTCGCATGGGGACTGGCCTTTCCTGAGGCCATCAGAGCGGGTCCCTGAGGTCCCCGTCGTAAGTCGAGAGCACCTGCCACAACTCGAGAAAATCCAGGAGGTTTTGCCCTCCAGGCGAGTTGAGGCCCATTTCCGCTGAGGCTTCTCGAGGCTGATCACATCTAACCAATGAACTACCAAAGGGTCCTTCACACCCTTGCTGCAACTCAAGCAGTTCTGCGACATACCCGTCTCCACTCGAGAGGAAGCACGTGGTTTCCCGCACACATCCAGGGGAGCCCCGTTTCCGCCTCCTAGCTCGAGATGAGGGATCCTATCCCTGTTTCGTAGGGAAAGAATTCCCGGCGTTCCCGTCGCATCTCAAGAGGAGGCGCTCTCCACAGGAAAGGCGAGAGGAACTCCAGGGTCGTGCCACCATTCCAAGAGTCCCCCAGATGTGTCAGTCCATTCCAGAGGAACCTGTTTTCCCTGCACTGCCTTGACGTTCAAGCCGAGGTTCCACTCCCACCACGTGTGCACGTGGGACAGCCCTGTGGGAAAGCCTCGTGGGAAAGCCTCGTGGGAAAGACTCGAGGGAAAACCATAGATCCTTTGATCCACGCGGCGGACTGCGTGACACTGCTGCTACCGCTCTGGAGGAAAGCGCAAGTGCATGCCCGCATTCGAGACGAGGACTGACTCCCCTGGGGAGACTCCAGAAGTACCCCAAGATCCATGTCAGCACTGGAGAGGAAACCTCAGGTTCCGGCCCCGACTCCACACAAGGTCTTAGGCCCCGGCATCGACGGGAGAGGAATCCCGAGAGGCCCCCGAGGAACTCGCATGGGGCCTGGCCTTTCCTGAGGCCACCAGAGCGGGTCCCTGGGGTCCCCGTCGTAAGTCGAGTGCACCTGCTGCAACTCGAGAAAATCCAGGAGGTTTTGCCCTCCAGGAGAGATGAGGCCCATTTCCGCTGAGGCTTCTCGAGGCCAATCACATCTAACCACTGGTACTTCCAAAGGGTCCTTCACACCCTTGCTGCAACTCAAGAAGTTCCCCCACATACCCGTCTGCACTCGAGAGGAAGCACGTGGTGTCCCGCACACATCCAGGGGAGCCCCGTTTCCGCCTCCTAGCTCGAGATGAGGGATCCTTTCCCTGTTTCGCAGGGAAAGAATTCCCGGCGTTCCCGTCGCATCTCAAGAGGAAGCGCTCTCCACCGGAAAGGCGAGAGGAACTCCAGGGTCGTGCCACCATTCCAAGAGCCCCCCAGATGTGTCAGTCCATTCCAGAGGAACCTGTTTTCCCTGCACTGCCTTGACGTTCAAGCCGAGGATCGACTCCCTCCACGTGTGCTCGTGGGACAGCCCTGTGGGAAAGCCTCGTGGGAAAGCCTCGTGGGAAAGACTCGAGGGAAAACCATAGATCCTTTGATGCACGCGGCGGACTGCGTGACACTGCTGCTACCGCTCTGGAGGAAAGCGCAAGTGCATGCCCGCATTCGAGACGAGGACGACTCCCCTTGGGAGACTCCAGAAGTACCCCAAGATCCATGTCAGCACTGGAGAGGAATCCTCAGGTTCCGGCCCCGACTCCACACAAGGTCTTAGGCCCCGGCATCGACGGGAGAGGAATCCCGAGAGGCCCCCGAGGAACTCGCATGGGGACTGGCCTTTCCTGAGGCCACCAGAGCGGGTCCCTGAGGTCCGCGTCGTAAGTTGAGACCACCTGCCGCAACTAGAGAAAATCCAAGAGGTTTTGCCCTCCAGGCGAGATGAGGCCCATTTCCGATGAGGCTTCTCGAGGCTAATCACATCTAACCACTGGAACTTCCAAAGGGTCCTTCACACCCTTGCTGCAACTCAAGCAGTTCCGGGACATACCCGTCTCCACTCGAGAGGAAGCACGTGGTGTCCCGCACACATCCAGGGGAGCCCGGTTTCCGCCTCCTAGCTCTAGATGAGGGATCCTTTCCCTGTTTCGCAGGGAAAGAATTCCCGGCGTTCCCGTCGCATCTCAAGAGGAGGCGCTCTCCACAGGAAAGGCGAGAGGAACTCCAGGGTCGTGCCACCATTCCAAGAGTCCCCCACATGTGTCAGTCCATTCCAGAGGAACCTGTTTTCCCTGCACTGCCTTGACGTTCAAGCCGAGGATCGACTCCCACCACGTGTGCACGTGGGACAGCCCTGTGGGAAAGCCTCGTGGGAAAGCCTCGTGGGAAAGACTCGAGGGAAAACCATAGATCCTTTGATCCACGCGGCGGACTGCGTGACACTGCTGCTACCGCTCTGGAGTAAAGCGCAAGTGCATGCCCGCATTCGATACGAGGACTGACTCCCCTGGGGAGACTCCAGAAGTACCCCAAGATCCATGTCAGCACTGGAGAGGAATCCTCAGGTTCCGGCCCCGACTCCACACAAGGTCTTAGGCCCCGGCATCGACGGGAGAGGAATCCCGAGAGGCCCCCGAAGAACTCGCATGGGGACTGGCCTTTCCTGAGGCCACCAGAGCGGGTCCCTGAGGTCCCCGTCGTAAGTCGAGAGCACCTTCGGCAACTCGAGAAAATCCAGGAGGTTTTGCCCTCTAGGCGAGATGAGGCCCATTTCCAAAGAGGCTTCTCGAGGCTAATCACATCTAACCACTGGAACTTCCAAAGTGTCCTTCACACCCTTGCTGCAACTCAAGAAGTTCCCCGACATACCCGTCTCCACTGGAGAGGAAGCACGTGGGTCCAGCACACATCCAGGGGAGCCCCGTTTCCGCCTCCTAGCTCGACATGAGGGATCCTTTCCCTGTTTCGTAGGGAAAGAAGTCCCGGAGTTCCCGTCGCATCTCAAGAGGAGGCGCTCTCCACAGGAAAGGCGATAGGAACTCCAGGGTCATGCCACCATTCCAAGAGTACCCCAGATGTGTCAGTCCATTCCAGAGGAACCTGTTTTCCCTGCACTGCCTTGACGTTCAAGCCCAGGATCGACTCCCACCACGTGTGCTCGTGGGACAGCCCTGTGGGAAAGCTTCGTGGGAAAGCCTCGTGGGAAAGACTCGAGGGAAAACCATAGATCCTTTGATGCACGCGGCGGACTGCGTGACACTGCTGCTACCGCTCTGGAGGAAAGCGCAAGTGCATGCCCGCATTCGAGACGAGGACGACTCCCCTTGGGAGACACCAGAAGTACCCCAAGATCCATGTCAGCACTGGAGAGGAATCCTCAGGTTCCGGCCCCGACTCCACACAAGGTCTTAGGCCCCGGCATCGACGGGAGAGGAATCCCGAGAGGCCCCCGAGGAACTCGCATGGGGACTGGCCTTTCCTGAGGCCACCAGAGCGGGTCCCTGAGGTCCCCGTCGTAAGTCGAGAGCACCTGCCACAACTCGAGAAAATCCAGGAGGTTTTGCCCTCCAGGCGAGTTGAGGCCCATTTCCGCTGAGGTTTCTCGAGGCTGATCACATCTAACCACTGGAACTTCCAAAGGGTCCTTCACACCCTTGCTGCAACTCAAGCAGTTCCGCGACATACCCGTCTCCACTCGAGAGGAAGCACGTGGTGTCCCGCACACATCCAGGGGAGCCCCGTTTCCGCCTCCTAGCTCGAGATGAGTGATCCTTTCCCTGTTTCGTAGGGAAAGAATTCCCGGCGTTCCCGTCGCATCTCAAGAGGAGGCGCTCTCCACAGGAAAGTCGAGAGGAACTCCAGGGTCGTGACACCATTCCAAGAGTCCCCCAGATGTGTCAGTCCATTCCAGAGGAACCTGTTTTCCCTGCACTGCCTTGACGTTCAAGCCGAGGATCGACTCCCACCACGTGTGCACGTGGGACAGCCCTGTGGAAAGCCTCGTGGGAAAGCCTCGTGGGAAAGACTCGAGGGAAAACCATAGATCCTTTGATCCGCGCGGCGGACTGCGTGACACTGCTGCTACCGCTCTGGAGGAAAGCGCAAGTGCATGCCCGCATTCGAGACGAGGACTGACTCCCCTGGGGAGACTCCAGAAGTACCCCAAGATCCATGTCAGCACTGGAGAGGAATCCTCAGGTTCCGGCCCCGACTCCACACAAGGTCTTAGGCCCCGGCATCGACGGGAGAGGAATCCCGAGAGGCCCCCGAGGAACTCGAATGGGGACTGGCCTTTCCTGATGTCACCAGAGCGGGTCCCTGAGGTCCCCGTCGTAAGTCGAGAGCACCTGCCGCAACTCGAGAAAATCCAGGAGATTTTGCCCTCCAGGCGAGATGAAGTCCATTTCCGCTGAGGCTTCTCGAGGCTAATCACATCTAACCACTTGAACTTCCAAAGGGTCCTTCACACCCTTGCTGCAACTCAAGAAGTTCCCCGACATACCCGTCTCCACTCGAGAGGAAGCACGAGGGTCCCGCACACATCCAGGGTAGCCCCGTTTCCGCCTCCTAGCTCGAGATGAGGGATCCTTTCCCTGTTTCGTAGGAAAGAATTCCCGGCATTCCCGTCGCATCTCAAGAGGAGGCGCTCTCCACAGGAAAGGCGAGAGGAACTCCAGGGTCGTGCCACCATTCCAAGAGCCCCCCAGATGTGTCAGTCCATTCCAGAGGAACCTGTTTTCCCTGCACTGCCTTGACGTTCAAGCCGAGGATCGACTCCCACCACGTGTGCACGTGGGACAACCCAGTGGGAAAGCCTCGTGGGAAAGCCTCGTGGGAAAGACTCGAGGGAAAACCATAGATCCTTTGATCCACGCGGTGGACTGCGTGACACTGCTGCTACCGCTCTGGAGGAAAGCGCAAGTGCATGCCCGCATTCGAGACGGGGACTGACTCCCCTGGGGAGACTCCAGAAGTACCCCAAGATCCATGTCAGCCCTGGAGAGGAATCCTCAGGTTCCGGCCCCGACTCCACACAAGGTCTTAGGCCCCAGCATCGACGGGAGAGGAATCCCGAGAGGACCCGAGGAACTCGCATGGGGACTGGCCTTTCCTGAGGCCACCAGAGCGGGTCCCTGAGGTCCCCGTCGTAAGTCGAGAGCACCTGCCGCAACTCGAGAAAATCCAGGAGGTTTTGCCCTCCAGGCGAGATGAGGCCCATTTCCGCTGAGGCTTCTCGAGGCTAATCACGTCTAACCACTGGAACTTCCAAAGGGTCCTTCACACCCTTGCTGCAACTCAAGAAGTTCCCCGACATACCCGTCTCCACTCGAGAGGAAGCACGTGGGGTCCCGCACACATCCAGGGGAGCCCCGTTTCCGCCTCCTAGCTCGAGATGAGGGATCCTTTCCCTGTTTCGTAGGGAAAGAATTCCCGGCGTTCCCGTCGCATCTCAAGAGGAGGCGCTCTCCACAGCAAAGGCGAGAGGAACTCCAGGGTCGTGCCACCATTCCAAGAGTCCCCCAGATGTGTCAGTCCATTCCAGAGGAACCTGTTTTCCCTGCACTGCCTTGACGGTCAACCCGAGGTTCCACTCCCACCACGTGTGCACGTGGGACAGCCCTGTGGGAAAGCCTCGTGGGAAAGCCTCGTGGGAAAGACTCGAGGGAAAACCATAGATCCTTTGATGCACGCGGCGGACTGCTTGACACTGCTGCTACCGCTCTGGAGGATAGCGCAAGTGCATGCCCGCATTCCAGACGAGGACTGACTCCCCTGGGGAGACTCCAGAAGTACCCCAAGATCCATGTCAGCACTGGAGAGGAATCCTCAGGTTCCGGCCCCGAATCCACACAAGGTTTTCGGCCCCGGCATCGACGGGAGAGGAATCCCGAGAGGCCCCCGAGGAAGTCGCATGGGGACTGGCCTTTCCTGAGGCCACCAGAGCGGGTCCCTGAGGTCCCCGTCGTAAGTCGAGAGCACCTGCCGAAACTCGAGAAAATCCAGGAGGTTTTGCCCTCCAGGCGAGATGAGGCCCATTTCCGCTGAGGCTTCTCGAGGCCAAAGACATCTAACCACTGGAACTTCCAAAGGGTCCTTCACACCCTTGCTGCAACTCAAGAAGTTCCCCGACATACCCGTCTCCACTCGAGAGGAAGCACGTGGGGTCCCGCAAACATCCAGGGGAGCCCCATTTCCGCCTCCTAGCTCGAGATGAGGGATCCTTTCCCTGTTTCGTAGGGAAAGAATTCCCGGCGTTCCCGTCGCATCTCAAGAGGAGGCGCTCTCCACAGGAAAGGCGAGAGGAACTCCAGGGTCGTGCCACCATTCCAAGAGTCCCCCAGATGTGTCAGTCCATTCCAGAGGAACCTGTTTTCCCTTCACTGCCTTGACGTTCAAGCCGAGGATCGAGTCACACCACGTGTGCACGTGGGACAGCCCTGTGGAAAGCCTCGTGGGAAAGCCTCGTGGGAAAGACTCGAGGGAAAACCATAGATCCTTTGATCCACGCGGCGGACTGCGTGACACTGCTGCTACCGCTCTGGAGGAAAGCGCAAGTGCATGCCCGCATTCGAGACGAGGACTGACTCCCCTGGGGAGACTCCAGAAGTACCACAAGATCCATGTCAGCACTGGAGAGGAATTCTCAGGTTCCGGCCCCGACTCCACACAAGGTCTTAGGCCCCGGCATCGACGTGAGAGGAATCCCGAGAGGCCCCCGAGGAACTCGCATGGGGACTGGCCTTTCCTGAGGTCACCAGAGCGGGTCCCTGAGGTCCCCGTCGTAAGTCGAGAGCACCTGCCGCAACTCGAGAAAATCCAGGAGATTTTGCCTTCCAGGCGAGATGAAGTCCATTTTCGCTGAGGCTTCTCGAGGCTAATCACGTCTAACCACTTGAACTTCCAAAGGGTCCTTCACACCCTTGCTGAAACTCTAGAAGTTCCCCGACATACCCGTCTCCACTCGAGAGGAAGCACGAGGGTCCCGCACACATCCAGGGTAGCCCCGTTTCCGCCTCCTAGCTCGACATGAGGGATCCTTTCCCTGTTTCGTAGGAAAGAATTCCCGGCATTCCCGTCGCATCTCAAGAGGAGGCGCTCTCCACAGGAAAGGCGAGAGGAACTCCAGGGTCGTGCCACCATTCCAAGAGTCCCCCAGATGTGTCAGTCCATTCCAGAGGAACCTGTTTTCCCTGCACTGCCTTGACGTTCAAGCCGAGGATCGACTCCCACCACGTGTGCACGTGGGACAACCCAGTGGGAAAGCCTCGTGGGAAAGCCTCGTGGGAAAGCCTAGAGGGAAAACCATAGATCCTTTGATCCACGCGGTGGACTGCGTGACACTGCTGCTACCGCTCTGGAGGAAAGCCATGTGCATGCCCGCATTCGAGACGAGGACTGACTCCCCTGGGGAGACTCCAGAAGTACCCCAAGATCCATGTCAGCACTGGAGAGGAATCCTCAGGTTCCGGCCCCGACTCCACACAAGGTCTTAGGCCCCAGCATCGACGGGAGGGGAATCCCGAGAGGACCCGAGGAAGTCGCATGGGGACTGGCCTTTCCTGAGGCCACCAGAGCGGGTCTCTGAGGTCCCCGTCGTAAGTCGAGAGCACCTGCCGCAACTCGAGAAAATCCAGGAGGTTTTGCCCTCCAGGCGAGATGAGGCCCATTTCCGCTGAGGCTTCTCGAGGCTAATCACATCTAACCACTGGAACTTCCAAAGGTCCTTCACACCCTTGCTGCAACTCAAGAAGTTCCCCGACATAACTGTCTCCACTCGAGAGGAAGCACGTGGGGTCCCGCACACATCCAGGTGAGCCCCGTTTCTGCCTCCAAGCTCGAAATGAGGGATCCTTTCCCTGTTTCGTAGGGAAAGAATTCCGGCGTTCCCGTCGCATCTCAAGAGGAGGCGCTCTCCACAGGAAAGGCGAGAGGAACTCCAGGGTCGTGCCACCATTCCAAGAGTCCCCCAGATGTGTCAGTCCATTCCAGAGGAACCTGTTTTCCCTGCACTGCCTTGACGTTCAAGCCGAGGATCGACCCCCACCACGTGTGAACGTGGGACAGCCCTGTGGGAAAGCCTCGTGGGAAAGCCTCGTGAGAAAGACTCGAGGGAAAACCATAGATCCTTTGATGCACGCGGTGGACTGCTTGACACTGCTGCTACCGCTCTGTAGGATAGCGCAAGTGCATGCCCGCATTCCAGACGAGGACTGACTCCCCTGGGGAGACTCCAGAAGTACCCCAAGATCCATGTCAGCACTGGAGAGGAATCCTCAGGTTCCGGCCCCGACTCCACACAAGGTTTTCGGCCCCGGCATCGACGGGAGAGGAATCCCGAGAGGCCCCCGAGGAAGTCGCATGGGGACTGGCCTTTCCTGAGGCCACCAGAGCGGGTCCCTGAGGTCCCCGTCGTAAGTCGAGAGCACCTGCCGAAACTCGAGAAAATCCAGGAGGATTTGCCCTCCAGGCGAGATGAGGCCCATTTCCGCTGAGGCTTCTCGAGGCCAAAGACATCTAACCACTGGAACTTCCAAAGGGTCCTTCACACCATTGCTGCAACTCTAGAAGTTCCCTGAAATACCCGTCTCCACTCGAGAGCAAGCACGAGGGTCCCGCACACATCCAGGGTAGCCCCGTTTCCGCCTCCTAGCTCGAGATGAGGGATCCTTTCCCTGTTTCGTAGGAAAGAATTCCCGGCATTCCCGTCGCATCTCAAGAGGAGGCGCTCTCCACAGGAAAGGCGAGAGGAACTCCAGGGTCGTGCCACCATTCCAAGAGTCCCCCAGATGTGTCAGTCCATTCCAGAGGAACCTGTTTTCCCTGCACTGCCTTGACGTTCAAGCCGAGGATCGACTCCCACCACGTGTGCACGTGGGACAGCCCTGTGGGAAAGCCTCGTGGGAAAGCCTCGTGGGAAAGACTCGAGGGAAAACCATAGATCCTTTGATGCACGCGGCGGACTGCTTGACACTGCTGCTACCGCTCTGGAGGATAGCGCAAGTGCATGCCCGCATTCGAGACGAGGACTGACTCCCCTGGGGAGACTCCAGAAGTACCCCAAGATCCATGTCAGCACTGGCGAGGAATCCTCAGGTTCCGGCCCCAACTCCACACAAGGTCTTCGGCCCCGGCATCGACGGGAGAGGAATCCCGAGAGGCCCCCGAAGAAGTCGCATGGGGACTGGCCTTTCCTGAGGCCACCAGAGAGGGTCCCTGAGGTCCCCGTCGTAAGTCGAGAGCACCTGCCGCAACTCGAGAAAATCCAGGAGGTTTTGCCCTCCAGGCGAGATGAGGCCCATTTCCGCTGAGGCTTCTTGAGGCCAAAGACATCTAACCACTGGAACTTCCAAAGGGTCCTTCACACCCTTGCTGCAACTCAAGAAGTTCCCCGACATACCCGTCTCCACTCGAGAGGAAGCACGTGGGGTCCCGCAAACATCCAGGGGAGCCCCATTTCCGCCTCCTAGCTCGAGATGAGGGATCCTTTCCCTGTTTCGTAGGGAAAGAATTCCCGGCGTTCCCGTCGCATCTCAAGAGGAGGCGCTCTCCACAGGAAAGGCGAGAGGAACTCCAGGGTCGTGCCACCATTCCAAGAGTCCCCCAGATGTGTCAGTCCATTCCAGAGGAACCTGTTTTCCCTTCACTGCCTTGACGTTCAAGCCGAGGATCGAGTCACACCACGTGTGCACGTGGGACAGCCCTGTGGAAAGCCTCGTGGGAAAGCCTCGTGGGAAAGACTCGAGGGAAAACCATAGATCCTTTGATCCGCGCGGCGGACTGCGTGACACTGCTGCTACCGCTCTGGAGGAAAGCGCAAGTGCATGCCCGCATTCGAGACGAGGACTGACTCCCCTGGGGAGACTCCAGAAGTACCCCAAGATCCATGTCAGCACTGGAGAGGAATCCTCAGGTTCCGGCCCCGACTCCACACAAGGTCTTAGGCCCCGGCATCGACGGGAGAGGAATCCCGAGAGGCCCCCTAGGAACTCGCATGGGGACTGGCCTTTCCTGAGGTCACCAGAGCGGGTCCCTGAGGTCCCCGTCGTAAGTCGAGAGCACCTGCCGCAAGTCGAGAAAATCCAGGAGGTTTTGCCCTCCAGGCGAGATGAGGCCCATTTCCGCTGAGGCTTCTCGAGGATAATCATATCTAACCACTGGAACTTCCAAAGGGTCCTTCACACCCTTGCTGCAACTCAAGAAGTTCCCCGACATACCTGTCTCCACTCGAGAGGAAGCACGTGGGGTCCCGCACACATCCAGGGGAGCCAGGTTTCTGCCTCCAAGCTCGAAATGAGGGATCCTTTCCCTGTTTCGTAGGGAAAGAATTCCGGCGTTCCCGTCGCATCTCAAGAGGAGGCGCTCTCCACAGGAAAGGCGAGAGGAACTCCAGGGTCGTGCCACCATTCCAAGAGTCCCCCAGATGTGTCAGTCCATTCCAGAGGAACCTGTTTTCCCTGCACTACCTTGACGTTCAAGCCGAGGATCGACTCCCACTACGTGTGCACGTGGGACAGCCCTGTGGGAAAGCCTCGTGGGAAAGCCTCGTGGGAAAGACTCGAGGGAAAACCATAGATCCTTTGATCCACGCGGCGGACTGCGTGACACTGCTGCTACCACTCTGGAGGAAAGCGCAAGTGCATGCCCGCATTCGAGACGAGGACTGACTCCCCTGGGGAGACTCCAGATGTACCCCAAGATCCATGTCAGCACAGGAGAGGAATCCTCAGGTTCCGGCCCCGACTCCACACAAGGTCTTAGGCCCCGGCATCGACGGGAGAGGAATGCCGAGAGGCCCCCGAGGAACTCGCATGGGGACTGGCCTTTCCTGCGGCCACCAGAGCGGGTCCCTGAGGTCCCCGTTGTAAGTCGAGAGCACCTGCCGCAACTCGAGTAAATCCAGGAGGTTTTGCCCTCCAGGCGAGATGAGGCCCATTTCCGCTGAGGCTTCTCGAGGCTGATCACATCTAACCACTGGAACTTCCAAAGGGTCCTTCACACCCTTGCTGCAACTCAAGCAGTTCTGCGACATACCCGTCTCCACTCGAGAGGAAGCACGTGGTGTCCCGCACACATCCAGGGGAGCCCCGTTTCCGCCTCCTAGCTCGAGATGAGGGATCCTTTCCCTGTTTCGTAGGGAAAGAATTCCCGGCGTTCCCGTCGCATCTCAAGAGGAGGCGCTCTCCACAGGAAAGGCGAGAGGAACTCCAGGGTCGTGACACCATTCCAAGAGTCCCCCAGATGTGTCAGTCCATTCCAGAGGAACCTGTTTTCCCTGCACTGCCTTGACGTTCAAGCCGAGGTTCCACTCCCACCACGTGTGCACGTGGGACAGCCCTGTGGGAAAGCCTCGTGGGAAAGCCTCGTGGAAAAGACTCGAGGGAAAACCATAGATCCTTTGATCCACGCGGCGGACTGCGTGACACTGCTGCTACCGCTCTGGAGGAAAGCGCAAGTGCATGCCCGCATTCGAGACGAGGACTGACTCCCCTGGGGAGACTCCAGAAGTACCCCAAGATCCATGTCAGCACTGGAGAGGAATCCTCAGGTTCCGGCCCCGACTCCACACAAGGTCTTAGGCCCCGGCATCGACGGGAGAGGAATCCCGAGAGGCCCCCGAGGAACTCGCATGGGGCCTGGCCATTCCTGAGGCCACCAGAGCGGGTCCCTGGGGTCCCCGTCGTATGTCGAGTGCACCTGCTGCAACTCGAGAAAATCCAGGAGGTTTTGCCCTCCAGGCGAGATGAGGCCCATTTCCGCTGAGGCTTCTCGAGGCCAATCACATCTAACCACTGGAACTTCCAAAGGGTCCTTCACACCCTTGCTGCAACTCAAGAAGTTCCCCCACATACCCGTCTGCACTCGAGAGGAAGCACGTGGTGTCCCGCACACATCCAGGGTAGCCCCGTTTCCGCCTCCTAGCTCGAGATGAGGGATCCTTTCCCTGTTTCGTAGGGAAAGAATTCCCGGGGTTCCCGTCGCATGTCAAGAGGAAGCGCTCTCCACCGGAAAGGCGAGAGGAACTCCAGGGTCGTGCCACCATTCCAAGAGTCCCCCAGATGAGTCAGTCCATTCTAGAGGAACCTGTTTTCCCTGCACTGCCTTGACGTTGAAGCCGAGGATCGACTCCCACCACGTGTGCACGTGGGACAGCCCTGTGGGAAAGCCTCGTGGAAAGCCTCGTGGGAAAGACTCGAGGGAAAACCATAGATCCTTTGATCCACGCGGCGGACTGCGTGACACTGCTGCTACCGCTCTGGAGGAAAGCGCAAGAGCATGCCCGCATTCGAGACGAGGACTGACTCCCCTGGGGAGACTCCAGAAGTACCCCAAGATCCATGTCAGCACTGGAGAGGAATCCTCAGGTTCCGGCCCCGACTCCACACAAGGTCTTAGGCCCCGGCATCGACGGGAGAGGAATCCGGAGAGGCCCCCGAGGAACTCGCATGGGGACTGGCCTTTCCTGAGGCCACCAGAGCGGGTCCCTGAGGTCCCCGTCGTAAGTCGAGAGCACCTGCCGCAACTCGAGAAAATCCAGGAGGTTTTGCCCTCCAGGCGAGATGAGGCCCATTTCCAAAGAGGCTTCTCGAGGCTAATCACATCTAACCACTGGAACTTCCAAAGGGTCCTTCACACCCTTGCTGCAACTCAAGAAGTTCCCCGACATACCCGGCTCCACTGGAGAGGAAGCACGTGGGTCCCACACACATCCAGGGGAGCCCCGTTTCCGCCTCCTAGCTCGACATGAGGGATCCTTTCCCTGTTTCGTAGGGAAAGAATTCCCGGCGTTCCCGTCGCATCTCAAGAGGAGGCGCTCTCCACAGGAAAGGCGAGAGGAACTCCAGGGTCGTGCCACCATTCAAAGAGTCCCCCAGATGTGTCAGTCCATTCCAGAGGAACCTGTTTTCCCTTCACTGCCTTGACGTTCAAGCCGAGGATCGACTCCCACCACGTGTGCACGTGGGACAGCCCTGTGGGAAAGCCTCGTGGGAAAGCCTCGTGGGAAAGACTCGAGGGAAAACCATAGATCCCTTGATCCACGCGGCGGACTGCGTGACACTGCTGCTACCGCTCTGGAGGAAAGCGCAAGTGCATGCCCGCATTCGAGACGAGGACTGACTCCCCTGGGGAGACTCCAGAAGTACCCCACGATCCATGTCAGCACTGGAGAGGAATCCTCAGGTTCCGGCCCCGACTCCACACAAGGTCTTAGGCCCCGGCATCGACGGGAGAGGAATCCCGAGAGGCCTCCGAGGAACTCGCATGGGGCCTGGCATTTCCTGAGGCCACCAGAGCGGATCCCTGAGGTCCACGTCGTAAGTCGAGAGCACCTGCCGCAGCTCGAGAAAATCCAGGACGTTTTGACCTCCAGGCGAGATGAGGCCCATTTCCGCTGAGGCTTCTCGAGGCTAATCACGTCTAACCACTGGAACTTCCAAAGGGTCCTTCACACCCTTGCTGCAACTCAAGAAGTTCCCCGACATACCCGTCTCCACTCGAGAGGAAGCACGTGGGGTCCCGCACACATCCAGGGGAGCCCCGTTTCCGCCTCCTAGCTCGAGATGAGGGATCCTTTCCCTGTTTCGTAGGGAAAGAATTCCCGGCGTTCCCGTCGCATCTCAAGAGGAGGCGCTCTCCACAGGAAAGGCGAGAGGAACTCCAGGGTCGTGCCACCATTCCAAGAGTCCCCCAGATCTGTCAGTCCATTCTAGAGGAACCTGATTTCCCTGCACTGCCTTGATGTTCAAGCCGAGGATCGACTCCTACCACGTGTGCACGTGGGACAGCCCTGTGGGAAAGCCTCGTGGGAAAGCCTCGTGGGAAAGACTCGAGGGAAAACCATAGATCCTTTGATCCACGCGGCGGACTGCGTGACACTGCTGCTACCGCTCTGGAGGAAAGCGCAAGTGCATGCCCGCATTCGAGACGAGGACTGACTCCGCTGGGGAGACTCCAGAAGTACCCCAAGGTCCATGTCAGCACTGGAGAGGAATCCTCAGGTTCCGGCCCCAACTCCACACAAGGTCTTAGGCCCCGGCATCGACGGGAGAGGAATCCCGAGAGGCCCCCGAGGAACTCGCATGGGGACTGGCCTTTCCTGAGGCCACCAGAGCGGGTCCCTGAGGTCCCCGTCGTAAGTCGAGAGCACCTGCCGCAACTCGAGAAAATCCAGGAGGTTTTGCCCTCCAGGCGAGATGAGGCCCATTTCCGCTGAGGCTTCTCGAGGCCAATCACATCTAACCACTGGAACTTCCAAAGGGTCCTTCACACCCTTGCTGCAACTCAAGAAGTTCCCCGACATACCCGTCTCCACTCGAGACGAAGCACTTGGTCCCGCACACATCCAGGGGAGCCCCGTTTCCGCCTCCTAGCTCGAGATGAGGGATCCTTTCCCTGTTTCGTAGGGAAAGAATTCCCGGCGTTCCTGTCGCATCTCAAGAGGAGGCACTCTCCACAGGAAAGGCGAGAGGAACTCCAGGGTCGTGCCACCGTTCCAAGAGTCCCCAAAATGTGTCAGTCCATTCCAGAGGAACCTGTTTTCCCTGCACTGCATTGACGTTCAAGCCGAGGATCGACTCCCACCACGTGTGCACGTGGGACAGCCCTGTGGGAAAGCCTCGTGGGAAAGCCTCGTGGGAAAGACTCGAGGGAAACAATAGATCCTTTGATCCACGCGGCAGACTGCGTGACACTGCTGTTACCGCTCTGGAGGAAAGCACAAGTGCATGCCCGCATTCGAGACGAGGACTGACTCCGCTGGGGAGACTCCAGAAGTACCCCAAAGTCCATGTCAGCACTGGAGAGGAATCCTGAGGTTCCGGTCCCGACTCCACACAAGGTCTTAGGCCCCGGCATCGACGGGAGAGGAATCCCGAGAGGCCCCCGAGGAACTCGCATGGGGACTGGCCTTTCCTGAGGCCACCAGAGCGGGTCCCTGAGGTCCCCGTCGAAAGTCGAGAGCACCTGCCCCAACTCGAGAAAATCCAGGATGTTTTGCCCTCCAGGCGAGATGAGGCCGATTTCCGCTGAGGCTTTTCGAGGCCAATCACATCTAACCACTGGAACTTCCAAAGGGTCCTTCACACCATTGCTGCAACTCAAGAAGTTCCCGACATACCCGTCTCCACTCGAGAGGAAGCAGGTGGGGTCCCGCATACATCCAGGGGAGACCCGTTTCCGCCTCCTAGCTCGAGATGAGGGATCCTTTCCCTGTTTCGTAGGGAAAGAATTCCCGGCGTTCCCGTCGCATCTCAAGAGGAGGCGCTCTCCACAGGAAAGGTGAGAGGAACTCCAGGGTCGTGACACCATTCCAAGAGTCCCCAGATGTGTCAGTCCATTCCAGAGGAACCTGTTTTCCCTGCACTGCCTTGACGTTCAAGCCGAGGATCACCTCCCACCACGTATGCACGTGGGACAGCCCTGTGGGAAAGCCTCGTGGGAAAGCCTCGTGGGAAAGACTCGAGGGAAAACCATAGATCCTTTGATCCACGTGGCGGACTGCGTGACACTGCTGCTACCGTTCTGGAGGAAAGCGCAAGTGCATGCCCGCATTCGAGACGAGGACTGACTCCCCTGGGGAGACTCCAGAAGTACCCCAAGATCCATGTCAGCACTGGAGAGGAATCCTCAGGTTCCGGCCCCGACTCCACACAAGGTCTTAGGCCCCGGTATCGATGGGAGAGGAATCCCGAGAGGCCCCCGAGGAACTCGCATGGGGACTGGCCTTTCCTGAGGCCACAAGAGCGGGTCCCTGAGGTCCCCGTCGTAAGTCGAGAGCACCTGCCGCAACTCGAGAAAATCCAGGAGGTTTTGCCCTCCAGGCGAGATGAGGCCCATTTCCGCTGAGGCTTCTCGAGTCCAATCACATCTAACCACTGGAACTTCCAAAGGGTCCTTCACACCCTTGCTGCAACTCAAGAAGTTCCCCGACATACCCGTCTGCACTCGAGAGGAAGCACGTGGTGTCCCGCACACATCCAGGGGAGCCCCGTTTCCGCCTCCTAGCTCGAGATGAGGGATCCTTTCCCTGTTTCGTAGGGAAAGAATTCCCGGCGTTCCCGTCGCATCTTAAGAGGAGGCGCTCTCCACAGGAAAGGAGAGAGGAACTCCAGGGTCGTGCCACCATTCCAAGAGTCCCCCAGATGTGTCAGTCCATTCCAGAGGAACCTGTTTTCCCTGCACTGCCTTGACGTTCAAGCCGAGGATCGACTCCCACCACGTGTGCACGTGGGACAGCCCTGTGGGAAAGCCTCGTGGGAAAGCCTCGTGGGAAAGACTCGAGGGAAAACCATAGATCCTTTGATCCACGCGGCGGACTGCGTGACACTGCTGCTACCGCTCTGGAGGAAAGCGCAAGTGCATGCCCGCATTCGAGACGAGGACTGACTCCCCTGGGGAGACTCCAGAAGTACCCCAAGATCCATGTCAGCACTGGAGAGGAATCCTCAGGTTCCGGCCCCGACTCCACACAAGGTCTTAGGCGCCCGCATCGACGGGAGAGGAATCCCGAGAGGCCCCCGAGGAACTCGCATGGGGACTGGCCTTTCCTGAGGCCACCAGAGCGGGTCCCTGAGGTCCCCGTCGTAAGTCGAGAGCACCTGCCACAACTCGAGAAAATCCAGGAGGTTTTGCCCTCCAGGCGAGATGAGGCCCATTTCCGCTGAGGCTTCTCGAGGCCAATCACATCTAACCACTGGAACTTCCAAAGGGTCCTACACACCCTTGCTGCAACTCAAGAAGTTCCCCGACATACCCGTCTGCACTCGAGAGGAAGCACGTGGTGTCCCGCACACATCCAGGGGAGCCCCGTTTCCGCCTCCTAGCTCGAGATGAGGGATCCTTTCCCTGTTTCGTAGGCAAAGAATTCCGGCGTTCCCGTCGCATCTCAAGAGGAGGCGTTCTCCACAGGAAAGGCGAGAGGAACTCCAGGGTCGTGCCACCATTCCAAGAGTCCCCCAGATGTGTCAGTCCATTCCAGAGGAACCTGTTTTCCCTGCACTGCCTTGACGTTCAAGCCGAGGATCGACTCCCACCACGTGTGCACGTGGGACAGCCCTGTGGGAAAGCCTCGTGGGAAAGCCTCGTGGGAAAGACTCGAGGGAAAACCATAGATCCTTTGATCCACGCGCGGACTGCGTGACACTGCTGCTACCGCTCTGGAGGAAAGCACAATGCATGCCCACATTCGAGACGAGGACTGACTCCCCTGGGGAGACTCCAGAAGTACCCCAAGATCCATGTCAGCACTGGAGAGGAATCCTCAGGTTCCGGCCCCGACTCCACACAAGGTCTTAGGCGCCGGCATCGACGGGAGAGGAATCCCGAGAGGCCCCCGAGGAACTCGCATGGGGACTGGCCTTTCCTGAGGCCACCAGAGCGGGTCCCTGAGGTCCCCGTCGTAAGTCGAGAGTACCTGCCACAACTCGAGAAAATCCAGGGGGTTTTGCCCTCCAGGCGAGATGAGGCCCATTTCCGCTGAGGCTTCTCGAGGCCAATCACATCTAACCACTGGAACTTCCAAAGGGTCCTTCACACCCTTGCTGCAACTCAAGAAGTTCCCCGACATACCCGTCTCCACTCGAGAGGAAGCACGTGGTGTCCCGCACACATCCAGGGGAGCCCCGTTTCCGCCTCCTAGCTCGAGATGAGGGATCCTTTCCCTGTTTCGTAGGGAAAGAATTCCCGGCGTTCCCGTCGTATCTCAAGAGGAGGCGCTCTCCACAGGAAAGGCGAGAGGAACTCCAGGGTCGTGCCACCATTCCAAGAGTCCCCCAGATGTGTCAGTCCATTCCAGAGGAACCTGTTTTCCCTGCACTGCCTTGACGTTCAAGCCGAGGATCGACTCCCACAACGTGTGCACGTGGGACAGCCCTGTGGAAAGCCTCGTGGGAAAGCCTCGTGGGAAAGACTCGAGGGAAAACCATAGATCCTTTGATCCGCGCGGCGGACTGCGTGACACTGCTGCTACCACTCTGGAGGAAAGCGCAAGTGCATGCCCGCATTCGAGACGAGGACTGACTCCCCTGGGGAGACTCCAGAAGTACCCCACGATCCATGTCAGCACTGGAGAGGAATCCTCAGGTTCCGGCCCCGACTCCACACAAGGTCTTAGGCCCCGGCATCGACGGGAGAGGAATCCCGAGAGGCCTCCGAGGAACTCGCATGGGGCCTGGCATTTCCTGAGGCCACCAGAGCGGATCCCTGAGGTCCACGTCGTAAGTCGAGAGCACCTGCCGCAGCTCGAGAAAATCCAGGACGTTTTGACCTCCAGGCGAGATGAGGCCCATTTCCGCTGAGGCTTCTCGAGGCTAATCACGTCTAACCACTGGAACTTCCAAAGGGTCCTTCACACCCTTGCTGCAACTCAAGAAGTTCCCCGACATACCCGTCTCCACTCGAGAGGAAGCACGTGGGGTCCCGCACACATCCAGGGGAGCCCCGTTTCCGCCTCCTAGCTCGAGATGAGGGATCCTTTCCCTGTTTCGTAGGGAAAGAATTCCCGGCGTTCCCGTCGCATCTCAAGAGGAGGCGCTCTCCACAGGAAAGGCGAGAGGAACTCCAGGGTCGTGCCACCATTCCAAGAGTCCCCCAGATCTGTCAGTCCATTCTAGAGGAACCTGATTTCCCTGCACTGCCTTGATGTTCAAGCCGAGGATCGACTCCTACCACGTGTGCACGTGGGACAGCCCTGTGGGAAAGCCTCGTGGGAAAGCCTCGTGGGAAAGACTCGAGGGAAAACCATAGATCCTTTGATCCACGCGGCGGACTGCGTGACACTGCTGCTACCGCTCTGGAGGAAAGCGCAAGTGCATGCCCGCATTCGAGACGAGGACTGACTCCGCTGGGGAGACTCCAGAAGTACCCCAAGGTCCATGTCAGCACTGGAGAGGAATCCTCAGGTTCCGGCCCCAACTCCACACAAGGTCTTAGGCCCCGGCATCGACGGGAGAGGAATCCCGAGAGGCCCCCGAGGAACTCGCATGGGGACTGGCCTTTCCTGAGGCCACCAGAGCGGGTCCCTGAGGTCCCCGTCGTAAGTCGAGAGCACCTGCCGCAACTCGAGAAAATCCAGGAGGTTTTGCCCTCCAGGCGAGATGAGGCCCATTTCCGCTGAGGCTTCTCGAGGCCAATCACATCTAACCACTGGAACTTCCAAAGGGTCCTTCACACCCTTGCTGCAACTCAAGAAGTTCCCCGACATACCCGTCTCCACTCGAGACGAAGCACTTGGTCCCGCACACATCCAGGGGAGCCCCGTTTCCGCCTCCTAGCTCGAGATGAGGGATCCTTTCCCTGTTTCGTAGGGAAAGAATTCCCGGCGTTCCTGTCGCATCTCAAGAGGAGGCACTCTCCACAGGAAAGGCGAGAGGAACTCCAGGGTCGTGCCACCGTTCCAAGAGTCCCCCAAATGTGTCAGTCCATTCCAGAGGAACCTGTTTTCCCTGCACTGCATTGACGTTCAAGCCGAGGATCGACTCCCACCACGTGTGCACGTGGGACAGCCCTGTGGGAAAGCCTCGTGGGAAAGCCTCGTGGGAAAGACTCGAGGGAAAAATAGATCCTTTGATCCACGCGGCAGACTGCGTGACACTGCTGCTACCGCTCTGGAGGAAAGCACAAGTGCATGCCCGCATTCGAGACGAGGACTGACTCCGCTGGGGAGACTCCAGAAGTACCCCAAAGTCCATGTCAGCACTGGAGAGGAATCCTGAGGTTCCGGTCCCGACTCCACACAAGGTCTTAGGCCCCGGCATCGACGGGAGAGGAATCCCGAGAGGCCCCCGAGGAACTCGCATGGGGACTGGCCTTTCCTGAGGCCACCAGAGCGGGTCCCTGAGGTCCCCGTCGAAAGTCGAGAGCACCTGCCCCAACTCGAGAAAATCCAGGAGGTTTTGCCCTCCAGGCGAGATGAGGCCGATTTCCGCTGAGGCTTTTCGAGGCCAATCACATCTAACCACTGGAACTTCCAAAGGGTCCTTCACACCATTGCTGCAACTCAAGAAGTTCCCGACATACCCGTCTCCACTCGAGAGGAAGCAGGTGGGGTCCCGCATACATCCAGGGGAGCCCCGTTTCCGCCTCCTAGCTCGAGATGAGGGATCCTTTCCCTGTTTCGTAGGGAAAGAATTCCCGGTGTTCCCGTCGCATCTCAAGAGGAGGCGCTCTCCACAGGAAAGGTGAGAGGAACTCCAGGGTCGTGACACCATTCCAAGAGTCCCCAGATGTGTCAGTCCATTCCAGAGGAACCTGTTTTCCCTGCACTGCCTTGACGTTCAAGCCGAGGATCACCTCCCACCACGTATGCACGTGGGACAGCCCTGTGGGAAAGCCTCGTGGGAAAGCCTCGTGGGAAAGACTCGAGGGAAAACCATAGATCCTTTGATCCACGTGGCGGACTGCGTGACACTGCTGCTACCGTTCTGGAGGAAAGCGCAAGTGCATGCCCGCATTCGAGACGAGGACTGACTCCCCTGGGGAGACTCCAGAAGTACCCCAAGATCCATGTCAGCACTGGAGAGGAATCCTCAGGTTCCGGCCCCGACTCCACACAAGGTCTTAGGCGCCCGCATCGACGGGAGAGGAATCCCGAGAGGCCCCCGAGGAACTCGCATGGGGACTGGCCTTTCCTGAGGCCACCAGAGCGGGTCCCTGAGGTCCCCGTCGTAAGTCGAGAGCACCTGCCACAACTCGAGAAAATCCAGGAGGTTTTGCCCTCCAGGCGAGATGAGGCCCATTTCCGCTGAGGCTTCTCGAGGCCAATCACATCTAACCACTGGAACTTCCAAAGGGTCCTACACACCCTTGCTGCAACTCAAGAAGTTCCCCGACATACCCGTCTGCACTCGAGAGGAAGCACGTGGTGTCCCGCACACATCCAGGGGAGCCCCGTTTCCGCCTCCTAGCTCGAGATGAGGGATCCTTTCCCTGTTTCGTAGGCAAAGAATTCCGGCGTTCCCGTCGCATCTCAAGAGGAGGCGTTCTCCACAGGAAAGGCGAGAGGAACTCCAGGGTCGTGCCACCATTCCAAGAGTCCCCCAGATGTGTCAGTCCATTCCAGAGGAACCTGTTTTCCCTGCACTGCCTTGACGTTCAAGCCGAGGATCGACTCCCACCACGTGTGCACGTGGGACAGCCCTGTGGGAAAGCCTCGTGGGAAAGCCTCGTGGGAAAGACTCGAGGGAAAACCATAGATCCTTTGATCCACGCGCGGACTGCGTGACACTGCTGCTACCGCTCTGGAGGAAAGCACAATGCATGCCCACATTCGAGACGAGGACTGACTCCCCTGGGGAGACTCCAGAAGTACCCCAAGATCCATGTCAGCACTGGAGAGGAATCCTCAGGTTCCGGCCCCGACTCCACACAAGGTCTTAGGCGCCGGCATCGACGGGAGAGGAATCCCGAGAGGCCCCCGAGGAACTCGCATGGGGACTGGCCTTTCCTGAGGCCACCAGAGCGGGTCCCTGAGGTCCCCGTCGTAAGTCGAGAGTACCTGCCACAACTCGAGAAAATCCAGGGGGTTTTGCCCTCCAGGCGAGATGAGGCCCATTTCCGCTGAGGCTTCTCGAGGCCAATCACATCTAACCACTGGAACTTCCAAAGGGTCCTTCACACCCTTGCTGCAACTCAAGAAGTTCCCCGACATACCCGTCTCCACTCGAGAGGAAGCACGTGGTGTCCCGCACACATCCAGGGGAGCCCCGTTTCCGCCTCCTAGCTCGAGATGAGGGATCCTTTCCCTGTTTCGTAGGGAAAGAATTCCCGGCGTTCCCGTCGTATCTCAAGAGGAGGCGCTCTCCACAGGAAAGGCGAGAGGAACTCCAGGGTCGTGCCACCATTCCAAGAGTCCCCCAGATGTGTCAGTCCATTCCAGAGGAACCTGTTTTCCCTGCACTGCCTTGACGTTCAAGCCGAGGATCGACTCCCACAACGTGTGCACGTGGGACAGCCCTGTGGAAAGCCTCGTGGGAAAGCCTCGTGGGAAAGACTCGAGGGAAAACCATAGATCCTTTGATCCGCACGGCGGACTGCGTGACACTGCTGCTACCACTCTGGAGGAAAGCGCAAGTGCATGCCCGCATTCGAGACGAGGACTGACTCCCCTGGGGAGACTCCAGAAGTACCCCACGATCCATGTCAGCACTGGAGAGGAATCCTCAGGTTCCGGCCCCGACTCCACACAAGGTCTTAGGCCCCGGCATCGACGGGAGAGGAATCCCGAGAGGCCTCCGAGGAACTCGCATGGGGCCTGGCATTTCCTGAGGCCACCAGAGCGGATCCCTGAGGTCCACGTCGTAAGTCGAGAGCACCTGCCGCAGCTCGAGAAAATCCAGGACGTTTTGACCTCCAGGCGAGATGAGGCCCATTTCCGCTGAGGCTTCTCGAGGCTAATCACGTCTAACCACTGGAACTTCCAAAGGGTCCTTCACACCCTTGCTGCAACTCAAGAAGTTCCCCGACATACCCGTCTCCACTCGAGAGGAAGCACGTGGGGTCCCGCACACATCCAGGGGAGCCCCGTTTCCGCCTCCTAGCTCGAGATGAGGGATCCTTTCCCTGTTTCGTAGGGAAAGAATTCCCGGCGTTCCCGTCGCATCTCAAGAGGAGGCGCTCTCCACAGGAAAGGCGAGAGGAACTCCAGGGTCGTGCCACCATTCCAAGAGTCCCCCAGATCTGTCAGTCCATTCTAGAGGAACCTGATTTCCCTGCACTGCCTTGATGTTCAAGCCGAGGATCGACTCCTACCACGTGTGCACGTGGGACAGCCCTGTGGGAAAGCCTCGTGGGAAAGCCTCGTGGGAAAGACTCGAGGGAAAACCATAGATCCTTTGATCCACGCGGCGGACTGCGTGACACTGCTGCTACCGCTCTGGAGGAAAGCGCAAGTGCATGCCCGCATTCGAGACGAGGACTGACTCCGCTGGGGAGACTCCAGAAGTACCCCAAGGTCCATGTCAGCACTGGAGAGGAATCCTCAGGTTCCGGCCCCAACTCCACACAAGGTCTTAGGCCCCGGCATCGACGGGAGAGGAATCCCGAGAGGCCCCCGAGGAACTCGCATGGGGACTGGCCTTTCCTGAGGCCACCAGAGCGGGTCCCTGAGGTCCCCGTCGTAAGTCGAGAGCACCTGCCGCAACTCGAGAAAATCCAGGAGGTTTTGCCCTCCAGGCGAGATGAGGCCCATTTCCGCTGAGGCTTCTCGAGGCCAATCACATCTAACCACTGGAACTTCCAAAGGGTCCTTCACACCCTTGCTGCAACTCAAGAAGTTCCCCGACATACCCGTCTCCACTCGAGACGAAGCACTTGGTCCCGCACACATCCAGGGGAGCCCCGTTTCCGCCTCCTAGCTCGAGATGAGGGATCCTTTCCCTGTTTCGTAGGGAAAGAATTCCCGGCGTTCCTGTCGCATCTCAAGAGGAGGCACTCTCCACAGGAAAGGCGAGAGGAACTCCAGGGTCGTGCCACCGTTCCAAGAGTCCCCCAAATGTGTCAGTCCATTCCAGAGGAACCTGTTTTCCCTGCACTGCATTGACGTTCAAGCCGAGGATCGACTCCCACCACGTGTGCACGTGGGACAGCCCTGTGGGAAAGCCTCGTGGGAAAGCCTCGTGGGAAAGACTCGAGGGAAAAATAGATCCTTTGATCCACGCGGCAGACTGCGTGACACTGCTGCTACCGCTCTGGAGGAAAGCACAAGTGCATGCCCGCATTCGAGACGAGGACTGACTCCGCTGGGGAGACTCCAGAAGTACCCCAAAGTCCATGTCAGCACTGGAGAGGAATCCTGAGGTTCCGGTCCCGACTCCACACAAGGTCTTAGGCCCCGGCATCGACGGGAGAGGAATCCCGAGAGGCCCCCGAGGAACTCGCATGGGGACTGGCCTTTCCTGAGGCCACCAGAGCGGGTCCCTGAGGTCCCCGTCGAAAGTCGAGAGCACCTGCCCCAACTCGAGAAAATCCAGGAGGTTTTGCCCTCCAGGCGAGATGAGGCCGATTTCCGCTGAGGCTTTTCGAGGCCAATCACATCTAACCACTGGAACTTCCAAAGGGTCCTTCACACCATTGCTGCAACTCAAGAAGTTCCCGACATACCCGTCTCCACTCGAGAGGAAGCAGGTGGGGTCCCGCATACATCCAGGGGAGACCCGTTTCCGCCTCCTAGCTCGAGATGAGGGATCCTTTCCCTGTTTCGTAGGGAAAGAATTCCCGGTGTTCCCGTCGCATCTCAAGAGGAGGCGCTCTCCACAGGAAAGGTGAGAGGAACTCCAGGGTCGTGACACCATTCCAAGAGTCCCCAGATGTGTCAGTCCATTCCAGAGGAACCTGTTTTCCCTGCACTGCCTTGACGTTCAAGCCGAGGATCACCTCCCACCACGTATGCACGTGGGACAGCCCTGTGGGAAAGCCTCGTGGGAAAGCCTCGTGGGAAAGACTCGAGGGAAAACCATAGATCCTTTGATCCACGTGGCGGACTGCGTGACACTGCTGCTACCGTTCTGGAGGAAAGCGCAAGTGCATGCCCGCATTCGAGACGAGGACTGACTCCCCTGGGGAGACTCCAGAAGTACCCCAAGATCCATGTCAGCACTGGAGAGGAATCCTCAGGTTCCGGCCCCGACTCCACACAAGGTCTTAGGCCCCGGTATCGATGGGAGAGGAATCCCGAGAGGCCCCCGAGGAACTCGCATGGGGACTGGCCTTTCCTGAGGCCACAAGAGCGGGTCCCTGAGGTCCCCGTCGTAAGTCGAGAGCACCTGCCGCAACTCGAGAAAATCCAGGAGGTTTTGCCCTCCAGGCGAGATGAGGCCCATTTCCGCTGAGGCTTCTCGAGTCCAATCACATCTAACCACTGGAACTTCCAAAGGGTCCTTCACACCCTTGCTGCAACTCAAGAAGTTCCCCGACATACCCGTCTGCACTCGAGAGGAAGCACGTGGTGTCCCGCACACATCCAGGGGAGCCCCGTTTCCGCCTCCTAGCTCGAGATGAGGGATCCTTTCCCTGTTTCGTAGGGAAAGAATTCCCGGCGTTCCCGTCGCATCTTAAGAGGAGGCGCTCTCCACAGGAAAGGAGAGAGGAACTCCAGGGTCGTGCCACCATTCCAAGAGTCCCCCAGATGTGTCAGTCCATTCCAGAGGAACCTGTTTTCCCTGCACTGCCTTGACGTTCAAGCCGAGGATCGACTCCCACCACGTGTGCACGTGGGACAGCCCTGTGGGAAAGCCTCGTGGGAAAGCCTCGTGGGAAAGACTCGAGGGAAAACCATAGATCCTTTGATCCACGCGGCGGACTGCGTGACACTGCTGCTACCGCTCTGGAGGAAAGCGCAAGTGCATGCCCGCATTCGAGACGAGGACTGACTCCCCTGGGGAGACTCCAGAAGTACCCCAAGATCCATGTCAGCACTGGAGAGGAATCCTCAGGTTCCGGCCCCGACTCCACACAAGGTCTTAGGCGCCCGCATCGACGGGAGAGGAATCCCGAGAGGCCCCCGAGGAACTCGCATGGGGACTGGCCTTTCCTGAGGCCACCAGAGCGGGTCCCTGAGGTCCCCGTCGTAAGTCGAGAGCACCTGCCACAACTCGAGAAAATCCAGGAGGTTTTGCCCTCCAGGCGAGATGAGGCCCATTTCCGCTGAGGCTTCTCGAGGCCAATCACATCTAACCACTGGAACTTCCAAAGGGTCCTTCACACCCTTGCTGCAACTCAAGAAGTTCCCCGACATACCCGTCTGCACTCGAGAGGAAGCACGTGGTGTCCCGCACACATCCAGGGGAGCCCCGTTTCCGCCTCCTAGCTCGAGATGAGGGATCCTTTCCCTGTTTCGTAGGCAAAGAATTCCGGCGTTCCCGTCGCATCTCAAGAGGAGGCGTTCTCCACAGGAAAGGCGAGAGGAACTCCAGGGTCGTGCCACCATTCCAAGAGTCCCCCAGATGTGTCAGTCCATTCCAGAGGAACCTGTTTTCCCTGCACTGCCTTGACGTTCAAGCCGAGGATCGACTCCCACCACGTGTGCACGTGGGACAGCCCTGTGGGAAAGCCTCGTGGGAAAGCCTCGTGGGAAAGACTCGAGGGAAAACCATAGATCCTTTGATCCACGCGCGGACTGCGTGACACTGCTGCTACCGCTCTGGAGGAAAGCACAATGCATGCCCACATTCGAGACGAGGACTGACTCCCCTGGGGAGACTCCAGAAGTACCCCAAGATCCATGTCAGCACTGGAGAGGAATCCTCAGGTTCCGGCCCCGACTCCACACAAGGTCTTAGGCGCCGGCATCGACGGGAGAGGAATCCCGAGAGGCCCCCGAGGAACTCGCATGGGGACTGGCCTTTCCTGAGGCCACCAGAGCGGGTCCCTGAGGTCCCCGTCGTAAGTCGAGAGTACCTGCCACAACTCGAGAAAATCCAGGGGGTTTTGCCCTCCAGGCGAGATGAGGCCCATTTCCCCTGAGGCTTCTCGAGGCCAATCACATCTAACCACTGGAACTTCCAAAGGGTCCTTCACACCCTTGCTGCAACTCAAGAAGTTCCCCGACATACCCGTCTCCACTCGAGAGGAAGCACGTGGTGTCCCGCACACATCCAGGGGAGCCCCGTTTCCGCCTCCTAGCTCGAGATGAGGGATCCTTTCCCTGTTTCGTAGGGAAAGAATTCCCGGCGTTCCCGTCGTATCTCAAGAGGAGGCGCTCTCCACAGGAAAGGCGAGAGGAACTCCAGGGTCGTGCCACCATTCCAAGAGTCCCCCAGATGTGTCAGTCCATTCCAGAGGAACCTGTTTTCCCTGCACTGCCTTGACGTTCAAGCCGAGGATCGACTCCCACCACGTGTGCACGTGGGACAGCCCTGTGGGAAAGCCTCGTGGGAAAGCCTCGTGGGAAAGACTCGAGGGAAAACCATAGATCTTTTGATCCACGCGGCGGACTGCGTGACACTGCTGCTACCGCTCTGGAGGAAAGCACAATGCATGCCCACATTCGAGACGAGGACTGACTCCCCTGGGGAGACTCCAGAAGTACCCCAAGATCAATGTCAGCACTGGAGAGGAATCCTCAGGTTCCGGCCCCGACTCCACACAAGGTCTTAGGCCCCGGCATCGAAGGGAGAGGAATCCCGAAACGCTTCCGAGGAACTCGCATGTGGACTGGCCTTTCCTGAGGCCACCAGAGCGGTTCCCTGAGGTCCCCGTCGTAAGTCGAGAGCACCTGCCGCAACTCGAGAAAATCCAGGAGGTTTTGCCCTCCAGGCGAGATGAGGCCCATTTCCGCTGAGGCTTCTCGAGGCCAATCACATCTAACCACTGGAACTTCCAAAGGGTCCTTCACACCCTTGCTGCAACTCAAGAAGTTCCCCGACATACCCGTCTGCACTCGAGAGGAAGCACGTGGTGTCCCGCACACATCCGGGGAGCCCCGTTTCCGCCTCCTAGCTCGAGATGAGGGATCCTTTCCCTGTTTCGTAGGGAAAGAATTCCCGGCGTTCCCGTCGCATCTCAAGAGGAGGCGCTCTCCACAGGAAAGGCGAGAGGAACTCCAGGGTCGTGACACCATTCCAAGAGTCCCCCAGATGTGTCAGTCCATTCCAGAGGAACCTGTTTTCCCTGCACTGCCTTGACGTTCAAGCCCAGGATCGACTCCCACCACGTGTGCACGTGGGACAGCCCTGTGGGAAAGCCTCGTGGGAAAGCCTCGTGGGAAAGACTCGAGGGAAAACCATAGATCCTTTGATCCACGCGGCGGACTGCGTGACACTGCTGCTACCGCTCTGGAGGAAAGCGCACGTGCATACCCGCATTCGAGACGAGGACTGACTCCCCTGGGGAGACTCCAGAAGTACCCCAAGATCCATGTCAGCACTGGAGAGGAATCCTCAGGTTCCGGCCCCGACTCCACACAAGGTCTTAGGCCCCGGCATCGACGGGAGAGGAATCCCGAGAGGCCCCCGAGGAACTCGCATGGGGACTGGCCTTTCCTGAGGCCACCAGAACGGGTCCCTGAGGTCCCCGTCGTAAGTCGAGAGCACCTGCCGAAACTCGAGAAAATCCAGGAGGTTTTGCCCTCCAGGCGAGATGAGGCCCATTTCCGCTGAGGCTTCTCGAGGCCAAACACATCTAACCACTGGAACTTCCAAAGGGTCCTTCACACCCTTGCTGCAACTCAAGAAGTTCCCCGACATACCCGTCTCCACTCGTGAGGAAGCACGTGGTGTCCCGCACACATCCAGGGGAGCCCCGTTTCCGCCTCCTAGCTCGAGATGAGGGATCCTTTCCCTGTTTCGTAGGGAAAGAATTCCAGGCGTTCCCGTCACATCTCAAGAGGAGGCGCTCTCCACAGGAAAGGCGAGAGGAACTCCAGGGTCGTGACACCATTCCAAGAATCCCCCAGATGTTTCAGTCCATTCCAGAGGAACCTGTTTTCCCTGCACTGCCTTGACGTTCAAGCCGAGGATCGACTCCCACCACGTGTGCACGTGGGACAGCCCTGTGGGAAAGCCTCGTGGAAAGCCTCGTGGGAAAGACTCGAGGGAAAACCATAGATCCTTTGATCCACGCGGCAGACTGCGTGACACTGCTGCTACCGCGCTGGAGTAAAGCGCAAGAGCATGCCCGCATTCGAGACGAGGACTGACTCCCCTGGGGAGACTCCAGAATTACCCCAAGATCCATGTCAACACTGGAGAGGAATCCTCAGGTTCCGGCCCCGACTCCACACAAGGTCTTAGGCCCCGGAATCGACGGGAGAGGAATCCCGAGAGGCCCCCGAGGAACTCGCATGGGGACTGGCCTTTCCTGAGGCCACCAGAGCGGTTCCCTGAGGTCCCCGTCGTAAGTCGAGAGCACCTGCCGCAACTCGAGAAAATCCAGGAGGTTTTGCCCTCCAGGCGAGATGAGGCCCATTTCCGCTGAGGCTTCTCGAGGCCAATCACATCTAACCACTGGAACTTTCAAAGGGTCCTTCACACCCTTGCTGCAACTCAAGAAGTTCCCCGACATACCCGTCTCCACTCGAGAGGAAGCACGTGGTGTCCCGCACACATCCAGGGGAGCCCCGTTTCCGCCTCCTAGCTCGAGATGAGGGATCCTTTCCCTGTTTCTTAGGGAAAGAATCCCCGGCGTTCCCGTCGCATCTCAAGAGGAGGCACTCTCCACAGGAAAGGCGAGAGGAACTCCAGGGTCGTGACACCATTCCAAGAGTCCCCAGATGTGTCAGTCCATTTCAGAGGAACCTGTTTTCCCTGCACTGCCTTGACGTTCAAGCCGAGGATCGACTCCCACCACGTGTGCACGTGGGACACCCCTGTGGGCAAGCCTCGTGGGAAAGACTCGAGGGAAAACCATAGATCCTTTGATCCACGCGGCGGACTGCGTGACACTGCTGCTACCGCTCTGGAGGAAAGCGCAAGTGCATGCCCGCATTCGAGACGAGGACTGACTCCCCTGGGGAGACTCCAGAAGTACCCCAAGATCCATGTCAGCACTGGAGAGGAATCCTCAGGTTCCGGCCCCGACTCCACACAAGGTCTTAGGCCCCGGCATCGACGGGAGAGGAATCCCGAGAGGCCCCCGAGGAACTCGCATGGGGACTGGCCTTTCCTGAGGCCACCAGAGCGGGTCCCTGAGGTCCCCGTCGTAAGTCGAGAGCACCTGCCGGAACTCGAGAAAATCCAGGAGGTTTTGCCCTCCAGGCGAGATGAGGCCCATTTCCGCTGAGGCTTCTCGAGGCCAATCACATCTAACCACTGGAACTTCCAAAGGGTCCTTCACACCCTTGCTGCAACTCAAGAAGTTCCCCGACATACCCGTCTCCACTCGTGCGGAAGCACGTGGTGTCCTGCACACATCCAGGGGAGCCCCGTTTCCCCCTCCTAGCACGAGATGAGGGATCCTTTCCCTGTTTCGTAGGGAAAGAATTCCCGGCGTTCCCGTCGCATCTCAAGAGGAGGCGCTCTCCACAGGAAAGGCGAGAGGAACTCCAGGGTCGTGACACCATTCCAAGAGTCCCCCAGATGTGTCAGTCCATTCCAGAGGAACCTGTTTTCCCTGCACTGCCTTGACGTTCAAGCCGAGGATCGACTCCCACCACGTGTGCACGTGGGACAGCCCTGTGGGAAAGCCTCGTGGGAAAGCCTCGTGGGAAAGACTCAAGGGAAAACCATAGATCCTTTGATCCACGCGGCGGACTGCGTGACACTGCTGCTACCGCTCTGGAGGAAAGCGCAAGTGCAGGCCCGCATTCGAGACGAGGACTGACTCTCCTGGGGAGACTCCTGAAGTACCCCAAGATCCATGTCAGCACTGGAGTGGAATCCTCAGGTTCCGGCCCCGATTCCACACAAGGTCTTAGGCCCCGGCATCGATGGGAGAGGAATCCCGAGACGCCCCCGAGGAACTCGGATGGGGACTGGCCTTTCCTGAGGCCACCAGAGCGGGTCCCTGAGGTCCCCGTCGTAAGTCGAGAGCACCTGCCGCAACTCGAGAAAATCCAGGAGGTTTTCACCTCCAGGCGAGATGAGGCCCATTTCCGCTGAGGCTTCTCGAGGCCAATCACATCTAACCACTGGAACTTCGAAAGGGTCCTTCACACCCTTGCTGCAACTCAAGAAGTTCCCCGACATACCCGTCTCCACTCGAGAGGAAGCACGTGGGGTCCCGCACACATCCAGGGGAGCTCCTTTTCCGCCCCCTAGCTCGAGGTGAGGGATCCTTTCTCTGTTTCGTAGGGAAAGAATTCCCGGCGTTCCCGTCGAATCTCAAGAGGAGGCGCTCTCCACAGGAAAGGCGAGAGGAACTCCAGGGTCGTGACACCATTCCAAGAGTCCCCCAGATGTGTCAGTCCATTCCAGAGGAACCTGTTTTCCCTGCACTGCCTTGACGTTCAAGCCGAGGATCGACTCCCACCACGTGTGCACGTGGGACAGCCCTGTGGGAAAGCCTCGTGGGAAAGCCTCGTGGGAAAGACTCGAGGGAAAACCATAGATCCTTTGATCCACGCGGCGGACTGCGTGACACTGCTGCTACCGCTCTGGAGGAAAGCGCAAGTGCATGCCCGCATTCGAGACGAGGACTGACTCCCCTGGGGAGACTCCAGAAGTACCCCAAGATCTATGTCAGCACTGGAGAGGAATCCTCAGGTTCCGGCCCCGACTCCACACAAGGTCTTAGGCCCCGGCCTCGACGGGAGAGGAATCCTGAGAGGCCCCCGAGGAACTCGCATGGGGACTGGCCTTTCCTGAGGCCACCAGAGCGGGTCCCTGAGGTCCCCGTCGTAAGTCGAGAGCACCTGCCGCAACTAGAGAAAATCCAGGAGGTTTTGCCCTCCAGGCGAGATGAGGCCCATTTCCGCTGAGGCTTCTCGAGGCCAATCACATCTAACCCCTGGAACTTCCAAAGGGTCCTTCACACCCTTGCTGCAACTCAAGAAGTTCCCCGACATACCCGTCTCCAATCGAGAGGAAGCACGTGGGGTCCCGCACACATCCAGGGGAGCTCCGTTTCCGCCCCCTAGCTCGAGGTGAGGGATCCTTTCCCTGTTTCGTAGGGAAAGAATTCCCGGCGTTCCCGTCGCATCTCAAGAGGAGGCGCTCTCAACAGGAAAGGCGAGAGGAACTCCAGGGTCGTGACACCATTCCAAGAGTCCCCCAGATGTGTCAGTCCATTCCAGAGGAATCTGTTTTCCCTGCACTGCCTTGACGTTCAAGCCGAGGATCGACTCCCACCACGTGTGCACGTGGGACTGCCCTGTGGGAAAGCCTCGTGGGAAAGCCTCGTGGGAAAGACTCGAGGGAAAACCATAGATCCTTTGATCCACGCGGCGGACTGCGTGACACTGCTGCTACCGCTCTGGAGGAAAGCGCAAGTGCATGCCCGCATTCGAGACGAGGACTGACTCCCCTGGGGAGACTCCAGAAGTACCCCAAGATCCATGTCAGCACTGGAGAGGAATCCTCAGGTTCCGGCCCCGACTCCACACAAGGTCTTAGGCCCCGGCATCGACGGGAGAGGAATCCCGAGAGGCCCCCGAGGAACTCGCATGGGGACTGGCCTTTCCTGAGGCCACCAGAGCGGGTCCCTGAGGTCCCCGTCGTAAGTCGAGAGCACCTGCCGCAACTCGAGAAAATCCAGGAGGTTTTGCCGTCCAGGCGAGATGAGGCCCATTTCCGCTGAGGCTTCTCGAGGCCAATCACATCTAACCACTGGAACTTCCAAAGGGTCCTTCACACCATTGCTGCAACTCAAGAAGTTCCCCGACATACCCGTCTCCACTCGAGAGGAAGCACGTGGGGTCCCGCACACATCCAGGGGAGCCCCGTTTCCGCCTCCTAGCTCGACATGAGGGATCCTTTCCCTGTTTCGTAGGGAAAGAATTCCCGGCGTTCCCGTCGCATCTCAAGAGGAGGCGCTCTCCACAGGAAAGGCGAGAGGAACTCCAGGGTCGTGCCACCATTCAAAGAGTCCCCCAGATGTGTCAGTCCATTCCAGAGGAACCTGTTTTCCCTTCACTGCCTTGACGTTCAAGCCGAGGATCGACTCCCACCACGTGTGCACGTGGGACAGCCCTGTGGGAAAGCCTCGTGGGAAAGCCTCGTGGGAAAGACTCGAGGGAAAACCATAGATCCCTTGATCCAGGCGGCGGACTGCGTGACACTGCTGCTACCGCTCTGGAGGAAAGCGCAAGTGCATGCCCGCATTCGAGACGAGGACTGACTCCCCTGGGGAGACTCCAGAAGTACCCCACGATCCATGTCAGCACTGGAGAGGAATCCTCAGGTTCCGGCCCCGACTCCACACAAGGTCTTAGGCCCCGGCATCGACGGGAGAGGAATCCCGAGAGGCCTCCGAGGAACTCGCATGGGGCCTGGCATTTCCTGAGGCCACCAGAGCGGATCCCTGAGGTCCACGTCGTAAGTCGAGAGCACCTGCCGCAGCTCGAGAAAATCCAGGACGTTTTGACCTCCAGGCGAGATGAGGCCCATTTCCGCTGAGGCTTCTCGAGGCTAATCACGTCTAACCACTGGAACTTCCAAAGGGTCCTTCACACCCTTGCTGCAACTCAAGAAGTTCCCCGACATACCCGTCTCCACTCGAGAGGAAGCACGTGGGGTCCCGCACACATCCAGGGGAGCCCCGTTTCCGCCTCCTAGCTCGAGATGAGGGATCCTTTCCCTGTTTCGTAGGGAAAGAATTCCCGGCGTTCCCGTCGCATCTCTAGAGGAGGCGCTCTCCACAGGAAAGGCGAGAGGAACTCCAGGGTCGTGCCACCATTCCAAGAGTCCCCCAGATGTGTCAGTCCATTCCAGAGGAACCTGTTTTCCCTGCACTGCCTTGACGTTCAAGCCGAGGATCGACTCCCACCACGTGTGCACGTGGGACAGCCCTGTGGGAAAGCCTCGTGGAAAGCCTTCTGGGAAAGACTCGAGGGAAAACCATAGATCCTTTGATCCACGCGGCGGACTGCGTGACACTGCTGCTACCGCTCTGGAGGAAAGCCCAAGTGCATGCCCGCATTCGAGACGAGGACTGACTCCGCTGGGGAGACTCCAGAAGTACCCCAAGGTCCATGTCAGCACTGGAGAGGAATCCTCAGGTTCCTGCCCCGACTCCACACAAGGTCTTAGGCCCCGGCATCGACGGGAGAGGAATCCCGAGAGGCCCCCGAGGAACTCGCATGGGGACTGGCCTTTCCTGAGGCCACCAGAGCGGGTCCCTGAGGTCCCCGTCGTAAGTCGAGAGCACCTGCCGCAGCTCGAGAAAATCCAGGAGGTTTTGCCCTCCAGGCGAGATGAGGCCCATTTCCGCTGAGGCTTCTCGAGGCCAATCACATCTAACCACTGGAACTTCCAAAGGGTCCTTCACACCCTTGCTGCAACTCAAGAAGTTCCCCGACATACCCGTCTCCACTCGAGACGAAGCACTTGGTCCAGCACACATCCAGGGGAGCCCCGTTTCCGCCTCCTAGCTCGAGATGAGGGATCCTTTCCCTGTTTCGTAGGGAAAGAATTCCCGGCGTTCCTGTCGCATCTCAAGAGGAGGCACTCTCCACAGGAAAGGCGAGAGGAACTCCAGGGTCGTGCCACCGTTCCAAGAGTCCCCCAGATGTGTCAGTCCATTCCAGAGGAACCTGTTTTCCCTGCACTGCATTGACGTTCAAGCCGAGGATCGACTCCCACCACGTGTGCACGTGGGACAGCCCTGTGGGAAAGCCTCGTGGGAAAGCCTCGTGGGAAAGACTCGAGGGAAACAATAGATCCTTTGATCCACGCGGCAGACTGCGTGACACTGCTGCTACCGCTCTGGAGGAAAGCACAAGTGCATGCCCGCATTCGAGACGAGGACTGACTCCCCTGGGGAGACTCCAGAAGTACCCCAATGTCCATGTCAGCACTGGAGAGGAATCCTGAGGTTCCGGTCCCGACTCCACACAAGGTCTTAGGCCCCGGCATCGACGGGAGAGGAATCCCGAGAGGCCCCCGAGGAACTCGCATGGGGACTGGCCTTTCCTGAGGCCACCAGATCGGGTCCCTGAGGTCCCCGTCGAAAGTCGAGAGCACCTGCCCCAACTCGAGAAAATCCAGGAGGTTTTGCCCTCCAGGCGAGATGAGGCCGATTTCCGCTGAGGCTTTTCGAGGCCAATCACATCTAACCACTGGAACTTCCAAAGGGTCCTTCACACCATTGCTGCAACTCAAGAAGTTCCCGACATACCCGTCTCCACTCGAGAGGAAGCAGGTGGGGTCCCGCATACATCCAGGGGAGACCCGTTTCCGCCTCCTAGCTCGAGATGAGGGATCCTTTCCCTGTTTCGTAGGGAAAGAATTCCCGGTGTTCCCGTCGCATCTCAAGAGGAGGCGCTCTCCACAGGAAAGGTGAGAGGAACTCCAGGGTCGTGACACCATTCCAAGAGTCCCCAGATGTGTCAGTCCATTCCAGAGGAACCTGTTTTCCCTGCACTGCCTTGACGTTCAAGCCGAGGATCACCTCCCACCACGTATGCACGTGGGACAGCCCTGTGGGAAAGCCTCGTGGGAAAGCCTCGTGGGAAAGACTCGAGGGAAAACCATAGATCCTTTGATCCACGCGGCGGACTGCGTGACACTGCTGCTACCGTTCTGGAGGAAAGCGCAAGTGCATGCCCGCATTCGAGACGAGGACTGACTCCCCTGAGGAGACTCCAGAAGTACCCCAAGATCCATGTCAGCACTGGAGAGGAATCCTCAGGTTCCGGCCCCGACTCCACACAAGGTCTTAGGCCCCGGTATCGATGGGAGAGGAATCCCGAGAGGCCCCCGAGGAACTCGCATGGGGACTGGCCTTTCCTGAGGCCACATGAGCGGGTCCCTGAGGTCCCCGTCGTAAGTCGAGAGCACCTGCCGCAACTCGAGAAAATCCAGGAGGTTTTGCCCTCCAGGCGAGATGAGGCCCATTTCCGCTGAGGCTTCTCGAGTCCAATCACATCTAACCACTGGAACTTCCAAAGGGTCCTTCACACCCTTGCTGCAACTCAAGAAGTTCCCCGACATACCCGTCTGCACTCGAGAGGAAGCACGTGGTGTCCCGCACACATCCAGGGGAGCCCCGTTTCCGCCTCCTAGCTCGAGATGAGGGATCCTTTCCCTGTTTCGTAGGGAAAGAATTCCCGGCGTTCCCGTCGCATCTTAAGAGGAGGCGCTCTCCACAGGAAAGGAGAGAGGAACTCCAGGGTCGTGCCACCATTCCAAGAGTCCCCCAGATGTGTCAGTCCATTCCAGAGGAACCTGTTTTCGCTGCACTGCCTTGACGTTCAAGCCGAGGATCGACTCCCACCACGTGTGCACGTGGGACAGCCCTGTGGGAAAGCCTCGTGGGAAAGCCTCGTGGGAAAGACTCGAGGGAAAACCATAGATCCTTTGATCCACGCGGCGGACTGCGTGACACTGCTGCTACCGCTCTGGAGGAAAGCGCAAGTGCATGCCCGCATTCGAGACGAGGACTGACTCCCCTGGGGAGACTCCAGAAGTACCCCAAGATCCATGTCAGCACTGGAGAGGAATCCTCAGGTTCCGGCCCCGACTCCACACAAGGTCTTAGGCCCCGGCATCGACGGGAGAGGAATCCCGAGAGGCCCCCGAGGAACTCGCATGGGGACTGGCCTTTCCTGAGGCCACCAGAGCGGCTCCCTGAGGTCCCCGTCGTAAGTCGAGAGTACCTGCCACAACTCGAGAAAATCCAGGGGGTTTTGCCCTCCAGGCGAGATGAGGCCCATTTCCGCTGAGGCTTCTCGAGGCCAATCACATCTAACCACTGGAACTTCCAAAGGGTCCTTCACACCCTTGCTGCAACTCAAGAAGTTCCCCGACATACCCGTCTCCACTCGAGAGGAAGCACGTGGTGTCCCGCACACATCCAGGGGAGCCCCGTTTCCGCCTCCTAGCTCGAGATGAGGGATCCTTTCCCTGTTTCGTAGGGAAAGAATTCCCGGCGTTCCCATCGTATCTCAAGAGGAGGCGCTCTCCACAGGAAAGGCGAGAGGAACTCCAGGGTCGTGCCACCATTCCAAGAGTCCCCCAGATGTGTCAGTCCATTCCAGAGGAACCTGTTTTCCCTGCACTGCCTTGACGTTCAAGCCGAGGATCGACTCCCACCACGTGTGCACGTGGGACAGCCCTGTGGGAAAGCCTCGTGGGAAAGCCTCGTGGGAAAGACTCGAGGGAAAACCATAGATCTTTTGATCCACGCGGCGGACTGCGTGACACTGCTGCTACCGCTCTGGAGGAAAGCACAATGCATGCCCACATTCGAGACGAGGACTGACTCCCCTGGGGAGACTCCAGAAGTACCCCAAGATCAATGTCAGCACTGGAGAGGAATCCTCAGGTTCCGGCCCCGACTCCACACAAGGTCTTAGGCCCCGGCATCGAAGGGAGAGGAATCCCGAAACGCTTCCGAGGAACTCGCATGTGGACTGGCCTTTCCTGAGGCCACCAGAGCGGTTCCCTGAGGTCCCCGTCGTAAGTCGAGAGCACCTGCCGCAACTCGAGAAAATCCAGGAGGTTTTGCCCTCCAGGCGAGATGAGGCCCATTTCCGCTGAGGCTTCTCGAGGCCAATCACATCTAACCACTGGAACTTCCAAAGGGTCCTTCACACCCTTGCTGCAACTCAAGAAGTTCCCCGACATACCCGTCTGCACTCGAGAGGAAGCACGTGGTGTCCCGCACACATCCGGGGAGCCCCGTTTCCGCCTCCTAGCTCGAGATGAGGGATCCTTTCCCTGTTTCGTAGGGAAAGAATTCCCGGCGTTCCCGTCGCATCTCAAGAGGAGGCGCTCTCCACAGGAAAGGCGAGAGGAACTCCAGGGTCGTGACACCATTCCAAGAGTCCCCCAGATGTGTCAGTCCATTCCAGAGGAACCTGTTTTCCCTGCACTGCCTTGACGTTCAAGCCCAGGATCGACTCCCACCACTTGTGCACGTGGGACAGCCCTGTGGGAAAGCCTCGTGGGAAAGCCTCGTGGGAAAGACTCGAGGGAAAACCATAGATCCTTTGATCCACGCGGCGGACTGCGTGACACTGCTGCTACCGCTCTGGAGGAAAGCGCACGTGCATGCCCGCATTCGAGACGAGGACTGACTCCCCTGGGGAGACTCCAGAAGTACCCCAAGATCCATGTCAGCACTGGAGAGGAATCCTCAGGTTCCGGCCCCGACTCCACACAAGGTCTTAGGCCCCGGCATCGACGGGAGAGGAATCCCGAGAGGCCCCCGAGGAACTCGCATGGGGACTGGCCTTTCCTGAGGCCACCAGAACGGGTCCCTGAGGTCCCCGTCGTAAGTCGAGAGCACCTGCCGAAACTCGAGAAAATCCAGGAGGTTTTGCCCTCCAGGCGAGATGAGGCCCATTTCCGCTGAGGCTTCTCGAGGCCAAACACATCTAACCACTGGAACTTCCAAAGGGTCCTTCACACCCTTGCTGCAACTCAAGAAGTTCCCCGACATACCCGTCTCCACTCGTGAGGAAGCACGTGGTGTCCCGCACACATCCAGGGGAGCCCCGTTTCCGCCTCCTAGCTCGAGATGAGGGATCCTTTCCCTGTTTCGTAGGGAAAGAATTCCAGGCGTTCCCGTCACATCTCAAGAGGAGGCGCTCTCCACAGGAAAGGCGAGAGGAACTCCAGGGTCGTGCCACCATTCCAAGAGTCCCCCAGATGTTTCAGTCCATTCCAGAGGAACCTGTTTTCCCTGCACTGCCTTGACGTTCAAGCCGAGGATCGACTCCCACCACGTGTGCACGTGGGACAGCCCTGTGGGAAAGCCTCGTGGAAAGCCTCGTGGGAAAGACTCGAGGGAAAACCATAGATCCTTTGATCCACGCGGCAGACTGCGTGACACTGCTGCTACCGCGCTGGAGTAAAGCGCAAGAGCATGCCCGCATTCGAGACGAGGACTGACTCCCCTGGGGAGACTCCAGAATTACCCCAAGATCCATGTCAACACTGGAGAGGAATCCTCAGGTTCCGGCCCCGACTCCACACAAGGTCTTAGGCCCCGGAATCGACGGGAGAGGAATCCCGAGAGGCCCCCGAGGAACTCGCATGGGGACTGGCCTTTCCTGAGGCCACCAGATCGGGTCCCTGAGGTCCCCGTCGAAAGTCGAGAGCACCTGCCCCAACTCGAGAAAATCCAGGAGGTTTTGCCCTCCAGGCGAGATGAGGCCGATTTCCGCTGAGGCTTTTCGAGGCCAATCACATCTAACCACTGGAACTTCCAAAGGGTCCTTCACACCATTGCTGCAACTCAAGAAGTTCCCGACATACCCGTCTCCACTCGAGAGGAAGCAGGTGGGGTCCCGCATACATCCAGGGGAGACCCGTTTCCGCCTCCTAGCTCGAGATGAGGGATCCTTTCCCTGTTTCGTAGGGAAAGAATTCCCGGTGTTCCCGTCGCATCTCAAGAGGAGGCGCTCTCCACAGGAAAGGTGAGAGGAACTCCAGGGTCGTGACACCATTCCAAGAGTCCCCAGATGTGTCAGTCCATTCCAGAGGAACCTGTTTTCCCTGCACTGCCTTGACGTTCAAGCCGAGGATCACCTCCCACCACGTATGCACGTGGGACAGCCCTGTGGGAAAGCCTCGTGGGAAAGCCTCGTGGGAAAGACTCGAGGGAAAACCATAGATCCTTTGATCCACGCGGCGGACTGCGTGACACTGCTGCTACCGTTCTGGAGGAAAGCGCAAGTGCATGCCCGCATTCGAGACGAGGACTGACTCCCCTGAGGAGACTCCAGAAGTACCCCAAGATCCATGTCAGCACTGGAGAGGAATCCTCAGGTTCCGGCCCCGACTCCACACAAGGTCTTAGGCCCCGGTATCGATGGGAGAGGAATCCCGAGAGGCCCCCGAGGAACTCGCATGGGGACTGGCCTTTCCTGAGGCCACATGAGCGGGTCCCTGAGGTCCCCGTCGTAAGTCGAGAGCACCTGCCGCAACTCGAGAAAATCCAGGAGGTTTTGCCCTCCAGGCGAGATGAGGCCCATTTCCGCTGAGGCTTCTCGAGTCCAATCACATCTAACCACTGGAACTTCCAAAGGGTCCTTCACACCCTTGCTGCAACTCAAGAAGTTCCCCGACATACCCGTCTGCACTCGAGAGGAAGCACGTGGTGTCCCGCACACATCCAGGGGAGCCCCGTTTCCGCCTCCTAGCTCGAGATGAGGGATCCTTTCCCTGTTTCGTAGGGAAAGAATTCCCGGCGTTCCCGTCGCATCTTAAGAGGAGGCGCTCTCCACAGGAAAGGAGAGAGGAACTCCAGGGTCGTGCCACCATTCCAAGAGTCCCCCAGATGTGTCAGTCCATTCCAGAGGAACCTGTTTTCGCTGCACTGCCTTGACGTTCAAGCCGAGGATCGACTCCCACCACGTGTGCACGTGGGACAGCCCTGTGGGAAAGCCTCGTGGGAAAGCCTCGTGGGAAAGACTCGAGGGAAAACCATAGATCCTTTGATCCACGCGGCGGACTGCGTGACACTGCTGCTACCGCTCTGGAGGAAAGCGCAAGTGCATGCCCGCATTCGAGACGAGGACTGACTCCCCTGGGGAGACTCCAGAAGTACCCCAAGATCCATGTCAGCACTGGAGAGGAATCCTCAGGTTCCGGCCCCGACTCCACACAAGGTCTTAGGCCCCGGCATCGACGGGAGAGGAATCCCGAGAGGCCCCCGAGGAACTCGCATGGGGACTGGCCTTTCCTGAGGCCACCAGAGCGGCTCCCTGAGGTCCCCGTCGTAAGTCGAGAGCACCTGCCGCAACTCGAGAAAATCCAGGAGGTTTTGCCCTCCAGGCGAGATGAGGCCCATTTCCGCTGAGGCTTCTCGAGGCTAATCACGTCTAACCACTGGAACTTCCAAAGGGTCCTTCACACCCTTGCTGCAACTCAAGAAGTTCCCCGACATACCCGTCTCCACTCGAGAGGAAGCACGTGGGTCCAGCACACATCCAGGGGAGCCCCGTTTCCGCCTCCTAGCTCGAGATGAGGGATCCTTTCCCTGTTTCGTAGGCAAAGAATTCCGGCGTTCCCGTCGCATCTCAAGAGGAGGCGTTCTCCACAGGAAAGGCGAGAGGAACTCCAGGGTCGTGCCACCATTCCAAGAGTCCCCCAGATGTGTCAGTCCATTCCAGAGGAACCTGTTTTCCCTGCACTGCATTGACGTTCAAGCCGAGGATCGACTCCCACCACGTGTGCACGTGGGACAGCCCTGTGGGAAAGCCTCGTGGGAAAGCCTCGTGGGAAAGACTCGAGGGAAAACCATAGATCTTTTGATCCACGCGGCGGACTGCGTGACACTGCTGCTACCGCTCTGGAGGAAAGCACAATGCATGCCCACATTCGAGACGAGGACTGACTCCCCTGGGGAGACTCCAGAAGTACCCCAAGATCCATGTCAGCACTGGAGAGGAATCCTCAGGTTCCGGCCCCGACTCCACACAAGGTCTTAGGCGCCGGCATCGACGGGAGAGGAATCCCGAGAGGCCCCCGAGGAACTCGCATGGGGACTGGCCTTTCCTGAGGCCACCAGAGCGGGTCCCTGAGGTCCCCGTCGTAAGTCGAGAGTACCTGCCACAACTCGAGAAAATCCAGGGGGTTTTGCCCTCCAGGCGAGATGAGGCCCATTTCCGCTGAGGCTTCTCGAGGCCAATCACATCTAACCACTGGAACTTCCAAAGGGTCCTTCACACCCTTGCTGCAACTCAAGAAGTTCCCCGACATACCCGTCTCCACTCGAGAGGAAGCACGTGGTGTCCCGCACACATCCAGGGGAGCCCCGTTTCCGCCTCCTAGCTCGAGATGAGGGATCCTTTCCCTGTTTCGTAGGGAAAGAATTCCCGGCGTTCCCATCGTATCTCAAGAGGAGGCGCTCTCCACAGGAAAGGCGAGAGGAACTCCAGGGTCGTGCCACCATTCCAAGAGTCCCCCAGATGTGTCAGTCCATTCCAGAGGAACCTGTTTTCCGTGCACTGCCTTGACGTTCAAGCCGAGGATCGACTCCCACCACGTGTGCACGTGGGACAGCCCTGTGGGAAAGCCTCGTGGGAAAGCCTCGTGGGAAAGACTCGAGGGAAAACCATAGATCTTTTGATCCACGCGGCGGACTGCGTGACACTGCTGCTACCGCTCTGGAGGAAAGCACAATGCATGCCCACATTCGAGACGAGGACTGACTCCCCTGGGGAGACTCCAGAAGTACCCCAAGATCAATGTCAGCACTGGAGAGGAATCCTCAGGTTCCGGCCCCGACTCCACACAAGGTCTTAGGCCCCGGCATCGAAGGGAGAGGAATCCCGAAACGCTTCCGAGGAACTCGCATGTGGACTGGCCTTTCCTGAGGCCACCAGAGCGGTTCCCTGAGGTCCCCGTCGTAAGTCGAGAGCACCTGCCGCAACTCGAGAAAATCCAGGAGGTTTTGCCCTCCAGGCGAGATGAGGCCCATTTCCGCTGAGGCTTCTCGAGGCCAATCACATCTAACCACTGGAACTTCCAAAGGGTCCTTCACACCCTTGCTGCAACTCAAGAAGTTCCCCGACATACCCGTCTGCACTCGAGAGGAAGCACGTGGTGTCCCGCACACATCCGGGGAGCCCCGTTTCCGCCTCCTAGCTCGAGATGAGGGATCCTTTCCCTGTTTCGTAGGGAAAGAATTCCCGGCGTTCCCGTCGCATCTCAAGAGGAGGCGCTCTCCACAGGAAAGGCGAGAGGAACTCCAGGGTCGTGACACCATTCCAAGAGTCCCCCAGATGTGTCAGTCCATTCCAGAGGAACCTGTTTTCCCTGCACTGCCTTGACGTTCAAGCCCAGGATCGACTCCCACCACGTGTGCACGTGGGACAGCCCTGTGGGAAAGCCTCGTGGGAAAGCCTCGTGGGAAAGACTCGAGGGAAAACCATAGATCCTTTGATCCACGCGGCGGACTGCGTGACACTGCTGCTACCGCTCTGGAGGAAAGCGCACGTGCATGCCCGCATTCGAGACGAGGACTGACTCCCCTGGGGAGACTCCAGAAGTACCCCAAGATCCATGTCAGCACTGGAGAGGAATCCTCAGGTTCCGGCCCCGACTCCACACAAGGTCTTAGGCCCCGGCATCGACGGGAGAGGAATCCCGAGAGGCCCCCCAGGAACTCGCATGGGGACTGGCCTTTCCTGAGGCCACCAGAACGGGTCCCTGAGGTCCCCGTCGTAAGTCGAGAGCACCTGCCGAAACTCGAGAAAATCCAGGAGGTTTTGCCCTCCAGGCGAGATGAGGCCCATTTCCGCTGAGGCTTCTCGAGGCCAAACACATCTAACCACTGGAACTTCCAAAGGGTCCTTCACACCCTTGCTGCAACTCAAGAAGTTCCCCGACATACCCGTCTCCACTCGTGAGGAAGCACGTGGTGTCCCGCACACATCCAGGGGAGCCCCGTTTCCGCCTCCTAGCTCGAGATGAGGGATCCTTTCCCTGTTTCGTAGGGAAAGAATTCCAGGCGTTCCCGTCACATCTCAAGAGGAGGCGCTCTCCACAGGAAAGGCGAGAGGAACTCCAGGGTCGTGCCACCATTCCAACAGTCCCCCAGATGTGTCAGTCCATTCCAGAGGAACCTGTTTTCCCTGCACTGCCTTGACGTTCAAGCCGAGGATCGACTCCCACCACGTGTGCACGTGGGACAGCCCTGTGGGAAAGCCTCGTGGAAAGCCTCGTGGGAAAGACTCGAGGGAAAACCATAGATCCTTTGATCCACGCGGCAGACTGCGTGACACTGCTGCTACCGCGCTGGAGTAAAGCGCAAGAGCATGCCCGCATTCGAGACGAGGACTGACTCCCCTGGGGAGACTCCAGAATTACCCCAAGATCCATGTCAACACTGGAGAGGAATCCTCAGGTTCCGGCCCCGACTCCACACAAGGTCTTAGGCCCCGGAATCGACGGGAGAGGAATCCCGAGAGGCCCCCGAGGAACTCGCATGGGGACTGGCCTTTCCTGAGGCCACCAGAGCGGTTCCCTGAGGTCCCCGTCGTAAGTCGAGAGCACCTGCCGCAACTCGAGAAAATCCAGGAGGTTTTGCCCTCCAGGCGAGATGAGGCCCATTTCCGCTGAGGCTTCTCGAGGCCAATCACATCTAACCACTGGAACTTTCAAAGGGTCCTTCACACCCTTGCTGCAACTCAAGAAGTTCCCCGACATACCCGTCTCCACTCGAGAGGAAGCACGTGGTGTCCCGCACACATCCAGGGGAGCCCCGTTTCCGCCTCCTAGCTCGAGATGAGGGATCCTTTCCCTGTTTCTTAGGGAAAGAATCCCCGGCGTTCCCGTCGCATCTCAAGAGGAGGCACTCTCCACAGGAAAGGCGAGAGGAACTCCAGGGTCGTGACACCATTCCAAGAGTCCCCAGATGTGTCAGTCCATTTCAGAGGAACCTGTTTTCCCTGCACTGCCTTGACGTTCAAGCCGAGGATCGACTCCCACCACGTGTGCACGTGGGACACCCCTGTGGGCAAGCCTCGTGGGAAAGACTCGAGGGAAAACCATAGATCCTTTGATCCACGCGGCGGACTGCGTGACACTGCTGCTACCGCTCTGGAGGAAAGCGCAAGTGCATGCCCGCATTCGAGACGAGGACTGACTCCCCTGGGGAGACTCCAGAAGTACCCCAAGATCCATGTCAGCACTGGAGAGGAATCCTCAGGTTCCGGCCCCGACTCCACACAAGGTCTTAGGCCCCGGCATCGACGGGAGAGGAATCCCGAGAGGCCCCCGAGGAACTCGCATGGGGACTGGCCTTTCCTGAGGCCACCAGAGCGGGTCCCTGAGGTCCCCGTCGTAAGTCGAGAGCACCTGCCGGAACTCGAGAAAATCCAGGAGGTTTTGCCCTCCAGGCGAGATGAGGCCCATTTCCGCTGAGGCTTCTCGAGGCCAATCACATCTAACCACTGGAACTTCCAAAGGGTCCTTCACACCCTTGCTGCAACTCAAGAAGTTCCCCGACATACCCGTCTCCACTCGTGCGGAAGCACGTGGTGTCCCGCACACATCCAGGGGAGACCCGTTTCCCCCTCCTAGCTCGAGATGAGGGATCCTTTCCCTGTTTCGTAGGGAAAGAATTCCCGGCGTTCCCGTCGCATCTCAAGAGGAGGCGCTCTCCACAGGAAAGGCGAGAGGAACTCCAGGGTCGTGACACCATTCCAAGAGTCCCCCAGATGTGTCAGTCCATTCCAGAGGAACCTGTTTTCCCTGCACTGCCTTGACGTTCAAGCCGAGGATCGACTCCCACCACGTGTGCACGTGGGACAGCCCTGTGGGAAAGCCTCGTGGGAAAGCCTCGTGGGAAAGACTCAAGGGAAAACCATAGATCCTTTGATCCACGCGGCGGAATGCGTGACACTGCTGCTACCGCTCTGGAGGAAAGCGCAAGTGCAGGCCCGCATTCGAGACGAGGACTGACTCTCCTGGGGAGACTCCTGAAGTACCCCAAGATCCATGTCAGCACTGGAGTGGAATCCTCAGGTTCCGGCCCCGATTCCACACAAGGTCTTAGGCCCCGGCATCGATGGGAGAGGAATCCCGAGACGCCCCCGAGGAACTCGGATGGGGACTGGCCTTTCCTGAGGCCACCAGAACGGGTCCCTGAGGTCCCCGTCGTAAGTCGAGAGCACCTGCCGAAACACGAGAAAATCCAGGAGGTTTTGCCCTCCAGGCGAGATGAGGCCCATTTCCGCTGAGGCTTCTCGAGGCCAATCACATCTAACCACTGGAACTTCGAAAGGGTCCTTCACACCATTGCTGCAACTCAAGAAGTTCCCCGACATACCCGTCTCCACTCGAGAGGAAGCACGTGGTGTCCCGCACACATCCAGGGGAGCCCGGTTTCCGCCTCCTAGCTCGAGATGAGGGATCCTTTCCCTGTTTCGTAGGGAAAGAATTCCAGGCGTTCCCGTCACATCTCAAGAGGAGGCGCTCTCCACAGGAAAGGCGAGAGGAACTCCAGGGTCGTGCCTCCATTCCAAGAGTCCCCCAGATGTTTCAGTCCATTCCAGAGGAACCTGTTTTCCCTGCACTGCCTTGACGTTCAAGCCGAGGATCGACTCCCACCACGTGTGCACGTGGGACAGCCCTGTGGGAAAGCCTCGTGGAAAGCCTCGTGGGAAAGACTCGAGGGAAAACCATAGATCCTTTGATCCACGCGGCAGACTGCGTGACACTGCTGCTACCGCGCTGGAGTAAAGCGCAAGAGCATGCCCGCATTCGAGACGAGGACTGACTCCCCTGGGGAGACTCCAGAATTACCCCAAGATCCATGTCAACACTGGAGAGGAATCCTCAGGTTCCGGCCCCGACTCCACACAAGGTCTTAGGCCCCGGAATCGACGGGAGAGGAATCCCGAGAGGCCCCCGAGGAACTCGCATGGGGACTGGCCTTTCCTGAGGCCACCAGAGCGGTTCCCTGAGGTCCCCGTCGTAAGTCGAGAGCACCTGCCGCAACTCGAGAAAATCCAGGAGGTTTTGCCCTCCAGGCGAGATGAGGCCCATTTCCGCTGAGGCTTCTCGAGGCCAATCACATCTAACCACTGGAACTTCCAAAGGGTCCTTCACACCCTTGCTGCAACTCAAGAAGTTCCCCGACATACCCGTCTCCACTCGTGCGGAAGCACGTGGTGTCCCGCACACATCCAGGGGAGACCCGTTTCCCCCTCCTAGCTCGAGATGAGGGATCCTTTCCCTGTTTCGTAGGGAAAGAATTCCCGGCGTTCCCGTCGCATCTCAAGCGGAGGCGCTCTCCACAGGAAAGGCGAGAGGAACTCCAGGGTCGTGACACCATTCCAAGAGTCCCCCAGATGTGTCAGTCCATTCCAGAGGAACCTGTTTTCCCTGCACTGCCTTGACGTTCAAGCCGAGGATCGACTCCCACCACGTGTGCACGTGGGACAGCCCTGTGGGAAAGCCTCGTGGGAAAGCCTCGTGGGAAAGACTCAAGGGAAAACCATAGATCCTTTGATCCACGCGGCGGAATGCGTGACACTGCTGCTACCGCTCTGGAGGAAAGCGCAAGTGCAGGCCCGCATTCGAGACGAGGACTGACTCTCCTGGGGAGACTCCTGAAGTACCCCAAGATCCATGTCAGCACTGGAGTGGAATCCTCAGGTTCCGGCCCCGATTCCACACAAGGTCTTAGGCCCCGGCATCGATGGGAGAGGAATCCCGAGACGCCCCCGAGGAACTCGGATGGGGACTGGCCTTTCCTGAGGCCACCAGAGCGGGTCCCTGAGGTCCCCGTCGTAAGTCGAGAGCACCTGCCGCAACTCGAGAAAATCCAGGAGGTTTTCACCTCCAGGCGAGATGAGGCCCATTTCCGCTGAGGCTTCTCGAGGCCAATCACATCTAACCACTGGAACTTCGAAAGGGTCCTTCACACCATTGCTGCAACTCAAGAAGTTCCCCGACATACCCGTCTCCACTCGAGAGGAAGCACGTGGGGTCCCGCACACATCCAGGGGAGCTCCTTTTCCGCCCCCTAGCTCGAGGTGAGGGATCCTTTCTCTGTTTCGTAGGGAAAGAATTCCCGGCGTTCCCGTCGAATCTCAAGAGGAGGCGCTCTCCACAGGAAAGGCGAGAGGAACTCCAGGGTCGTGCCACCATTCCAAGAGTCCCCCAGATGTGTCAGTCCATTCCAGAGGAACCTGTTTTCCCTGCACTGCCTTGACGTTCAAGCCGAGGATCGACTCCGACCACGTGTGCACGTGGGACAGCCCTGTGGGAAAGCCTCGTGGGAAAGCCTCGTGGGAAAGACTCGAGGGAAAACCATAGATCCTTTGATCCACGCGGCGGACTGCGTGACACTGCTGCTACTGCTCTGGAGGAAAGCGCAAGTGCATGCCCGCATTCGAGACGAGGACTGACTCCCCTGGGGAGACTCCAGAAGTACCCCAAGATCTATGTCAGCACTGGAGAGGAATCCTCAGGTTCCGGCCCCGACTCCACACAAGGTCTTAGGCCCCGGCATCGACGGGAGAGGAATCCTGAGAGGCCCCCGAGGAACTCGCATGGGGACTGGCCTTTCCTGAGGCCACCAGAGCGGGTCCCTGAGGTCCCCGTCGTAAGTCGAGAGCACCTGCCGCAACTCGAGAAAATCCAGGAGGTTTTGCCCTCCAGGCGAGATGAGGCCCATTTCCGCTGAGGCTTCTCGAGGCCAATCACATCTAACCACTGGAACTTCCAAAGGGTCCTTCACACCCTTGCTGCAACTCAAGAAGTTCCCCGACATACCCGTCTCCAATCGAGAGGAAGCACGTGGGGTCCCGCACACATCCAGGGGAGCTCCGTTTCCGCCCCCTAGCTCGAGGTGAGGGATCCTTTCCCTGTTTCGTAGGGAAAGAATTCCCGGCGTTCCCGTCGCATCTCAAGAGGAGGCGCTCTCAACAGGAAAGGCGAGAGGAACTCCAGGGTCGTGACACCATTCCAAGAGTCCCCCAGATGTGTCAGTCCATTCCAGAGGAATCTGTTTTCCCTGCACTGCCTTGACGTTCAAGCCGAGGATCGACTCCCACCACGTGTGCACGTGGGACTGCCCTGTGGGAAAGCCTCGTGGGAAAGCCTCGTGGGAAAGACTCGAGGGAAAACCATAGATCCTTTGATCCACGCGGCGGACTGCGTGACACTGCTGCTACCGCTCTGGAGGAAAGCGCAAGTGCATGCCCGCATTCGAGACGAGGACTGACTCCCCTGGGGAGACTCCAGAAGTACCCCAAGATCCATGTCAGCACTGGAGAGGAATCCTCAGGTTCCGGCCCCGACTCCACACAAGGTCTTAGGCCCCGGCATCGACGGGAGAGGAATCCCGAGAGGCCCCCGAGGAACTCGCATGGGGACTGGCCTTTCCTGAGGCCACCAGAGCGGGTCCCTGAGGTCCCCGTCGTAAGTCGAGAGCACCTGCCGCAACTCGAGAAAATCCAGGAGGTTTTGCCGTCCAGGCGAGATGAGGCCCATTTCCGCTGAGGCTTCTCGAGGCCAATCACATCTAACCACTGGAACTTCCAAAGGGTCCTTCACACCATTGCTGCAACTCAAGAAGTTCCCCGACATACCCCTCTCCACTCGAGAGGAAGCACGTGGGGTCCCGCACACATCCAGGGGAGCCCCGTTTCCGCCTCCTAGCTCGAGATGAGGAATCCTTTCCCTGTTTCGTAGGGAAAGAATTCCCGGCGTTCCCGTCGCATCTCAAGAGGAGGCGCTCTCCACAGGAAAGGCGAGAGGAACTCCAGGGTCGTGCCACCATTCCAAGAGTCCCCCAGATGTGTCAGTCCATTCCAGAGGAACCTGTTTTCCCTGCACTGCCTTGACGTTCAAGCCGAGGATCGACTCCCACCACGTGTGCACGTGGGACAGCCCTGTGGGAAAGCCTCGTGGGAAAGCCTCGTGGGAAAGACTCGAGGGAAAACCATAGATCCTTTGATTCAAGCAGCGGACTGCGTGACACTGCTGCTACCGCTCTGGAGGAAAGCCCAAGTGCATGCCCGCATTCGAGACGAGGACTGACTCCCCTGGGGAGACTCCAGAAGTACCCCAAGATCCATGTCAGCACTGGAGAGGAATCCTCAGGTTCCGGCCCCGACTCCACACAAGGTCTTAGGCCCCGGCATCGACGGGAGAGGAATCCCGAGAGGCCACCGAGGAACTCGCATGGGCACTGGCCTTTCCTGAGGCCACCAGAGTGGGTCCCTGAGGTCCCCGTCGTAAGTCGAGAGCACCTGCCGCAACTCGAGAAAATCCAGGAGGTTTTGCCCTCCAGGCGAGATGAGGCCCATTTCCGCTGAGGCTTCTCGAGGCCAATCACATCTAACCACTGGAACTTCCAAAGGGTCCTTCACACCCTTGCTGCAACTCAAGAAGTTCCCCGACATACCCGTATCCACTCGAGAGGAAGCACGTGGGGTCCCGCACACATCCAGGGGAGCCCCGTTTCCGCCTCCTAGCTCGAGATGAGGGATCCTTTCCCTGTTTCGTAGGGAAAGAATTCCCAGCGTTCCCGTCGCATCTCAAGAGGAGGCGCTCTCCACAGGAAAGGCGAGAGGAACTCCAGGGTCGTGATACCATTCCAAGAGTCCCCCAGATGTGTCAGTCCATTCCAGAGGAACCTGTTTTCGCTGCACTGCCTTGACGTTCAAGCCGAGGATCGACTCCCACCACGTGTGCACGTGGGACAGCCCTGTGGGAAAGCCTCGTGGGAAAGCCTCGTGGGAAAGACTCGAGGGAAAACCATAGATCCTTTGATCCACGCGGTGGACTGCGTGACACTGCTGCTACCGCTCTGGAGGAAAGCGCAAGTGCATGCCCGCATTCGAGACGAGGACTGACTCCCCTGGGGAGACTCCAGAAGTACCCCAAGATCCATGTCAGCACTGGAGAGGAATCCTCAGCTTCCGGCCCCGACTCCACACAAGGTCTTAGGCCCCGGCATCGAAGGGAGAGGAATCCCGAGAGGCCCCCGTGGAACTCGCATGGGGACTGGCCTTTCCTGAGGCCACCAGAGCGGTTCCCTGAGGTCCCCGTCTTAAGTCGAGAGCACCTGCCGCAACTCGAGAGAATCCAGGAGGTTTTGACCTCCAGGCGAGAGGAGGCCCATTTCCGCTGAGGCTTCTCGAGGCCAATCACATCTAACCACTGGAACTTCGAAAGGGTCCTTCACACCATTGCTGCAACTCAAGAAGTTCCCCGACATACCCGTCTGCACTCGAGAGGAAGCACGTGGTGTCCCGCACACATCCGGCGAGCCCCGTTTCCGCCTCCTAGCTCGAGATGAGTGATCCTTTCCCTGTTTCGTAGGGAAAGAATTCCCGGCGATTCCTTCGCATCTCAAGAGGAGGCGCTCTCCACAGGAAAGGCGAGAGGTACTCCAGGGTCGTGACACCATTCCAAGAGTCCCCCAGATGTGTCAGTCCATTCCAGAGGAACCTGTTTTCCCTGCACTGCCTTGACGTTCAAGCCCAGGATCGACTCCCACCACGTGTGCACGTGGGACAGCCCTGTGGGAAAGCCTCGTGGGAAAGCCTCGTGGGAAAGACTCGAGGGAAAACCATAGATCCTTTGATCCACGCGGCGGACTGCGTGACACTGCTGCTACCGCTCTGGAGGAAAGCGCAAGTGCATGCCCGCATTCGAGACGAGGACTGACTCCCCTGGGGAGACTCCAGAAGTACCCCAAGATCCATGTCAGCACTGGAGAGGAATCCTCAGGTTCCGGCCCCGACTCCACACAAGGTCTTAGGCCCCGGCATCGACGGGAGAGGAATCCCGAGAGGCCCCCGAGGAACTCGCATGGGGACTGGCCTTTCCTGAGGCCACCAGAGCGGGTCCCTGAGGTCCCCGTCGTAAGTCGAGAGCACCTGCCGCAACTCGAGAAAATCCAGGAGGTTTTGCCGTCCAGGCGAGATGAGGCCCATTTCCGCTGAGGCTTCTCGAGGCCAATCACATCTAACCACTGGAACTTCCAAAGGGTCCTTCACACCATTGCTGCAACTCAAGAAGTTCCCCGACATACCCGTCTCCACTCGAGAGGAAGCACGTGGGGTCCCGCACACATCCAGGGGAGCCCCGTTTCCGCCTCCTAGCTCGAGATGAGGAATCCTTTCCCTGTTTCGTAGGGAAAGAATTCCCGGCGTTCCCGTCGCATCTCAAGAGGAGGCGCTCTCCACAGGAAAGGCGAGAGGAACTCCAGGGTCGTGCCACCATTCCAAGAGTCCCCCAGATGTGTCAGTCCATTCCAGAGGAACCTGTTTTCCCTGCACTGCCTTGACGTTCAAGCCGAGGATCGACTCCCACCACGTGTGCACGTGGGACAGCCCTGTGGGAAAGCCTCGTGGGAAAGCCTCGTGGGAAAGACTCGAGGGAAAACCATAGATCCTTTGATTCACGCGGCGGACTGCGTGACACTGCTGCTACCGCTCTGGAGGAAAGCCCAAGTGCATGCCCGCATTCGAGACGAGGACTGACTCCCCTGGGGAGACTCCAGAAGTACCCCAAGATCCATGTCAGCACTGGAGAGGAATCCTCAGGTTCCGGCCCCGACTCCACACAAGGTCTTAGGCCCCGGCATCGACGGGAGAGGAATCCCGAGAGGCCACCGAGGAACTCGCATGGGGACTGGCCTTTCCTGAGGCCACCAGAGTGGGTCCCTGAAGTCCCCGTCGTAAGTCGAGAGCACCTGCCGCAACTCGAGAAAATCCAGGAGGTTTTGCCCTCCAGGCGAGATGAGGCCCATTTCCGCTGAGGCTTCTCGAGGCCAATCACATCTAACCACTGGAACTTCCAAAGGGTCCTTCACACCCTTGCTGCAACTCAAGAAGTTCCCCGACATACCCGTCTCCACTCGAGAGGAAGCACGTGGGGTCCCGCACACATCCAGGGGAGCCCCGTTTCCGCCTCCTAGCTCGAGATGAGGGATCCTTTCCCTGTTTCGTAGGGAAAGAATTCCCAGCGTTCCCTTCGCATCTCAAGAGGAGGCGCTCTCCACAGGAAAGGCGAGAGGAACTCCAGGGTCGTGACACCATTCCAAGAGTCCCCCAGATGTGTCAGTCCATTCCAGAGGAACCTGTTTTCGCTGCACTGCCTTGACGTTCAAGCCGAGGATCGACTCCCACCACGTGTGCACGTGGGACAGCCCTGTGGGAAAGCCTCGTGGGAAAGCCTCGTGGGAAAGACTCGAGGGAAAACCATAGATCCTTTGATCCACGCGGTGGACTGCGTGACACTGCTGCTACCGCTCTGGAGGAAAGCGCAAGTGCATGCCCGCATTCGAGACGAGGACTGACTCCCCTGGGGAGACTCCAGAAGTACCCCAAGATCCATGTCAGCACTGGAGAGGAATCCTCAGGTTCCGGCCCCGACTCCACACAAGGTCTTAGGCCCCGGCATCGAAGGGAGAGGAATCCCGAGAGGCCCCCGTGGAACTCGCATGGGGACTGGCCTTTCCTGAGGCCACCAGAGCGGTTCCCTGAGGTCCCCGTCGTAAGTCGAGAGCACCTGCCGCAACTCGAGATAATCCAGGAGGTTTTGCCCTCCAGGCGAGATGAGGCCCATTTCCGCTGAGGCTTCTCGAGGCCAATCACATCTAACCACTGGAACTTCCAAAGGGTCCTTCACACCCTTGCTGCAACTCAAGAAGTTCCCCGACATACCCGTCTCCACTCGAGAGGAAGCACGTGGGTCCCGCACACATCCAGGGGAGCCCCGTTTCCGCCTCCTAGCTCGAGATGAGGGATCCTTTCCCTGTTTCGTAGGGAAAGAATTCCCGGCGTTCCCGTCGCATCTCAAGAGGAGGCGCTCTCCACAGGAAAGGCGAGAGGAACTCCAGGGTCGTGCCACCATTCCAAGAGTCCCCCAGATGTGTCAGTCCATTCCAGAGGAACCTGTTTTCCCTGCACTGCCTTGACGTTCAAGCCGAGGATCGACTCCCACCACGTGTGCACGTGGGACAGCCCTGTGGGAAAGCCTCGTGGGAAAGCCTCGTGGGAAAGACTCGAGGGAAAACCATAGATCCTTTGATTCACGCGGCGGACTGCGTGACACTGCTGCTACCGCTCTGGAGGAAAGCACAAGTGCATGCCCGCATTCGAGACGAGGACTGACTCCCCTGGGGAGACTCCAGAAGTACCCCAAGATCCATGTCAGCACTGAAGAGGAATCCTCAGGTTCCGGCCCCGACTCCACACAAGGTCTTAGGCCCGGCATCGACGGGAGAGGAATCCCGAGAGGCCCCCAAGGAACTCGCATGGGGACTGGCCTTTCCTGAGGCCACCAGAGCGGGTCCCTGAGGTCCCCGTCGTAAGTCGAGAGCACCTGCCGCAACTCGAGAAAATCCAGGAGGTTTTGCCCTCCAGGCGAGATGAGGCCCATTTCCGCTGAAGCTTCTCGAGGCTAATCACGTCTAACCACTGGAACTTCCAAAGGGTCCTTCACACCCTTGTTGCAACTCAAGAAGTTCCCCGACATACCGGTCTGCACTCGAGAGGAAGCACGTGGGTCCCGCACACATCCAGGGGAGCCCCGTTTCCGCCTCCTAGCTCGAGATGAGGGATCCTTTCCCTGTTTCGTAGGGAAAGAATTCCCGGCGTTTCCTTCGCATCTCAAGAGGAGGCGCTCTCCACAGAAAAGGCGAGAGGAACTCCCGGGTCGTGACACCATTCCATGAGTCCCCCAGATTTGTCAGTCCATTCCAGAGGAACCTGTTTTCCCTGCCCTGCCTTGACGTTCAAGCCGAGGATCGACTCCCACCACGTGTGCACGTGGGACAGCCCTGTGGGAAAGCCTCGTGGGAAAGCCTCGTGGGAAAGACTCGACGGAAAACATAGATTCTTTGATCCACGCGGCGGACTGCGTGACACTGCTGCTGCCGCTCTGGAGGAAAGCGCAAGTGCATGCCCGCATTCGAGACGAGGACTGACTCCCCTGGGGAGACTCCAGAAGTACCCCAAGATCCATGTCAGCACTGGAGAGGAATCCTCAGGTTCCGGCCCCGACTCCACACAAGGTCTTAGGCCCCGGCATCGACGGGAGAGGAATCCCGAGAGGCCCCCGAGGAACTCGCATGGGGACTGGCCTTTCCTGAGGCCACCAGAGCGGGTCCCTGAGGTCCCCGTCGTAAGTCGAGAGCACCTTCCGCAACTCGAGAAAATCCAGGAGGTTTTGCCCTCCAGGCGAGATGAGGCCCATTTCCGCTGAGGCTTCTCGAGGCCAATCACATCTAACCACTGGAACTTCCAAAGGGTCCTTCACACCCTTGCTGCAACTCAAGAAGTTCCCCGACATACCCGTCTCCACTCGAGAGGAAGCACGTGGGGTCCCGCACACATCCAGGGGAGCCCCGTTTCCGCCTCCTAGCTCGAGATGAGGGATCCTTTCCCTGTTTCGTAGGGAAAGAATTCCCGGCGTTCCCGTCGCATCTCAAGAGGAGGCGCTCTTCACAGGAAAGGCGAGAGGAACTCCAGGGTCGTGACACCATTCCAAGAGTCCCCCAGATGTGTCAGTCCATTCCAGAGGAACCTGTTTTCCCTGCACTGCCTTGACGTTCAAGCCGAGGATCGACTCCCACCACGTGTGCACGTGGGACAGCCCTGTGGGAAAGCCTCGTGGGAAAGCCTCGTGGGAAAGACTCGAGGGAAAACCATAGATCCTTTGATCCACGCGGCGGACTGCGTGACACTGCTGCTACCGCTCTGGAGGAAAGCGCAAGTGCATGCCCGCATTCGAGACGAGGACTGACTCCCCTGGGGAAACTCCAGAAGTACCCCAAGATCCATGTCAACACTGGAGAGGAATCCTCAGGTTCCGGCCCCGACTCCACACAAGGTCTTAGGCCCCGGCATCGACGGGAGAGGAATCCCGAGAGGCCCCCGAGGAACTCGCATGGGGACTGGCCTTTCCTGAGGCCACCAGAGCGGGTCCCTGAGGTCCCCGTCGTAAGTCGAGAGCACCTGCCGCAACTCGAGAAAATCCAGGAGGTTTTGCCCTCCAGGCGAGATGAGGCCCATTTCCGCTGAGGCTTCTCGAGGCCAATCACATCTAACCACTGGAACTTCCAAAGGGTCCTTGACACCCTTGCTGCAACTCAAGAAGTTCCCCGACATACCCGTCTGCACTCCAGAGGAAGCACGAGGTGTCCCGCACACATCCAGGGGAGCCACGATTCCGCCTCCTAGCTCGAGATGAGGGATCCTTTCCCTGTTTCGTAGGGAAAGAATTCGCGGCGTCCCCGTCGCATCTCAAGAGGAGGCGCTCTCCACAGGAAAGGCGAGAGGAACGCCAGGGTCGTGACACCATTCCAAGAGTCCCCCAGATGTGTCAGTCCATTCCAGAGGAACCTGTTTTCCCTGCACTGCCTTGACGTTCAAGCCGAGGATCGACTCCCACCACGTGTGCACGTGGGACAGCCCTGTGGGAAAGCCTCGTGGGAAAGCCTCGTGGGAAAGACTCGAGGGAAAACCATAGATCCTTTGATCCACGCGGCGGACTGCGTGACACTGCTGGTACCGCTCTGGAGGAAAGCGCAAGTGCATGCCCGCATTCGAGACGAGGACTGACTCCCCTGGGGAGACTCCAGAAGTACCCCAAGATCCATGTCAGCACTGGAGAGGAATCCTCAGGTTCCGGCCCCGACTCCACACAAGGTCTTAGGCCCCGGCATCGACGGGAGAGGAATCCCGAGAGGCCCCCGAGGAACTCGCATGGGGACTGGCCTTTCCTGAGGCCACCAGAGCGGGTCCCTGAGGTCCCCGTCGTAAGTCGAGAGCACCTGCCGCAACTCGAGAAAATCCAGGAGGTTTTGCCCTCCACGCGAGATGAGGCCCATTTCCGCTGAGGCTTCTCGAGGCCAATCACATCTAACCACTGGAACTTCCAAAGGGTCCTTCACACCCTTGCTGCAACTCAAGAAGTTCCCCGACATACCCATCTCCACTCGAGAGGAAGCACGTGGGGTCCCGCACACATCCAGGGGACCCCGTTTCCGCCTCCTAGCTCGAGATGAGGGATCCTTTCCCTGTTTCGTAGGGAAAGAATTCCCGGCGTTCCCGTCGCATCTCAAGAGGAGGCGCTCTCCACAGGAAAGGCGAGAGGAATGCCAGGGTCGTGACACCATTCCAAGAGTCCCCCAGATGTGTCAGTCCATTCCAGAGGAACCTGTTTTCCCTGCACTGCCTTGACGTTCAAGCCGAGGATCGACTCCCACCACGTGTGCACGTGGGACAGCCCTGTGGGAAAGCCTCGTGGGAAAGCCTCGTGGGAAAGACTCGAGGGAAAACCATAGATCCTTTGATCCACGCGCCGGACTGCGTGACACTGCTGCTTCCGCTGTGGAGGAAAGCGCAAGTGCATGCCTGCATTCGAGATGAGGACTGACTCCCCTGGGGAAACTCCAGAAGTACCCCAAGATCCATGTCAGCACTGGAGAGGAATCCTCAGGTTCCGGCCCCGACTCCACACAAGGTCTTAGGCCCCGGCATCGAAGGGAGAGGAATCCCGAGAGGCCCCCGTGGAACTCGCATGGGGACTGGCCTTTCCTGAGGCCACCAGAGCGGTTCCCTGAGGTCCCCGTCGTAAGTCGAGAGCACCTGCCGCAACTCGAGAGAATCCAGGAGGTTTTGACCTCCAGGCGAGAGGAGGCCCATTTCCGCTGAGGCTTCTCGAGGCCAATCACATCTAACCACTGGAACTTCGAAAGGGTCCTTCACACCATTGCTGCAACTCAAGAATTTCCCCGACGTACCGTCTCCACTCGAGAGGAAGCACGTGGGGTCCCGCACACATCCAGGGGAGCTCCGTTTCCGCCCCCTAGCTCGAGGTGAGGGATCCTTTCCCTGTTTCCTAGGGAAAGAATTCACGGCGTTCCCGTCGAATGTCAAGAGGAGGCGCTCTCCACAGGAAAGGCGAGAGGAACTCCAGGGTCGTGCCACCATTCCAAGAGTCCCCCAGATGTGTCAGTCCATTCCAGAGGAACCTGTTTTCCCTGCACTGCCTTGACGTTCAAGCCGAGGATCGACTCCCACCACGTGTGCACGTGGGACAGCCCTGTGGGAAAGCCTCGTGGGAAAGCCTCGTGGGAAAGACTCGAGGGAAAACCATAGATCCTTTGATCCACGCGGCGGGCTGCGTGACACTGCTGCTACCGCTCTGGAGGAAAGCGCAAGTGCATGCCCGCATTCGAGACGAGGACTGACTCCCCTGGGGAGACTCCAGAAATACCCCAAGATCCATGTCAGCACTGGAGAGGAATCCTCAGGTTCCGGCCCTGACTCCACACAAGGTCTTAGGCCCCGGCATCGACGGGAGAGGAATCCCGAGAGGCCCACGAGGAACTCGCATGGGGACTGGCCTTTCCTGAGGCCACCAGAGCGGTTCCCTGAGGTCCCCGTCGTAAGTCGAGAGCACCTGCCGCAACTCGAGAAAATCCAGGAGGTTTTGCCCTCCAGGCGAGATGAGGCCCTTTTCCACTGAGGCTTCTCGAGGCCAATCACATCTAACCACTGGAACTTCCAAAGGGTCCTTCACACCATTGCTGCAACTCAAGAAGTTCCCCGACATACCCGTCTCCACTCGAGAGGAAGCACGTGGGGTCCCGCACACATCCAGGGGAGCCCCGTTTCCGCCTCCTAGCTCGAGATGAGGGATCCTTTCCCTGTTTCGTAGGGAAAGAATTCCCGGCGTTCCCGTCGCATCTCAAGAGGAGGCGCTCTCCACAGGAAAGGCGAGAGGAACTCCAGGGTCGTGCCACCATTCCAAGAGTCCCCCAGATGTGTCAGTCCATTCCAGAGGAACCTGTTTTCCCTACACTGCCTTGACGTTCAAGCCGAGGATCGACTCCCACCACGTGTGCACGTGGGACAGCCCTGTGGGAAAGCCTCGTGGGAAAGCCTCGTGGGAAAGACTCGAGGGAAAACCATAGATCCTTTGATCCACGCGGCGGACTGCGTGACACTGCTGCTACCGCTCTGGAGGAAAGCGCAAGTGCATGCCAGCATTCGAGACGAGGACTGACTCCCCTGGGGAGACTCCAGAAGTACCCCAAGATCCATGTCAGCACTGGAGAGAAATCCTCAGGTTCCGGCCCCGACTCCACACAAGGTCTTAGGCCCCGGCATCGACGGGAGAGGAATCCCGAGAGGCCCCCGAGGAACTCGCATGGGGACTGGCCTTTCCTGAGGCCACCAGAGCGGGTCCCTGAGGTCCCCGTCGTAAGTCGAGAGCACCTGCCGCAACTCGAGAAAATCCAGGAGGTTTTGCCCTCCAGGCGAGATGAGGCCCATTTCCGCTGAGGCTTCTCGAGGCCAATCACGTCTAACCACTGGAACTTCCAAAGGGTCCTTCACACCCTTGCTGCAACTCCAGAAGTTCCCCGACATACCCGTCTCCACTCGAGAGGAAGCACGTGGTGTCCCGCACACATCAAGGGGAGCCCCGTTTCCGCCTCCTAGCTCGAGATGAGGGATCCTTTCCCTGTTTCGTAGGGAAAGAAGTCCCGGCGTTCCCGTCGCATCTCAAGAGGAGGCGCTCTCCACAGGAAAGGCGAGAGGAACTCCAGGGTCGTGCCACCATTCCAAGAGTTCCCCAGATGTGTCAGTCCATTCCAGAGGAACCTGTTTTCCCTGCACTGCCTTGACGTTCAAGCCGAGGATCGACTCCCACCACGTATGCACGTGGGACAGCCCTGTGGGAAAGCCTCGTGGGAAAGCCTCGTGGGAAAGACTCGAGGGAAAACCATAGATCCTTTGATCCACACGGCGGACTGCGTGACACTGCTGCTACCGCTCTGGAGGAAAGCGCAAGTGCATGCCCGCATTCGAGACAAGGACTGACTCCCCTGGGGAGACTCCAAAAGTACCCCAAGATCCATGTCAGCACTGGAGAGGAATCCTCAGGTTCCGGCCCCGACTCCACACAAGGTCTTAGGCCCCGGCATCGACGGGAGAGGAATGCCGAGAGGCCCCCGAGGAACTCGCATGGGGACTGGCCTTTCCTGAGGCCACCAGAGCGGGTCCCTGAGGTCCCCGTCGTAAGTCGAGAGCACCTGCCGCAACTCGAGAAAATCCAGGAGGTTTTGCCCTCCAGGCGAGATGAGGCCCTTTTCCGCTGAGGCCTCTCGAGGCCAATCACATCTAACCACTGGAACTTCCAAAGGGTCCTTCACACCATTGCTGCAACTCAAGAAGTTCCCCGACATACCCGTCTCCACTCGAGAGGAAGCACGTGGTGTCCCGCACACATCCAGGGGAGCCCCGTTTCCGCCTCCTAGCTCGAGATGAGGGATCCTTTCCCTGTTTCGTAGGGAAAGAATTCCCGGCGTTCCCGTCGCATCTCAAGAGGAGGCGCTCTCCACAGGAAAGGCGAGAGGAACTCCAGGGTCGTGCCACCATTCCAAGAGTCCCCCAGATGTGTCAGTCCATTCCAGAGGAACATGTTTTCCCTACACTGCCTTGACGTTCAAGCCGAGGATCGACTCCCACCACGTGTGCACGTGGGACAGCCCTGTGGGAAAGCCTCGTGAGAAAGCCTCGTGGGAAAGACTCGAGGGAAAACCATAGATCCTTTGATCCACGCGGCGGACTGCGTGACACTGCTGCTACCGCTCTGGAGGAAAGCGCAAGTGCATGCCAGCATTCGAGACGAGGACTGACTCCCCTGGGGAGACTCCAGAAGTACCCCAAGATCCATGTCAGCACTGGAGAGAAATCCTCAGGTTCCGGCCCCGACTCCACACAAGGTCTTAGGCCCCGGCATCGACGGGAGAGGAATCCCGAGAGGCCCCCGAGGAACTCGCATGGGGACTGGCCTTTCCTGAGGCCACCAGAGCGGGTCCCTGAGGTCCCCGTCGTAAGTCGAGAGCACCTGCCGCAACTCGAGAAAATCCAGGAGGTTTTGCCCTCCAGGCGAGATGAGGCCCATTTCCGCTGAGGCTTCTCGAGGCCAATCACATCTAACCACTGGAACTTCCAAAGGGACATTCACACCCTTGCTGCAACTCAAGAAGTTCCCCGACATACCCGTCTCCACTCGAGAGGAAGCACGTGGGGTCCCGCACACATCCAGGGGAGCCCCGTTTCCGCCTCCTAGCTCGAGATGAGGGATCCTTTCCCTGTTTCGTAGGGAAAGAATTCCCGGGGTTCCCGTCGCATCTCAAGAGGAGGCGCTCTCCACAGGAAAGGCGAGAGGAACTCCAGGTTCGTGCCACCATTCCAAGAGTCCCCCAGATGTGTCAGTCCATTCCAGAGGAACCTGTTTTCCTTGCACTGCCTTGACGTTCAAGCCGAGGATCGACTCCCACCACGTGTGCACGTGGGACAGCCCTGTGGGAAAGCCTCGTGGGAAAGCCTCGTGGGAAAGACTCGAGGGAAAACCATAGATCCTTTGATTCACGCGGCGGACTGCGTGACACTGCTGCTACCGCTCTGGAGGAAAGCGCAAGTGCATGCCCGCATTCGAGACGAGGACTGACTCCCCTGGGGAGACTCCAGAAGTACCCCAAGATCCATGTCAGCACTGGAGAGGAATCCTCAGGTTCCGGCCCCGACTCCACACAAGGTCTTAGGCCCCGGCATCGACGGGAGAGGAATCCCGAGAGGCCCCCGAGGAACTCGCATGGGGACTGGCCTTTCCTGAGGCCACCAGAGCGGGTCCCTGAGGTCCCCGTAGTAAGTCGAGAGCACCTGCCGCAACTCGAGAAAATCCAGGAGGTTTTGCCCTCCAGGCGAGATGAGGCCCATTTCCGCTGAGGCTTCTCGAGGCCAATCACATCTAACCACTGGAACTTCCAAAGGGTCCTTCACACCCTTGCTGCAACTCAAGAAGTTCCCCGACATACCCGTCTCCACTCGAGAGGAAGCACGTGGGGTCCCGCACAAATCCAGGGGAGCCCCATTTCCGCCTCCTAGCTCGAGATGAGGGATCCTTTCCCTGTTTCCTAGGGAAAGAATTCCCGGCGTTCCCGTCGCATCTCAAGAGGAGGCGCTCTCCACAGGAAAGGCGAGAGGAACTCCAGGGTCGTGCCACCATTCCAAGAGTCCCCCAGATGTGTCAGTCCATTCCAGAGGATCCTGTTTTCCCTGCACTGCCTTGACGTTCACGCCGAGAATCGACTCCCACCACGTGTGCACGTGGGACAGCCCTGTGGGAAAGCCTCGTGGGAAAGCCTCGTGGGAAAGACTCGAGGGAAAACCATAGATCCTTTGATCCACGCGGCGGACTGCGTGACACTGCTGCTACCGCTCTGGAGGAAAGCCCAAGTGCATGCCCGCATTCGAGACGAGGACTGACTCCCCTGGGGAGACTCCAGAAGTACCCCAAGATCCATGTCAGCACTGGAGAGGAATCCTCAGGTTCCGGCCCCGACTCCACACAAGGTCTTAGGCCCCGGCATCGACGGGAGAGGAATCCCGAGAGGCCCCCGAGGAACTCGCATGGGGACTGGCCTTTCCTGAGGCCACCAGAGCGGGTCCCTGAGGTCCCCGTCGTAAGTCGAGAGCACCTGCCGCAACTCGAGAAAATCCAGGAGGTTTTGCCCTCCAGGCGAGATGAGGCCCATTTCCGCTGAGGCTTCTCGAGGCCAATCACATCTAACCACTGGAACTTCCAAAGGGTCCTTCACACCCTTGCTGCAACTCAAGAAGTTCCCCGACATACCCGTCTCCACTCGAGAGGAAGCACGTGGGGTCCCGCACACATCCAGGGGAGCCCCGTTTCCACCTCCTAGCTCGAGATGAGGGATCCTTTCCCTGTTTCGTAGGGAAAGAATTCCCGGCGTTCCCGTCGCATCTCAAGAGGAGGCGCTCTCCACAGGAAAGGCGAGAGGAACTCCAGGGTCGTGCCACCATTCCAAGAGTCCCCCAGATGTGTCAGTCCATTCCAGAGGAACCTGTTTTCCCTGCACTGCCTTGACGTTCAAGCCGAGGATCGACTCCCACCACGTGTGCACGTGGGACAGCCCTGTGGGAAAGCCTCGTGGAAAGCCTCGTGGGAAAGACTCGAGGGAAAACCATAGATCCTTTGATCCACGCGGCGGACTGCGTGACACTGCTGCTACCGCTCTGGAGGAAAGCGCAAGTGCATGCCTGCATTCGAGACGAGGACTGACTCCCCTGGGGAGACTCCAGAAGTACCCCAAGATCCATGTCAGCACTGGAGAGGAATCCTCAGGTTCCGGCCCCGACTCCACACAAGGTCTTAGGCCCCGGCATCGACGGGAGAGGAATCCCGAGAGGCCCCCGAGGAACTCGCATGGGGACTGGCCTTTCCTGAGGCCACCAGAGCGGGTCCCTGAGGTCCCCGTCGTAAGTCGAGAGCACCTGCCGCAACTCGAGAAAATCCAGGAGGTTTTGCCCTCCAGGCGAGATGAGGCCCATTTCCGCTGAGGCTTCTCGAGGCTAATCACATCTAACCACTGGAACTTCCAAAGGGTCCTTCACACCATTGCTGCAACTCAAGAAGTTCCCCGACATACCCGTCTCCACTCGAGAGGAAGCACGTAGGGTCCCGCACACATCCAGGGGAGCCCCGTTTCCGCCTCCTAGCTCGAGATGAGGGATCCTTTCCCTGTTTCGTAGGGAAAGAATTCCCGGCGTTCCCGTCGCATCTCAAGAGGAGGCGCTCTCCACAGGAAAGGCGAGAGGAACTCCAGGGTCGTGCCACCATTCCAAGAGTCCCCCAGATGTGTCAGTCCATTCCATATGAACCTCTTATCCCTGCACTGCCTTGACGTTCAAGCCGAGGATCGACTCCCACCACGTGTGCACGTGGGACAGCCCTGTGGGAAAGCCTCGTGGGAAAGCCTCGTGGGAAAGACTCGAGGGAAAACCATAGATCCTTTGATCCACGCGGCGGACTGCGTGACACTGCTGCTACCGCTCTGGAGGAAAGCGCAAGTGCATGCCCGCATTCGAGACGAGGACTGACTCCCCTGAGGAGACTCCAGAAGTGCCCCAAGATCCATGTCAGCACTGGAGAGGAAACCTCAGGTTCCGGCCCCGACTCCACACAAGGTCTTAGGCCCCGGCATCGACGGTAGAGGAATCCCGAGAGGCCCCCGAGGAACTCGCATGGGGACTGGCCTTTCCTGAGGCCACCAGAGCGGGTCCCTGAGGTGCCCGTCGTAAGTCGAGAGCATCTGCCGCAACTCGAGAAAATCCAGGAGGTTTTGCCCTCCAGGCGAGATGAGGCCCATTTCCGCTGAGGCTTCTCGAGGCTAATCACGTCTAACCACTGGAACTTCCAAAGGGTCCTTCACACCCTTGCTGCAACTCAAGAAGTTCCCCGACATACCCGTCTCCACTCGAGAGGAAGCACGTGGGTTCCGCACACATCCAGGGGAGCCCCGTTTCCGCCTCCTAGCTCGAGATGAGGGATCCTTTCCCTGTTTCGTAGGGAAAGAATTCCCGGCGTTCCCGTCGCATCTCAAGAGGAGGCGCTCTCCACAGGAAAGGCGAGAGGAACTCCAGGGTCGTGCCACCATTCCAAGAGTCCCCCAGATGTGTCAGTCCATTCCAGTGGAACCTGTTTTCCCTGCACTGCCTTGACGTTCAAGCCGAGGATCGACTCCCACCACGTGTGCACGTGGGACAGCCCTGTGGGAAAGCCTCGTGGGAAAGCCTCGTGGGAAAGACTCGAGGGAAAACCATAGATCCTTTGATCCACGCGGCGGACTGCGTGACACTGCTGCTACCGCTCTGGAGGAAAGCGCAAGTGCATGCCCGCATTCGAGACGAGGACTGACTCCCCTGGGGAGACTCCAGAATACCCCAAGATCCATGTCAGCACTGGAGAGGAATCCTCAGGTTCCGGCCCCGACTCCACACAAGGTCTTAGGCCCCGGCATCGACGGGAGAGGAATCCCGAGAGGCCCCCGAGGAACTCTCATGGGGACTGGCCTTTCCTGAGGCCACCAGAGCGGGTCCCTGAGGTCCCCGTCGTAAGTCGAGAGCACCTGCCGCAACTCGAGAAAATCCAGGAGGTTTTGCCCTCCACGCGAGATGAGGCCCATTTCCGCTGAGGCTTCTCGAGGCCAATCACATCTAACCACTGGAACTTCCAAAGGGTCCTTCACACCCTTGCTGCAACTCAAGAAGTTCCCCGAATACCCGTCTGCACTCCAGAGGAAGCACGAGGTGTCCCGCACACATCCAGGGGAGCCCCGATTCCGCCTCCTAGCTCGAGATGAGGGATCCTTTCCCTGTTTCGTAGGGAAAGAATTCCAGGCGTCCCCGTCGCATCTCAAGAGGAGGCGCTCTCCACAGGAAAGGCGAGAGGAACGCCAGGGTCGTGACACCATTCCAAGAGTCCCCCAGATGTGTCAGTCCATTCCAGAGGAACCTGTTTTCCCTGCACTGCCTTGACGTGCAAGCCGAGGATCGACTCCCACCACGTGTGCACGTGGGACAGCCCTGTGGGAAAGCCTCGTGGGAAAGCCTCGTGGGAAAGACTCGAGGGAAAACCATAGATCCTTTGATCCACGCGGCGGACTGCGTGACACTGCTGCTTCCGCTGTGGAGGAAAGCGCAAGTGCATGCCTGCATTCGAGATGAGGACTGACTCCCCTGGGGAGACTCCAGAAGTACCCCAAGATCCATGTCAGCACTGGAGAGGAATCCTCAGGTTCCGGCCCCGACTCCACACAAGGTCTTAGGCCCCGGCATCGAAGGGAGAGGAATCCCGAGAGGCCCCCGTGGAACTCGCATGGGGACTGGCCTTTCCTGAGGCCACCAGAGCGGTTCCCTGAGGTCCCCGTCGTAAGTCGAGAGCACCTGCCGCAACTCGAGAGAATCCAGGAGGTTTTGACCTCCAGGCGAGAGGAGGCCCATTTCCGCTGAGGCTTCTCGAGGCCAATCACATCTAACCACTGGAACTTCGAAAGGGTCCTTCACACCATTGCTGCAACTCAAGAATTTCCCCGACATACCGTCTCCACTCGAGAGGAAGCACGTGGGGTCCCGCACACATCCAGGGGAGCTCCGTTTCCGCCCCCTAGCTCGAGGTGAGGGATCCTTTCCCTGTTTCCTAGGGAAAGAATTCCCGGCGTTCCCGTCGAATGTCAAGAGGAGGCGCTCTCCACAGGAAAGGCGAGAGGAACTCCAGGGTCGTGCCACCATTCCAAGAGTCCCCCAGATGTGTCAGTCCATTCCAGAGGAACCTGTTTTCCCTGCACTGCCTTGACGTTCAAGCCGAGGATCGACTCCCACCACGTGTGCACGTGGGACAGCCCTGTGGGAAAGCCTCGTGGGAAAGCCTCGTGGGAAAGACTCGAGGGAAAACCATAGATCCTTTGATCCACGCGGCGGGCTGCGTGACACTGCTGCTACCGCTCTGGAGGAAAGCGCAAGTGCATGCCCGCATTCGAGACGAGGACTGACTCCCCTGGGGAGACTCCAGAAATACCCCAAGATCCATGTCAGCACTGGAGAGGAATCCTCAGGTTCCGGCCCTGACTCCACACAAGGTCTTAGGCCCCGGCATCGACGGGAGAGGAATCCCGAGAGGCCCACGAGGAACTCGCATGGGGACTGGCCTTTCCTGAGGCCACCAGAGCGGTTCCCTGAGGTCCCCGTCGTAAGTCGAGAGCACCTGCCGCAACTCGAGAAAATCCAGGAGGTTTTGCCCTCCAGGCGAGATGAGGCCCTTTTCCGCTGAGGCTTCTCGAGGCCAATCACATCTAACCACTGGAACTTCGAAAGGGTCCTTCACACCATTGCTGCAACTCAAGAATTTCCCCGACATACCGTCTCCACTCGAGAGGAAGCACGTGGGGTCCCGCACACATCCAGGGGAGCTCCGTTTCCGCCCCCTAGCTCGAGGTGAGGGATCCTTTCCCTGTTTCCTAGGGAAAGAATTCCCGGCGTTCCCGTCGAATGTCAAGAGGAGGCGCTCTCCACAGGAAAGGCGAGAGGAACTCCAGGGTCGTGCCACCATTCCAAGAGTCCCCCAGATGTGTCAGTCCATTCCAGAGGAACCTGTTTTCCCTGCACTGCCTTGACGTTCAAGCCGAGGATCGACTCCCACCACGTGTGCACGTGGGACAGCCCTGTGGGAAAGCCTCGTGGGAAAGCCTCGTGGGAAAGACTCGAGGGAAAACCATAGATCCTTTGATCCACGCGGCGGGCTGCGTGACACTGCTGCTACCGCTCTGGAGGAAAGCGCAAGTGCATGCCCGCATTCGAGACGAGGACTGACTCCCCTGGGGAGACTCCAGAAATACCCCAAGATCCATGTCAGCACTGGAGAGGAATCCTCAGGTTCCGGCCCTGACTCCACACAAGGTCTTAGGCCCCGGCATCGACGGGAGAGGAATCCCGAGAGGCCCACGAGGAACTCGCATGGGGACTGGCCTTTCCTGAGGCCACCAGAGCGGTTCCCTGAGGTCCCCGTCGTAAGTCGAGAGCACCTGCCGCAACTCGAGAAAATCCAGGAGGTTTTGCCCTCCAGGCGAGATGAGGCCCTTTTCCGCTGAGGCTTCTCGAGGCCAATCACATCTAACCACTGGAACTTCCAAAGGGTCCTTCACACCATTGCTGCAACTCAAGAAGTTCCCCGACATACCCGTCTCCACTCGAGAGGAAGCACGTGGGGTCCCGCACACATCCAGGGGAGCCCCGTTTCCGCCTCCTAGCTCGAGATGAGGGATCCTTTCCCTGTTTCGTAGGGAAAGAATTCCCGGCGTTCCCGTCGCATCTCAAGAGGAGGCGCTCTCCACAGGAAAGGCGAGAGGAACTCCAGGGTCGTGCCACCATTCCAAGAGTCCCCCAGATGTGTCAGTCCATTCCAGAGGAACCTGTTTTCCCTACACTGCCTTGACGTTCAAGCCGAGGATCGACTCCCACCACGTGTGCACGTGGGACAGCCCTGTGGGAAAGCCTCGTGGGAAAGCCTCGTGGGAAAGACTCGAGGGAAAACCATAGATCCTTTGATCCACGCGGCGGACTGCGTGACACTGCTGCTACCGCTCTGGAGGAAAGCGCAAGTGCATGCCAGCATTCGAGACGAGGACTGACTCCCCTGGGGAGACTCCAGAAGTACCCCAAGATCCATGTCAGCACTGGAGAGAAATCCTCAGGTTCCGGCCCCGACTCCACACAAGGTCTTAGGCCCCGGCATCGACGGGAGAGGAATCCCGAGAGGCCCCCGAGGAACTCGCATGGGGACTGGCCTTTCCTGAGGCCACCAGAGCGGGTCCCTGAGGTCCCCGTCGTAAGTCGAGAGCACCTGCCGCAACTCGAGAAAATCCAGGAGGTTTTGCCCTCCAGGCGAGATGAGGCCCATTTCCGCTGAGGCTTCTCGAGGCCAATCACGTCTAACCACTGGAACTTCCAAAGGGTCCTTCACACCCTTGCTGCAACTCAAGAAGTTCCCCGACATACCCGTCTCCACTCGAGAGGAAGCACGTGGTGTCCCGCACACATCAAGGGGAGACCCGTTTCCGCCTCCTAGCTCGAGATGAGGGATCCTTTCCCTGTTTCGTAGGGAAAGAAGTCCCGGCGTTCCCGTCGCATCTCAAGAGGAGGCGCTCTCCACAGGAAAGGCGAGAGGAACTCCAGGGTCGTGCCACCATTCCAAGAGTCCCCCAGATGTGTCAGTCCATTCCAGAGGAACCTGTTTTCCCTGCACTGCCTTGACGTTCAAGCCGAGGATCGACTCCCACCACGTGTGCACGTGGGACAGCCCTGTGGGAAAGCCTCGTGGGAAAGCCTCGTGGGAAAGACTCGAGGGAAAACCATAGATCCTTTGATCCACACGGCGGACTGCGTGACACTGCTGCTACCGCTCTGGAGGAAAGCGCAAGTGCATGCCCGCATTCGAGACAAGGACTGACTCCCCTGGGGAGACTCCAAAAGTACCCCAAGATCCATGTCAGCACTGGAGAGGAATCCTCAGGTTCCGGCCCCGACTCCACACAAGGTCTTAGGCCCCGGCATCGACGGGAGAGGAATCCCGAGAGGCCCCCGAGGAACTCGCATGGGGACTGGCCTTTCCTGAGGCCACCAGAGCGGGTCCCTGAGGTCCCCGTCGTAAGTCGAGAGCACCTGCCGCAACTCGAGAAAATCCAGGAGGTTTTGCCCTCCAGGCGAGATGAGGCCCTTTTCCGCTGAGGCTTCTCGAGGCCAATCACATCTAACCACTGGAACTTCCAAAGGGTCCTTCACACCATTGCTGCAACTCAAGAAGTTCCCCGACATACCCGTCTCCACTCGAGAGGAAGCACGTGGGGTCCCGCACACATCCAGGGGAGCCCCGTTTCCGCCTCCTAGCTCGAGATGAGGGATCCTTTCCCTGTTTCGTAGGGAAAGAATTCCCGGCGTTCCCGTCGCATCTCAAGAGGAGGCGCTCTCCACAGGAAAGGCGAGAGGAACTCCAGGGTCGTGCCACCATTCCAAGAGTCCCCCAGATGTGTCAGTCCATTCCAGAGGAACATGTTTTCCCTACACTGCCTTGACGTTCAAGCCGAGGATCGACTCCCACCACGTGTGCACGTGGGACAGCCCTGTGGGAAAGCCTCGTGAGAAAGCCTCGTGGGAAAGACTCGAGGGAAAACCATAGATCCTTTGATCCACGCGGCGGACTGCGTGACACTGCTGCTACCGCTCTGGAGGAAAGCGCAAGTGCATGCCAGCATTCGAGACGAGGACTGACTCCCCTGGGGAGACTCCAGAAGTACCCCAAGATCCATGTCAGCACTGGAGAGAAATCCTCAGGTTCCGGCCCCGACTCCACACAAGGTCTTAGGCCCCGGCATCGACGGGAGAGGAATCCCGAGAGGCCCCCGAGGAACTCGCATGGGGACTGGCCTTTCCTGAGGCCACCAGAGCGGGTCCCTGAGGTCCCCGTCGTAAGTCGAGAGCACCTGCCGCAACTCGAGAAAATCCAGGAGGTTTTGCCCTCCAGGCGAGATGAGGCCCATTTCCGCTGAGGCTTCTCGAGGCCAATCACATCTAACCACTGGAACTTCCAAAGGGACATTCACACCCTTGCTGCAACTCAAGAAGTTCCCCGACATACCCGTCTCCACTCGAGAGGAAGCACGTGGGGTCCCGCACACATCCAGGGGAGCCCCGTTTCCGCCTCCTAGCTCGAGATGAGGGATCCTTTCCCTGTTTCATAGGGAAAGAATTCCCCGCGTTCCCGTCGCATTTCAAGAGGAGGCGCTCTCCACAGGAAAGGCGAGAGGAACTCCAGGGTCGTGCCACCATTCCCAGAGTCCCCCAGATGTGTCAGTCCATTCCAGAGGAACCTGTTTTCCCTGCACTGCCTTGACGTTCAAGCCGAGGATCGACTCCCACCACGTGTGCACGTGGGACAGCCCTGTGGGAAAGCCTCGTGGGAAAGCCTCGTGGGAAAGACTCGAGGGAAAACCATAGATCCTTTGATCCACGCGGCGGACTGCGTGACACTCCTGCTACCGCTCTGGAGGAAAGCGCAAGTGCATGCCCGCATTCGAGACGAGGACTGACTCCCCTGGGGAGACTCCAGAATTACCCCAAGATCCATGTCAGCACTGGAGAGGAATCCTCAGGTTCCGGCCCCGACTCCACACAAGGTCTTAGGCCCCGGCATCGACGGGAGAGGAATCCCGAGAGGCTCCCGAGGAACTCGCATGGGGACTGGCCTTTCCTGAGGCCATCAGAGCTGGTCCCTGAGGTCCCCGTCGTAAGTCGAGAGCACCTGCCGCAACTCGAGAAAATCCAGGAGGTTTTGCCCTCCAGGCGAGATGAGGCCCATTTCCGCTGAGGCTTTTCGAGGCCAATCACATCTAACCACTGGAACTTCCAAAGGGTCCTTCACACCCTTGCTGCAACTCAAGAAGTTCCCCGACATACCCGTCTCCACTCGAGAGGAAGCACGTGGGGTCCCGCACACATCCAGGGGAGCCCCGTTTCCGCCTCCTAGCTCGAGATGAGGGATCCTTTCCCTGTTTCGTAGGGAAAGAATTCCCGGGGTTCCCGTCGCATCTCAAGAGGAGGCGCTCTCCACAGGAAAGGCGAGAGGAACTCCAGGTTCGTGCCACCATTCCAAGAGTCCCCCAGATGTGTCAGTCCATTCCAGAGGAACCTGTTTTCCCTGCACTGCCTTGACGTTCAAGCCGAGGATCGACTCCCACCACGTGTGCACGTGGGACAGCCCTGTGGGAAAGCCTCGTGGGAAAGCCTCGTGGGAAAGATTCGAGGGAAAACCATAGATCCTTTGATCCACGCGGCGGACTGCGTGACACTGCTGCTACCGCTCTGGAGGAAAGCGCAAGTGCATGCCCGCATTCGAGACGAGGACTGACTCCCCTGGGGAGACTCCAGAAGTACCCCAAGATCCATGTCAGCACTGGAGAGGAATCCTCAGGTTCCGGCCCCGACTCCACACAAGGTCTTAGGCCCCGGCATCGACGGGAGAGGAATCCCGAGAGGCCCCCGAGGAACTCGCATGGGGACTGGCCTTTCCTGAGGCCACCAGAGCGGGTCCCTGAGGTCCCCGTAGTAAGTCGAGAGCACCTGCCGCAACTCGAGAAAATCCAGGAGGTTTTGCCCTCCAGGCGAGATGAGGCCCATTTCCGCTGAGGCTTCTCGAGGCCAATCACATCTAACCACTGGAACTTCCAAAGGGTCCTTCACACCCTTGCTGCAACTCAAGAAGTTCCCCGACATACCCGTCTCCACTCGAGAGGAAGCACGTGGGGTCCCGCACAAATCCAGGGGAGCCCCATTTCCGCCTCCTAGCTCGAGATGAGGGATCCTTTCCCTGTTTCGTAGGGAAAGAATTCCCGGCGTTCCCGTCACATCTCAAGAGGAGGCGCTCTCCACAGGAAAGGCGAGAGGAACTCCAGGGTCGTGCCACCCTTCCAAGAGTCCCCCAGATGTGTCAGTCCATTCCAGAGGAACCTGTTTTCCCTGCACTGCCTTGACGTTCACGCCGAGAATCGACTCCCACCACGTGTGCACGTGGGACAGCCCTGTGGGAAAGCCTCGTGGGAAAGCCTCGTGGGAAAGACTCGAGGGAAAACCATAGATCCTTTGATCCACGCGGCGGACTGCGTGACACTGCTGCTACCGCTCTGGAGGAAAGCACAAGTGCATGCCCGCATTCGAGACGAGGACTGACTCCCCTGGGGAGACTCCAGAAGTACCCCAAGATCCATGTCAGCACTGGAGAGGAATCCTCAGGTTCCGGCCCCGACTCCACACAAGGTCTTAGGCCCCGGCATCGACGGGAGAGGAATCCCGAGAGGCCCCCGAGGAACTCGCATGGGGACTGGCCTTTCCTGAGGCCACCAGAGCGGGTCCCTGAGGTCCCCGTCGTAAGTCGAGAGCACCTGCCGCAACTCGAGAAAATCCAGGAGGTTTTGCCCTCCAGGCGAGATGAGGCCCATTTCCGCTGAGGCTTCTCGAGGCCAATCACATCTAACCACTGGAACTTCCAAAGGGTCCTTCACACCCTTGCTGCAACTAAAGAAGTTCCCCGACATACCCGTCTCCAATCGAGAGGAAGCACGTGGGGTCCCGCACACATCCAGGGGAGCCCCGTTTCCACCTCCTAGCTCGAGATGAGGGATCCTTTCCCTGTTTCGTAGGGAAAGAATTCCCGGCGTTCCCGTCGCATCTCAAGAGGAGGCGCTCTCCACAGGAAAGGCGAGAGGAACTCCAGGGTCGTGCCACCATTCCAAGAGTCCCCCAGATGTGTCAGTCCATTCCAGAGGAACCTGTTTTCCCTGCACTGCCTTGACGTTCAAGCCGAGGATCGACTCCCACCACGTGTGCACGTGGGACAGCCCTGTGGGAAAGCCTCGTGGAAAGCCTCGTGGGAAAGACTCGAGGGAAAACCATAGATCCTTTGATCCACGCGGCGGACTGCGTGACACTGCTGCTACCGCTCTGGAGGAAAGCACAAGTGCATGCCTGCATTCGAGACGAGGACTGACTCCCCTGGGGAGACTCCAGAAGTACCCCAAGATCCATGTCAGCACTGGAGAGGAATCCTCAGGTTCCGGCCCCGACTCCACACAAGGTCTTAGGCCCCGGCATCGACGGGAGAGGAATCCCGAGAGGCCCCCGAGGAACTCGCATGGGGACTGGCCTTTCCTGAGGCCACCAGAGCGGGTCCCTGAGGTCCCCGTCGTAAGTCGAGAGCACCTGCCGCAACTCGAGAAAATCCAGGAGGTTTTGCCCTCCAGGCGAGATGAGGCCCATTTCCGCTGAGGCTTCTCGAGGCTAATCACATCTAACCACTGGAACTTCCAAAGGGTCCTTCACACCATTGCTGCAACTCAAGAAGTTCCCCGACATACCCGTCTCCACTCGAGAGGAAGCACGTGGGGTCCCGCACACATCCAGGGGAGCCCCGTTTCCGCCTCCTAGCTCGAGATGAGGGATCCTTTCCCTGTTTCGTAGGGAAAGAATTCCCGGCGTTCCCGTCGCATCTCAAGAGGAGGCGCTCTCCACAGGAAAGGCGAGAGGAACTCCAGGGTCGTGCCACCATTCCAAGAGTCCCCCAGATGTGTCAGTCCATTCCATATGAACCTCTTATCCCTGCACTGCCTTGACGTTCAAGCCGAGGATCGACTCCCACCACGTGTGCACGTGGGACAGCCCTGTGGGAAAGCCTCGTGGGAAAGCCTCGTGGGAAAGACTCGAGGGAAAACCATAGATCCTTTGATCCACGCGGCGGACTGCGTGACACTGCTGCTACCGCTCTGGAGGAAAGCGCAAGTGCATGCCCGCATTCGAGACGAGGATTGACTCCCCTGAGAGACTCCAGAAGTACCCCAAGATCCATGTCAGCACTGGAGAGGAATCCTCAGGTTCCGGCCCCGACTCCACACAAGGTCTTAGGCCCCGGCATCGACGGTAGAGGAATCCCGAGAGGCCCCCGAGGAACTCGCATGGGGACTGGCCTTTCCTGAGGCCACCAGAGCGGGTCCCTGAGGTGCCCGTCGTAAGTCGAGAGCATCTGCCGCAACTCGAGAAAATCCAGGAGGTTTTGCCCTCCAGGCGAGATGAGGCCCATTTCCGCTGAGGCTTCTCGAGGCTAATCACGTCTAACCACTGGAACTTCCAAAGGGTCCTTCACACCCTTGCTGCAACTCAAGAAGTTCCCCGACATACCCGTCTCCACTCGAGAGGAAGCACGTGGGTTCCGCACACATCCAGGGGAGCCCCGTTTCCGCCTCCTAGCTCGAGATGAGGGATCCTTTCCCTGTTTCGTAGGGAAAGAATTCCCGGCGTTCCCGTCGCATCTCAAGAGGAGGCGCTCTCCACAGGAAAGGCGAGAGGAACTCCAGGGTCGTGCCACCATTCCAAGAGTCCCCCAGATGTGTCAGTCCATTCCAGTGGAACCTGTTTTCCCTGCACTGCCTTGACGTTCACGCCGAGGATCGACTCCCACCACGTGTGCACGTGGGACAGCCCTGTGGGAAAGCCTCGTGGAAAAGCCTCGTGGGAAAGACTCGAGGGAAAACCATAGATCCTTTGATCCACGCGGCGGACTGCGTGACACTGCTGCTACCGCTCTGGAGGAAAGCGCAAGTGCATGCCCGCATTCGAGACGAGGACTGACTCCCCTGGGGAGACTCCAGAATACCCCAAGATCCATGTCAGCACTGGAGAGGAATCCTCAGGTTCCGGCCCCGACTCCACACAAGGTCTTAGGCCCCGGCATCGACGGGAGAGGAATCCCGAGACGCCCCCGAGGAACTCGCATGGGGACTGGCCTATCCTGAGGCCACCAGAGCGGTTCCCTGAGGTCCCCGTCGTAAGTCGAGAGCACCTGCCGCAACTCGAGAAAATCCAGGAGGTTTTGCCCTCCAGGCGAGATGAGGCCCATTTCCGCTGAGGCTTCTCGAGGCCAATCACATCTAACCACTGGAACTTCCAAAGGGTCCTTCACACCCTTGCTGCAACTCAAGAAGTTCCCCGACATACCCGTCTCCAATCGAGAGGAAGCACGTGGGGTCCCGCACACATCCAGGGGAGCCCCGTTTCCACCTCCTAGCTCGAGATGAGGGATCCTTTCCCTGTTTCGTAGGGAAAGAATTCCCGGCGTTCCCGTCGCATCTCAAGAGGAGGCGCTCTCCACAGGAAAGGCGAGAGGAACTCCAGGGTCGTGCCACCATTCCAAGAGTCCCCCAGATGTGTCAGTCCATTCCAGAGGAACCTGTTTTCCCTGCACTGCCTTGACGTTCAAGCCGAGGATCGAATCCTACCACGCGTGCACGTGGGACAGCCCTGTGGGAAAGCCTCGTGGGAAAGCCTCGTGGGAAAGACTCGAGGGAAAACCATAGATCCTTTGATCCACGCGGCGGACTGCGTGACACTGCTGCTACCGCTCTGGAGGAAAGCGCAAGTGCATGCCCGCATTCGAGACGAGGACTGACTCCCCTGGGGAGACTCCAGAAGTACCCCAAGATCCATGTCAGCACTGGAGAGGAATCCTCAGGTTGCGGCCCCGACTCCACACAAGGTCTTAGGCCCCGGCATCGCCGGGAGAGGAATCCCGAGAGGCCCCCGAGGAACTCGCATGGGGACTGGCCTTTCCTGAGGCCACCAGAGCGGGTCCCTGAGGTCCCCGTCGTAAGTCGAGAGCACCTGCCGCAACTCGATAAAATCCAGGAGGTTTTGCCCTCCAGGCGAGATGAGGCCCATTTCCGCTGAGGCTTCTCGAGGCTAATCACATCTAACCACTGGAACTTCCAAAGGGTCCTTCACACCCTTGCTGCAACTCAAGAAGTTCCCCGACATACCCGTCTCCACTCGAGAGGAAGCACGTGGGGTCCCGCACACATCCAGGGGAGCCCCGTTTCCGCCTCCTAGCTCGAGATGAGGGATCCTTTCCCTGTTTCGTAGGGAAAGAATTCCTGGCGTTCCCGTCGCATCTCAAGAGGAGGCGCTCTCCACAGGAAAGGCGAGAGGAACTCCAGGGTCGTGACACCATTCCAAGAGTCCCCCAGATGTGTCAGTCCATTCCAGAGGAACCTGTTTTCCCTGCACTGCCTTGACGTTCAAGCCGAGGATCGACTCCCACCACGTGTGCACGTGGGACAGCCCTGTGGGAAAGCCTCGTGGGAAAGCCTCGTGGGAAAGACTCGAGGGAAAACCATAGATCCTTTGATCCACGCGGCGGACTGCGTGACACTGCTGCTACCGCTCTGGAGGAAAGCGCAAGTGCATGCCCGCATTCGAGACGAGGACTGACTCCCCTGGGGAGACTCCAGAAGTACCCCAAGATCCATGTCAGCACTGGAGAGGAATCCTCAGGTTCCGGCCCCGACTCCACACAAGGTCTTAGGCCCCGGCATCGACGGGAGAGGAATCCCGAGACGCCCCCGTGGAACTCGCATGGGGAGTGGCATTTCCTGAGGCCACCAGAGCGGTTCCCTGAGGTCCCCGTCGTAAGTCGAGAGCACCTGCCGCAACTCGAGAAAATCCAGGAGGTTTTGCCCTCCAGGCGAGATGAGGCCCATTTCCGCTGAGGCTTCTCGAGGCCAATCACATCTAACCACTGGAACTTCCAAAGGGTCCTTCACACCCTTGCTGCAACTCAAGACGTTCCCCGACATACCCGTCTCCTCTCGAGAGGAAGCACGTGGTGTCCCGCACACATCCAGGGGAGCCCGGTTTCCGCCTCCTAGCTCGAGATGAGGGATCCTTCCCTGTTTCGTAGGGAAAGAATTCCCTTCATTCCCGTCGCATCTCAAGAGGAGGCGCTCTCCACAGGAAAGGCGAGAGGAACTCCAGGGTCATGCCACCATTCCAAGAGTCCCCCAGATGTGTCAGTCCATTCCAGAGGAACCTGTTTTCCCTGCACTGCCTTGACGTTCAAGCCGAGGATCGACTCCCACCACGTGTGCACGTGGGACAGCCCTGTGGGAAAGCCTCGTGGGAAAGCCTCGTGGGAAAGACTCGGGGGAAAACCATACATCTTTGATCCACGCGGCGGACTGCGTGACACTGCTGCTACCGCTCTGGAGGAAAGCGCAAGTGCATGCCCGCATTCGAGACGAGGACTGACTCCCCTGGGGAGACTCCAGAAGTACCCCAAGATCCATGTCAGCACTTGGGAGGAATCCTCAGGTTCCGGCCCCGACTCCACACAAGGTCTTAGGCCCCGGCATCGACGGGAGAGGAATCCCGAGACGCCCCCGAGGAACTCGCATGGGGACTGGCCTTTCCTGAGGCCACCAGAGCGGGTCCCTGAGGTCCCCGTCGTAAGTCGAGAGCACCTGCCGCAACTCGAGAAAATCCAGGAGGTTTTGCCCTCCAGGCGAGATGAGGCCCATTTCCGCTGAGGCTTCTCGAGGCCAATCACATCTAACCACTGGAACTTCCAAAGGGTCCTTCACACCCTTGCTGCAACTCAAGAAGTTCCCCGACATACCCGTCTCCACTCGAGAGGAAGCACGTGGTGTCCCGCACACATCCAGAGGAGCCCCGTTTCCGCCTCCTAGCTCGAGATGAGGGATCCTTTCCCTGTTTCGTAGGGATAGAATTCCCGGTGTTCCCGTCGCATCTCAAGAGGAGGCGCTCTCCACAGGAAAGGCGAGAGGAACTCCAGGGTCGTGACACCATTCCAAGAGTCCCCCAGATGAGTCAGTCCATTCCAGAGGAAACTGTTTTCCCTGCACTGCCTTGACGTTCAAGCCGAGGATCGACTCCCACCACGTGTGCACGTGGGACAGCCCTGTGGGAAAGCCTCGTGGGAAAGACTCGGGGGAAAACCATACATCCTTTGATCCACGCGGTGGACTGCGTGACACTGCTGCTACCGCTCTGGAGGAAAGCGCAAGTGCATGCCCGCATTCGAGACGAGGACTGACTCCCCTGGGGAGACTCCAGAAGTACCCCAAGATCCATGTCAGCACTGGAGAGGAATCCTCAGGTTCCGGCCCCGACTCCACACAAGGTCTTAGGCCCCGGCATCGACGGGAGAGGAATCCCGAGACACCCCCGAGGAACTCGCATGGGGACTGGCCTTTCCTGAGGCCACCAGAGCGGGTCCCTGAGGTCCCCGTCGTAAGTCGAGAGCACCTGCCGCAACTCGAGAAAATCCAGGAGGTTTTGCCCTCCAGGCGCCATGAGGCCCATTTCCGCTGAGGCTTCTCGAGGCTAATCACGACTAACCACTGGAACTTCCAAAGGGTCCTTCACACCCTTGCTGCAACTCAAGAAGTTCCCCGACATACCCGTCTCCACTCGAGAGGAAGCACGTGGGTCCCGCACACATCCAGGGGAGCCCGGTTTCCGCCTCCTAGCTCTAGATGAGGGATCTTTTCCCTGTTTCGTAGGGAAAGAATTCCCGGCGTTCCCGTCGCATCTCAAGAGGAGGCGCTCTCCACAGGAAAGACGAGAGGAACTCCAGGGTCGTGCCACCATTCCAACAGTCCCCCAGATGTGTCAGTCCGTTCCAGAGAAACCTGTTTTCCCTGCACTGCCTTGACGTTCAAGCCGAGGATCGACTCCCACCACGTGTGAACGTGGGACAGCCCTGTGGGAAAGCCTCGTGGGAAAGCCTCGTGGGAAAGACTCGTGGGAAAACCATAGATCCTTTGATCCACGCGGCGGACTGCGTGACACTGCTGCTACCGCTCTGGAGGAAAGCGCAAGTGCATGCCCGCATTCGAGACGAGGACTGACTCCCCTGGGGAGACTCCAGAAGTACCCCAAGATCCATGTCAGCACTGGAGAGGAATCCTCAGGTTCCGGCCCCGACTCCTCACAAGGTCTTAGGCCCCAGCATCGACGGGAGAGGAATCCCGAGAGGCCCCCGAGGAACTCGCGTGGGCACTGGCCTTTCCTGAGGCCACCAGAGCGGGTCCCTGAGGTCCCCGTCGTAAGTCGAGAGCACCTGCCGCAACTCGAGAAAATCCAGGAGGTTTTGCCCTCCATGCGAGATGAGGCCCATTTCCGCTGAGGCTTCTCGAGGCCAATCACATCTAACCACTGGAACTTCCAAAGGGTCCTTCACACCCTTGCTGCAACTCAAGAAGTTCCCCGACATACCTGTCTGCACTCGAGTGGATGCACGTGGTGTCCCGCACACATCCAGGGGAGCCCCGTTTCCGCCTCCTTGCTCGAGATGAGGGATCCTTTCCCTGTTTCGTAGGGAAAGAATTCCCGGCGTTCCCGTCGCATCTCAAGAGGAGGCGCTCACCACAGGAAAGGCGAGAGGAACTCCAGGGTCGTGCCACCATTCCAAGAGTCCCCCAGATGTGTCAGTCCATTCCAGAGGAACCTGTTTTCCCTGCACTGCCTTGACGTTCAAGCCGAGGACCGACTCCCACAACGTGTGCACTTGGGACAGCCCTGTGGGAGAGCCTCGTGGGAAAGCCTCGTGGGAAAGACTCGAGGGAAAACCATCGATCCTTTGATCCACGCGGCGGACTGCGTGACACTGCTGCTACCGCTCTGGAGGAAAGCGTAAGTGCATGCCCGCATTCGAGACGAGGACTGACTCCCCTGGGGAGACTCCAGAAGTACCCCAAGATCCATGTCAGCACTGGAGAGGAATCCTCAGGTTCCGGCCCCGACTCCACACAAGGTCTTAGGCCCCGGCATCGACGGGAGAGGAATCCCGAGAGGCCCCCGAGGAACTCGCATGGGGACTGCCCTTTCCTGAGGCCACCAGAGCGGCTCCCTGAGGTCCCCGTCGTAAGTCGAGAGCACCTGCCGCAACTCGAGAAAATCCAGGAGGTTTTGCCCTCCAGGCGAGATGAGGCCCATTTCCACTGAGGCTTCTCGAGGCCAATCACATCTAACCACTGGAACTTCCAAAGGGTCCTTCACACCCTTGCTGCAACTCAAGAAGTTCCCCGACATACCCGTCTCCACTCGAGAGGAAGCACGTGGTGTCCCGCACAAATCCAGGGGAGCCCCGTTTCCGCCTCCTAGCTCGAGATGAGGGATCCTTTCCCTGTTTCGTAGGGAAAGAATTCCCGGCGTTCCCGTCGCATCTCAAAGGAGGCGCTCTCCACAGGAAAGGCGAGAGTAACTCCAGGGTCGTGCCACCATTCCAAGAGTCCCCCAGATGTGTCAGTCCATTCCAGAGGAACCTGTTTTCCCTGCACTGCCTTGACGTTCAAGCCGAGGATCGACTCCCACCACGTGTGCACGTGGGACAGCCCTGTGGGAAAGCCTCGTGGGAAAGCCTCGTGGGAAAGACTCGAGGGAAAACCATAGATCCTTTGATCCACGCGGCGGACTGCGTGACACTGCTGCTACCGCTCTGGAGGAAAGCCCAAGTGCATGCCCGCATTCGAGACGAGGACTGACTCCCCTGGGGAGTCTCCAGAAGTACCCCAAGATCCATGTCAGCACTGGAGAGGAATCCTCAGGTTCCGGCCCCGACTCCACACAAGGTCTTAGGCCCCGGCATCGACGGGAGAGGAATCCCGAGACGCCCCCGAGGAACTCGCATGGGGACTGGCCTTTCCTTAGGCCACCAGAGCGGGTCCCTGAGGTCCCCGTCGTAAGTCGAGAGCACCTGCCGCAACTCGAGAAAATCCAGGAGGTTTTGCCCTCCAGGCGAGATGAGGCCCATTTCCGCTGAGGCTTCTCGAGGTCAATCACGTCTAACCACTGGAACTTCCAAAGGGTCCTTCACACCCTTGCTGCAACTCAAGAAGTTCCCCGACATACCCGTCTCCACTCGAGAGGAAGCACGTGGGGTCCCGCACACATCCAGGGGAGCCCCGTTTCCGCCTCCTAGCTCGAGATGAGGGATCCTTTCCCTGTTTCGTAGGGAAAGAATTCCCGGCGTTCCCGTCGCATCTCAAGAGGAGGCGCTCTCCACAGGAAAGGCGAGAGGAACTCCAGGGTCGTGCCACCATTCCAAGAGTCCCCCAGATGTGTCAGTCCATTCCAGAGGAACCTGTTTTCCCTACACTGCCTTGACGTTCAAGCCGAGGATCGAATCCCACCACGTGTGCACGTGGGACAGCCCTGTGGGAAAGCCTCGTGGGAAAGCCTCGTGGGAAAGACTCGAGGGAAAACCATAGATCCTTTGATCCACGCGGCGGACTGCGTGACACTGCTGCTACCGCTCTGGAGGAAAGTGCAAGAGCATGCCCGCATTCGAGACGAGGAGTGACTCCCCTGGGGAGACTCCAGAAGTACCCCAAGATCCATGTCAGCCCTGGAGAGGAATCCTCAGGTTCTGGCCCCGACTCCACACAAGGTCTTAGGCCCCGGAATCGACGGGAGAGGAATCCCGAGAGGACTCTGAGGAACGCGCATGGGGACTGGCCTTTCCTGAGGCCACCAGAGCGGGTCCCTGAGGTCCCCGTCGTAAGTCGAGAGCACCTGCCGCAACTCGAGAAAATCCAGGAGGTTTTGCCCTCCAGGCGAGATGAGGCCCATTTCCGCTGAGGCTTCTCGAGGCCAATCATATCTAACCACTGGAACTTCCAAAGGGTCCTTCACACCCTTGCTGCAACTCAAGAAGTTCCCCGACATACCCGTCTGCACTCGAGAGGAAGCACGTGGTGTCCCGCACACATCCAGGGGAGCCCCGTTTCCGCCTCCTAACTCGAGATGAGGGATCCTTTCCCTGTTTCGTAGGGAAAGAATTCCCGGCGTTCCCGTCGCATCTCAAGAGGAGGCGCTCTCCACAGGAAAGGCGAGAGGAACTCCAGGGTCGTGCCACCATTCCAAGAGTCCCCCAGATGTGTCAGTCCATTCCAGAGGAACCTGTTTTCCCTGCACTGCCTTGACGTTCAAGCCGAGGATCGACTCCCACCACGTGTGCACGTGGGACAGCCCTGTGGGAAAGCCTCGTGGGAAAGCCTCGTGGGAAAGACTCGAGGGAAAACCATAGATCCTTTGATCCAGGCGGCGGACTGCGTGACACTGCTGCTACCGCTCTGAAGGAAAGCGCAAGTGCAAGCCCGCATTCGAGACGAGGACTGACTCCCCTGGGGAGACTTCAGAAGTACCCCAGATCCATGTCAGCACTGGAGAGGAATCCTCAGGTTCCGGCCCCGACTCCACACAAGGTCTTAGGCCCCGGCATCGACCGGATAGGAATCCCGAGAGGAACTCGCATGGGGACTGGCCTTTCCTGAGGCCACCAGAGCGGGTCCCTGAGGTCCCCGTCGTAGGTCGAGAGCACCTGCCGCAACTCGAAAAAATCCAGGAGGTTTTGCCCTCCAGGCGAGATGAGGCCCATTTCCGCTGAGGCTTCTCAAGGCTAATCACGTCTAACCACTGGAACTTCCAAAGGGTCCTTCACACCCTTGCTGCAACTCAAGAACTTCCCCGACATACCCGTCTCCACTCGAGAGGAAGCACGTGGGGTCCCTCACACATCAAGGGGAGCCCCGTTTCCGCCTCCTAGCTCGAGATGAGGGATCCTTTCCCTGTTTCGAAGGGAAAGAATTCCCGGCGTTCCCGTCGCATCTCAAGAGGAGGCGCTCTCCACAGGAAAGGGGAGAGGAACTCCAGGGTCGTGCCACCATTCCAAGAGTCCCCCAGATGTGTCAGTCCATTCCAGATGAACCTGTTTTCCCTGCACTGACTTGACGTTCAAGCCGAGGATCGACTCCCACCACGTGTGCACGTGGGACAGCCCTGTGGGAAAGCTTCGTGGGAAAGCCTCCTGGGAAAGACTCGAGGGAAAACCATAGATCCTTTGATCCACGCAGCGGACTGCGTGACACTGCTGCTAACGCTCTGGAGGAAAGCGCAAGTGCATGCCCGCATTCGAGACGAGGACTGACTCCCCTGGGGAGACTCCAGAAGTACCCCAAGATCCATGTCAGCACTGGAGAGGAATCCTCAGGTTCCGGCCCCGACTCCACACAAGGTCTTAGGCCCCGGCATCGACGGGAGAGAAATCCCGAGACGCCCCCGAGGAACTCGCATGGGGACTGGCCTTTCCTGAGGCCACCAGAGCGGTTCCCTGAGGTCCCCGTCGTAAGTCGAGAGCACCTGCCGCAACTCGAGAAAATCCACGAGGTTTTGCCCTCCAGGCGAGATGAGGCCCATTTCCGCTGAGGCTTCTCGAGGCCAATCACATCTAACCACTGGAACTTCCAAAGGGTCCTTCACACCATTGCTGCAACTCAAGAAGTTCCCCGACATACCCGTCTGCACTCGAGAGGAAGCACGTGGGGTCCCGCACACATCCAGGGGAGCCCCGTTTCCGCCTCCTAGCTCGAGATGAGGGATCCTTTCCCTGTTTCGTAGGGAAAGAATTCCCGGCGTTCCCGTCGCATCTCAAGAGGAGGCGCTCTCCACAGGAAAGGCGAGAGGAACTCCAGGGTCGTGCCACCATTCCAAGAGTCCCCCAGATGTGTCAGTCCATTCCAGAGGAACCTGTTTTCCCTGCACTGCCTTGACGTTCAAGCCGAGGATCGACTCCCACCACGTGTGCACGTGGGACAGCCCTGTGGGAAAGCCTCGTGGGAAAGCCTCGTGGAAAAGACTCGAGGGAAAACCATAGATCCTTTGATCCACGCGGCGGACTGCGTGACACTGCTGCTACCGCTCTGGAGGAAAGCGCAAGTGCATGCCCGCATTCGAGACGAAGACTGACTCCCCTGGGGAGACTCCAGAAGTACCCCAAGATCCATGTCAGCACTGGAGAGGAATCCTCAGGTTCCGACCCCGACTCCACACAAGGACTTAGGCCCCGGCATCGACGGGAGAGGAATCCCCAGAGGCCCCCGAGGAACTCGCATGTGGACTGGCCTTTCCTGAGGCCACCAGAGCGGGTCCCTGAGGTCCCCGTCGTAAGTCGAGAGCACCTGCCGCAACTCGAGAAAATCCAGGAGGTTTTGCCCTCCAGGCGAGATGAGGCCCATTTCTGCTGAGGCTTCTCGAAGCCAATCACATCTAACCACTGGAACTTCCAAAGGGTCCTTCACACCCTTGCTGCAACTCAAGAAGTTCCCCGAAATACCCGTCTCCACTCGAGAGGAAGCACGTGGGGTCCCGCACACATCCAGGGGAGCCCCGTTTCCGCCTCCTAGCTCGAGATGAGGGATCCTTTCCCTGTTTCGTAGGGAAAGAATTCCCGGCGTTCCCGTCGCATCTCAAGAGGAGGCGCTCTCCACAGGAAAGGCGAGAGGAACTCCAGGGTCGTGACACCATTCCAAGAGTCCCCCAGATGTGTCAGTCCATTCCAGAGGAACCTGTTTTCCCTGCACTGCCTTGACGTTCAAGCCGAGGATCGACTCCCACCACGTGTGCACGTGGGACAGCCCTGTGGGAAAGCCTCGTGGGAAAGCCTCGTGGGAAAGACTCGAGGGAAAACCATAGATCCTTTGATCCACGCGGCGGACTGCGTGACACTGCTGCTACCGCTCTGGAGGAAAGCGCAATGCATGCCCGCATTCGAGACGAGGACTGACTCCCCTGGGGAGACTACAGACGTACCCCAAGATCCATGTCAGCACTGGAGAGGAATCCTCAGGTTCCGGCCCCGACTCCACACAAGGTCTTAGGCCCCGGCATCGACGGGAGAGGAATCCCGAGAGGCCACCGAGGAACTCGCATGGGGATTGGCCTTTCCTGAGGCCACCAGAGCGGGTCCCTGTGGTCCCCGTCGTAAGTCGAGAGCACCTGCCGCAACTCGAGAAAATCCAGGAGGTTTTGCCCTCCAGGCGAGATGAGGCCCATTTCCGCTGAGGCTTCTCGAGGCCAATCACATCTAACCACTGGAACTTCCAAAGGGTCCTTCACACCATTGCTGCAACTCAAGAAGTTCCCCGACATACCCGTCTGCACTCGAGAGGAAGCACGTGGTTTCCGCACACATCCAGGGGAGCCCCGTTTCCGCCTCCTAACTCGAGATGAGGGATCCTTTCCCTGTTTCATAGGGAAAGAATTCCCGGCGTTCCCGTCGCATCTCAAGAGGAGGCACTCTCCACAGGAAAGGCGAGAGGAACTCCAGGGTCATGCCACCATTCCAAGAGTCCCCCAGATGTGTCAGTCCATTCCAGAGGAACCTGTTTTCCCTGCACTGCCTTGACGTTCAAGCCGAGGATCGACTCCCACCACGTGTGCACGTGGGACAGCCCTGTGGGAAAGCCTCGTGGGAAAGCCTCGTGGGAAAGACTCGAGGGAAAACCATAGATCCTTTGATCCACGCGGCGGACTGCGTGACACTGCTGCTACCGCTCTTGAGGAAAGCGCAAGTGCATGCCCGCATTCGAGACGAGGACTGACTCGCCTGGGGAGACTCCAGAAGTACCCCAAGATCCATGTCAGCACTGGAGAGGAATCCTCATTTTCCGGCCCCGACTCCACACAAGGTCTTAGGCCCCGGCATCGACCGGATAGGAATCCCGAGAGGAACTCGCATGGGGACTGGCCTTTCCTGAGGCCACCAGAGCGGGTCCCTGAGGTCCCCGTCGTAGGTCGAGAGCACCTGCCGCAACTCGAAAAAATCCAGGAGGTTTTGCCCTCCAGGCGAGATGAGGCCCATTTCCGCTGAGGCTTCTCAAGGCTAATCACGTCTAACCACTGGAACTTCCAAAGGGTCCTTCACACCCTTGCTGCAACTCAAGAACTTCCCCGACATACCCGTCTCCACTCGAGAGGAAGCACGTGGGGTCCCTCACACATCCAGGGGAGCCCCGTTTCCGCCTCCTAGCTCGAGATGAGGGATCCTTTCCCTGTTTCGTAGGGAAAGAATTCCCGGCGTTCCCGTCGCATCTCAAGAGGAGGCGCTCTCCACAGGAAAGGCGAGAGGAACTCCAGGGTCATGCCACCATTCCAAGAGTCCCCCAGATGTGTCAGTCCATTCCAGAGGAACCTGTTTTCCCTGCACTGCCTTGACGTTCAAGCCGAGGATCGAGTCCCACCACGTGTGCACGTGGGACAGCCCTGAGGGAAAGCCTCGTGGGAAAGCCTCGTGGGAAAGACTCGAGGGAAAACCTTAGATCCTTTGATCCACGCGTCGGACTGCGTGACACTGCTGCTTCCGCTCTGGAGGAAAGCGCAAGTGCATGCCCGCATTCGAGACGAGGACTGACTCCCCTGGGGAGACTCCAGAAGCACCCCAAGAACCATGTGAGCACTGGAGAGGAATCCTCAGGTTCAGGCCCCGACTTCACACCAGGTCTTAGGCCCCGGCATCGACGGGAGAGGAATCCCCAGAGGAACTCGCATGGGGACTGGCCTTTCCTGAGGCCACCAGAGCGGGTCCCTGAGGTCCCCGTCCTAAGTCGAGAGCACCTGCCGCAACTCGAGAAAATCCAGGAGGTTTTGCCCTCCAGGCGAGATGAGGCCCATTTCCGCTGAGGCTTCTCGAGGCTAATCACATCTAACCACTGGAACTTCCAAAGGGTCCTTCACACCATTGCTGCAATTCAAGAAGGTCCCCGACATACCCGTCTCCACTCGAGAGGAAGCACGTGGGTCCCGCACACATCCAGGGGAGTCCCATTTCCGCCTCCTAGCTCGAGATGAGGGATCCTTTCCCTGTTTCGTAGGGAAAGAATTCCCGGCGTTCCCGTCGCATCTCAAGAGGAGGCGCTCTCCACAGGAAAGGCGAGAGGAACTCCAGGGTCGTGCCACCATTCCAAGAGTCCCCCAGATGTGTCAGTCCATTCCAGAGGAACCTGTTTTCCCTGCACTGCCTTGACGTTCAAGCCGAGGATCGACTCCCACCACGTGTGCACGTGGGACAGCCCTGTGGGAAAGCCTCGTGGGAAAGCCTCGTGGAAAAGACTCGAGGGAAAACCATAGATCCTTTGATCCACGCGGCGGATTGCGTGACACTGCTGCTACCGCTCTGGAGGAAAGCGCAACTGCATGCCCGCATTCGAGACGAAGACTGACTCCCCTGGGGAGACTCCAGAAGTACCCCAAGATCCATGTCAGCACTGGAGAGGAATCCTCAGGTTCCGACCCCGACTCCACACAAGGACTTAGGCCCCGGCATCGACGGGAGAGGAATCCCCAGAGGCCCCCGAGGAACTCGCATGGGGACTGGCCTTTCCTGAGGCCACCAGAGCGGGTCCCTGAGGTCCCCGTCGTAAGTCGAGAGCACCTGCCGCAACTCGAGAAAATCCAGGAGGTTTTGCCCTCCAGGCGAGATGAGGCCCATTTCTGCTGAGGCTTCTCGAGGCCAATCACATCTAACCACTGGAACTTCCAAAGGGTCCTTCACACCCTTGCTGCAACTCAAGAAGTTCCCCGACATACCCGTCTGCACTCGAGAGGAAGCACGTGGTGTCCCGCACACATCCAGGGGAGCCCCGTTTCCGCCTCCTATCTCGAGATGAGGGATCCTTTCCCTGTTTCATAGGGAAAGAATTCCCGGCGTTCCCGTCGCATCTCAAGAGGAGGCACTCTCCACAGAAAAGGCGAGAGGAACTCCAGGGTCATGCCACCATTCCAAAAGTCCCCCAGATGTGTCAGTCCATTCCAGAGGAACCTGTTTTCCCTGCACTGCCTTGACGTTCAAGCCGAGGATCGACTCCCACCACGTGTGCACGTGGGACAGCCCTGTGGGAAAGCCTCGTGGGAAAGCCTCGTGGGAAAGACTCGAGGGAAAACCATAGATCCTTTGATCCACGCGGCGGACTGCGTGACACTGCTGCTACCGCTCTGGAGGAAAGCGCAAGTGCATGCCCGCATTCGAGACGAGGACTGACTCCCCTGGGGAGACTCTAGAAGTACCCCAAGATCCATGTCAGCACTGGAGAGGAATCCTCAGGTTCCGGCCCCGACTCCACACAAGGTCTTAGGCCCCGGCATCGACGGGAGAGAAATCCCGAGACGCCCCCGAGGAACTCGCATGGGGACTGGCCTTTCCTGAGGCCACCAGAGCGGTTCCCTGAGGTCCCCGTCGTAAGTCGAGAGCACCTGCCGCAACTCGAGAAAATCCACGAGGTTTTGCCCTCCAGGCGAGATGAGGCCCATTTCCGCTGAGGCTTCTCGAGGCCAATCACATCTAACCACTGGAACTTCCAAAGGGTCCTTCACACCATTGCTGCAACTCAAGAAGTTCCCCGACATACCCGTCTGCACTCGAGAGGAAGCACGTGGGGTCCCGCACACATCCAGGGGAGCCCCGTTTCCGCCTCCTAGCTCGAGATGAGGGATCCTTTCCCTGTTTCGTAGGGAAAGAATTCCCGGCGTTCCCGTCGCATCTCAAGAGGAGGCGCTCTCCACAGGAAAGGCGAGAGGAACTCCAGGGTCGTGCCACCATTCCAAGAGTCCCCCAGATGTGTCAGTCCATTCCAGAGGAACCTGTTTTCCCTGCACTGCCTTGACGTTCAAGCCGAGGATCGACTCCCACCACGTGTGCACGTGGGACAGCCCTGTGGGAAAGCCTCGTGGGAAAGCCTCGTGGGAAAGACTCGAGGGAAAACCATAGATCCTTTGATCCACGCGGCGGACTGCGTGACACTGCTGCTACCGCTCTTGAGGAAAGCGCAAGTGCATGCCCGCATTCGAGACGAGGACTGACTCGCCTGGGGAGACTCCAGAAGTACCCCAAGATCCATGTCAGCACTGGAGAGGAATCCTCATTTTCCGGCCCCGACTCCACACAAGGTCTTAGGCCCCGGCATCGACCGGATAGGAATCCCGAGAGGAACTCGCATGGGGACTGGCCTTTCCTGAGGCCACCAGAGCGGGTCCCTGAGGTCCCCGTCGAAGGTCGAGAGCACCTGCCGCAACTCGAAAAAATCCAGGAGGTTTTGCCCTCCAGGCGAGATGAGGCCCATTTCCGCTGAGGCTTCTCAAGGCTAATCACGTCTAACCACTGGAACTTCCAAAGGGTCCTTCACACCCTTGCTGCAACTCAAGAACTTCCCCGACATACCCGTCTCCACTCGAGAGGAAGCACGTGGGGTCCCTCACACATCCAGGGGAGCCCCGTTTCCGCCTCCTAGCTCGAGATGAGGGATCCTTTCCCTGTTTCGTAGGGAAAGAATTCCCGGCGTTCCCGTCGCATCTCAAGAGGAGGCGCTCTCCACAGGAAAGGCGAGAGGAACTCCAGGGTCATGCCACCATTCCAAGAGTCCCCCAGATGTGTCAGTCCATTCCAGAGGAACCTGTTTTCCCTGCACTGCCTTGACGTTCAAGCCGAGGATCGAGTCCCACCACGTGTGCACGTGGGACAGCCCTGAGGGAAAGCCTCGTGGGAAAGCCTCGTGGGAAAGACTCGAGGGAAAACCATAGATCCTTTGATCCACGCGTCGGACTGCGTGACACTGCTGCTTCCGCTCTGGAGGAAAGCGCAAGTGCATGCCCGCATTCGAGACGAGGACTGACTCCCCTGGGGAGACTCCAGAAGCACCCCAAGAACCATGTGAGCACTGGAGAGGAATCCTCAGGTTCAGGCCCCGACTTCACACCAGGTCTTAGGCCCCGGCATCGACGGGAGAGGAATCCCCAGAGGAACTCGCATGGGGACTGGCCTTTCCTGAGGCCACCAGAGCGGGTCCCTGAGGTCCCCGTCCTAAGTCGAGAGCACCTGCCGCAACTCGAGAAAATCCAGGAGGTTTTGCCCTCCAGGCGAGATGAGGCCCATTTCCGCTGAGGCTTCTCGAGGCTAATCACATCTAACCACTGGAACTTCCAAAGGGTCCTTCACACCATTGCTGCAATTCAAGAAGGTCCCCGACATACCCGTCTCCACTCGAGAGGAAGCACGTGGGTCCCGCACACATCCAGGGGAGTCCCATTTCCGCCTCCTAGCTCGAGATGAGGGATCCTTTCCCTGTTTCGTAGGGAAAGAATTCCCGGCGTTCCCGTCGCATCTCAAGAGGAGGCGCTCTCCACAGGAAAGGCGAGAGGAACTCCAGGGTCGTGCCACCATTCCAAGAGTCCCCCAGATGTGTCAGTCCATTCCAGAGGAACCTGTTTTCCCTGCACTGCCTTGACGTTCAATCCGAGGATCGACTCCCACCACGTGTGCACGTGGGACAGCCCTGTGGGAAAGCCTCGTGGGAAAGCCTCGTGGAAAAGACTCGAGGGAAAACCATAGATCCTTTGATCCACGCGGCGGATTGCGTGACACTGCTGCTACCGCTCTGGAGGAAAGCGCAACTGCATGCCCGCATTCGAACGAAGACTGACTCCCCTGGGGAGACTCCAGAAGTACCCCAAGATCCATGTCAGCACTGGAGAGGAATCCTCAGTTCCGACCCCGACTCCACACAAGGACTTAGGCCCCGGCATCGACGGGAGAGGAATCCCCAGAGGCCCCCGAGGAACTCGCATGGGGACTGGCCTTTCCTGAGGCCACCAGAGCGGGTCCCTGAGGTCCCCGTCGTAAGTCGAGAGCACCTGCCGCAACTCGAGAAAATCCAGGAGGTTTTGCCCTCCAGGCGAGATGAGGCCCATTTCTGCTGAGGCTTCTCGAGGCCAATCACATCTAACCACTGGAACTTCCAAAGGGTCCTTCACACCATTGCTGCAACTCAAGAAGTTCCCCGACATACCCGTCTCCACTCGAGAGGAAGCACGTGGGGTCCCGCACACATCCAGGGGAGCCCCGTTTCCGCCTCCGAGCTCGAGATGAGGGATCCTTTCCCTGTTTCGTAGGGAAAGAATTCCCGGCGTTCCCGGCGCATCTCAAGAGGAGGCGCTCTCCACAGGAAATGCGAAAGGAACTCCAGGGTCGTGACACCATTCCAAGAGTCCCACAGATGTGTCAGTCCATTCCAGAGGAACCTGTTTTCCCTGCACTGCCTTGACGTTCAAGCCGAGGATCGACTCCCACCACGTGTGCACGTGGGATAGCCCTGGGGGAAAGCCTCGTGGGAAAGCCTCGTGGGAAAGACTCGAGGGAAAACCATCGATCCTTTGATCCACGCGGCGGACTGCGTGACACTGCTGCTACCGCTCTGGAGGAAAGCGCAAGTGCATGCCCGCATTCGAGACGAGGACTGACTCCCCTGGGGAGACTCCAGAAGTACCCCAAGATCCATGTCAGCACTGGAGAGGAATCCTCAGGTTCCGGCCCCGACTCCACACAAGGTCTTAGGCCCCGGCATCTATGGGAGAGGAATCCCGAGAGGCCCCCGAGGAACTCGCATGGGGACTGGCCTTTCCTGAGGCCACCAGAGCGGGTCCCTGAGGTCCCCGTCGTAAGTCGAGAGCACCTGCCGCAACTCTAGAAAATCCAGGAGGTTTTGCCCTTCAGGCGAGATGAGGCCCATTTCCGCTGAGGCTTCTCGAGGCCAATCATATCTAACCACTGGAACTTCAAAGGGTCCTTCACACCCTTGCTGCAACTCAAGAACTTCCCCGACATACCCGTCTGCACTCGAGAGGAAGCACGTGGTGTCCCGCACACATCCAGGGGAGCCCCGTTTCCGCCTCCTAGCTCGAGATGAGGGATCCTTTCCCTGTTTCGTAGGGAAAGAATTCCCGGCGTTCCCGTCGCATCTCAAGAGGAGGCGCTCTCCACAGGAAAGGCGAGAGGAACTCCAGGGTCATGCCACCATACCAAGAGTTCCCCAGATGTGTCAGTCCATTCCAGAGGAACCTGTTTTCCCTGCACTGCCTTGACGTTCAAGCCGAGGATCGACTCCCACCACGTGTGCACGTGGGACAGCCCTGTGGGAAAGCCTCGTGGGAAAGCCTCGTGGGAAAGACTCGAGGGAAAACCATAGATCCTTTGATCCACGCGGCGGACTGCGTGACACTGCTGCTACCGCTCTGGAGGAAAGCGCAAGTGCATGCCCGCATTCGAGACGAGGACTGACTCCCCTGGGGAGACTCCAGAAGTACCCCAAGATCCATGTCAGCACTGGAGAGGAATCCTCAGGTTCCGGCCCCGACTCCACACAAGGTCTTATGCCCCGGCATCGACGGGAGAGGAATCCCGAGAGGCCCCCGTGGAACTCGCATGGGGACTGGTCTTTCCTGAGGCCACCAGAGCGGGTCCCTGAGGTGCCCGTCGTAAGTCGAGAGCACCTGCCGCAACTCGAGAAAATCCAGGAGGTTTTGCCCTCCATGTGAGATGAGGCCCATTTCCGCTGAGGCTTCTCGAGGCTAATCACGTCTAACCACTGGAACTTCCAAAGGGTCATTCACACCCTTGCTGCAACTCAAGAAGTTCCCCGACATACCCGTCTCCACTCGAGAGGAAGCACGTGGGTCCCGCACACATCCAGGGGAGCCCCGTTTCCGCCTCCTAGCTCGAGATGAGGGATCCTTTCCCTGTTTCGTAGGGAAAGAATTCCCGGCGTTCCCGTCGCATCTCAAGAGGAGGCGCTCTCCACAGGAAAGGCGAGAGGAACTCCAGGGTCGTGCCACCATTCCAAGAGTCCCCCAGATGTGTCAGTCCATTCCAGAGGAACCTGTTTTCCCTGCACTGCCTTGACGTTCAAGCCGAGGATCGACTCCCACCACGTGTGCACGTGGGACAGCCCGGTGGGAAAGCCTCGTGGGAAAGCCTCGTGGGAAAGACTCGAGGGAAAACCATAGATCCTTTGATCCACGCGGCGGACTGCGTGACACTGCTGCTACCGCTCTGAAGGAAAGCGCAAGTGCATGCCCGCATTCGAGACGAGGACTGACTCCCCTGGGGAGACTCCAGAAGTACCCCAAGATCCATGTCAGCACTGGAGAGGAATCCTCAGGTTCCGGCCCCGACTCCACACAAGGTCTTAGGCCCCGGCATCGACGGGAGAGGAATCCCGAGACGCCCCCAAGGAACTCGCATGGGGACTGGCCTTTCCTGAGGCCACCAGAGCGGGTCCCTGAGGTCCCCGTCGTAAGTCGAGAGCACCTGCCGCAACTCGAGAAAATCCAGGAGGTTTTGCCCTCCAGGCGAGATGAGGCCCATTTCCGCTGAGGCTTCTCGAGGCCAATCACATCTAACCACTGGAACTTCCAAAGGGTCCTTCACACCATTGCTGCAACTCAAGAAGTTCCCCGACATACCCGTCTCCACTCGAGAGGAAGCACGTGGGGTCCCGCACACATCCAGGGGAGCCCCGTTTCCGCTTCCTAGCTCGAGATGAGGGATCCTTTCCCTGTTTCGTAGGGAAAGAATTCCCGGCGTTCCCGTCGCATCTCAAAAGGAGGCGCTCTCCACAGGAAAGGCGAGAGGAACTCCAGGGTCGTGCCACCATTCCAAGAGTCCCCCAGATGTGTCAGTCCATTCCAGAGGAACCTGTTTTCCCTGCACTGCCTTGACGTTCAATCCGAGGATCGACTCCCACCACGTGTGCACGTGGGACAGCCCTGTGGGAAAGCCTCGTGGGAAAGCCTCGTGGAAAAGACTCGAGGGAAAACCATAGATCCTTTGATCCACGCGGCGGACTGCGTGACACTGCTGCTACCGCTCTGGTGGAAAGCGCAAGTGAATGCCCGCATTCGAGACGAGGACTGACTCCCCTGGGGAGACTTCAGAAGTACCCCAAGATCCATGTCAGCACTGGAGAGGAATCCTCAGGTTCCGGCCCCGACTCCACACAAGGTCTTAGGCCCCGGCATCGACGGGAGAGGAATCCCGAGAGGCCCCCGAGGAACTCGCAAGGGGACTGGCCTTTCCTGAGGCCACCAGAGCGGGTCCCTGAGGTCCCCGTCGTAAGTCGAGAGCACCTGCCGCAACTCGAGAAAATCCAGGCGGTTTTGCCCTCTAGGCGAGATGAGGCCCATTTCCGCTGAGGCTTCTGGAGGCTAATCACGTCTAACCACTGGAACTTCCAAAGGGTCCTTCACACCCTTGCTGCAACTCAAGAAGTTCCCCGACATACCCGTCTCCACTCGAGAGGAAGCACGTGGTGTCCCGCACACATCCAGGGGAGCCCCGTTTCCGCCTCCTAGCTCGAGATGAGGGATCCTTTCCGTTTCGTAGGGAAAGAATTCCCGGCATTCCCGTCGCATCTCAAGAGGAGGCGCTCTCCACAGGAAAGGCGAGAGGAACTCCAGGGTCGTGCCACCATTCCAAGAGTCCCCCAGATGTGTCAGTCCATTCCAGAGGAACCTGTTTTCCCTGCACTGCCTTGACGTTCAAGCCGAGGATCGACTCCCACCACGTGTGCACGTGGGACAGCCCTGTGGGAAAGCCTCGTGGGAAAGCCTCGTGGGAAAGACTCGAGGGAAAACCATAGATCCTTTGATCCACGGGGCGGACTGCGTGACACTGCTGCTACCGCTCTGGAGGAAAGCGCAAGTGCATGCCCGCATTCGAGACGAGGACTGACTCCCCTGGGGAGACTCCAGACGTACCCCAAGATCCATGTCAGCACTGGAGAGGAATCCTCAGGTTCCGGCCCCGACTCCACACAAGGTCTTAGGCCCCGGCATCGACGGGAGAGGAATCCCGAGACGCCCCCGAGGAACTCGCATGGGGACTGGCCTTTCCTGAGGCCACCAGAGCGGGTCCCTGAGGTCCCCGTCGTAAGTCGAGAGCACCTGCCGCAACTCGAGAAAATCCAGGCGGTTTTGCCCTCTAGGCGAGATGAGGCCCATTTCCGCTGAGGCTTCTCGAGGCTAATCACGTCTAACCACTGGAACTTTCAAAGGGTCCTTCACACCCTTGCTGCAACTCAAGAAGTTCCCCGACATACCCGTCTCCACTCGAGAGGAAGCACGTGGTGTCCCGCACACATCCAGGGGAGCCCCGTTTCCGCCTCCTAGCTCGAGATGAGGGATCATTTCCCTGTTTCGTAGGGAAAGAATTCCCGGCATTCCCGTCGCATCTCAAGAGGAGGCGCTCTCCACAGGAAAGGCGAGAGGAACTCCAGGGTCGTGCCACCATTCCAAGAGTCCCCCAGATGTGTCAGTCCATTCCAGAGGAACCTGTTTTCCCTGCACTGCCTTGACGTTCAAGCCGAGGATCGACTCCCACCACGTGTGCACGTGGGACAGCCCTGTGGGAAAGCCTCGTGGGAAAGCCTCGTGGGAAAGACTCGAGGGAAAACCATAGATCCTTTGATCCACGCGGCGGACTGCGTGACACTGCTGCTACCGCTCTGGAGGAAAGCGCAAGTGCCTGCCCGCATTCGAGACGAGGACTGACTCCCCTGGGGAGACTCCAGACGTACCCCAAGATCCATGTCAGCACTGGAGAGGAATCCTCAGTTTCCGGCCGCGACTCCACACAAGGTCTTAGGCCCCGGCATCGACGGGAGAGGAATCCCGAGACGCCCCCGAGGAACTCGCATGGGGACTGGCCTTTCCTGAGGCCACCAGAGCGGGTCCCTGAGGTCCCCGTCGTAAGTCGAGAGCACCTGCCGCAACTCGAGAAAATCCAGGAGGTTTTGCCCTCCAGGCGAGATGAGGCCCATTTCCGCTGAGGCTTCTCGAGGCTAATCACGTCTAACCACTGGAACTTCCAAAGGGTCCTTCACACCCGTGCTGCAACTCAAGAAGTTCCCCGACATACCCGTCTCCACTCGAGAGGAAGCACGTGGTGTCCCACACACATCCAGGGGAGCCCCGTTTCCGCCTCCTAGCTCGAGATGAGGGATCCTTTCCCTGTTTCGTAGGGAAAGAATTCCCGGCGTTCCCGTCGCATCTCAAGAGGAGGCGCTCTCCACAGGAAAGGCGAGAGGAACTGAAGGGTCGTGCCACCATTCCAAGAGTCCCCTAGATGTGTCAGTCCATTCCAGAGGAACCTGTTTTCACTGCACTGCCTTGACGTTCAAGCCGAGGATCGACTCCCACCACGTGTGCACGTGGGACAGCCCTGTGGGAAAGCCTCGTGGGAAAGCCTCGTGGGAAAGACTCGAGGGAAAACCATAGATCCTTTGATCCACGCGTCGGACTGCGTGACACTGCTGCTGCCGCTCTGGAGGAAAGCGCAAGTGCATGCCCGCATTCGAGACGAGGACTGACTCCCCTGGGGAGACTCCAGAAGTACCCCAAGATCCATGTCAGCACTGGAGAGGAATCCTCAGGTTCCGGCCCCGACTCCACACAAGGTCTTAGGCCCCAGCATCGACGGGAGAGGAATCGCGAGAGGCCCCCGAGGAACTCGCATGGGGACTGGCCTTTCCTGAGGCCACCAGAGCGGGTCCCTGAAGTCCCCGTCGTAAGTCGAGAGCACCTGCCGCAACTCGAGAAAATCCAGGAGGTTTTGCCCTCCAGGCGAGATGAGGCCCATTTCCCCTGAGGCTTCTCAAGGCCAATCACATCTAACCACTGGAACTTCCAAAGGGTCCTTCACACCCTTGCTGCAACTCAAGAAGTTCCCCGACATACCCGTCTCCACTCGAGAGGAAGCACGTGGGGTCCCGCACACATCCAGGGGAGCCCCGTTTCCGCCTCCTAGCTCGAGATGAGGGATCCTTTCCCTGTTTCGTAGGGAAAGAATTCCCGGCGTTCCCGTCGCATCTCAAGAGGAGGCGCTCTCCACAGGAAAGGCGAGAGGAACTCCAGGGTCGTGACACCATTCCAAGAGTCCCCCAGATGTGTCAGTCCATTCCAGAGGAACCTGTTTTCCATGCACTGCCTTGACGTTCAAGCCGAGGATCGACTCCCACCACTTGTGTACGTGGGACAGCCCTGTGGGAAAGCCTCGTGGTAAAGCCTCGTGGGAAAGACTCGAGGGAAAACCATAGATCCTTTGATCCACGCGGCGGACTGCGTGACACTGCTGCTACCGCTCTGGAGGAAAGCGCAATGCATTCCCGCATTCGAGACGAGGACTGACTCCCCTGGGGAGACTACAGACGTACCCCAAGATCCATGTCAGCACTGGAGAGGAATCCTCAGGTTCCGGCCCCGGCTCCACACAAGGTCTTAGTCCCCGGCATCAACGGGAGAGGAATCCCGAGAGGCCCCCGAGGAACTCGCATGGGGACTGGCCTTTCCTGAGGCCACCAGAGCGGTTCCCTGAGGTCCCCGTCGTAAGTCGAGAGCACCTGCCGCAACTCGAGAAAATCCAGGAGGTTTTGCCCTCCAGGCGAGATGAGGCCCATTTCGCTGAGGCTTCTCGAGGCCAATCACATCTAACCACTGGAACTTCCAAAGGGTCCTTCACACCATTGCTGCAACTCAAGAAGTTCCCCGACATACCCGTCTCCACTCGAGAGGAAGCACGTGGGTTCCCGCACACATCCAGGGGAGCCCCGTTTCCGCCTCCTAGCTCGAGATGAGGGATCCTTTCCCTGTTTCGTAGGAAAGAATTCCCGGCGTTCCCGGCGCATCTCAAGAGGAGGCGCTCTCCACAGGAAATGCGAGAGGAACTCCAGGGTCGTGCCACCATTCCAAGAGTCCCCCAGATGTGTCAGTCCATTCCAGAGGAACCTGTTTTCCCTGCACTTGACGTTCAAGCCGAGGATCGTCTCCCACCACGTGTGCACGTGGGACAGCCCTGTGGGAAAGCCTCCTGGGAAAGCCTCGTGGGAAAGACTCGAGGGAAAAACATAGATCCTTTGATCCACGAGGCGGACTGCGTGACACTGCTGCTACCGCTCTGGAGGAAAGCGCAATGCATGCACGAAACGAGACGAAGACTGACTCCCCTGGGGAGACTCCAGAAGTACCCCAAGAACCATGTCAGCACTGGAGAGGAATCTTTAGGTTCCGGCCCCGACTCCACACAAGGTCTTAGGCCCCGGCATCGACGGGAGAGGAATCCCGAGAGGCCCCCGAGGAACTCGCATGGGGACTGGCCTTTCCTGAGGCCACCAGAGCGGGTCCCTGAGGTCCCCGTCGTAAGTCGAGAGCACCTGCCGCAACTCGAGAAAATCCAGGAGGTTTTGCCCTCCAGGCGAGATGAGGCCCATTTCCGCTGAGGCTTCTCGAGGCTAATCACGTCTAACCACTGGAACTTCCAAAGGGTCCTTCACACCCTTGGTGCAACTCAAGAAGTTCCCCGACATACCCGTCTGCACTCGAGAGGAAGCACGTGGTGTCCCGCACACATCCAGGGGAGCCCCGTTTCCGCCTCCTAGCTCGAGATGAGGGATCCTTTCCCTGTTTCGTAGGGAAAGAATTCCCGGCGTTCCCGTCGCATCTCAAGAGGAGGCGCTCTCCACAGGAAAGGCGAGAGGAACTCCAGGGTCGTGACACCATTCCAAGAGTCCCCTAGATGTGTCAGTCCATTCCAGAGGAACCTGTTTTCCCTGAACTGCCTTGACGTTCAAGCCGAGGATCGACTCCCACCACGTGTGCACGTGGGACAGCCCTGTGGGAAAGCCTCGTGGGAAAGCCTCGTGGGAAAGACTCGAGGGAAAACCATAGATCCTTTGATCCACGCGGCGGACTGCGTGACACTGCTGCTACCGCTCTGGAGGAAAGCCCAAGTGCATGCCCGCATTCGAGACGACGACTGACTCCCCTGGGGAGACTCCAGAAGTACCCCAAGATCCATGTCAGCACTGGAGAGGAATCCTCAGGTTCCGGCCCCGACTCCACACAAGGTCTTAGGCCCCGGCATCAACGGGAGAGAAATCCCGAGACGCCCCCGAGGAACTCGCATGGGGACTGGCCTTTCCTGAGGCCACCAGAGCGGGTCCCTGAGGTCCCCGTCGTAAGTCGAGAGCACCTGCCGCAACTCGAGAAAATCCAGGAGGTTTTGCCCTCCAGGCGAGATGAGGCCCATTTCCGCTGAGGCTTCTCGAGGCCAATCACATCTAACCACTGGAACTTCCAAAGGGTCCTTCACACCATTGCTGCAACTCAAGAAGTTCCCCGACATACCCGTCTCCACTCGAGAGGAAGCACGTGGGGTCCCGCACACATCCAGGGGAGCCCCGTTTCCGCCTCCTAGCTCGAGATGAGGTATCCTTTCCCTGTTTCGTAGGGAAAGAATTCCCGGCGTTCTCGTCACATCTCAAGAGGAGGCGCTCTCCACAGGAAAGGCGAGAGGAACTCCAGGGTCGTGCCACCATTCCAAGAGTCCCCCAGATGTGTCAGTCCATTCCAGAGGAACCTGTTTTCCCTGCACTGCCTTGACGTTCAAGCCGAGGATCGACTCCCACCACGTGTGCACGTGGGACAGCCCTGTGGGAAAGCCTCGTGGGAAAGCCTCGTGGGAAAGACTCGAGGGAAAACCATAGATCCTTTGATCCACGCGGCGGACTGCGTGACACTGCTGCTACCGCTCTGGAGGAAAGCGCAAGTGCATGCCCGCATTCGAGACGAGGACTGACTCCCCTGGGGAGACTCCAGACGTACCCCAAGATCCATGTCAGCACTGGAGAGGAATCCTCAGGTTCCGGCCCCGACTCCACACAAGGTCTTAGGCCCCGGCATCGACGGGAGAGGAATCCCGAGACGCCCCCGAGGAACTCGCATGGGGACTGGCCTTTCCTGAGGCCACCAGAGCGGGTCCCTGAGGTCCCCGTCGTAAGTCGAGAGCACCTGCCGCAACTCGAGAAAATCCAGGCGGTTTTGCCCTCTAGGCGAGATGAGGCCCATTTCCGCTGAGGCTTCTCGAGGCTAATCACGTCTAACCACTGGAACTTTCAAAGGGTCCTTCACACCCTTGCTGCAACTCAAGAAGTTCCCCGACATACCCGTCTCCACTCGAGAGGAAGCACGTGGTGTCCCGCACACATCCAGGGGAGCCCCGTTTCCGCCTCCTAGCTCGAGATGAGGGATCATTTCCCTGTTTCGTAGGGAAAGAATTCCCGGCATTCCCGTCGCATCTCAAGAGGAGGCGCTCTCCACAGGAAAGGCGAGAGGAACTCCAGGGTCGTGCCACCATTCCAAGAGTCCCCCAGATGTGTCAGTCCATTCCAGAGGAACCTGTTTTCCCTGCACTGCCTTGACGTTCAAGCCGAGGATCGACTCCCACCACGTGTGCACGTGGGACAGCCCTGTGGGAAAGCCTCGTGGGAAAGCCTCGTGGGAAAGACTCGAGGGAAAACCATAGATCCTTTGATCCACGCGGCGGACTGCGTGACACTGCTGCTACCGCTCTGGAGGAAAGCGCAAGTGCCTGCCCGCATTCGAGACGAGGACTGACTCCCCTGGGGAGACTCCAGACGTACCCCAAGATCCATGTCAGCACTGGAGAGGAATCCTCAGTTTCCGGCCGCGACTCCACACAAGGTCTTAGGCCCCGGCATCGACGGGAGAGGAATCCCGAGACGCCCCCGAGGAACTCGCATGGGGACTGGCCTTTCCTGAGGCCACCAGAGCGGGTCCCTGAGGTCCCCGTCGTAAGTCGAGAGCACCTGCCGCAACTCGAGAAAATCCAGGAGGTTTTGCCCTCCAGGCGAGATGAGGCCCATTTCCGCTGAGGCTTCTCGAGGCTAATCACGTCTAACCACTGGAACTTCCAAAGGGTCCTTCACACCCGTGCTGCAACTCAAGAAGTTCCCCGACATACCCGTCTCCACTCGAGAGGAAGCACGTGGTGTCCCACACACATCCAGGGGAGCCCCGTTTCCGCCTCCTAGCTCGAGATGAGGGATCCTTTCCCTGTTTCGTAGGGAAAGAATTCCCGGCGTTCCCGTCGCATCTCAAGAGGAGGCGCTCTCCACAGGAAAGGCGAGAGGAACTGAAGGGTCGTGCCACCATTCCAAGAGTCCCCTAGATGTGTCAGTCCATTCCAGAGGAACCTGTTTTCACTGCACTGCCTTGACGTTCAAGCCGAGGATCGACTCCCACCACGTGTGCACGTGGGACAGCCCTGTGGGAAAGCCTCGTGGGAAAGCCTCGTGGGAAAGACTCGAGGGAAAACCATAGATCCTTTGATCCACGCGTCGGACTGCGTGACACTGCTGCTGCCGCTCTGGAGGAAAGCGCAAGTGCATGCCCGCATTCGAGACGAGGACTGACTCCCCTGGGGAGACTCCAGAAGTACCCCAAGATCCATGTCAGCACTGGAGAGGAATCCTCAGGTTCCGGCCCCGACTCCACACAAGGTCTTAGGCCCCAGCATCGACGGGAGAGGAATCGCGAGAGGCCCCCGAGGAACTCGCATGGGGACTGGCCTTTCCTGAGGCCACCAGAGCGGGTCCCTGAAGTCCCCGTCGTAAGTCGAGAGCACCTGCCGCAACTCGAGAAAATCCAGGAGGTTTTGCCCTCCAGGCGAGATGAGGCCCATTTCCCCTGAGGCTTCTCAAGGCCAATCACATCTAACCACTGGAACTTCCAAAGGGTCCTTCACACCCTTGCTGCAACTCAAGAAGTTCCCCGACATACCCGTCTCCACTCGAGAGGAAGCACGTGGGGTCCCGCACACATCCAGGGGAGCCCCGTTTCCGCCTCCTAGCTCGAGATGAGGGATCCTTTCCCTGTTTCGTAGGGAAAGAATTCCCGGCGTTCCCGTCGCATCTCAAGAGGAGGCGCTCTCCACAGGAAAGGCGAGAGGAACTCCAGGGTCGTGACACCATTCCAAGAGTCCCCCAGATGTGTCAGTCCATTCCAGAGGAACCTGTTTTCCCTGCACTGCCTTGACGTTCAAGCCGAGGATCGACTCCCACCACGTGTGTACGTGGGACAGCCCTGTGGGAAAGCCTCGTGGTAAAGCCTCGTGGGAAAGAATCGAGGGAAAACCATAGATCCTTTGATCCACGCGGCGGACTGCGTGACACTGCTGCTACCGCTCTGGAGGAAAGCGCAATGCATTCCCTCATTCGAGACGAGGACTGACTCCCCTGGGGAGACTACAGACGTACCCCAAGATCCATGTCAGCACTGGAGAGGAATCCTCAGGTTCCGGCCCCGGCTCCACACAAGGTCTTAGTCCCCGGCATCAACGGGAGAGGAATCCCGAGAGGCCCCCGAGGAACTCGCATGGGGACTGGCCTTTCCTGAGGCCACCAGAGCGGTTCCCTGAGGTCCCCGTCGTAAGTCGAGAGCACCTGCCGCAACTCGAGAAAATCCAGGAGGTTTTGCCCTCCAGGCGAGATGAGGCCCATTTCGCTGAGGCTTCTCGAGGCCAATCACATCTAACCACTGGAACTTCCAAAGGGTCCTTCACACCATTGCTGCAACTCAAGAAGTTCCCCGACATACCCGTCTCCACTCGAGAGGAAGCACGTGGGTTCCCGCACACATCCAGGGGAGCCCCGTTTCCGCCTCCTAGCTCGAGATGAGGGATCCTTTCCCTGTTTCGTAGGAAAGAATTCCCGGCGTTCCCGGCGCATCTCAAGAGGAGGCGCTCTCCACAGGAAATGCGAGAGGAACTCCAGGGTCGTGCCACCATTCCAAGAGTCCCCCAGATGTGTCAGTCCATTCCAGAGGAACCTGTTTTCCCTGCACTTGACGTTCAAGCCGAGGATCGTCTCCCACCACGTGTGCACGTGGGACAGCCCTGTGGGAAAGCCTCCTGGGAAAGCCTCGTGGGAAAGACTCGAGGGAAAAACATAGATCCTTTGATCCACGAGGCGGACTGCGTGACACTGCTGCTACCGCTCTGGAGGAAAGCGCAATGCATGCACGAAACGAGACGAAGACTGACTCCCCTGGGGAGACTCCAGAAGTACCCCAAGAACCATGTCAGCACTGGAGAGGAATCTTTAGGTTCCGGCCCCGACTCCACACAAGGTCTTAGGCCCCGGCATCGACGGGAGAGGAATCCCGAGAGGCCCCCGAGGAACTCGCATGGGGACTGGCCTTTCCTGAGGCCACCAGAGCGGGTCCCTGAGGTCCCCGTCGTAAGTCGAGAGCACCTGCCGCAACTCGAGAAAATCCAGGAGGTTTTGCCCTCCAGGCGAGATGAGGCCCATTTCCGCTGAGGCTTCTCGAGGCTAATCACGTCTAACCACTGGAACTTCCAAAGGGTCCTTCACACCCTTGGTGCAACTCAAGAAGTTCCCCGACATACCCGTCTGCACTCGAGAGGAAGCACGTGGTGTCCCGCACACATCCAGGGGAGCCCCGTTTCCGCCTCCTAGCTCGAGATGAGGGATCCTTTCCCTGTTTCGTAGGGAAAGAATTCCCGGCGTTCCAGTCGCATCTCAAGAGGAGGCGCTCTCCACAGGAAAGGCGAGAGGAACTCCAGGGTCGTGACACCATTCCAAGAGTCCCCTAGATGTGTCAGTCCATTCCAGAGGAACCTGTTTTCCCTGAACTGCCTTGACGTTCAAGCCGAGGATCGACTCCCACCACGTGTGCACGTGGGACAGCCCTGTGGGAAAGCCTCGTGGGAAAGCCTCGTGGGAAAGACTCGAGGGAAAACCATAGATCCTTTGATCCACGCGGCGGACTGCGTGACACTGCTGCTACCGCTCTGGAGGAAAGCCCAAGTGCATGCCCGCATTCGAGACGACGACTGACTCCCCTGGGGAGACTCCAGAAGTACCCCAAGATCCATGTCAGCACTGGAGAGGAATCCTCAGGTTCCGGCCCCGACTCCACACAAGGTCTTAGGCCCCGGCATCAACGGGAGAGAAATCCCGAGACGCCCCCGAGGAACTCGCATGGGGACTGGCCTTTCCTGAGGCCACCAGAGCGGGTCCCTGAGGTCCCCGTCGTAAGTCGAGAGCACCTGCCGCAACTCGAGAAAATCCAGGAGGTTTTGCCCTCCAGGCGAGATGAGGCCCATTTCCGCTGAGGCTTCTCGAGGCCAATCACATCTAACCACTGGAACTTCCAAAGGGTCCTTCACACCATTGCTGCAACTCAAGAAGTTCCCCGACATACCCGTCTCCACTCGAGAGGAAGCACGTGGGGTCCCGCACACATCCAGGGGAGCCCCGTTTCCGCCTCCTAGCTCGAGATGAGGTATCCTTTCCCTGTTTCGTAGGGAAAGAATTCCCGGCGTTCTCGTCACATCTCAAGAGGAGGCGCTCTCCACAGGAAAGGCGAGAGGAACTCCAGGGTCGTGCCACCATTCCAAGAGTCCCCCAGATGTGTCAGTCCATTCCAGAGGAACCTGTTTTCCCTGCACTGCCTTGACGTTCAATCCGAGGATCGACTCCCACCACGTGTTCACGTGGGACAGCCCTGTGGGAAAGCCTCGTGGGAAAGCCTCGGTGAAAAGACTCGAGGGAAAACCATAGATCCTTTGATCCATTGGGCGGACTGCGTGACACTGCTGCTACCGCTCTGGTGGAAAGCGCAAGTGCATGCCCGCATTCGAGACGAGGACTGATTCCCCTGGGGAGACTCCAGAAGTACCCCAAGATCCATGTCAGCACTGGAGAGGAATCCTCAGGTTCCGGCCCCGACTCCACACAAGGTCTTAGGCCCCGGCATCGACGGGAGAGGAATCCCGAGAGGCCCCCGAGGAACTCGCATGGGGACTGGCCTTTCCTGAGGCCACCAGAGCGGGTCCCTGAGGTCCCCGTCGTAAGTCGAGAGCACCTGCCGCAACTCGCGAAAATCCAGGAGGTTTTGCCCTCCAGGCGAGATGAGGCCCATTTCTGCTGAGGCTTCTCGAGGCCAATCACATCTAACCACTGGAACTTCCAAAGGGTCCTTCACACCCTTGCTGCAACTCAAGAAGTTCCCCGACATACCCGTCTCCACTCGAGAGGAAGCACGTGGTGTCCCGCACACATCCAGGGGAGCCCCGTTTCCGCCTCCTAGCTCGAGATGAGGGATCCTTTCCCTGTTTCGTAGGGAAAGAATTCCCGGCGTTCCCGTCGCATCTCAAAAGGAGGCGCTCTCCACAGGAAAGGCGAGAGGAACTCCAGGGTCGTGCCACCATTCCAAGAGTCCCCCAGATGTGTCAGTCCATTCCAGAGGAACCTGTTTTCCCTGCACTGCCTTGACGTTAAAGCCGAGGATCGACTCCCACCACGTGTGCACGTGGGACAGCCCTGTGGGAAAGCCTCGTGGGAAAGCCTCGTGGGAAAGACTCGAGGGAAAACCATAGATCCTTTGATCCACGCGGCGGACTGCGTGACACTGCTGCTACCGCTCTGGAGGAAAGCGCAAGTGCATGCCCGCATTCGAGACGAGGACTGACTCCCCTGGGGAGACTCCAGACGTACCCCAAATCCATGTCAGCACTGGAGAGGAATCCTCAGGTTCCGGCCCCGACTCCACACAAGGTCTTAGGCCCCGGCATCGACGGGAGAGGAATCCCGAGAGGCCCCCGAGGAACTCGAATGGGGACTGGCCTTTCATGAGGCCACCAGAGCGGGTCCCTGAGGTCCCCGTCGTAAGTCGAGAGCACCTGCCGCAACTCGAGAAAATCCAGGCGGTTTTGCCCTCTAGGCGAGATGAGGCCCATTTCCGCTGAGGCTTCTCGAGGCTAATCACGTCTAACCACTGGAACTTCCAAAGGGTCCTTCACACCCTTGCTGCAACTCAAGAAGTTCCCCGACATACCCGTCTCCACTCGAGAGGAAGCACGTGGTGTCCCGCACACATCCAGGGGAGCCCCGTTTCCGCCTCCTAGCTCGAGATGAGGGATCCTTTCCCTGTTTCGTAGGGAAAGAATTCCCGGCATTCCCGTCGCATCTCAAGAGGAGGCGCTCTCCACAGGAAAGGCGAGAGGAACTCCAGGGTCGCGCCACCATTCCAAGAGTCCCCCAGATGTGTCAGTCCATTCCAGAGGAACCTGTTTTCCCTGCACTGCCTTGACGTTCAAGCCGAGGATCGACTCCCACCACGTGTGCACTGGGACAGCCCTGTGGGAAAGCCTCGTGGGAAAGCCTCGTGGGAAAGACTCGAGGGAAAACCATAGATCCTTTGATCCACGCTGCGGATTGCGTGACACTGCTGCTACCGCTCTGGAGGAAAGCGCAAGTGCATGCCCGCATTCGAGACGAGGACTGACTCCCCTGGGGAGACTTCAGAAGTACCCCAAGATCCATGTCAGCACTGGAGAGGAATCCTCAGGTTTCGGCCCCGACTCCACACAAGGTCTTAGGCCCCGGCATCGACGGGAGAGGAATCCCGAGAGGCCCCCGAGGAACTCGCATGGGGACTGGCCTTTCCTGAGGCCACCAGAGCGGGTCCCTGAGGTCCCCGTCGTAAGTCGAGAGCACCTGCCGCAACTCGAGAAAATCCAGGCGGTTTTGCCCTCCAGGCGAGATGAGGCCCATTTCCGCTGAGGCTTCTCGAGGCTAATCATGTCTAACCACTGGAACTTCCAAAGGGTCCTTCACACCCTTGCTGCAACTCAAGAAGTTCCCCGACATACCCGTCTCCACTCGAGAGGAAGCACGTGGGTCCCGCACACATCCAGGGGAGCCCCGTTTCCGCCTCCTAGCTCGAGATGAGGGATCCTTTCCCTGTTTCGTAGGGAAAGAATTCCCGGCGTTCCCGTCGCATCTCAAGAGGAGGCGCTCTCCACAGGAAAGGCGAGAGGAACTCCAGGGTCATGCCACCATTCCAAGAGTCCCCCAGATGTGTCAGTCCATTCCAGAGGAACCTGTTTTCCCTGCACTGCCTTGACGTTCAAGCCGAGGATCGACTCCCACCACGTGTGCACGTGGGACAGCCCTGTGGGAAAGCCTCGTGGGAAAGCCTCGTGGGAAAGACTCGAGGGAAAACCATAGATCCTTTTATCCACGCGGCGGACTGCGTGACACTGCTGCTACCGCTCTGGAGGAAAGCGCAAGTGCATGCCCGCATTCGAGACGAGGACTGACTCCCCTGGGGAGACTCCAGACGTACCCCAAGATCCATGTCAGCACTGGAGAGGAATCCTCAGATTCCGGCCCCGAATCCACGCAAGGTCTTAGGCCCCGGCATCGACGGGAGAGGAATCCCGAGAGGCCCCCGAGGAACTCGCATGGGGACTGGCCTTTCCTGAGGCCACCAGAGCGGGTCCCTGATGTCCCCGTCGTAAGTCGAGAGCACCTTCCGCAACTCGAGAAAATCCAGGAGGTTTTGCCCTCCAGGCGAGATGACGCCCATTTCTGCTGAGGCTTCTCGAGGCCAATCACATCTAACCACTGGAACTTCCAAAGGTCCTTCACACCATTGCTGCAACTCAAGAAGTTCCCCGACATACCCGTCTCCACTCGAGAGGAAGCACGTGGGGTCCCTCACACATCCAGTGGAGCCCCGTTTCCGCCTCCTAGCTCGAGATGAGGGATCCTTTCCTTTTTCGTAGGGAAAGAATTCCCGGCGTTCCAGTCGCATCTCAAGAGGAGGCGCTCTCCACAGGAAAGGCGAGAGGAACTCCAGGGTCGTGACACCATTCCAAGAGTCCCCCAGATGTGTCAGTCCATTCCAGAGGAACCTGTTTTCCCTGAACTGCCTTGACGTTCAAGCCGAGGATCGACTCCCACCACGTGTGCACGTGGGACAGCCCTGTGGGAAAGCCTCGTGGGAAAGCCTCGTGGGAAAGACTCGAGGGAAAACCATAGATCCTTTGATCCTCGCGGCGGACTGCGTGACACTGCTGCTACTGCTCTGGAGGAAAGCGCAAGTGCATGCCCGCATTCGAGACGTGGACTGACTCCCCTGGGGAGACTCCAGACGTACCCCAAGATCCATGTCAGCACTGGATAGGAATCCTCAGGTTCCGGCCCCGACTCCACACAAGGTCTTAGGCCCCGGCATTGACGGGAGAGGAATCCCGAGACGCCCCCGAGGAACTCGCATGGGGACTGGCCTTTCCTGAGGCCACCAGAGCGGGTCCCTGAGGTCCCCGTCGTAAGTCGAGAGCACCTGCCGCAACTCGAGAAAATCCAGGAGGTTTTGCCCTCCAGGCGAGATGAGGCCCATTTCCGCTGAGGCTTCTCGAGGCTAATCACGTCTAACCACTGGAACTTCCAAAGGGTCCTTCACACCCTTGGTGCAACTCAAGAAGTTCCCCGACATACCCGTCTCCACTCGAGAGGAAGCACGTGGTGTCCCGCACACATCCAGGGGAGCCCCGTTTCCGCCTCCTAGCTCCAGATGAGGGATCCTTTCCCTGTTTCGTAGGGAAAGAATTCCCGGCGTTCCCGTCGCATCTCAAGAGGAGGCGCTCTCCACAGGAAAGGCGAGAGGAACTCCAGGGTCGTGACACCATTCCAAGAGTCCCCTAGATGTGTCAGTCCATTCCAGAGGAACCTGTTTTCCCTGAACTGCCTTGACGTTCAAGCCGAGGATCGACTCCCACCACGTGTGCACGTGGGACAGCCCTGTGGGAAAGCCTCGTGGGAAAGCCTCGTGGGAAAGACTCGAGGGAAAACCATAGATCCTTTGATCCACGCGGCGGACTGCGTGACACTGCTGCTACCGCTCTGGAGGAAAGCCCAAGTGCATGCCCGCATTCGAGACGACGACTGACTCCCCTGGGGAGACTCCAGAAGTACCCCAAGATCCATGTCAGCACTGGAGAGGAATCCTCAGGTTCCGGCCCCGACTCCACACAAGGTCTTAGGCCCCGGCATCAACGGGAGAGAAATCCCGAGACGCCCCCGAGGAACTCGCATGGGGACTGGCCTTTGCTGAGGCCACCAGAGCGGTTCCCTGAGGTCCCCGTCGTAAGTCGAGAGCACCTGCCGCAACTCGAGAAAATCCAGGAGGTTTTGCCCTCCAGGCGAGATGAGGCCCATTTCCGCTGAGGCTTCTCGAGGCCAATCACATCTAACCACTGGAACTTCCAAAGGGTCCTTCACACCATTGCTGCAACTCAAGAAGTTCCCCGACATACCCGTCTCCACTCGAGAGGAAGCACGTGGGGTCCCGCACACATCCAGGGGAGCCCCGTTTCCGCCTCCTAGCTCGAGATGAGGTATCCTTTCCCTGTTTCGTAGGGAAAGAATTCCCGGCGTTCTCGTCACATCTCAAGAGGAGGCGCTCTCCACAGGAAAGGCGAGAGGAACTCCAGGGTCGTGCCACCATTCCAAGAGTCCCCCAGATGTGTCAGTCCATTCCAGAGGAACCTGTTTTCCCTGCACTGCCTTGACGTTCAATCCGAGGATCGACTCCCACCACGTGTGCACGTGGGACAGCCCTGTGGGAAAGCCTCGTGGGAAAGCCTCGTGGAAAAGACTCGAGGGAAAACCATAGATCCTTTGATCCATTGGGCGGACTGCGTGACACTGCTGCTACCGCTCTGGTGGAAAGCGCAAGTGCATGCCCGCATTCGAGACGAGGACTGATTCCCCTGGGGAGACTCCAGAAGTACCCCAAGATCCATGTCAGCACTGAAGAGGAATCCTCAGGTTCAGGCCCCGACTCCACACAAGGTCTTAGGCCCCGGCATCGACGGGAGAGGAATCCCGAGAGGCCCCCGAGGAACTCGCATGGGGACTGGCCTTTCCTGAGGCCACCAGAGCGGGTCCCTGAGGTCCCCGTCGTAAGTCGAGAGCACCTGCCGCAACTCGCGAAAATCCAGGAGGTTTTGCCCTCCAGGCGAGATGAGGCCCATTTCTGCTGAGGCTTCTCGAGGCCAATCACATCTAACCACTGGAACTTCCAAAGGGTCCTTCACACCCTTGCTGCAACTCAAGAAGTTCCCCGACATACCCGTCTCCACTCGAGAGGAAGCACGTGGTGTCCCGCACACATCCAGGGGAGCCCCGTTTCCGCCTCCTAGCTCGAGATGAGGGATCCTTTCCCTGTTTCGTAGGGAAAGAATTCCCGGCGTTCCCGTCGCATCTCAAAAGGAGGCGCTCTCCACAGGAAAGGCGAGAGGAACTCCAGGGTCGTGCCACCATTCCAAGAGTCCCCCAGATGTGTCAGTCCATTCCAGAGGAACCTGTTTTCCCTGCACTGCCTTGACGTTCAATCCGAGGATCGACTCCCACCACGTGTGCACGTGGGACAGCCCTGTGGGAAAGCCTCGTGGGAAAGCCTCGTGGAAAAGACTCGAGGGAAAAACATAGATCCTTTGATCCATTGGGCGGACTGCGTGACACTGCTGCTACCGCTCTGGTGGAAAGCGCAAGTGCATGCCCGCATTCGAGACGAGGATTGATTCCCCTGGGGAGACTCCAGAAGTACCCCAAGATCCATGTCAGCACTGGAGAGGAATCCTCAGGTTCCGGCCCCGACTCCACACAAGGACTTAGGCCCCGGCATCGACGGGAGAGGAATCCCGAGAGGCCCCCGAGGAACTCGCATGGGGACTGGCCTTTCCTGAGGCCACCAGAGCGGGTCCCTGAGGTCCCCGTCGTAAGTCGAGAGCTCCTGCCGCAACTCTAGAAAATCCAGGAGGTTTTGCCCTCCAGGCGAGATGAGGCCCATTTCCGCTGAGGCTTCTCGAGGCCAATCACATCTAACCACTGGAACTTCCAAAGGGTCCTTCACACCCTTGCTGCAACTCAAGAAGTTCCCCGACATACCCGTCTCCACTCGAGAGGAAGCACGTGGTGTCCCGCACACATCCAGGGGAGCCCCTTTTCCGCCTCCTAGCTCGAGATGAGGGATCCTTTCCCTGTTTTAGGGAAAGAATTCCCGGCGTTCCCGTCGCATCTCAAGAGGAGGCGCTCTCCACAGGAAAGGCGAGAGGAACTCCAGGGTCGTGCCACCATTCCAAGAGTCCCCCAGATGTGTCAGTCCATTCCAGAGGAACCTGTTTTCCCTGCACTTCCTTGACGTTCAAGCCGAGGATCGACTCCCACCACGTGTGCACGTGGGACAGCCCTGTGGGAAAGCCTCGTGGGAAAGCCTCGTGGGAAAGACTCGAGGGAAAACCATAGATCCTTTGATCCACGCGGCGGACTGCGTGACACTGCTGCTACCGCTCTGGTGGAAAGCGCAAGTGCATGCCCGCATTCGAGACGAGGACTGACTCCCCTGGGGAGACTTCAGAAGTTCCCCAAGATCCATGTCAGCACTGGAGAGGAATCCTCAGGTTCCGGCCCCGACTCCACACAAGGTCTTAGGCCCCGGCATCGACGGGAGAGGAATCCCGAGAGGCCCCCGAGGAACTCGAATGGGGACTGGCCTTTCCTGAGGCCACCAGAGCGGGTCCCTGAGGTCCCCGTCGTAAGTCGAGAGCACCTGCCGCAACTCGAGAAAATCCAGGCGGTTTTGCCCTCTAGGCGAGATGAGGCCCATTTCCGCTGAGGCTTCTCGAGGCTAATCACGTCTAACCACTGGAACTTCCAAAGGGTCCTTCACACCCTTGCTGCAACTCAAGAAGTTCCCCGAGATACCCGTCTCCACTCGAGAGGAAGCACGTGGTGTCCCGCACACATCCAGGGGAGCCCCGTTTCCGCCTCCTAGCTCGAGATGAGGGATCCTTTCCCTGTTTCGTAGGGAAAGAATTCCCGGCATTCCCGTCGCATCTCAAGAGGAGGCGCTCTCCACAGGAAAGGCGAGAGGAACTCCAGGGTCGTGCCACCATTCCAAGAGTCCCCCAGATGTGTCAGTCCATTCCAGAGGAACCTGTTTTCCCTGCACTGCCTTGACGTTCAAGCCGAGGATCGACTCCCACCACGTGTGCACGTGGGACAGCCCTGTGGGAAAGCCTCGTGGGAAAGCCTCGTGGGAAAGACTCGAGGGAAAACTATAGATCCTTTGATCCACGCGGCGGACTGCGTGACACTGCTGCTACCGCTCTGGAGGAAAGCGCAAGTGCATGCCCGCATTCGAGACGAGGACTGACTCCCCTGGGGAGACTCCAGACGTACCCCAAATCCATGTCAGCACTGGAGAGGAATCCTCAGGTTCCGGCCCCGACTCCACACAAGGTCTTAGGCCCCGGCATCGACGGGAGAGGAATCCCGAGACGCCCCCGAGGAACTCGCATGGGGACTGGCCTTTCCTGAGGCCACCAGAGCGGGTCCCTGAGGTCCCCGTCGTAAGTCGAGAGCACCTGCCGCAACTCGAGAAAATCCAGGCGGTTTTGCCCTCTAGGCGAGATGAGGCCCATTTCCGCTGAGGCTTCTCGAGGCCAATCACATCTAACCACTGGAACTTTCAAAGGGTCCTTCACACCCTTGCTGCAACTCAAGAAGTTCCCCGACATACCCGTCTCCACTCGAGAGGAAGCACGTGGTGTCCCGCACACATCCAGGGGAGCCCCGTTTCCGCCTCCTAGCTCGAGATGAGGGATCCTTTCCCTGTTTCGTAGGGAAAGAATTCCCGGCATTCCCGTCGCATCTCAAGAGGAGGCGCTCTCCACAGGAAAGGCGAGAGGAACTCCAGGGTCGTGCCACCATTCCAAGAGTCCCCCAGATGTGTCAGTCCATTCCAGAGGAACCTGTTTTCCCTGCACTGCCTTGACGTTCAAGCCGAGGATCGACTCCCACCACGTGTGCACGTGGGACAGCCCTGTGGGAAAGCCTCGTGGGAAAGCCTCGTGGGAAAGACTCGAGGGAAAACCATAGATCCTTTGATCCACGCGGCGGACTGCGTGACACTGCTGCTACCGCTCTGGTGGAAAGCGCAAGTGCATGCCCGCATTCGAGACGAGGACTGACTCCCCTGGGGAGACTTCAGAAGTACCCCAAGATCCATGTCAGCACTGGAGAGGAATCCTCAGGTTCCGGCCCCGACTCCACACAAGGTCTTAGGCCCCGGCATCGACGGGAGAGGAATCCCGAGAGGCCCCCGAGGAACTCGCATGGGGACTGGCCTTTCCTGAGGCCACCAGAGCGGGTCCCTGAGGTCCCCGTCGTAAGTCGAGAGCACCTGCCGCAACTCGAGAAAATCCAGGCGGTTTTGCCCTCTAGGCGAGATGAGGCCCATTTCCGCTGAGGCTTCTCGAGGCTAATCACGTCTAACCACTGGAACTTCCAAAGGGTCCTTCACACCCTTGCTGCAACTCAAGAAGTTCCCCGACATACCCGTCTCCACTCGAGAGGAAGCACGTGGTGTCCCGCACACATCCAGGGGAGCCCCGTTTCCGCCTCCTAGCTCGAGATGAGGGATCCTTTCCCTGTTTCGTAGGGAAAGAATTCCCGGCGTTCCCGTCGCATCTCAAGAGGAGGCGCTCTCCACAGGAAAGGCGAGAGGAACTCCAGGGTCGCGCCACCATTCCAAGAGTCCCCCAGATGTGTCAGTCCATTCCAGAGGAACCTGTTTTCCCTGCACTGCCTTGACGTTCAAGCCGAGGATCGACTCCCACCACGTGTGCACTGGGATAGCCCTGTGGGAAAGCCTCGTGGGAAAGCCTCGTGGGAAAGACTCGAGGGAAAACCATAGATCCTTTGATCCACGCGGCGGATTGCGTGACACTGCTGCTACCGCTCTGGAGGAAAGCGCAAGTGCATGCCCGCATTCGAGACGAGGACTGACTCCCCTGGGGAGACTTCAGAAGTACCCCAAGATCCATGTCAGCACTGGAGAGGAATCCTCAGGTTTCGGCCCCGACTCCACACAAGGTCTTAGGCCCCGGCATCGACGGGAGAGGAATCCCGAGAGGCCCCCGAGGAACTCGCATGGGGACTGGCCTTTCCTGAGGCCACCAGAGCGGGTCCCTGAGGTCCCCGTCGTAAGTCGAGAGCACCTGCCGCAACTCGAGAAAATCCAGGCGGTTTTGCCCTCCAGGCGAGATGAGGCCCATTTCCGCTGAGGCTTCTCGAGGTTAATCATGTCTAACCACTGGAACTTCCAAAGGGTCCTTCACACCCTTGCTGCAACTCAAGAAGTTCCCCGACATACCCGTCTCCACTCGAGAGGAAGCGCGTGGTGTCCCGCACACATCCAGGGGAGCCCCGTTTCCGCCTCCTGGCTCGAGATGAGGGATCCTTTCCCTGTTTCGTAGGGAAAGAATTCCCGGCATTCCCGTCGCATCTCAAGAGGAGGCGCTCTCCACAGGAAAGGCGAGAGGAACTCCAGGGTCGTGCCACCATTCCAAGAGTCCCCCAGATATGTCAGTCCATTCCAGAGGAACCTGTTTTCCCTGCACTGCCTTGACGTTCAAGCCGAGGATCGACTCCCACCACGTGTGCACGTGGGACAGCCCTGTGGGAAAGCCTCGTGGGAAAGCCTCGTGGGAAAGACTCGAGGGAAAACCATAGATCCTTTGATCCACGCGGCGGACTGCGTGACACTGCTGCTACCGCTCTGGAGGAAAGCGCAAGTGCATGCCCGCATTCGAGACGAGGACTGACTCCCCTGGGGAGACTCCAGACGTACCCCAAGATCCATGTCAGCACTGGAGAGGAATCCTCAGGTTCCGGCCCCGACTCCACACAAGGTCTAAGGCCCCGGCATCGACGGGAGAGGAATCCTGAGACGCCCCCGAGGAACTCGCATGGGGACTGGCCTTTCCTGAGGCCACCAGAGCGGGTCCCTGAGGTCCCCGTCGTAAGTCGAGAGCACCTGCCGCAACTCGAGAAAATCCAGGAGGTTTTGCCCTCCAGGCGAGATGAGGCCCATTTCCGCTGAGGCTTCTCGAGGCTAATCACGTCTAACCACTGGAACTTCCAAAGGGTCCTTCACACCCTTGCTGCAACTCAAGAAGTTCCCCGAAATACCCGTCTCCACTCGAGAGGAAGCACGTGGTGTCCCGCCCACATACAGGGGAGCTCCGTTTCCGACTCCTAGCTCGAGATGAGGGATCCTTTCCCTGTTTCATAGGGAAAGAATTCCCGGCGTTCCCGGCGCATCTCAAGAGGAGGCGCTCTCCACAGGAAAGGCGAGAGGAACTCCAGGGTCGTGCCACCATTCCAAGAGTCCCCCAGATGTGTCAGTCCATTCCAGAGGTACCTGTTTTCCCTGCACTGCCTTGACGTTCAAGACAAGGATCGACTCCCACCACGTGTGCACGTGGGACAGCCCTGTGGGAAAGCCTTGTGGGAAAGCCTCGTGGAAAAAACTCGAGGGAAAACCATAGATCCTTTGATCCACGCGGCGGACTGCGTGACACTGCTGCTACCGCTCTGGAGGAAAGCGCAAGTGCATGCCCGCATTCGAGACGAGGACTGACTCCCCTGGGGAGACTCCAGAAGTACCCCAAGATCCATGTCAGCACTGGAGAGGAATCCTCAGGTTCCGGCCCCCATTCCACACAAGGTCTTAGGCCCCGGCATCAACGGGAGAGAAATCCCGAGACGCCCCCGAGGAACTCGCATGGGGACTGGCCTTTCCTGAGGCCACCAGAGCGGGTCCCTGAGGTCCCCGTCGTAAGTCGAGAGCACCTGCCGCAACTCGAGAAAATCCAGGAGGTTTTGCCCTCCAGGCGAGATGAGGCCCATTTCCGCTGAGGCTTCTCGAGGCCAATCACGTCTAACCACTGGAACTTCCAAAGGGTCCTTCACACCATTGCTGCAACTCAAGAAGTTCCCCGACATACCCGTCTCCACTCGAGAGGAAGCACGTGGTGTCCCGCACACATCCAGGGGAGCCCCGTTTCCGCCTCCTAGCTCGAGATGAGGGATCCTTTCCCTGTTTCGTAGGGAAAGAATTCCCGGCGTTCCCGTCGCATCTCAAGAGGAGGCGCTCTCCACAGGAAAGGCGAGAGGAACTCCAGGGTCGTGCCACCATTCCAAGAGTCCCCCAGATGTGTCAGTCCTTTCCAGAGGAACCTGTTTTCCCTGCACTGCCTTGACGTTCAAGCCGAGGATCGACTCCCACCACGTGTGCACGTGGGACAGCCCTGTGGGAAAGCCTCGTGGGAAAGCCTCGTGGAAAAGACTGGAGGGAAAACCATAGATCCTTTGATCCACGCGGCGGACTGCGTGACACTGCTGCTACCGCTCTGGAGGAAAGCGCAAGTGCATGCCCGCATTCGAGACGAGGACTGACTCCCCTGGGGAGACTCCAGAAATACCCCAAGATCCATGTCAGTACTGGAGAGTAATCCTCAGGTTCCGGCCCCGACTCCACACAAGGTCTTAGGCCCCGGCATCGACGGGAGAGGAATCCCGAGAGGCCCCCGAGGAACTCGCATGGGGACTGGCCTTTGCTGAGGCCACCAGAGCGGTTCCCTGAGGTCCCCGTCGTAAGTCGAGAGTACCTGCCGCAACTCGAGAAAATCCAGGAGGTTTTGCCCTCCAGGCGAGATGAGGCCCATTTCCGCTGAGGCTTCTCGAGGCCAATCACATCTAACCACTGGACCTTCCAAAGGGTCCTTCACACCCTTGCTGCAACTCAAGAAGTTCCCCGACATACCCGTCTCCACTCGAGAGGAAGCACGTGGGTCCCGCACACCTCCAGGGGAGCCCCGTTTCCGCCTCCTTGCTCCAGATGAGGGATCCTTTCCCTGTTTCGAAGGGAAAGAATTCCCGGCGTTCCCGTCGCATCTCAAGAGGAGGCGCTCTCCACAGGAAAGGCGAGAGGAACTCCAGGGTCGTGCCACCATTCCAAGAGTCACCCAGATGTGTAAGTCCATTCCAGAGGAACCTATTTTCCCTGCACTGCCTTGACGTTCAAGCCGAGGATCGACTCCCACCACGTGTGCACGTGGGACAGCCCTGTGGGAAAGCCTCGTGGGAAAGCCTCGTCGGAAAGACTCGAGGGAAAACCATAGATCCTTTGATCCACACGGCGGACTGCGTGACACTACTGCTACCGCTTTGGAGGAAAGCGCAAGTGCATGCCCGCATTCGAGACGAGGACTGACTCCCCTGGGGAGACTCCAGAAGTACCCCAAGATCCATGTCAGCACTGGAGAGGAATCCTCAGGTTCCGGCCCCGACTCCACACAAGGTCTTAGTCCCCGGCATCGACGGGAGAGGAATCCCGAGAGGCCCCCGAGGAACTCGCATGGGGACTGGCCTTTCCTGAGGCCACCAGAGCGGTTCCCTGAGGTCCCCGTCGTAAGTCGAGAGCACCTGCCGCAACTCGAGAAAATCCAGGAGGTTTTGCCCTACAGGCGAGATGAGGCCCATTTCCGCTGAGGCTTCTCGAGGCCAATCACATCTAACCACTGGAACTTCCAAAGGGTCCTTCACACCATTGCTGCAACTCAAGAAGTTCCCCGACATACCAGTCTCCACTCGAGAGGAAGCACGTGGGTTCCCGCACACATCCAGGGGAGCCCCGTTTTCGCCTCCTAGCTCGAGATGAGGGATCCTTTCCCTGTTTCGTAGGAAAGAATTCCCGGCGTTCCCGGCGCATCTCAAGAGGAGGCGCTCTCCACAGGAAATGCGAGAAGAACTCCAGGGTCGTGACACCATTCCAAGAGTCCCCCAGATGTGTCAGTCCATTCCAGAGGAACCTGTTTTCCCTGCACTGCCTTGACGTTCAAGCCGAGGATCGACTCCCACCACGTGTGCACGTGGGACAGCCCTGTGGGAAAGCCTTGTGGGAAAGCCTCGTGGGAAAGACTCGAGGGAAAACCATAGATCCTTTGATCCACGCGGGGAATGCGTGACACTGCTGCTACCGCTCTGGAGGAAAGCGCAATGCATGCACGCAAACGAGACGAAGACTGACTCCCCTGGGGAGACTCCAGAAGTACCCCAAGATCCATGTCAGCACGGGAGAGGAATCCTCAGGTTCCGGCCCCGACTCCACACAAGGTCTTAGGCCCCGGCATCGACGGGAGAGGAATCCCGAGAGGCCCCGAGGAACTCGCATGGGGACTGGCCTTTCCTGAGGCCACCAGAGCGGGTCCCTGAGGTCCCCGTCGTAAGTCGAGAGCACCTGCCGCAACTCGAGAAAATCCAGGAGGTTTTGCCCTCCAGGCGAGATGAGGCCCATTTCCGCTGAGGCTTCTCGAGGCCAATCACATCTAACCACTGGAACTTCCAAAGGGTCCTTCACACCCTTGCTGCAACTCAAGAAGTTCCCCGACATACCCGTCTCCACTCGAGAGGAAGCACGTGCGTCCCGCACACATCCAGGGGAGCCCCGTTTCCACCTCCTAGCTCGAGATGAGGGATCCTTTCCCTGTTTCGTAGGGAAAGAATTCCCGGCGTTCCCGTCGCATCTCAAGAGGAGGCGCTCTCCACAGGAAAGGCGAGAGGAACTCCAGGGTCATGCCACCATTCCAAGAGTCCCCCAGATGTGTCAGTCCATTCCAGAGGAACCTGTTTTCCCTGCACTGCCTTGACGTTCAAGCCGAGGATCGACTCCCACCACGTGTGCACGTGGGACAGCCCTGTGGGAAAGCCTCGCGGGAAAGCCTCGTGGGAAAGACTCGAGGGAAAACCATAGATCCTTTGATCCACGCGGGGAATGCGTGACACTGCTGCTACCGCTCTGGAGGAAAGCGCAATGCATGCCCGCAAACGAGACGAGGACTGACTCCCCTGGGGAGACTCCAGAAGTACCCCAAGATCCATGTCAGCACTGGAGAGGAATCCTCAGGTTCCGGCCCCGACTCCAGACAAGGTCTTAGGCCCCGGCATCGACGGGAGAGGAATCCCGAGAGGCCCCCGAGGAACTCGCATGGGGACTGGCCTTTCCTGAGGCCACCAGAGCGGGTCCCTGAGGTCCCCGTCGTAAGTCGAGAGCACCTGCTACAACTCGAGAAAATCCAGGAGGTTTTGCCCTCCAGGCGAGATGAGGCCCATTTCCGCTGAGGCTTCTCGAGGCCAATCACATCTAACCACTGGAACTTCCAAAGGGTCCTTCACACCCTTGCTGCAACTCAATAAGTTCCCCAACATACCCGTCTCCACTCGAGAGGAAGCACGTGGTGTCCCGCACACATCCAGGGGAGCCCCGTTTCCGCCTCCTAGCTCGAGATGAGGGATCCTTTCCCTGTTTCGTAGGGAAAGAATTCCCGGCGTTCCCGTCGCATCTCAAGAGGAGGCGCTCTTCTCAGGAAAGGCGAGAGGAACTCCAGGGTCATGCCACCATTCCAAGAGTCCCCCAGATGTGTCAGTCCATTCCAGAGGAACCTGTTTTCCCTGCACTGCCTTGACGTTCAAGCCGAGGATCGACTCCCACCACGTGTGCACGTGGGACAGCCCTGTGGGAAAGCCTCGTGGAAAGCCTCGTGGGAAAGACTCGAGGGAAAACCATAGATCCTTTGATCCATAGGGTGGACTGCGTGACACTGCTGCTACCGCTCTGGAGGAAAGCGCAAGTGCATGCCCGCATTCGAGACGAGGACTGACTCCCCTGGGGAGACTCCAGAAGTACCCCAAGATCCATGTCAGCACTGGAGCGGAATCCTCAGGTTCCGGCCCCGACTCCACACAAGGTCTTAGGCCCCGGCATCGACGGGAGAGGAATCCCGAGAGGCCCCCGAGGAACTCGCATGGGGACTGGCCTTTCCTGAGGCCACCAGAGCGGGTCCCTGAGGTCCCCGTCGTAAGTCGAGAGCACCTGCCGCAACTCGAGAAAATCCAGGAGGTTTTGCCCTCCAGGCGAGATGAGGCCCATTTCCGCTGAGGCTTCTCGAGGCCAATCACGTCTAACCACTGGAACTTCCAAAGGGTCCTTCACACCCTTGCTGCAACTCAAGAAGTTCCCCGACATGCCCGTCTCCACTCGAGAGGAAGCACGTGGTGTCCCGCACACATCCAGGGGAGCCCCGTTTCCGCCTCCTAGCTCGAGATGAGGGATCCTTTCCCTGTTTCGTAGGGAAAGAATTCCCGGCGTTCCCGTCGCATCTCAAGAGGAGGCGCTCTCCACAGGAAAGGCGAGAGGAACTCCAGGGTCGTGCCACCATTCCAAGAGTCCCCCAGATGTGTCAGTCCATTCCAGAGGAACCTGTTTTCCCTGCACTGCCTTGACGTTCAAGCCGAGGATCGACTCCCACCACGTGTGCACGTGGGACAGCCCTGTGGGAAAGCCTCGTGGGAAAGCCTCGTGGGAAAGACTCGAGGGAAAACCATAGATCCTTTGATCCACGCGGCGGACTGCGTGACACTGCTGCTACCGCTCTGAAGGAAAGCACAAGTGCATGCCCGCATTCGAGACGAGGACTGACTACCCTGGGGAGACTCCAGAAGTACCCCAAGATCCATGTCAGCACTGGAGAGGAATCCTCAGGTTCCGGCCCCAACTCCACACAAGGTCTTAGGCCCCGGCATCGACGGGAGAGGAATCCCGAGAGGCCCCCGAGGAACTCGCATGGGGACTGGCCTTTCGTGAGGCCACCAGAGCGGTTCCCTGAGGTCCCCGTCGTAAGTCGAGAGCACCTGCCGCAACTCGAGAAAATCCAGGAGGTTTTGCCCTCCAGGCGAGATGAGGCCCATTTCCGCTGAGGCTTCTCGAGGCCAATGACGTCTAACCACTGGAACTTCCAAATGGTCCTTCACACCCTTGCTGCAACTCAAGAAGTTCCCCGACATACCCGTCTCCACTCGAGAGGAAGCATGTGGTGTCCCGCACACATCCAGGGATAGCCCCGTTTCCGCCTCCTAGCTCGAGATGAGGGATCCTTTCCCTGTTTCGTAGGGAAAGAATTCCCGGCGTTCCCGTCGCATCTCAAGAGGAGGCGCTCTCCACAGGAAAGGCGAGAGGAACTCCAGGGTCGTGCCACCATTCCAAGAGTCCCCCAGATGTGTCAGTCCATTCCAGAGGAACCTGTTTTCCCTGCACTGCCTTGACGTTCAAGCCGAGGATCGACTCCCACCACGTGTGCAGGTGGGACAGCCCTGTGGGAAAGCCTCGTGGGAAAGCCTCGTGGGAAAGACTCGAGGGAAAACCATAGATCCTTTGATCCACGCGGCGGACTGCGTGACACTGCTGCTACCGCTCTGGAGGAAAGCACAAGTGCATGGCCGCATTCGAGACGAGGACTGACTCCCCTGGGGAGACTCCAGAAGTACCCCAAGATCCATGTCAGCACGGGAGAGGAATCCTCAGGTTGCGGCCCCGACTCCACACAAGGTCTTAGGCCCCGGCATCGACGGGAGAGGAATCCCGAGAGGCCCCGAGGAACTCGCATGGGGACTGGCCTTTCCTGAGGCCACCAGAGCGGGTCCCTGAGGTCCCCGTCGTAAGTCGAGAGCACCTGCCGCAACTCGAGAAAATCCAGGAGGTTTTGCCCTCCAGGCGAGATGAGGCCCATTTCCGCTGAGGCTTCTCGAGGCCAATCACATTTAACCACTGGAACTTCCAAAGGGTCCTTCACACCCTTGCTGCAACTCAAGAAGTTCCCCGACATACCCGTCTCCACTCGAGAGGAAGCACGTGCGTCCCGCACACATCCAGGGGAGCCCCGTTTCCACCTCCTAGCTCGAGATGAGGGATCCTTTCCCTGTTTCGTAGGGAAAGAATTCCCGGCGTTCCCGTCGCATCTCAAGAGGAGGCGCTCTCCACAGGAAAGGCGAGAGGAACTCCAGGGTCGTGCCACCATTCCAAGAGTCCCCCAGATGTGTCAGTCCATTCCAGAGGAACCTGTTTTCCCTGCACTGCCTTGACGTTCAAGCCGAGGATCGACTCCCACCACGTGTGAACGTGGGACAGCCCTGTGGGAAAGCCTCGCGGGAAAGCCTCGTGGGAAAGACTCGAGGGAAAACCATAGATCCTTTGATCCACGCGGGGAATGCGTGACACTGCTGCTACCGCTCTGGAGGAAAGCGCAATGCATGCCCGCAAACGAGACGAGGACTGACTCCCCTGGGGAGACTCCAGAAGTACCCCAATATCCATGTCAGCACTGGAGCGGAATCCTCAGGTTCCGGCCCCGACTCCACACAAGGTCTTAGGCCCCGGCATCGACGGGAGAGGAATCCCGAGAGGCCCCCGAGGAACTCGCATGGGGACTGGCCTTTCCTGAGGCCACCAGAGCGGGTCCCTGAGGTCCCCGTCGTAAGTCGAGAGCACCTGCCGCAACTCGAGAATATCCAGGAGGTTTTGCCCTCCAGGCGAGATGAGGCCCATTTCCGCTGAGGCTTCTCGAGGCCAATCACGTCTAACCACTGGAACTTCCAAAGGGTCCTTCACACCCTTGCTGCAACTCAAGAAGTTCCCCGACATGCCCGTCTCCACTCGAGAGGAAGCACGTGGTGTCCCGCACACATCCAGGGGAGCCCCGTTTCCGCCTCCTAGCTCGAGATGAGGGATCCTTTCCCTGTTTCGTAGGGAAAGAATTCCCGGCGTTCCCGTCGCATCTCAAGAGGAGGCGCTCTCCACAGGAAAGGCGAGAGGAACTCCAGGGTCGTGCCACCATTCCAAGAGTCCCCCAGATGTGTCAGTCCATTCCAGAGGAACCTGTTTTCCCTGCACTGCCTTGACGTTCAAGCCGAGGATCGACTCCCACCACGTGTGCACGTGGGACAGCCCTGTGGGAAAGCCTCGTGGGAAAGCCTCGTGGGAAAGACTCGAGGGAAAACCATAGATCCTTTGATCCACGCGGCGGACTGCGTGACACTGCTGCTACCGCTCTGAAGGAAAGCACAAGTGCATGCCCGCATTCGAGACGAGGACTGACTACCCTGGGGAGACTCCAGAAGTACCCCAAGATCCATGTCAGCACTGGAGAGGAATCCTCAGGTTCCGGCCCCAACTCCACACAAGGTCTTAGGCCCCGGCATCGACGGGAGAGGAATCCCGAGAGGCCCCCGAGGAACTCGCATGGGGACTGGCCTTTCCTGAGGCCACCAGAGCGGTTCCCTGAGGTCCCCGTCGTAAGTCGAGAGCACCTGCCGCAACTCGAGAAAATCCAGGAGGTTTTGCCCTCCAGGCGAGATGAGGCCCATTTCCGCTGAGGCTTCTCGAGGCCAATCACGTCTAACCACTGGAACTTCCAAATGGTCCTTCACACCCTTGCTGCAACTCAAGAAGTTCCCCGACATACCCGTCTCCACTCGAGAGGAAGCATGTGGTGTCCCGCACACATCCAGGGATAGCCCCGTTTCCGCCTCCTAGCTCGAGATGAGGGATCCTTTCCCTGTTTCGTAGGGAAAGAATTCCCGGCGTTCCCGTCGCATCTCAAGAGGAGGCGCTCTCCACAGGAAAGGCGAGAGGAACTCCAGGGTCGTGCCACCATTCCAAGAGTCCCCCAGATGTGTCAGTCCATTCCAGAGGAACCTGTTTTCCCTGCACTGCCTTGACGTTCAAGCCGAGGCTCGACTCCCACCACGTGTGCACGTGGGACAGCCCTGTGGGAAAGCCTCGTGGGAAAGCCTCGTGGGAAAGACTCGAGGGAAAACCATAGATCCTTTGATCCACGCGGCGGACTGCGTGACACTGCTGCTACCGCTCTGAAGGAAAGCACAAGTGCATGCCCGCATTCGAGACGAGGACTGACTACCCTGGGGAGACTCCAGAAGTACCCCAAGATCCATGTCAGCACTGGAGAGGAATCCTCAGGTTCCGGCCCCAACTCCACACAAGGTCTTAGGCCCCGGCATCGACGGGAGAGGAATCCCGAGAGGCCCCCGAGGAACTCGCATGGGGACTGGCCTTTCCTGAGGCCACCAGAGCGGTTCCCTGAGGTCCCCGTCGTAAGTCGAGAGCACCTGCCGCAACTCGAGAAAATCCAGGAGGTTTTGCCCTCCAGGCGAGATGAGGCCCATTTCCGCTGAGGCTTCTCGAGGCCAATGACGTCTAACCACTGGAACTTCCAAATGGTCCTTCACACCCTTGCTGCAACTCAAGAAGTTCCCCGACATACCCGTCTCCACTCGAGAGGAAGCATGTGGTGTCCCGCACACATCCAGGGATAGCCCCGTTTCCGCCTCCTAGCTCGAGATGAGGGATCCTTTCCCTGTTTCGTAGGGAAAGAATTCCCGGCGTTCCCGTCGCATCTCAAGAGGAGGCGCTCTCCACAGGAAAGGCGAGAGGAACTCCAGGGTCGTGCCACCATTCCAAGAGTCCCCCAGATGTGTCAGTCCATTCCAGAGGAACCTGTTTTCCCTGCACTGCCTTGACGTTCAAGCCGAGGATCGACTCCCACCACGTGTGCAGGTGGGACAGCCCTGTGGGAAAGCCTCGTGGGAAAGCCTCGTGGGAAAGACTCGAGGGAAAACCATAGATCCTTTGATCCACGCGGCGGACTGCGTGACACTGCTGCTACCGCTCTGGAGGAAAGCACAAGTGCATGGCCGCATTCGAGACGAGGACTGACTCCCCTGGGGAGACTCCAGAAGTACCCCAAGATCCATGTCAGCACGGGAGAGGAATCCTCAGGTTCCGGCCCCGACTCCACACAAGGTCTTAGGCCCCGGCATCGACGGGAGAGGAATCCCGAGAGGCCCCGAGGAACTCGCATGGGGACTGGCCTTTCCTGAGGCCACCAGAGCGGGTCCCTGAGGTCCCCGTCGTAAGTCGAGAGCACCTGCCGCAACTCGAGAAAATCCAGGAGGTTTTGCCCTCCAGGCGAGATGAGGCCCATTTCCGCTGAGGCTTCTCGAGGCCAATCACATTTAACCACTGGAACTTCCAAAGGGTCCTTCACACCCTTGCTGCAACTCAAGAAGTTCCCCGACATACCCGTCTCCACTCGAGAGGAAGCACGTGCGTCCCGCACACATCCAGGGGAGCCCCGTTTCCACCTCCTAGCTCGAGATGAGGGATCCTTTCCCTGTTTCGTAGGGAAAGAATTCCCGGCGTTCCCGTCGCATCTCAAGAGGAGGCGCTCTCCACAGGAAAGGCGAGAGGAACTCCAGGGTCATGCCACCATTCCAAGAGTCCCCCAGGTGTGTCAGTCCATTCCAGAGGAACCTGTTTTCCCTGCACTGCCTTGACGTTCAAGCCGAGGATCGACTCCCACCACGTGTGAACGTGGGACAGCCCTGTGGGAAAGCCTCGCGGGAAAGCCTCGTGGGAAAGACTCGAGGGAAAACCATAGATCCTTTGATCCACGCGGGGAATGCGTGACACTGCTGCTACCGCTCTGGAGGAAAGCGCAATGCATGCCCGCAAACGAGACGAGGACTGACTCCCCTGGGGAGACTCCAGAAGTACCCCAATATCCATGTCAGCACTGGAGCGGAATCCTCAGGTTCCGGCCCCGACTCCACACAAGGTCTTAGGCCCCGGCATCGACGGGAGAGGAATCCCGAGAGGCCCCCGAGGAACTCGCATGGGGACTGGCCTTTCCTGAGGCCACCAGAGCGGGTCCCTGAGGTCCCCGTCGTAAGTCGAGAGCACCTGCCGCAACTCGAGAATATCCAGGAGGTTTTGCCCTCCAGGCGAGATGAGGCCCATTTCCGCTGAGGCTTCTCGAGGCCAATCACGTCTAACCACTGGAACTTCCAAAGGGTCCTTCACACCCTTGCTGCAACTCAAGAAGTTCCCCGACATGCCCGTCTCCACTCGAGAGGAAGCACGTGGTGTCCCGCACACATCCAGGGGAGCCCCGTTTCCGCCTCCTAGCTCGAGATGAGGGATCCTTTCCCTGTTTCGTAGGGAAAGAATTCCCGGCGTTCCCGTCGCATCTCAAGAGGAGGCGCTCTCCACAGGAAAGGCGAGAGGAACTCCAGGGTCGTGCCACCATTCCAAGAGTCCCCCAGATGTGTCAGTCCATTCCAGAGGAACCTGTTTTCCCTGCACTGCCTTGACGTTCAAGCCGAGGATCGACTCCCACCACGTGTGCACGTGGGACAGCCCTGTGGGAAAGCCTCGTGGGAAAGCCTCGTGGGAAAGACTCGAGGGAAAACCATAGATCCTTTGATCCACGCGGCGGACTGCGTGACACTGCTGCTACCGCTCTGAAGGAAAGCACAAGTGCATGCCCGCATTCGAGACGAGGACTGACTACCCTGGGGAGACTCCAGAAGTACCCCAAGATCCATGTCAGCACTGGAGAGGAATCCTCAGGTTCCGGCCCCAACTCCACACAAGGTCTTAGGCCCCGGCATCGACGGGAGAGGAATCCCGAGAGGCCCCCGAGGAACTCGCATGGGGACTGGCCTTTCCTGAGGCCACCAGAGCGGTTCCCTGAGGTCCCCGTCGTAAGTCGAGAGCACCTGCCGCAACTCGAGAAAATCCAGGAGGTTTTGCCCTCCAGGCGAGATGAGGCCCATTTCCGCTGAGGCTTCTCGAGGCCAATCACGTCTAACCACTGGAACTTCCAAATGGTCCTTCACACCCTTGCTGCAACTCAAGAAGTTCCCCGACATACCCGTCTCCACTCGAGAGGAAGCATGTGGTGTCCCGCACACATCCAGGGATAGCCCCGTTTCCGCCTCCTAGCTCGAGATGAGGGATCCTTTCCCTGTTTCGTAGGGAAAGAATTCCCGGCGTTCCCGTCGCATCTCAAGAGGAGGCGCTCTCCACAGGAAAGGCGAGAGGAACTCCAGGGTCGTGCCACCATTCCAAGAGTCCCCCAGATGTGTCAGTCCATTCCAGAGGAACCTGTTTTCCCTGCACTGCCTTGACGTTCAAGCCGAGGATCGACTCCCACCACGTGTGCAGGTGGGACAGCCCTGTGGGAAAGCCTCGTGGGAAAGCCTCGTGGGAAAGACTCGAGGGAAAACCATAGATCCTTTGATCCACGCGGCGGACTGCGTGACACTGCTGCTACCGCTCTGGAGGAAAGCACAAGTGCATGGCCGCATTCGAGACGAGGACTGACTCCCCTGGGGAGACTCCAGAAGTACCCCAAGATCCATGTCAGCACGGGAGAGGAATCCTCAGGTTCCGGCCCCGACTCCACACAAGGTCTTAGGCCCCGGCATCGACGGGAGAGGAATCCCGAGAGGCCCCGAGGAACTCGCATGGGGACTGGCCTTTCCTGAGGCCACCAGAGCGGGTCCCTGAGGTCCCCGTCGTAAGTCGAGAGCACCTGCCGCAACTCGAGAAAATCCAGGAGGTTTTGCCCTCCAGGCGAGATGAGGCCCATTTCCGCTGAGGCTTCTCGAGGCCAATCACATCTAACCACTGGAACTTCCAAAGGGTCCTTCACACCCTTGCTGCAACTCAAGAAGTTCCCCGACATACCCGTCTGCACACGAGAGGAAGCACGTGGTGTCCCGCACACATCCAGGGGAGCCCCGTTTCCGCCTCCTAGCTCGAGATGAGGGATCCTTTCCCTGTTTCGTAGGGAAAGAATTCCCGGCGTTCCCGTCGCATCTCAAGAGGAGGCGCTCTCCACAGGAAAGGCGAGAGGAACTCCAGGGTCGTGACACCATTCCAAGAGTCCCCCAGATGTGTCAGTCCATTCCAGAGGAACCTGTTTTCCCTGCACTGCCTTGACGTTCAAGCCGAGGATCGACTCCCACCACGTGTGCACGTGGGACAGCCCTGTGGGAAAGCCTCGTGGGAAAGCCTCGTGGGAAAGACTCGAGGGAAAACCATAGATCCTTTGATCCACGCGGCGGACTGCGTGACACTGCTGCTACCGCTCTGGAGGAAAGCGCAAGTGCATGCCCGCATTCGAGACGAGGACTGACTCCCCTGGGGAGACTCCAGAAGTACCCCAAGATCCATGTCAGCCCTGGAGAGGAATCCTCAGGTTCCGGCCCCGACTCCACACAAGGTCTTAGGCCCTGGCATCGACGGGAGAGGAATCCCGAGAGGCCCCCGAGGAACTCGCATGGGGACTGGCCTTTCCTGAGGCCACCAGAGCGGTTCCTGAGGTCCCCGTCGTAAGTCGAGAGCACCTGCCGCAACTCGAGAAAATCCAGGAGGTTTTGCCCTTCAGGCGAGATGAGGCCCATTTCCGCTGAGGCGTCTCGAGGCCAATCACATCTAACCACCTGAACTTCCAAAGGGTCCTTCACACCATTGCTGCAACTCAAGAAGTTCCCCGACGTACCCGTCTCCACTCGAGAAGAAGCACGTGGGGTCCCTCACACATCCAGGGGAGCCCCGATTCCGCCTCCTAGCTCGAGATGAGGGATCTTTCCCTGTTTCGTAGGGAAAGAATTCCCGGCGTTCCCGTCGCATCTCAAGAGGAGGCGCTCTCCACAGGAAAGGCGAGAGGAACTCCAGGGTCGTGACACCATTCCAAGAGTCCCCCAGATGTGTCAGTCCATTCCAGAGGAACCTGTTTTCCCTGCACTGCCTTGACGTTCAAGCCGAGGATCGACTCCCACCACGTGTGCACGTGGGACAGCCCTGTGGGAAAGCCTCGTGGGAAAGCCTCGTGGGAAAGACTCGAGGGAAAACCATAGATCCTTTGATCCACGCGGCGGACTGCGTGACACTGCTGCTACCGCTCTGGAGGAAAGCGCAAGTGCATGCCCGCATTCGAGACGAGGACTGACTCCCCTGGGGAGACTCCAGAAGTACCCCAAGATCCATGTCAGCACTGGAGAGGAATCCTCAGGTTCCGGCCCCGACTCCACACATGGTCTTAGGCCCCGGCATCGAAGGGAGAGGAATCCCGAGAGGCCCCCGAGGAACTCGCATGGAGACTGTCCTTTCCTGAGGCCACCAGAGCGGGTCCCTGAGGTCCCCGTCATAAGTCGAGAGCACCTGCCGCAACTCAAGAAAATCCAGGAGGTTTTGCCCTCCAGGCGAGATGAGGCCCATTTCCGCTGAGGCTTATCGAGGCCAATCACATCTAACCACTGGAACTTCCAAAGGGTCCTTCTCACCATTGCTGCAACTCAAGAAGTTCCCCGACATACCCGTCTCCACTCGAGAGGAAGCACGTGGTGTCCCGCACACATACAGGGGTGCCCCGTTTCTGCCTCCTAGCTCGAGATGAGGAATCCTTTCCCTGTTTGGTAGAGAAAGAATTCCCGGCGTTCCCGTCGCATCTCAAGAGGAGGCCCTCTCCACAGGAAAGGCGAGAAGAACTCCAGGGTCGTGCCACCATTCCAAGAATCCCACAGATGTGTCAGTCCATTCCAGAGGAACCTGTTTTCCCTGCACTGCCTTGACGTTCAAGCCGAGGATCGACTCCCACCACGTGTGCACGTGGGACAGCCCTGTGGGAAAGCCTCGTGGGAAAGCCTCGTGGGAAAGACTCGAGGGAAAACCATAGATCCTTTGATCCACGCGGCGGACTGCGTGACACTGCTGCTACCGCTCTGGAGGAAAGCGCAAGTGAATGCCCGCATTCGAGACGAGGACTGACTCCCCTGGGGAGACTCCAGAAGTACCCCAAGATCCATGTCAGCACTGGAGAGGAATCCTCAGGTTCCGGCCCGACTCCACACAAGGTCTTAGGCCCCGGCATCGACGGGAGAGGAATCCCGAGAGGCCCCCGAGGAACTCGCATGGGGACTGGCATTTCCTGAGGCCACCAGAGCGGGTCCCTGAGGTCCCCGTCGTAAGTCGAGAGCACCTGCCGCAACTCGAGAAAATCCAGGAGGTTTTGCCCTCCAGGCGAGATGAGGCCAATTTCCGCTGAGGCTTCTCGAGGCCAATCACATATAACCACTGGAACTTCCAAAGGGTCCTTCACACCCTTGCTGCAACTCAAGAAGTTCCCCGACATACCCGTCTCCACTCGAGAGGAAGCACGTGGTGTCCCGCACACATCCAGGGGAGCCCCGTTTCCGCCTCCTAGCTCGAGATGAGGGATCCTTTCCCTGTTTCGTAGGGAAAGAATTCCCGGCGTTCCCGTCGCATCTCAATAGGAGGCGCTCTCCACAGGAAAGGCGAGAGGAACTCCAGGGTCATGCCACCATTCCAAGAGTCCCCCAGATGTGTCAGTCCATTCCAGAGGAACCTGTTTTCGCTGCACTGCCTTGACTTTCAAGCCGAGGATCGACTCCCACCACGTGTGCACGTGGGACAGCCCTGTGGGAAAGCCTCGGGGGAAAGCCTCGTGGGAAAGACTCGAGGGAAAACCATAGATCCTTTGATCCACGCGGCGGACTGCGTGAAACTGCTGCTACCACTATGGAGGAAAGCGCAAGTGCATGCCCGCATTCGAGACGAGGACTGACTCCCCTGGGGAGACTCCAGAAGTACCCCAAGATCCATGTCAGCACAGGAGAGGAATCCTCAGGTTCCGGCCCCGACTCCACACAAGGTCTTAGGCCCCGGCATCGACGGGAGAGGAATCCCGAGAGGCCCCCGTGGAACTCGCATGGGGACTGGCCTTTCCTGAGGCCACCAGAGCGGGTCCCTGAGGTCCCCGTCGTAAGACGAGAGCACCTGCCGCAACTCGCAAAAATCCAGGAGGTTTTGCCCTCCAGGCGAGATGAGGCCCATTTCCGCTGAGGGTTCTGGAGGCTAATCACGTCTAACCCCTGGAACTTCCAAAGGGTCCTTCACACCCTTGCTGCAACTCAAGAAGTTCCCCGACATACCCGTCTCCACTCGAGAGGAAGCACGTGGGTCCCGCACACATCCAGGGGAGCCCCGTTTCCGCCTACTAGCTCGAGATGAGGGATCCTTTCCCTGTTTTGTAGGGAAAGAATTCCCGGCGTTCCCGTCGCATCTCAAGAGGAGGCGCTCTCCACAGGAAAGGCGAGAGGAACTCCAGGGTCGTGCCACCATTCCAAGAGTCCCCCAGATGTGTCAGTCCATTCCAAAGGAACCTGTTTTCCCTGCACTTCCTTGACGTTCAAGCCGAGGATCGACTCCCACCACGTGTGCACGTGGGACAGCCCTGTGGGAAAGCCTCGTGGGAAAGCCTCGTGGGAAAGACTCGAGGGAAAACCATAGATCCTTTGATCCACGCGGCGGACTGCGTGACATTGCTGCTACCGCTCTGTAGGAAAGCGCAAGTGCATGCCCGCATTCGAGACGAGGACTGACTCCCCTGGGGAGACTCCAGAAGTACCCCAAGATCCATGTCAGCACTGGAGCGGAATCCTCAGGTTCCGGCCCCGACTCCACACAAGGTCTAAGGCCCCGGCATCGACGGGAGAGGAATCCCGAGAGGCCCCGGAGGAACTCGCATCGGGACTGGCCTTTCCTGAGGCCACCAGAGCGGGTCCCTGAGGTCCCCATCGTAAGTCGAGAGCACCTGCCGCAACTCGAGAAAATCCAGGAGGTTTTGCCCTCCAGGCGAGATGAGGCCCATTTCCGCTGAGGCTTCTCGAGGCCAATCACATCTAACCACTGGAACTTCCAAAGGGTCCTTCACACCCTTGCTGCAACTCAAGAAGTTCCCCGACATACCCGTCTGCACTCGAGAGGAAGCACGGGGGGTCCCGCACACAACCAGGGGAGCCCATTTTCAGCCTCCTACCTCGAGATGAGGGATCCTTTCCCTGTTTCGTAGGGAAAGAATTCCCGGCGTTCCCGTCGCATCTCAAGAGGAGGCGCTCTCCACAGGAAAGGCGAGAGGAACTCCAGGGTCGTGCCACCATTCCAAGAGTCCCCCAGATGTGTCAGTCCATTCCAGAGGAACCTGTTTTCCCTGCACTGCCTTGACGTTTAAGCCAAGGATCGACTCCCACCACGTGTGCACGTGGGACAGCCCTGTGGGAAAGCCTCGTGGGAAAGCCTCGTGGGAAAGACTCGAGGGAAAACCATAGATCCTTTGATCCACGCGGCGGACTGCGTGACACTGCTGCTACCGCTCTGGAGGAAAGCGCAAGTGCATGCCCGCATTCGAGACGAGGACTGACTCCCCTGGGGAGACTCCAGAAGTACCCCAAGATCCATGTCAGCACTGGAGAGGAATCCTCAGGTTCCGGCCCCGACTCCACACAAGGTCTTAGGCCCCGGCATCGCCGGGAGAGGAATCCCGAGAGGCCCCCGATGAACTCGCATGGGGACTGGCCTTTCCTGAGGCCACCAGAGCGGGTCCCTCAGGTCCCCGTCGTAAGTCGAGAGCACCTGCCGCAACTCGAGAAAATCCAGGAGGTTTTGCCCTCCAGGCGAGATGAGGCCCATTTCCGCTGAGGCTTCTCGAGGCTAATCACATCTAACCACTAGAACATCCTAAGGGACCTTCACACCCTTGCTGCAACTAAAGAAGGTCCCCGACATACCCGTCTCCACTCGAGAGGAAGCACGTGGGGTCCCGCACACATCCAGGGGAGCCCCGTTTCCGCCTCTTAGCTCGAGATGAGGGATCCTTTCCCTGTTTCGTAGGGAAAGAATTCCCGGCGTTCCCGTCGCATCTCAAGAGGAGGCGCTCTCCACAGGAAAGGCGAGAGGAACTCCAGGGTCATGCCACCATTCCAAGAGTCCCCCAGATGTGTCAGTCCATTCCAGAGGAAACTGTTTTCCCTGCACTGCCTTGACGTTCAAGCCGAGGATCGACTCCCACCACGTGTGCACGTGGGACAGCCCTGTGGGAAAGCCTCGTGGGAAAGCCTCGTGGGAAAGACTCGAGGGAAAACCATAGATCCTTTGATCCACGCGGAGGACTGCGTGAAACTGCTTCTACCGCTCTGGAGGAAAGCGCAAGTGCATGCCCGCATTCGACACGAGGACTGACTCCCCTGGGGAGACTCCAGAAGTACCCCAAGATCCATGTCAGCACTGGAGAGGAATCCTCAGGTTCCGGCCCCGACTCCACACAAGGTCTTAGGCCCCGGCATCGACGGGAGAGGAATCCCGAGACGCCCCCGAGGAACTCGCATGGGGACTGGCCTTTCCTGAGGCCACCAGAGCGGGTCCCTGAGGTCCCCGTCGTAAGTCGAGAGCACCTGCCGCAACTCGAGAAAATCCAGGAGGTTTTGCCCTCCAGGCGAGATGAGGCCCATTTCCGTTGAGGCTTCTCGAGGCCAATCACTTCTAACCACTGGAACTTCCAAAGGGTCCTTCACACCCTTGCTGCAACTCAAGAAGTTCCCCGACATACCCGTCTCCACTCGAGAGGAAGCACGTGGGGTCCCGCACACATCCAGGGGAGCCCCGTTTCCGCCTCCTAGCTCGAGATGAGGGATCCTTTCCCTGTTTCGTAGGGAAAGAATTCCCGGCGTTCTCGTCGCATCTCAAGAGGAGGCGCTCTCCACAGGAAAGGCGAGAGGAACTCCAGGGTCGTGACACCATTCCAAGAGTCCCCCAGATGTGTCAGTCCATTCCAGAGGAACCTGTTTTCCCTGCACTGCCTTGACGTTCAAGCCGAGGATCGACTCCCACCACGTGTGCACGTGGGACAGCCCTGTGGGAAAGCCTCGTGGGAAAGCCTCGTGGGAAAGACTCGAGGGAAAACCATAGATCCTTTGATCCACGCGGCGAACTGCGTGACACTTCTGCTACCGCTCTGGAGGAAAGCGCAAGTGCATGCCCGCATTCGAGACGAGGACTGACTCCCCTGGGGAGACTCTAGAAGTACCCCAAGATCCATGTCAGCACTGGAGAGGAATCCTCAGGTTCCGGCCCCGACTCCACACAAGGTCTTAGGCCCCGGCATCAACGGGAGAGGAATCCCGAGTGGGCCCCGAGGAATTCGCATGGGGACTGGCCTTTCCTGAGGCCACCAGAGCGGGTCCCTGAGGTCCCCGTCGTAAGTCGAGAGCACCTGCCGCAACTCGAGAAAATCCAGGAGGTTTTGCCCTCCAGGCGAGATGAGGCCCATTTCCGCTGAGGCTTCTCGAGGCCAATCACATCTAACCACTGGAACTTCCAAAGGGTCCTTCACACCCTTGCTGCAACTCAAGAAGTTCCCCGACATACCCGTCTGCACTCGAGAGGAAGCCCGTGGTGTCCCGCACACATCCAGGGGAGCCCCGTTTCCGCCTCCTAGCTCGAGATGAGGGATCCTTTCCCTGTTTCGTAGGGAAAGAATTCCCGGCGTTCCAGTCGCATCTCAAGAGGAGGCGCTCTCCACAGGAAAGGCGAGAGGAACTCCAGGGTCGTGCGACCATTCCAAGAGTCCCCCAGATGTGTCAGTCCGTTCCAGAGGAACCTGTTTTCCCTGCACTTCCTTGACGTTCAAGCCGAGGATCGACTCCCACCACGTGTGCACGTGGGACAGCCCTGTGGGACAGCCCTGTGGGAAAGCCTCGTGGGAAAGCCTCGAGGGAAAACCATAGATCCTTTGATCCACGTGGCGGATTGCGTGACACTGCTGCTACCGCTCTGGAGGAAAGCGCAAGTGCATGCCCGCATTCGAGACGAGGACTGACTCCCCTGGGGAGACTCCAGAAGTACCCCAAGATCCATGTCAGCACTGGAGAGGAATCCTCAGGTTCCGGCCCCGACTCCACACAAGGTCTTAGGCGCCGGCATCGACGGGAGAGGAATCCCGAGAGGCCCCCGAGGAACTCGCATGGGGACTGGCCTTTCCTGAGGCCACCAGAGCAGTTCCCTGATGTCCCCGTCGTAAGTCGAGAGCACCTGCCGCAACTCGAGAAAATCCAGGAGGTTTTGCCCTCTTGGCGAGATGAGGCCCATTTCCGCTGAGGCTTCTCGAGGCCAATAACATCTAACCACTGGAACTTCCAAAGGGTCCTTCACAATATTGCTGCAACTCAAGAAGTTCCCCGACATACCCGTCTCCACTCGAGAGGAAGCACGTGGGGTCCCGCACACATCCAGGGGAGCCCCGTTTCCGCCTCCTAGCTCGAGATGAGGGATCCTTTCCCTGTTTCGTAGGGAAAGAATTCCCGGCGTTCCCGTCGCATCTCAAGAGGAGGCGCTCTCCACAGGAAAGGCGAGAGGAACTCCAGGGTCATGCCACCATTCCAAGAGTCCCCCAGATGTGTCAGTCCATTCCAGAGGAACCTGTTTTCCCTGCACTGCCTTGACGTTCAAGCCGAGGATCGACTCCCACCACGTGTGCACGTGGGACAGCCCTGTGGGAAAGCCTCGTGGGAAAGCCTCGTGGGAAAGACTCGAGGGAAAACCATAGATCCTTTGATCCACGCGGCGGACTGCGTGACACTGCTGCTACCGCTCTGGAGGAAAGCGCAATTGCATGCCCGCATTCGAGACGAGGACTGACTCCCCTGGGGAGACTCCAGAAGTACCCCAAGATACATGTCAGCCCTGGAGAGGAATCCTCAGGTTCCGGCCCCGACTCCACACAAGGTCTTAGGCCCCGGCATCGACGGGAGAGGAATCCCGAGAGGCCCCCGAGGAACTCGCATGGGGACGGGCCTTTCCTGAGGCCACCAGAGCGGTTCCCTGAGGTCCCCGTCGTAAGTCGAGAGCACCTGCCGCAACTCGAGAAAATCCAGGAGGTTTTGCCCTCCAGGCGAGATGAGGCCCATTTCCGCTGAGGCTTCTCGAGGCCAATCACGTCTAACCACTGGAACTTCCAAAGGGTCCTTCACACCCTTGCTGCAACTCAAGAAGTTCACCGACATACCCGTCTCCACTCGAGAGGAAGCACGTGGTGTCCCGCACACATCCAGGGGAGCCCCGTTTCCGCCTCCTAGCTCGAGATGAGGGATCCTTTCCCTGTTTCGTAGGGAAAGAATTCCCGGCGTTCTCGTCGCATCTCAAGAGGAGGCGCTCTCCACAGGAAAGGCGAGAGGAACTCCAGGGTCATGCCACCATTCCAAGAGTCCCCCAGATGTGTCAGTCCATTCCAGAGGAACCTGTTTTCCCTGCACTGCCTTGATGTTCAAGCCGAGGATCGACTCCCACCACGTGTGCACGTGGGACAGCCCTGTGGGAAAGCCTCGTGGGAAAGCCTCGTGGGAAAGACTCGAGGGAAAACCATAGATCCTTTGATCCACGCGGCGGACTGCGTGACACTGCTGCTACCGCTCTGGAGGAAAGCGCAAGTGCATGCCCGCATTCGAGACGAGGACTGACTTCCCTGGGGAGACTCCAGAAGTACCCCAAGATCCATGTCAGCACTGGAGAGGAAACCTCAGGTTCCCGCCCCGACTCAACACAAGGACTTAGGCCCCGGCATCGACGGGAGAGGAATCACGAGAGGCCCCCGAGGAACTCGCATGGGGACTGGCCTTTCCTGAGGCCACCAGAGCGGGTCCCTGAGGTCCCCGACGTAAGTCTAGAGCACCTGCCGCAACTCGAGAAAATCCAGGAGGTTTTGCCCTCCAGGCGAGATGAGGCCCATTTCCGCTGAGGCTTCTCGAGGCCAATCACATCTAACCACTGGAACTTCCAAAGGGTCCTTCACACCCTTGCTGCAACTCAAGAAGTTCCCCGACATACCCGTCTGCACACGAGAGGAAGCACGTGGTGTCCCGCACACATCCAGGGGAGCCCCGTTTCCGCCTCCTAGCTCGAGATGAGGGATCCTTTCCCTGTTTCGTAGGGAAAGAATTCCCGGCGTTCCCGTCGCATCTCAAGAGGAGGCGCTCTCCACAGGAAAGGCGAGAGGAACTCCAGGGTCGTGACACCATTCCAAGAGTCCCCCAGATGTGTCAGTCCATTCCAGAGGAACCTGTTTTCCCTGCACTGCCTTGACGTTCAAGCCGAGGATCGACTCCCACCACGTGTGCACGTGGGACAGCCCTGTGGGAAAGCCTCGTGGGAAAGCCTCGAGGGAAAACCATAGATCCTTTGATCCACGTGGCGGATTGCGTGACACTGCTGCTACCGCTCTGGAGGAAAGCGCAAGTGCATGCCCGCATTCGAGACGAGGACTGACTCCCCTGGGGAGACTCCAGAAGTACCCCAAGATCCATGTCAGCACTGGAGAGGAATCCTCAGGTTCCGGCCCCGACTCCACACAAGGTCTTAGGCCCCGGCATCGACGGGAGAGGAATCCCCAGAGGAACTCGCATGGGGACTGGCCTTTCCTGAGGCCACCATAGCGGGTCCCTGAGGTCCCCGTCGTAAGTCGTGAGCACCTGCCGCAACTCGAGAAAATCCAGGAGGTTTTGCCCTCTTGGCGAGATGAGGCCCATTTCCGCTGAGGCTTCTCAAGGCCAATCACATCTAACCACTGGAACTTCCAAATGGTCCTTCACACCATTGCTGCAACTCAAGAAGTTCCCCGACATACCCGTCTCCACTCGAGAGGAAGCACGTGGTGTCCCGCACACATACAGGGGTGCCCCGTTTCTGCCTCCTAGCTCGAGATGAGGAATCCTTACCCTGTTTGGTAGAGAAAGAATTCCCGGCGTTCCCGTCGCATCTCAAGAGGAGGCCCTCTCCACAGGAAAGGCGAGAGGAACTCCAGGGTCGTGCCACCATTCCAAGAATCCCACAGATGGGTCAGTCCATTCCAGAGGAACCTGTTTTCCCTGCACTGCCTTGACGTTCAAGCCGAGGATCGACTCCCACCACGTGTGCACGTGGGACAGCCCTGTGGGAAAGCCTCGTGGGAAAGCCTCGTGGGAAAGACTCGAGGGAAAACCATAGATCCTTTGATCCACGCGGCGGACTGCGTGACACTGCTGCTACCGGTCTGGAGGAAAGCGCAAGTGCATGCCCGCATTCGAGACGAGGACTGACTCCCCTGGGGAGACTCCAGAAGTACCCCAAGATCCATGTCAGCACTGGAGAGGAATCCTCAGGTTCCGGCCCGACTCCACACAAGGTCTTAGGCCCCGGCATCGACGGGAGAGGAATCCCGAGAGGCCCCCGAGGAACTCGCATGGGGACTGGCCTTTCCTGAGGCCACCAGAGCGGGTCCCTGAGGTCCCCGTCGTAAGTCGAGAGCACCTGCCGCAACTCGAGAAAATCCAGGAGGTTTTGCCCTCCAGGCGAGATGAGGCCCATTTCCGCTGAGGCTTCTAGAGGTTAATCACGTCTAACCACTGGAACTTCCAAAGGGTCCTTCACACCCTTGCTGCAACTCAAGAAGTTTCCCGACATACCCGTCTCCACTCGAAAGGAAGCACGTGGTGTCCCGCACACAACCAGGGGAGCCCCGTTTCCGCCTCCTAGCTCGAGATGAGGGATCCTTTCCCTGTTTCGTACGGAAAGAATTCCCGGCGTTCCCGTCGCATCTCAAGAGGAGGCGCTCTCCACAGGATAGGCGAGAGGAACTCCAGGGTCGTGCCACCATTCCAAGAGTTCCCCAGATGGGTCAGTCCATTCCAGAGGAACCTGTTTTCCCTGCACTGCCTTGACGTTCAAGCCAAGGATCGACTCCCACCACGTGTGCACGTGGGACAGCCCTGAGGGAAAGCCTCGTGGGAAAGCCTCGTGGGAAAGACTCGAGGGAAAACCATGGATCCTTTGATCCATGCGGCGGACTGCGTGACACTTCTGCTACCGCTCTGGAGGAAAGCGCAAGTGCATGCCCGCATTCGAGACGAGGACTGACTCCCCTGGGGAGACTCCAGAAGTACCCCCAAGATCCATGTCAGCACTGGAGAGGAATCCTCAGGTTCCGGCCCCGATTCCACACAAGGTCTTAGGCCCCGGCATCGACGGGAGAGGAATCCCCAGAGGAACTCGCATGGGGACTGGCCTTTCCTGAGGCCACCATAGCGGGTCCCTGAGGTCCTCGTCGTAAGTCGAGAGCACCTGCCGCAACTCGAGAAAATCCAGGCGGTTTTGCCCTCCAGGCGAGATGAGGCCCATTTCCGCTGAGGCTTCTAGAGGCTAATCACGTCTAACCACTGGAACTTCCAAAGGGTCCTTCACACCCTTGCTGCAACTCAAGAAGTTCCCCGACATACCCGTCTCCACTCGAGAGGAAGCACGTGGGTCCCGCACACATCCAGGGGAGCCCCGTTTCCGCCTCCTAGCTCGAGATGAGGGATCCATTCCCTGTTTCTTAGGGAAAGAATTCCCGGCGTTCCCGTCGCATCTCAAGAGGAGGCGCTCTCCACAGGAAAGGCGAGAGGAACTCCAGGGTCGTGCCACCATTCCAAGAGACCCCCAGATGTGTCAGTCCATTACAGAGGAACCTGTTTTCCCTGCACTGCCTTGATTTTCAAGCCGAGGATCGACTCCCACCACGTGTGCACGTGGGACAGCCCTGTGGGAAAGCCTCGTGGGAAAGCCTCGTGGGAAAGACTCGAGGGAAAACAATAGATCCTTTGATCCACGCGGCGGACTGCGTGACACTGCTGCTACCGCTCTGGAGGAAAGCCCAAGTGCATGCCCGCATTCGAGACGAGGACTGACTCCCCTGGGGAGACTCCAGAAGTACCCCAAGATCCATGTCAGCACTGGAGAGGAATCTTCAGGTTCCGGCCCGACTCCACACAAGGTCTTAGGCCCCGGCATCGACGGGAGAGGAATCCCGAGAGGCCCCCGAGGAACTCGCATGGGAACTGGCCTTTCCTGAGGCCACCAGAGCGGGTCCCTGAGGTCCCCGTCGTAAGTCGAGAGCACCTGCCGCAACTCGAGAAAATCCAGGAGGTTTTGCCCTCCAGGCGAGATGAGGCCCATTTCCGCTGAGGCTTCTCGAGGCCAATCACATCTAACCACTGGAACTTCCAAAGGGTCCTTCACACCCTTGCTGCAACTCAAGAAGTTCCCCGACATACCCGTCTCCACTCGAGAGGAAGCACGTGGTGTCCCGCACACATCCAGGGGAGCCCCGTTTCCGCCTACTAGCTCGAGATGAGGGATCCTTTCCCTGTTTCGTAGGGAAAGAATTCCCGGCGTTCCCGTCGCATCTCAAGAGGAGGCGCTCTCCACAGGAAAGGCGAGAGGAACTCCAGGGTCGTGCCACCATTCCAAGAGTCCCCCAGATGTGTCAGTCCAATCCAGAGGAACCTGTTTTCCCTGCACTGCCTTGACGTTCAAGCCGAGGATCGACTCCCACCACGTGTGCACGTGGGACAGCCCTGTGGGAAAGCCTCGTGGGAAAGCCTCGTGGGAAAGACTCGAGGGAAAACCATAGATCCTTTGATCCACGCGGCGGACTGCGTGACACTGCTGCTACCGCTCTGGAGGAAAGCGCAAGTGCATGCCCGCATTCGAGACGAGGACTGACTCCCCTGGGGAGACTCCAGAAGTACCCCTAGATCCATGTCAGCACTGGAGAGGAATCCTCAGGTTCCGGCCCCGACTCCACACAAGGTCTTAGGCCCCGGCATCGACGGGAGAGGAATCCCGAGAGGCCCCCGAGGAACTCGCATGGGGACTGGCCTTTCCTGAGGTCACCAGAGCGGGTCCCTGAGGTCCCCGTCGTAAGTCGAGAGCACCTGCCGCAACTCGAGAAAATCCAGGAGGTTTTGCCCTCCAGGCGAGATGAGGCCCATTTCCGCTGAGGCTTCTCGAGGCTAATCACTTCTAACCACTGGAACTTCCAAAGGGTCCTTCACACCCTTGCTGCAACTCAAGAAGTTCCCCGACATACCCGTCTCCACTCGAGAGGAAGCACGTGGTGTCCCGCCCACATCCAGGGGAGCTCCGTTTCCGACTCCTAGCTCGAGATGAGGGATCCTTTCCCTGTTTCGTTAGGAAAGAATTCCCGGCGTTCCCGTCGCATCTCAAGAGGAGGCGCTCTCCACAGGAAAGGCGAGAGGAACTCCAGGGTCGTGCCACCATTCCAAGAATCCCACAGATGTGTCACTCCATTCCAGAGGAATCTGTTTTCCCTGCACTGCCTTGACGTTCAAGCCAAGGATCGACTCCCACCACGTGTGCACGTGGGACAGCCCTGTGGGAAAGCCTCGTGGGAAAGCCTCGTGGAAAAGACTCGAGGGAAAAACATAGATCCTTTGATCCACGCGGCGGACTACGTGACACTGCTGCTACCGCTCTGGAGGAAAGCGCAAGTGCATGCCCGCATTCGAGACGAGGACTGACTCCCCTGGGGAGACTCCAGAAGTACCCCAAGATCCATGTCAGCACTGGAGAGGAAACCTCAGGTTCCGGCCCCGACTCCACACAAGGTCTTAGGCCCCGGCATCGACGGGAGAGGAATCCCCAGAGGCCCCCGAGGAACTCGCATGGGGACTGGCCTTTCCTGAGGCCACCAGAGCGGGTCCCTGAGGTCCCCGTCGTAAGTCGAGAGCACCTGCCGCAACTCGAGAAAATCCACGAGGTTTTGCCCTCCAGGCGAGATGAGGCCCATGTCCGCTGAGGCTTCTCGAGGCTAAAACGTCTAACCACTGGAACTTCCAAAGGGTCATTCACACCCTTGCTGCAACTCAAGAACTTCCCCGACATACCCGTCTCCACTCGAGAGGAAGCACGTGGGATCCCGCACACAATCAGGGGAGCCCCGTTTCCGCCTCCTAGCTCGAGATGAGGGATCCTTTCCCTGTTTCGTAGGGAAAGAATTCCCGGCGATCCCGTCGCATCTCAAGAGGAAGCGCTCTCCACAGGAAAGGGGAGAGGAACTCCAGGGTCGTGCCACCATTCCAAGAGACCCCCAGATGTGTCAGTCCATTCCAGAGGAACCTGTTTTCCCTGCACTGCCTTGACGTTCAAGCCGAGGATCGACTCCCACCACGTGTGCACGTGAGACAGCCCTGTGGGAAAGCCTCGTGGGAAAGCCTCGTGGGAAAGACTCGAGGGAAAACCATACATCCTTTGATCCACGCGGCGGACTGCGTGACACTGCTGCTACCGCTCTGGAGGAAAGCGCAAGTGCATGCCCGCATTCGAGACGAGGAATGACTCCCCTGGGGAGACTCCAGAAGTACCCCAAGATCCATGTCAGCACTGGAGAGGAATCCTCAGGTTCCGGCCCCGACTCCACACAAGGTCTTAGGCCCCGGCATCGACGGGAGAGGAATCCCGAGAGGCCCCCGAGGAACTCGCATTGGGACTGGCCTTTCCTGAGGCCACCAGAGCGGCTCCCTGAGGTCCCCGTCGTAAGTCGAGAGCACCTGCCGCAACTCGAGAAAATCCAGGAGGTTTTGCCCTCCAGGCGAGATGAGGCCCATTTCCGCTGAGGGTTCTCGAGGCTAATCACGTCTAACCACTGGAACTTCCAAAGGGTCCTTCACACCCTTGCTGCAACTCAAGAAGTTCCCCGACATACCCGTCTCCACTCGAGAGGAAGCACGTGGGTCCCGCACACATCCAGGGGAGCCCCGTTTCCGCCTCCTAGCTCGAGATGAGGGATCCTTTCACTGTTTCGTAGGCAAAGAATTCCCGGCGTTCCCGTCGCATCTCAAGAGGAGGCGCTCTCCACAGGAAAGGCGAGAGGAACTCCAGGGTCGTGCCACCATTCCAAGAGTCCCCCAGATGTGTCAGTCCATTTCAGAGGAAACTGTTTTCCCTGCACTGCCTTGACGTTCAAGCCGAGGATCGACTCCCACCACGTGTGCACGTGGGACAGCCCTGTGGGAAAGCCTCGTGGGAAAGCCTCGTGGGAAAGACTCGAGGGAAAACCATAGATCCTTTGATCCACGCGGCGGACTGCGTGACACTGCTGCTACCGCTCTGGAGGAAAGCGCAAGTGCATGCCCGCATTCGAGACGAGGACTGAGTCCCCTGGGGAGACTCCAGAAGAACCCCAAGATCCATGTCAGCACTGGAGAGGAATCCTCAGGTTCCGGCCCCGACTCCACACAAGGTCTTAGGCCCCGGTATCGACGGGAGAGGAATCCCGAGAGGCCCCCGAGGAACTCGCATGGGGACTGGCCTTTCCTGAGGCCACCAGAGCGGGTCCCTGAGGTACCCGTCGTAAGTCGAGAGCACCTGCCGCAACTCGAGTAAATCCAGGGGGTTTTGCCCTCCAGGCGAGATGAGGCCCATTTCCGCTGAGGCTTCTCGAGGCTAATCACGTCTAACCACTGGAACTTCCAAAGGGTCCTTCACACCCTTGCTGCAACTCAAGAAGTTCCCCGACATACCCGTCTCCACTCGAGAGGAAGCACGTGGTGTCCCGCACACATCCAGGGGAGCCCCGTTTGAGCCTCCTAGCTCGAGATGAGGGATCCTTTCCCTGTTTCGTAGGGAAAGAATTCCCGGCGTTCCCGTCGCATCTCAAGAGGAGGCGCTCTCCACAGGAAAGGCGAGAGGAACTCCAGGGTCGTGCCACCATTCCAAGAGTCCCCCAGATGTGTCAGTCCATTCCAGAGGAACCTGTTTTCCCTGCACTGCCTTGACGTTCAAGCCGAGGATCGACTCCCACCACGTGTGCACGTGGGACAGCCCTGTGGGAAAGCCTCGTGGGAAAGCCCCGTGGGAAAGACTCGAGGGAAAACCATAGATCCTTTGATCCACGCGGCGGACTGCGTGACACTGCTGCTACCGCTCTGGAGGAAAGCGCAAGTGCATGCCCGCATTCGAGACGAGGACTGACTCCCCTGGGGAGACTCCAGAAGTACCCCAAGATCCATGTCAGCACTGGAGAGGAATCCTCAGGTTCCGGCCCCGACTCCACACAAGGTCTTAGGCCCCGGCATCGACGGGATAGGGATCCCGAGACGCCCCCGAGGAACTCGCATGGGGACTGGCTTTTCCTGAGGCCACCAGAGCGGGTCCCTGAGGTCCCCATCGTCAGTCGAGATCACCTGCCGCAACTCGAGAAAATCCAGGAGGTTTTGCCCTCCAGGCGAGATGAGGCCCATTTCCGCTGAGGCTTCTCGAGGCTAATCACGTCTAACCACTGGAACTTCCAAAGGGTCCTTCACACCCTTGCTGCAACTCAAGAAGTTCCCCGACATACCCGTCTGCACTCGAGAGGAAGCACGTGGGGTCCCGCACACATCCAGGGGAGCCCCGTTTCCGCCTCCTAGCTCGAGATGAGGGATCCTTTCCCTGTTTCGTAGGGAAAGAATTCCCGGCGTTCCCGTCGCATCTCAAGAGGAGGCGCTCTCCACAGGAAAGGCGAGAGGAACTCCAGGGTCGTGCCACCATTCCAAGAGTCCCACAGATGTGTCAGTCCATTCCAGAGGAACCTGTTTTCCCTGCACTGCCTTGACGTTCAAGCCAAGGATCGACTCCCACCACGTGTGCACGTGGGACAGCCCTGTGGGAAAGCCTCGTGGGAAAGCCTCGTGGGAAAGACTCGAGGGAAAACCATGGATCCTTTGATCCATGCGGAGGACTGCGTGACACTGCTGCTACAGCTCTGGAGGAAAGCGCAGGTGCATGCCCGCATTCGAGACGAGGACTGACTCCCCTGGGGAGACTCCAGAAGTACCCCAAGATCCATGTCAGCACTGGAGAGGAATCCGCAGGTTCCGGCCCCGACTCCACACAAGGTCTTAGGCCCCGGCATCGACGGGAGAGGAATCCCCAGAGGAACTCGCATGGGGACTGGCCTTTCCTTAGGCCACCAGAGCGGGTCCCTGAGGTCCTTGTCGTAAGTCGAGAGCACCTGCCGCAACTCGAGAAAATCCAGGAGGTTTTGCCCTCCAGGCGAGATGAGGCCCATTTCCGCTGAGGCTTCTCAAGGCCAATCACATCTAACCACTGGAACTTCCAAAGGGTCCTTCACACCCTTGCTGCAACTCAAGAAGATCCCCGACATACCCGTCTCCACTCGAGAGGAAGCACGTGGGGTCCCGCACACATCTAGGGGAGCCCCGTTTCCGCCTCCTAGCTCGAGATGAGGGATCCTTTCCCTGTTTCGTAGGGAAAGAATTCCCGGCGTTCCCGTCGCATCTCAAGAGGAGGCGCTCTCCACAGGAAAGGCGAGAGGAACTCCAGGGTCGTGCCACCATTCCAAGAGTCCCCCAGATGTGTCAGTCCATTACAGAGGAACCTGTTTTCCCTGCACTGCCTTGAAGTTCAAGCCGAGGATCGACTCCCACCACGTGTGCACGTGGGACAGCCCTGTGGGAAAGCCTCGTGGGAAAGCCTCGAGGGAAAACCATAGATCCTTTGATCCACGCGGCGGACTGCGTGACACTGCTGCTACCGCTCTGGAGGAAAGCGCAAGTGCATGCCCGCATTCGAGATGAGGACTGACTCCCCTGGGGAGACTCCAGAAGTACCCCAAGATCCATGTCAGCACTGGAGAGGAATCCTCAGGTTCCGGCCCCGACTCCACACAAGGTCTTAGGCCCCGGCATCGACGGGAGAGGAATCCCGAGAGGCCCCCGAGGAACTCGCATGGGGACTGGCCTTTCCTGAGGCCACCAGAGCGGGTCCCTGAGGTCCCCGTCGTAAGTCGAGAGCACCTGCCGCAACTCGAGAAAATCCAGGAGGTTTTGCCCTCCAGGCGAGATGAGGCCCATTTCCGCTGAGGCTTCTCGAGGCTAATCACATCTAACCACTAGAACATCCAAAGGGTCCTTCACACCCTTGCTGCAACTCAAGAAGGTCCCCGACATACCCGTCTCCACTCGAGAGGAAGCACGTGGGGTCCCGCACACATCCAGGGGAGCCCCGTTTCCGACTCCTAGCTCGAGATGAGGGATCCTTTCCCTGTTTCGTAGGGAAAGAATTCCCGGCGTTCCCGTCGCATCTCAAGAGGAGGCGCTCTCCACAGGAAAGGCGAGAGGAACTCCAGGGTCATGCCACCATTCCAAGAGTCCCCCAGATGTGTCAGTCCATTCCAGAGGAAACTGTTTTCCCTGCACTGCCTTGACGTTCAAGCCGAGGATCGACTCCCACCACGTGTGCACGTGGGACAGCCCTGTGGGAAAGCCTCGTGGGAAAGCCTCGTGGGAAAGACTCAAGGGAAAACCATAGATCCTTTGATCCACGCGGCGGACTGCGTGACACTGCTTCTACCGCTCTGGAGGAAAGCGCAAGTGCATGCCCGCATTCGAGAGGAGGACTGACTCCCCTGGGGAGACTCCAGAAGTACCCCAAGATCCATGTCAGCACTGGAGAGGAATCCTCAGGTTCCGGCCCCGACTCCACACAAGGTCTTAGGCCCCGGCATCGACGGGAGAGGAATCCCGAGACGCCCCCGGGGAACTCGCATGGGGACTGGCCTTTCCTGAGGCCACCAGAGCGGGTCCCTGAGGTCCCCGTCGTAAGTCGAGAGCACCTGCCGCAACTCGAGAAAATCCAGGAGGTTTTGCCCTCCAGGCGAGATGAGGCCCATTTCCGCTGAGGCTTCTAGAGGCTAATCACGTCTAAACACTGGAACTTCCAAAGGGTCCTTCACACCCTTGCTGCAACTCAAGAAGTTCCCCGACATACCCGTCTCCACTCGAGAGGAAGCACGTGGGGTCCCGCAAACATCCAGGGGAGCCCCATTTCCGCCTCCTAGCTCGAGATGAGGGATCCTTTCCCTGTTTCGTAGGAAAGAATTCCCGGCGTTCCCGTCGCATCTCAAGAGGAGGCGCTCTCCACAGGAAAGGCGAGAGGAACTCCAGGGTCGTGCCACCATTCCAAGAGAACCCCAGATGTGTCAGTCCATTCCAGAGGAACCTGTTTTCCCTGCACTGCCTTGACGTTCAAGCCGAGGATCGACACCCACCACGTGTGCACGTGGGACAGCCCTGTGGAAAGCCTCATGGGAAAGCCTCGTGGGAAAGACTCGAGGGAAAACCATAGATCCTTTGATCCACGCGGCGGACTGTGTGACACTGCTGCTACCGCTCTGGAGGAAAGCGCAAGTGCATGCCCGCATTCGAGACGAGGACTGACTCCCCTGTGGAGACTCCAGAAGTACCCCAAGATCCATGTCAGCACTGGAGAGGAATCCTCAGGTTCCGGCCCCGACTCCACACAAGGTCTTAGGCCTCGACATCGACGGGAGAGGAATCCCGAGAGGCCCCCGAGGAACTCGCATGGGGACTGGCCTTTCCTGAGGTCACCAGAGCGGGTCCCTGAGGTCCCCGTCGTAAGTCGAGAGCACCTGCCGCAACTCGAGAAAATCCAGGAGGTTTTGCCCTCCAGGCGAGATGAGGCCCATTTCCGCTGAGGCTTCTCGAGGCCAAAGACATCTAACCACTGGAACTTCCAAAGTGTCCTTCACACCCTTGCTGCAACTCAAGAAGTTCCCCGACATACCCGTCTCCACTCGAGAGGAAGCACGTGGGTCCCGCACACATCCAGGGGAGCCCCGTTTCCGCCTCCTAGCTCGAGATGAGGGATCCTTTCCCTGTTTCGTAGGGAAAGAATTCCCGGCGTTCCCGTCGCATCTCAAGAGGAGGCGCTCTCCACAGGAAAGGCGAGAGGAACTCCAGGGTCGTGCCACCATTCCAAGAGTCCCCCAGATGTGTCAGTCCATTCCAGAGGAACCTGTTTTCCCTGCACTGCCTTGACGTTCAAGCCGAGGATCGACTCCCACGACGTGTGCACGTGGGACAGCCCTGTGGGAAAGCCTCGTGGGAAAGCCTCGTGGGAAAGACTCGAGGGAAAACCATAGATCCTTTGATGCACGCGGCGGACTGCTTGACACTGCTGCTACCGCTCTGGAGGATAGCGCAAGTGCATGCCCGCATTCCAGACGAGGACTGACTCCCCTGGGGAGACTCCAGAAGTACCCCAAGATCCATGTCAGCACTGGAGAGGAATCCTCAGGTTCCGGCCCCGACTCCACACAAGGTTTTCGGCCCCGGCATCGACGGGAGAGGAATCCCGAGAGGCCCCCGAGGAACTCGCATGGGGACTGGCCTTTCCTGAGGCCACCAGAGCGGGTCCCTGAGGTCCCCGTCGTAAGTCGAGAGCACCTGCCGAAACTCGAGAAAATCCAGGAGGGTTTGCCCTCCAGGCGAGATGAGGCCCATTTCCGCTGAGGCTTCTAGAGGCTAATCACGTCAAACACTGGAACTTCCAAAGGGTCCTTCACACCCTTGCTGCAACTCAAGAAGTTCCCCGACATACCCGTCTCCACTCGAGAGGAAGCACGAGGGTCCCGCACACATCCAGGGTAGCCCCGTTTCCGCCTCCTAGCTCGAGATGAGGGATCCTTTCCCTGTTTCGTAGGAAAGAATTCCCGGCATTCCCGTCGCATCTCAAGAGGAGGCGCTCTCCACAGGAAAGGCGAGAGGAACTCCAGGGTCGTGCCACCATTCCAAGAGTCCCCCAGATGTGTCAGTCCATTCCAGAGGAACCTGTTTTCCCTGCACTGCCTTGACGTTCAAGCCGAGGATCGACTCCCACGACGTGTGCACGTGGGACAGCCCTGTGGGAAAGCCTCGTGGGAAAGCCTCGTGGGAAAGACTCGAGGGAAAACCATAGATCCTTTGATGCACGCGGCGGACTGCTTGACACTGCTGCTACCGCTCTGGAGGATAGCGCAAGTGCATGCCTGCATTCGAGACGAGGACTGACTCCCCTGGGGAGATTCCAGAAGTACCCCAAGATCCATGTCAGCACTGGAGAGGAATCCTCAGGTTCCGGCCCCGACTCCACACAAGGTCTTCGGCCCCGGCATCGACGGGAGAGGAATCCCGAGAGGCCCCCGAGGAAGTCGCATGGGGACTGGCCTCTCCTGAGGCCACCAGAGCGGGTCCCTGAGGTCCCCGTCATAAGTCGAGAGCACCTGCCGCAACTCGAGAAAATCCAGGAGGTTTTGCCCTCCAGGCGAGATGAGGCCCATTTCCGCTGAGGCTTCTTGAGGCCAAAGACATCTAACCACTGGAACTTCCAAAGGGTCCTTCACACCCTTGCTGCAACTCAAGAAGTTCCCCGACATACCCGTCTCCACTCGAGAGGAAGCACGTGGGGTCCCGCAAACATCCAGGGGAGCCCCATTTCCGCCTCCTAGCTCGAGATGAGGGATCCTTTCCATGTTTCGTAGGGAAAGAATTCCCGGCGTTCCCGTCGCATCTCAAGAGGAGGCGCTCTCCACAGGAAAGGCGAGAGGAACTCCAGGGTCGTGCCACCATTCCAAGAGAACCCCAGATGTGTCAGTCCATTCCAGAGGAACCTGTTTTCCCTGCACTGCCTTGACGTTCAAGCCGAGGATCGACTCCCACCACGTGTGCACGTGGGACAGCCCTGTGGAAAGCCTCGTGGGAAAGCCTCGTGGGAAAGACTCGAGGGAAAACCATAGATCCTTTGATCCACGCGGCGGACTGCGTGACACTGCTGCTACCGCTCTGGAGGAAAGCGCAAGTGCATGCCCGCATTCGAGACGAGGACTGACTCCCCTGGGGAGACTCCAGAAGTACCCCAAGATCCATGTCAGCACTGGAGAGGAATCCTCAGGTTCCGGCCCCGACTCCACACAAGGTCTTAGGCTTCGACATCGACGGGAGAGGAATCCCGAGAGGCCCCCGTGGAACTCGCATGGGGACTGGCCTTTCCTGAGGTCACCAGAGCGGGTCCCTGAGGTCCCCGTCTTAAGTCGAGAGCACCTGCCGCAACTCGAGAAAATCCAGGAGGTTTTGCCCTCCAGGCGAGATGAGGCCCATTTCCGCTGAGGCTTCTCGAGGCCAATCACGTCTAACCACTGGAACTTCCAAAGGGTCCTTCACACCCTTGCTGCAACTCAAGAAGTTCCCCGACATACCCGTCTCCACTCGAGAGGAAGCACGTGGGTCCCGCACACATCCAGGGGAGCCCCGTTTCCGCCTCCTAGCTCGAGATGAGGGATCCTTTCCCTGTTTCGTAGGGAAAGAATTCCCGGCGTTCCCGTCGCATCTCAAGAGGAGGCGCTCTCCACAGGAAAGGCGAGAGGAACTCCAGGGTCGTGCCACCATTCCAAGAGTCCCCCAGATGTGTCAGTCCATTCCAGAGGAACCTGTTTTCCCTGCACTGCCTTGACGTTCATCCCGAGGTTCCACTCCCACCACGTGTGCACGTGGGACAGCCCTGTGGGAAAGCCTCGTGGGAAAGCCTCGTGGGAAAGACTCGAGGGAAAACCATAGATCCTTTGATGCACGCGGCGGACTGCTTGACACTGCTGCTACCGCTCTGGAGGATAGGCCAAGTGCATGCCCGCATTCCAGACGAGGACTGACTCCCCTGGGGAGACTCCAGAAGTACCCCAAGATCCATGTCAGCACTGGAGAGGAATCCTCAGGTTCCGGCCCCGACTCCACACAAGGTTTTCGGCCCCGGCATCGACGGGAGAGGAATACCGAGAGGCCTCCGAGGAACTCGCATGGGGACTGGCCTTTCCTGAGGCCACCAGAGCGGGTCCCTGAGGTCCCCGTCGTAAGTCGAGAGCACCTGCCGAAACTCGAGAAAATCCAGGAGGTTTTGCCCTCCAGGCGAGATGAGGCCCATTTCCGCTGAGGCTTCTCGAGGCCAAAGACATCTAACAACTGGAACTTCCAAAGGGTCCTTCACACCCTTGCTGCAACTCAAGAAGTTCCCCGACATACCCGTCTCCACTCGAGAGGAAGCACGTGGTGTCCCGCAAACATCCAGGGGAGCCCCATTTCCGCCTCCTAGCTCGAGATGAGGGATCCTTTCCCTGTTTCGTAGGGAAAGAATTCCCGGCGTTCCCGTCGCATCTCAAGAGGAGGCGCTCTCCACAAGAAAGGCGAGAGGAACTCCAGGGTCGTGCCACCATTCCAAGAGTCCCCCAGATGTGTCAGTCCATTCCAGAAGAACCTGTTTTCCCTGCACTGCCTTGACTTTCAAGCCGAGGATCGAGTCACACCACGTATGCACGTGAGACAGCCCTGTGGAAAGCCTCGTTGGAAAGCCTCGTGGGAAAGACTCGAGGGAAAACCATAGATCCTTTGATCCACGCGGCGGACTGCGTGACACTGCTGCTACCGCTCTGGAGGAAAGCGCAAGTGCATGCCCGCATTCGAGACGAGGACTGACTCCCCTGGGGAGACTCCAGAAGTACCCCAAGATCCATGTCAGCACTGGAGAGGAATCCTCAGGTTCCGGCTCCGACTCCACACAAGGTCTTAGGCCCCGGCATCGACGGGAGAGGAATCCCGAGAGGCCCCCGAGGAACTCGCATGGGGACTGGCCTTTCCTGAGGTCACCAGAGCGGGTCCCTGAGGTCCCCGTCGTAAGTCGAGAGCACCTGCCGCAACTCGAGAAAATCCAGGAAATTTTGCCCTCCAGGCGAGATGAAGTCCATTTCCGCTGAGGCTTCTCGAGGCTAATCACATCTAACCACTTGAACTTCCAAAGGGTCCTTCACACCCTTGCTGCAACTCTAGAAGTTCCCCGACATACCCGTCTCCACTCGAGAGGAAGCACGTGGGTCCCGCACACATCCAGGGTAGCCCCGTTTCCGCCTTCTAGCTCGAGATGAGGGATCCTTTCCCTGTTTCGTAGGAAAGAATTCCCGGCATTCCCGTCGCATCTCAAGAGGAGGCGCTCTCCACAGGAAAGGCGAGAGGAACTCCAGGGTCGTGCCACCATTCCAAGAGTCCCCCAGATGTGTCAGTCCATTCCAGAGGAACCTGTTTTCCCTGCACTGCCTTGACGTTCAAGCCGAGGATCGACTCCCACCACGTGTGCACGTGGGACAGCCCTGTGGGAAAGCCTCGTGGGAAAGCCTCGTGGGAAAGACTCGAGGGAAAACCATAGATCCTTTGATGCACGCGGCGGACTGCTTGACAATGCTGCTACCGCTCTGGAGGATAGCGCAGGTGCATGCCCGCATTCGAGACGAGGACTGACTCCCCTGGGGAGACTCCAGAAGTACCCCAAGATCCATGTCAGCACAGGAGAGGAATCCTCAGGTTCCGACCCGACTCCACACAAGGTCTTCGGCCCCGGCATCGACGGGAGAGGAATCCCGAGAGGCCCCCGAGGAATTCGCATGGGGACTGGCCTTTCCTGAGGCCACCAGAGCGGGTCCCTGAGGTCCCCGTCGTAAGTCGAGAGCACCTGCCGCAACTCGAGAAAATCCAGGAGGTTTTGCCCTCCAGGCGAGATGAGGCCCATTGCCGCTGAGGCTTCTCGAGGCCAAAGACATCTAACCACTGGAACTTCCAAAGGGTCCTTCACACCCTTGCTGCAACTCAAGAAGTTCCCCGACATACCCATCTCCACTCGAGAGGAAGCACGTGGGGTCCCGCAAAGATCCAGGGGAGCCCCATTTCCGCCTCCTAGCTCGAGATGAGGGATCCTTTCCCTGTTTCGTAGGGAAAGAATTCCCAGCGTTCCCGTCGCATCTCAAGAGGAGGCGCTCTCCACAGGAAAGGCGAGAGGAACTCCAGGGTCGTGCCACCATTCCAAGAGAACCCCAGATGTGTCAGTCCATTCCAGAGGAACCTGTTTTCCCTGCACTGCCTTGACGTTCAAGCCGAGGATCGAGTCACACCACGTGTGCACGTGGGACAGCCTTGTGGAAAGCCTCGTTGGAAAGCCTCGTGGGAAAGACTCGAGGGAAAACCATAGATCCTTTGATCCACGCGGCGGACTGTGTGACACTGCTGCTACCGCTCTGGAGGAAAGCGCAAGTGCATGCCCGCATTCGAGACGAGGACTGACTCCCCTGGGGAGACTCCAGAAGTACCCCAAGATCCATGTCAGCACAGGAGAGGAATACTCAGGTTCCGGCCCCGACTCCACACAAGGTCTTAGGCCCCGGCATCGACGGGAGAGGAATCCCGAGAGGCCCCCGAGGAACTCGCATGGGGACTGGCCTTTCCTGAGGTCACCAGAGCGGGTCCCTGAGGTCCCCGTCGTAAGTCGAGAGCACCTGCCGCAACTCGAGAAAATCCAGGAGATTTTGCCCTCCAGGCGAGATGAAGTCCATTTCCGCTGAGGCTTCTCGAGGCTAATCACATCTAACCACTTGAACTTCCAAAGGGTCCTTCACACCCTTGCTGCAACTCTAGAAGTTCCCCGACATACCCGTCTCCACTCGAGAGGAAGCACGAGGGTCCCGCACACATCCAGGGTAGCCCCGTTTCCGCCTCCTAGCTCGAGATGAGGGATCCTTTCCCTGTTTCGTAGGAAAGAATTCCCGGCGTTCCCGTCGCATCTCAAGAGGAGGCGCTCTCCACAGGAAAGGCGAGAGGAACTCCAGGGTCGTGCCACCATTCCAAGAGAACCCCAGATGTGTCAGTCCATTCCAGAGGAACCTGTTTTCCCTGCACTGCCTTGACGTTCAAGCCGAGGATCGACTCCCACCACGTGTGCACGTGGGACAGCCCTGTGGAAAGCCTCGTGGGAAAGCCTCGTGGGAAAGACTCGAGGGAAAACCATAGATCCTTTGATCCACGCGGCGGACTGCGTGACACTGCTGCTACCGCTCTGGAGGAAAGCGCAAGTGCATGCCCGCATTCGAGACGAGGACTGACTCCCCTGGGGAGACTCCAGAAGTACCCCAAGATCCATGTCAGCACTGGAGAGGAATCCTCAGGTTCCGGCCCCGACTCCACACAAGGTCTTAGGCCTCGACATCGACGGGAGAGGAATCCCGAGAGGCCCCCGAGGAACTCGCATGGGGACTGGCCTTTCCTGAGGTCACCAGAGCGGGTCCCTGAGGTCCCCGTCGTAAGTCGAGAGCACCTGCCGCAACTCGAGAAAATCCAGGAGGTTTTGCCCTCCAGGCGAGATGAGGCCCATTTCCGCTGAGGCTTCTCGAGGCCAAAGACATCTAACCACTGGAACTTCCAAAGTGTCCTTCACACCCTTGCTGCAACTCAAGAAGTTCCCCGACATACCCGTCTCCACTCGAGAGGAAGCACGTGGGTCCCGCACACATCCAGGGGAGCCCCGTTTCCGCCTCCTAGCTCGAGATGAGGGATCCTTTCCCTGTTTCGTAGGGAAAGAATTCCCGGCGTTCCCGTCGCATCTCAAGAGGAGGCGCTCTCCACAGGAAAGGCGAGAGGAACTCCAGGGTCGTGCCACCATTCCAAGAGTCCCCCAGATGTGTCAGTCCATTCCAGAGGAACCTGTTTTCCCTGCACTGCCTTGACGTTCAACCCGAGGTTCCACTCCCACCACGTGTGCACGTGGGACAGCCCTGTGGGAAAGCCTCGTGGGAAAGCCTCGTGGGAAAGACTCGAGGGAAAACCATAGATCCTTTGATCCACGCGGCGGACTGCGTGACACTGCTGCTACCGCTCTGGAGGAAAGCGCAAGTGCATGCCCGCATTCGAGACGAGGACTGACTCCCCTGGGGAGACTCCAGAAGTACCCCAAGATCCATGTCAGCACTGGAGAGGAATCCTCAGGTTCCGGCCCCGACTCCACACAAGGTCTTAGGCCCCGGCATCGACGGGAGAGGAATCCCGAGAGGCCCCCGAGGAACTCGCATGGGGACTGGCCTTTCCTGAGGTCACCAGAGCGGGTCCCTGAGGTCCCCGTCGTAAGTCGAGAGCACCTGCCGAAACTCGAGAAAATCCAGGAGATTTTGCCCTCCAGGCGAGATGAAGTCCATTTCCGCTGAGGCTTCTCGAGGCTAATCACATCTAACCACTTGAACTTCCAAAGGTTCCTTCACACCCTTGCTGCAACTCTAGAAGTTCCCCGACATACCCGTCTCCACTCGAGAGGAAGCACGAGGGTCCCGCACACATCCAGGGTAGCCCCGTTTCCGCCTCCTAGCTCGAGATGAGGGATCCTTTCCCTGTTTCGTAGGAAAGAATTCCCGGCATTCCCGTCGCATCTCAAGAGGAGGCGCTCTCCACAGGAAAGGCGAGAGGAACTCCAGGGTCGTGCCACCATTCCAAGAGTCCCCCAGATGTGTCAGTCCATTCCAGAGGAACCTGTTTTCCCTGCACTGCCTTGACGTTCAAGCCGAGGATCGACTCCCACCACGTGTGCACGTGGGACAGCCCTGTGGGAAAGCCTCGTGGGAAAGCCTCGTGGGAAAGACTCGAGGGAAAACCATAGATCCTTTGATGCACGCGGCGGACTGCTTGACACTGCTGCTACCGCTCTGGAGGATAGCGCAAGTGCATGCCCGCATTCGAGACGAGGACTGACTCCCCTGGGGAGACTCCAGAAGTACCCCAAGATCCATGTCAGCACTGGAGAGGAATCCTCAGGTTCCGACCCGACTCCACACAAGGTCTTCGGCCCCGGCATCGACGGGAGAGGAATCCCGAGAGGCCCCCGAGGAATTCGCATGGGGACTGGCCTTTCCTGAGGCCACCAGAGCGGGTCCCTGAGGTCCCCGTCGTAAGTCGAGAGCACCTGCCGCAACTCGAGAAAATCCAGGAGGTTTTGCCCTCCAGGCGAGATGAGGCCCATTTCCGCTGAGGCTTCTCGAGGCCAAAGACATCTAACCACTGGAACTTCCAAAGGGTCCTTCACACCCTTGCTGCAACTCAAGAAGTTCCCCGACATACCCGTCTCCACTCGAGAGGAAGCACGTGGGGTCCCGCAAAGATCCAGGGGAGCCCCATTTCCGCCTCCTAGCTCGAGATGAGGGATCCTTTCCCTGTTTCGTAGGGAAAGAATTCCCGGCGTTCCCGTCGCATCTCAAGAGGAGGCGCTCTCCACAGGAAAGGCGAGAGGAACTCCAGGGTCGTGCCACCATTCCAAGAGAACCCCAGATGTGTCAGTCCATTCCAGAGGAACCTGTTTTCCCTGCACTGCCTTGACGTTCAAGCCGAGGATCGAGTCACACCACGTGTGCACGTGGGACAGCCCTGTGGAAAGCCTCGTGGGAAAGCCTCGTGGGAAAGACTCGAGGGAAAACCATAGATCCTTTGATCCACGCGGCGGACTGCGTGACACTGCTGCTACCGCTCTGGAGGAAAGCGCAAGTGCATGCCCGCATTCGAGACGAGGACTGACTCCCCTGGGGAGACTCCAGAAGTACCCCAAGATCCATGTCAGCACTGGAGAGGAATCCTCAGGTTCCGGCCCCGACTCCACACAAGGTCTTAGGCCTCGACATCGACGGGAAAGGAATCCCGAGAGGCCCCCGAGGAACTCGCACGGGGACTGGCCTTTCCTGAGGTCACCAGAGCGGGTCCCTGAGGTCCCCGTCGTAAGTCGAGAGCACCTGCCGCAACTCGAGAAAATCCAGGAGGTTTTGCCCTCCAGGCGTGATGAGGCCCATTTCCGCTGAGGCTTCTCGAGGCCAAAGACATCTAACCACTGGAACTTCCAAAGTGTCCTTCACACCCTTGCTGCAACTCAAGAAGTTCCCCGACATACCCGTCTCCACTCGAGAGGAAGCACGTGAGGTCCCGCAAACATCCAGGGGAGCCCCATTTCCGCCTCCTAGCTCGAGATGAGGGATCCTTTCCCTGTTTCCTAGGGAAAGAATTCCCGGCGTTCCCGTCGCATCTCAAGAGGAGGCGCTCTCCACAAGAAAGGCGAGAGGAACTCCAGGGTCGTGCCACCATTCCAAGAGTCCCCCAGATGTGTCAGTCCATTCCAGAAGAACCTGTTTTCCCTGCACTGCCTTGACGTTCAAGCCGAGGATCGAGTCACACCACGTATGCACGTGAGACAGCCCTGTGGAAAGCCTCGTTGGAAAGCCTCGTGGGAAAGACTCGAGGGAAAACCATAGATCCTTTGATCCACGCGGCGGACTGCGTGACACTGCTGCTACCGCTCTGGAGGAAAGCGCAAGTGCATGCCCGCATTCGAGACGAGGACTGACTCCCCTGGGGAGACTCCAGAAGTACCCCAAGATCCATGTCAGCACAGGAGAGGAATACTCAGGTTCCGGCCCCGACTCCACACAAGGTCTTAGGCCCCGGCATCGACGGGAGAGGAATCCCGAGAGGCCCCCGAGGAACTCGCATGGGGACTGGCCTTTCCTGAGGTCACCAGAGCGGGTCCCTGAGGTCCCCGTCGTAAGTCGAGAGCACCTGCCGCAACTCGAGAAAATCCAGGAGATTTTGCCCTCCAGGCGAGATGAAGTCCATTTCCGCTGAGGCTTCTCGAGGCTAATCACATCTAACCACTTGAACTTCCAAAGCGTCCTTCACACCCTTGCTGCAACTCTAGAAGTTCCCCGACATACCCGTCTCCACTCGAGAGGAAGCACGAGGGTCCCGCACACATCCAGGGTAGCCCCGTTTCCGCCTCCTAGCTCGAGATGAGGGATCCTTTCCCTGTTTCGTAGGAAAGAATTCCCGGCATTCCCGTCGCATCTCAAGAGGAGGCGCTCTCCACAGGAAAGGCGAGAGGAACTCCAGGGTCGTGCCACCATTCCAAGAGTCCCCCAGATGTGTCAGTCCATTCCAGAGGAACCTGTTTTCCCTGCACTGCCTTGACGTTCAAGCCGAGGATCGACTCCCACCACGTGTGCACGTGGGACAGCCCTGTGGGAAAGCCTCGCGGGAAAGCCTCGTGGGAAAGACTCGAGGGAAAACCATAGATCCTTTGATGCACGCGGCGGACTGCTTGACACTGCTGCTACCGCTCTGGAGGATAGCGCAAGTGCATGCCCGCATTCGAGACGAGGACTGACTCCCCTGGGGAGACTCCAGAAGTACCCCAAGATCCATGTCAGCACTGTAGAGGAATCCTCAGGTTCCGACCCGACTCCACACAAGGTCTTCGGCCCCGGCATCGACGGGAGAGGAATCCCGAGAGGCCCCCGAGGAATTCGCATGGGGACTGGCCTTTCCTGAGGCCACCAGAGCGGGTCCCTGAGGTCCCCGTCGTAAGTCGAGAGCACCTGCCGCAACTCGAGAAAATCCAGGAGGTTTTGCCCTCCAGGCGAGATGAGGCCCATTTCCGCTGAGGCTTCTCGAGGCCAAAGACATCTAACCACTGGAACTTCCAAAGGGTCCTTCACACCCTTGCTGCAACTCAAGAAGTTCCCCGACATACCCGTCTCCACTCGAGAGGAAGCACGTGGGGTCCCGCAAAGATCCAGGGGAGCCCCATTTCCGCCTCCTAGCTCGAGATGAGGGATCCTTTCCCTGTTTCGTAGGGAAAGAATTCCCGGCGTTCCCGTCGCATCTCAAGAGGAGGCGCTCTCCACAGGAAAGGCGAGAGGAACTCCAGGGTCGTGCCACCATTCCAAGAGAACCCCAGATGTGTCAGTCCATTCCAGAGGAACCTGTTTTCCCTGCACTGCCTTGACGTTCAAGCCGAGGATCGAGTCACACCACGTGTGCACGTGGGACAGCCCTGTGGAAAGCCTCGTGGGAAAGCCTCGTGGGAAAGACTCGAGGGAAAACCATAGATCCTTTGATCCACGCGGCGGACTGCGTGACACTGCTGCTACCGCTCTGGAGGAAAGCGCAAGTGCATGCCCGCATTCGAGACGAGGACTGACTCCCCTGGGGAGACTCCAGAAGTACCCCAAGATCCATGTCAGCACTGGAGAGGAATCCTCAGGTTCCGGCCCCGACTCCACACAAGGTCTTAGGCCTCGACATCGACGGGAAAGGAATCCCGAGAGGCCCCCGAGGAACTCGCATGGGGACTGGCCTTTCCTGAGGTCACCAGAGCGGGTCCCTGAGGTCCCCGTCGTAAGTCGAGAGCACCTGCCGCAACTCGAGAAAATCCAGGAGGTTTTGCCCTCCAGGCGTGATGAGGCCCATTTCCGCTGAGGCTTCTCGAGGCCAAAGACATCTAACCACTGGAACTTCCAAAGTGTCCTTCACACCCTTGCTGCAACTCAAGAAGTTCCCCGACATACCCGTCTCCACTCGAGAGGAAGCACGTGAGGTCCCGCAAACATCCAGGGGAGCCCCATTTCCGCCTCCTAGCTCGAGATGAGGGATCCTTTCCCTGTTTCCTAGGGAAAGAATTCCCGGCGTTCCCGTCGCATCTCAAGAGGAGGCGCTCTCCACAAGAAAGGCGAGAGGAACTCCAGGGTCGTGCCACCATTCCAAGAGTCCCCCAGATGTGTCAGTCCATTCCAGAAGAACCTGTTTTCCCTGCACTGCCTTGACGTTCAAGCCGAGGATCGAGTCACACCACGTATGCACGTGAGACAGCCCTGTGGAAAGCCTCGTTGGAAAGCCTCGTGGGAAAGACTCGAGGGAAAACCATAGATCCTTTGATCCACGCGGCGGACTGCGTGACACTGCTGCTACCGCTCTGGAGGAAAGCGCAAGTGCATGCCCGCATTCGAGACGAGGACTGACTCCCCTGGGGAGACTCCAGAAGTACCCCAAGATCCATGTCAGCACAGGAGAGGAATACTCAGGTTCCGGCCCCGACTCCACACAAGGTCTTAGGCCCCGGCATCGACGGGAGAGGAATCCCGAGAGGCCCCCGAGGAACTCGCATGGGGACTGGCCTTTCCTGAGGTCACCAGAGCGGGTCCCTGAGGTCCCCGTCGTAAGTCGAGAGCACCTGCCGCAACTCGAGAAAATCCAGGAGATTTTGCCCTCCAGGCGAGATGAAGTCCATTTCCGCTGAGGCTTCTCGAGGCTAATCACATCTAACCACTTGAACTTCCAAAGGGTCCTTCACACCCTTGCTGCAACTCTAGAAGTTCCCCGACATACCCGTCTCCACTCGAGAGGAAGCACGAGGGTCCCGCACACATCCAGGGTAGCCCCGTTTCCGCCTCCTAGCTCGAGATGAGGGATCCTTTCCCTGTTTCGTAGGAAAGAATTCCCGGCATTCCCGTCGCATCTCAAGAGGAGGCGCTCTCCACAGGAAAGGCGAGAGGAACTCCAGGGTCGTGCCACCATTCCAAGAGTCCCCCAGATGTGTCAGTCCATTCCAGAGGAACCTGTTTTCCCTGCACTGCCTTGACGTTCAAGCCGAGGATCGACTCCCACCACGTGTGCACGTGGGACAGCCCTGTGGGAAAGCCTCGTGGGAAAGCCTCGTGGGAAAGACTCGAGGGAAAACCATAGATCCTTTGATGCACGCGGCGGACTGCTTGACACTGCTGCTACCGCTCTGGAGGATAGCGCAAGTGCATGCCCGCATTCGAGACGAGGACTGACTCCACTGGGGAGACTCCAGAAGTACCCCAAGATCCATGTCAGCACTGGAGAGGAATCCTCAGGTTCCGGCCCCGACTCCACACAAGGTCTTCGGCCCCGGGATCGACGGGAGAGGAATCCCGAGAGGCCCCCGAGGAAGTCGCATGGGGACTGGCCTTTCCTGAGGCCACCAGAGAGGGTCCCTGAGGTCCCCGTCGTAAGTCGAGAGCACCTGCCGCAACTCGAGAAAATCCAGGAGGTTTTGCCCTCCAGGCGAGATGAGGCCCATTTCCGCTGAGGCTTCTTGAGGCCAAAGACATCTAACCACTGGAACTTCCAAAGGGTCCTTCACACCCTTGCTGCAACTCAAGAAGTTCCCCGACATACCCATCTCCACTCGAGAGGAAGCACGTGGGGTCCCGCAAACATCCAGGGGAGCCCCATTTCCGCCTCCTAGCTCGAGATGAGGGATCCTTTCCCTGTTTCGTAGGGAAAGAATTCCCGGCGTTCCCGTCGCATCTCAAGAGGAGGCGCTCTCCACAGGAAAGGCGAGAGGAACTCCAGGGTCGTGCCACCATTCCAAGAGAACCCCAGATGTGTCAGTCCATTCCAGAGGAACCTGTTTTCCCTTCACTGCCTTGACGTTCAAGCCGAGGATCGAGTCACACCACGTGTGCACGTGGGACAGCTCTGTGGAAAGCCTCGTGGGAAAGCCTCGTGGGATAGACTCGAGAGAAAACCATAGATCCTTTGATCCACGCGGCGGACTGCGTGACACTGCTGCTACCGCTCTGGAGGAAAGCGCAAGTGCATGCCCGCATTCGAGACGAGGACTGACTCCCCTGGGGAGACTCCAGAAGTACCCCAAGATCCATGTCAGCACTGGAGAGGAATCCTCAGGTTCCGGCCCCGACTCCACACAAGGTCTTAGGCCCCGGCATCGACGGGAGAGGAATCCCGAGAGGCCCCCGAGGAACTCGCATGGGGACTGGCCTTTCCTGAGGTCACCAGAGCGGGTCCCTGAGGTCCCCGTCGTAAGTCGAGAGCACCTGCCGCAACTCGAGAAAATCCAGGAGATTTTGCCTTCCAGGCGAGATGAAGTCCATTTTCGCTGAGGCTTCTCGAGGCTAATCACGTCTAACCACTTGAACTTCCAAAGGGTCCTTCACACCCTTGCTGCAACTCTAGAAGTTCCCCGACATACCCGTCTCCACTCGAGAGGAAGCACGAGGGTCCCGCACACATCCAGGGTAGCCCCGTTTCCGCCTCCTAGCTCGAGATGAGGGATCCTTTCCCTGTTTCGTAGGAAAGAATTCCCGGCATTCCCGTCGCATCTCAAGAGGAGGCGCTCTCCACAGGAAAGGCGAGAGGAACTCCTGGGTCGTGCCACCATTCCAAGAGTCCCCCAGATGTGTCAGTCCATTCCAGAGGAACCTGTTTTCCCTGCACTGCCTTGACGTTCAAGCCGAGGATCGACTCCCACCACGTGTGCACGTGGGACAGCCCTGTGGGAAAGCCTCGTGGGAAAGCCTCGTGGGAAAGCCTAGAGGGAAAACCATAGATCCTTTGATCCACGCGGTGGACTGCGTGTCACTGCTGCTACCGCTCTGGAGGAAAGCCAAGTGCATGCCCGCATTCGAGACGAGGACTGACTCCCCTGGGGAGACTCCAGAAGTACCCCAAGATCCATGTCAGCACTGGAGAGGAATCCTCAGGTTCCGGCCCCGACTCCACACAAGGTCTTAGGCCCCAGCATCGACGGGAGAGGAATCCCGAGAGGACCCGAGGAAGTCGCATGGGGACTGGCCTTTCCTGAGGCCACCAGAGCGGGTCTCTGAGGTCCCCGTCGTAAGTCGAGAGCACCTGCCGCAACTCGAGAAAATCCAGGAGGTTTTGCCCTCCAGGCGAGATGAGGCCCATTTCCGCTGAGGCTTCTTGAGGCCAAAGACATCTAACCACTGGAACTTCCAAAGGGTCCTTCACACCCTTGCTGCAACTCAAGAAGTTCCCCGACATACCCATCTCCACTCGAGAGGAAGCACGTGGGGTCCCGCAAACATCCAGGGGAGCCCCATTTCCGCCTCCTAGCTCGAGATGAGGGATCCTTTCCTTGTTTCGTAGGGAAAGAATTCCCGGCGTTCCCGTCGCATCTCAAGAGGAGGCGCTCTCCACAGGAAAGGCGAGAGGAACTCCAGGGTCGTGCCACCATTCCAAGAGAACCCCAGATGTGTCAGTCCATTCCAGAGGAACCTGTTTTCCCTTCACTGCCTTGACGTTCAAGCCGAGGATCGAGTCACACCACGTGTGCACGTGGGACAGCCCTGTGGAAAGCCTCGTGGGAAAGCCTCGTGGGATAGACTCGAGAGAAAACCATAGATCCTTTGATCCACGCGGCGGACTGCGTGACACTGCTGCTACCGCTCTGGAGGAAAGCGCAAGTGCATGCCCGCATTCGAGACGAGGACTGACTCCCCTGGGGAGACTCCAGAAGTACCCCAAGATCCATGTCAGCACTGGAGAGGAATCCTCAGGTTCCGGCCCCGACTCCACACAAGGTCTTAGGCCCCGGCATCGACGGGAGAGGAATCCCGAGAGGCCCCCGAGGAACTCGCATGGGGACTGGCCTTTCCTGAGGTCACCAGAGCGGGTCCCTGAGGTCCCCGTCGTAAGTCGAGAGCACCTGCCGCAACTCGAGAAAATCCAGGAGATTTTGCCTTCCAGGCGAGATGAAGTCCATTTTCGCTGAGGCTTCTCGAGGCTAATCACGTCTAACCACTTGAACTTCCAAAGGGTCCTTCACACCCTTGCTGCAACTCTAGAAGTTCCCCGACATACCCGTCTCCACTCGAGAGGAAGCACGAGGGTCCCGCACACATCCAGGGTAGCCCCGTTTCCGCCTCCTAGCTCGAGATGAGGGATCCTTTCCCTGTTTCGTAGGAAAGAATTCCCGGCATTCCCGTCGCATCTCAAGAGGAGGCGCTCTCCACAGGAAAGGCGAGAGGAACTCCAGGGTCGTGCCACCATTCCAAGAGTCCCCCAGATGTGTCAGTCCATTCCAGAGGAACCTGTTTTCCCTGCACTGCCTTGACGTTCAAGCCGAGGATCGACTCCCACCACGTGTGCACGTGGGACAACCCAGTGGGAAAGCCTCGTGGGAAAGCCTCGTGGGAAAGCCTAGAGGGAAAACCATAGATCCTTTGATCCACGCGGTGGACTGCGTGTCACTGCTGCTACCGCTCTGGAGGAAAGCCAAGTGCATGCCCGCATTCGAGACGAGGACTGACTCCCCTGGGGAGACTCCAGAAGTACCCCAAGATCCATGTCAGCACTGGAGAGGAATCCTCAGGTTCCGGCCCCGACTCCACACAAGGTCTTAGGCCCCAGCATCGACGGGAGAGGAATCCCGAGAGGACCCGAGGAAGTCGCATGGGGACTGGCCTTTCCTGAGGCCACCAGAGCGGGTCTCTGAGGTCCCCGTCGTAAGTCGAGAGCACCTGCCGCAACTCGAGAAAATCCAGGAGGTTTTGCCCTCCAGGCGAGATGAGGCCCATTTCCGCTGAGGCTTCTCGAGGCTAATCACATCTAACCACTGGAACTTCCAAAGGTCCTTCACACCCTTGCTGCAACTCAAGAAGTTCCCCGACATAACTGTCTCCACTCGAGAGGAAGCACGTGGGGTCACGCACACATCCAGGGGAGCCCCGTTTCTGCCTCCAAGCTCGAAATGAGGGATCCTTTCCCTGTTTCGTAGGGAAAGAATTCCGGCGTTCCCGTCGCATCTCAAGAGGAGGCGCTCTCCACAGGAAAGGCGAGAGGAACTCCAGGGTCGTGCCACCATTCCAAGAGTCCCCCAGATGTGTCAGTCCATTCCAGAGGAACCTGTTTTCCCTGCACTGCCTTGACGTTCAAGCCGAGGATCGACTCCCACCACGTGTGCACGTGGGACAGCCCTGTGGGAAAGCCTCGTGGGAAAGCCTCGTGAGAAAGACTCGAGGGAAAACCATAGATCCTTTGATGCACGCGGCGGACTGCTTGACACTGCTGCTACCGCTCTGGAGGATAGCGAAAGTGCATGCCCGCATTTCAGACGAGGACTGACTCCCCTGGGTAGACTCCAGAAGTACCCCAAGATCCATGTCAGCACTGGAGAGGAATCCTCAGGTTCCGGCCCCGACTCCACACAAGGTCTTCGGCCCCGGCATCGACGGGAGAGGAATCCCGAGAGGACCCGAGGAATTCGCATGGGGACTGGCCTTTCCTGAGGCCACCAGAGCGGGTCCCTGAGGTCCCCGTCGTAAGTCGAGAGCACCTGCCGCAAGTCGAGAAAATCCAGGAGGTTTTGCCCTCCAGGCGAGATGAGGCCCATTTCCGCTGAGGCTTCTCGAGGCTAATCACATCCTACCACTGGAACTTCCAAAGGGTCCTTCACACCCTTGCTGCAACTCAAGAAGTTCCCCGACATACCTGTCTCCACTCGAGAGGAAGCACGTGGGGTCCCGCACACATCCAGGGGAGCCAGGTTTCTGCCTCCAAGCTCGAAATGTGGGATCCTTTCCCTGTTTCGTAGGGAAAGAATTCCGGCGTTCCTGTCGCATCTCAAGAGGAGGCGCTCTCCACAGGAGAGGCGAGAGGAACTCCAGGGTCGTGCCACCATTCCAAGAGTCCCCCAGATGTGTCAGTCCATTCCAGAGGAACCTGTTTTCCCTGCACTGCCTTGACTTTCAAGCCGAGGATCGACTCCCACCACGTGTGCACGTGGGACAGCCCTGTGGGAAAGCCTCGTGGGAAAGCCTCGTGGGAAAGACTCGAGGAAAAACCATAGATCCTTTGATCCACGCGGCGGACTGCGTGACACTGCTGCTACCACTCTGGAGGAAAGCGCAAGTGCATGCCCGCATTCGAGACGAGGACTGACTCCCCTGGGGAGACTCCAGATGTACCCCAAGATCCATGTCAGCACAGGAGAGGAATCCTCAGGTTCCGGCCCCGACTCCACACAAGGTCTTAGGCCCCGGCATCGACGGGAGAGGAATGCCGAGAGGCCCCCGAGGAACTCGCATGGGGACTGGCCTTTCCTGCGGCCACCAGAGCGGGTCCCTGAGGTCCCCGTTGTAAGTCGAGAGCACCTTCCGCAACTCGAGAAAATCCAGGAGGTTTTGCCCTCCAGGCGAGATGAGGCCCATTTCCAAAGAGGCTTCTCGAGGCTAATCACATCTAACCACTGGAACTTCCAAAGTGTCCTTCACACCCTTGCTGCAACTCAAGAAGTTCCCCGACATACCCGTCTCCACTGGAGAGGAAGCATGTGGGTCCCGCACACATCCAGGGGAGCCCCGTTTCCGCCTCCTAGCTCGACATGAGGGATCCTTTCCCTGTTTCGTAGGGAAAGAATTCCCGGCGTTCCCGTCGCATCTCAAGAGGAGGCGCTCTCCACAGGAAAGGCGATAGGAACTCCAGGGTCAAGCCACCATTCCAAGAGTCCCCCAGATGTGTCAGTCCATTCCAGAGGAACCTGTTTTCCCTGCACTGCCTTGACGTTCAAGCCCAGGATCGACTCCCACCACGTGTGCTCGTGGGACAGCCCTGTGGGAAAGCTTCGTGGGAAAGCCTCGTGGGAAAGACTCGAGGGAAAACCATAGATCCTTTGATCCACGCGGCGGACTGCGTGACACTGCTGCTACCGCTCTGCAGGAAAGCGCAAGTGCATGCCCGCATTCGAGACGAGGACGACTCCCCTTGGGAGACTCCAGAAGTACCCCAAGATCCATGTCAGCACTGGAGAGGAATCCTCAGGTTCCGGCCCCGACTCCACACAAGGTCTTAGGCCCCGGCATCGACGGGAGAGGAATCCCGAGAGGCCCCCGAGGAACTCGCATGGGGACTGGCCTTTCCTGAGGCCACCAGAGCGGGTCCCTGAGGTCCCCGTCGTAAGTCGAGAGCACCTGCCACAACTCGAGAAAATCCAGGAGGTTTTGCCCTCCAGGCGAGTTGAGGCCCATTTCCGCTGAGGCTTCTCGAGGCTGATCACATCTAACCACTGGAACGTCCAAAGGGTCCTTCACACCCTTGCTGCAACTCAAGAAGTTCGGCGACATACCCGTCTCCACTCGAGAGGAAGCACGTGGTGTCCCGCACACATCCAGGGGAGCCCCGTTTCCGCCTCCTAGCTCGAGATGAGGGATCCTTTCCCTGTTTCGTAGGGAAAGAATTCCCGGCTTTCCCGTCGCATCTCAAGAGGAGGCGCTCTCCACAGGAAAGGCGAGAGGAACTCCAGGGTCGTGCCACCATTCCAAGAGTCCCCCAGATGAGTCAGTCCATTCTAGAGGAACCTGTTTTCCCTGCACTGCCTTGACGTTCAAGCCGAGGATCGACTCCCACCACGTGTGCACGTGGGACAGCCCTGTGGGAAAGCCTCGTGGGAAAGCCTCGTGGGAAAGACTCGAGGGAAAACCATAGATCCTTTGATCCACGCGGCGGACTGCGTGACACTGCTGCTACCGCTCTGGAGGAAAGCGCAAGTGCATGCCCGCATTCGAGACGAGGACTGACTCCCCTGGGGAGACTCCAGAAGTACCCCAAGATCCATGTCAGCACTGGAGAGGAATCCTCAGGTTCCGGCCCCTACTCCACACAAGGTCTTAGGCCCCGGCATCGACGGGAGAGGAATCCGGAGAGGCCCCCGAGGAACTCGCATGGGGACTGGCCTTTCCTGAGGCCACCAGAGCGGGTCCCTGAGGTCCCCGTCGTAAGTCGAGAGCACCTGCCGCAACTCGAGAAAATCCAGGAGGTTTTGCCCTCCAGGCGAGATGAGGCCCATTTCCAAAGAGGCTTCTCGAGGCTAATCACATCTAACCACTGGAACTTCCAAAGTGTCCTTCACACCCTTGCTGCAACTCAAGAAGTTCCCCGACATACCCGGCTCCACTGGAGAGGAAGCACGTGGGTCCCACACACATCCAGGGGAGCCCCGTTTCCGCCTCCTAGCTCGAGATGAGGGATCCTTTCCCTGTTTCGTAGGGAAAGAATTCCCGGCGTTCCCGTCGCATCTCAAGAGGAGGCGCTCTCCACAGGAAAGGCGAGAGGAACTCCAGGGTCGTGCCACCATTCCAAGAGTCCCCCAGATGTGTCAGTCCATTCCAGAGGAACCTGTTTTCCCTGCACTGCCTTGACGTTCAAGCCGAGGATCGACTCCCACCACGTGTGCACGTGGGACAGCCCTGTGGGAAACCCTCGTGGGAAAGCCTCGTGGGAAAGACTCGAGGGAAAACCATAGATCCTTTGATCCACGCGGCGGACTGCGTGACACTGCTGCTACCGCTCTGGAGGAAAGCGCAAGTGCATGCCCGCATTCGAGACGAGGACTGACTCCGCTGGGGAGACTCCAGAAGTACCCCAAGGTCCATGTCAGCACTGGAGAGGTATCCTCAGGTTCCGGCCCCGACTCCACACAAGGTCTTAGGCCCCGGCATCGACGGGAGAGGAATCCCGAGAGGCCCCCGAGGAACTCGCATGGGGACTGGCCTTTCCTGAGGCCACCAGAGCGGGTCCCTGAGGTCCCCGTCGTAAGTCGAGAGCACCTGCCGCAACTCGAGAAAATCCAGGAGGTTTTGCCCTCCAGGCGAGATGAGGCCCATTTCCGCTGAGGCTTCTCGAGGCCAATCACATCTAACCACTGGAACTTCCAAAGGGTCCTTCACACCCTTGCTGCAACTTAAGAAGTTCCCCGACATACCCGTCTCCACTCGAGACGAACCACGTGGGTCCCGCACACATCCAGGGGAGCCCCGTTTCCGCCTCCTAGCTCGAGATGAGGGATCCTTTCCCTGTTTCGTAGGGAAAGAATTCCCGGCGTTCCTGTCGCATCTCAAGAGGAGGCACTCTCCACAGGAAAGGCGAGAGGAACTCCAGGGTCGTGCCACCGTTCCAAGAGTCCCCCAGATGTGTCAGTCCATTCCAGAGGAACCTGTTTTCCCTGCACTGCATTGACGTTCAAGCCGAGGATCGACTCCCACCACGTGTGCACGTGGGACAGCCCTGTGGGAAAGCCTCGTGGGAAAGCCTCGTGGGAAAGACTCGAGGGAAACCATAGATCCTTTGATCCACGCGGCAGACTGCGTGACACTGCTGCTACCGCTCTGGAGGAAAGCACAATTGCATGCCCGCATTCGAGACGAGGACTGACTCCCCTGGGGAGACTCCAGAAGTACCCCAAGGTCCATGTCAGCACTGGAGAGGAATCCTCAGGTTCCGACCCCGACTCCACACAAGGTCTTAGGCCCCGGCATCGACGGGAGAGGAATCCCGAGAGGCCCCCGAGGAACTCGCATGGGGACTGGCCTTTCCTGAGGCCACCAGAGCGGGTCCCTGAGGTCCCCGTCGAAAGTCGAGAGCACCTGCCCCAACTCGAGAAAATCCAGGAGGTTTTGCCCTCCAGGCGAGATGAGGCCGATTTCCGCTGAGGCTTCTCGAGGCCAATCACATCTAACCACTGGAACTTCCAAAGGGTCCTTCACACCATTGCTGCAACTCAAGAAGTTCCCGACATACCCGTCTCCACTCGAGAGGAAGCACGTGGTGTCCCGCACACATCCAGGGGAGCCCCGTTTCCGCCTCCTACCTCGAGATGAGGGATCCTTTCCCTGTTTCGTAGGGAAAGAATTCCCGGTGTTCCCGTCGCATCTCAAGAGGAGGCGCTCTCCACAGGAAAGGTGAGAGGAACTCCAGGGTCGTGACACCATTCCAAGAGTCCCCAGATGTGTCAGTCCATTCCAGAGGAACCTGTTTTCCCTGCACTGCCTTGACGTTCAAGCCGAGGATCAACTCCCACCACGTATGCACGTGGGACAGCCCTGTGGGAAAGCCTCGTGGGAAAGCCTCGTGGGAAAGACTCGAGGGAAAACCATAGATCCTTTGATCCACGCGGCGGACTGCGTGACACTGCTGCTACCGTTCTGGAGGAAAGCGCAAGTGCATGCCCGCATTCGAGACGAGGACTGACTCCCCTGGGGAGACTCCAGAAGTACCCCAAGATCCATGTCAGCACTGGAGAGGAATCCTCAGGTTCCGGCCCCGATTCCACACAAGGTCTTAGGCCCAGGCATCGACGGGAGAGGAATCCCGAGAGGCCCTTGAGGAACTCGCATGGGGACTTGCCTTTCCTGAGGCCACCAGAGCGGGTCCCTGAGGTCCCCGTCGTAAGTCGAGAGCACCTGCCGCAACTCGAGAAAATCCAGGAGGTTTTGCCCTCCAGGCCAGATGAGGCCCATTTACGCTGAGGCTTCTCGAGGCCAATCATATCTAACCACTGGAACTTCCAAAGGGTCCTTCACACCCTTGTTGCAACTCAAGAAGTTCCCCGACATACCCGTCTGCACTCGAGAGGAAGCATGTGGTGTCCCGCACACATCGAGGGGAGCCCCGTTTCCGCCTCCTAGCTCGAGATGAGGGATCCTTTCCCTGTTTCGTAGGGAAAGAATTACCGGCGTTCCCGTCGCATCTCAAGAGGAGGCGCTCTCCACAGGAAAGGCGAGAGGAACTCCAGGGTCGTGCCACCATTCCAAGAGTCCCCCAGATGTGTCAGTCCATTCCAGAGGAACCTGTTTTCCCTGCACTGCCTTGACCTTCAAGCCGAGGATCGACTCCCACCACGTGTGCACGTGGGACAGCCCTGTGGGAAAGCCTCGTGGGAAAGCCTCGTGGGAAAGACTCGAGGGAAAACCATAGATCCTTTGATCCACGCGGCGGACTGCGTGACACTGCTGCTACCGCTCTGGAGGAAAGCGCAAGTGCATGCCCGCATTCGAGACGAGGACTGACTCCCCTGGGGAGACTCCACAAGTACCCCAAGATCCATGTCAACACTGGAGAGGAATCCTCAGGTTCCGGCCCCGACTCCACACAAGGTCTTAGGCCCCGGCATCGACGGGAGAGGAATCCCGAGAGGCCCCCGAGGAACTCGCATGGGGACTGACCTTTCCTGATGCCACAAGAGCGGGTCCCAGAGGTCCCCATCGTAAGTCGAGAGCACCTGCCGCAACTCGAGAAAATCCAGGAGGTTTTGCCCTCCAGGCGAGATAAGGCCCATTTCCGCTGAGGCTTCACGAGGCTAATCACGTCTAACCACTGGAACTTCCAAAGGGTCCTTCACACCCTTGCTGCAACTCAAGAAGTTCCCCGATATACCCGTCTCCACTCGAGAGGAAGCACGTGGGTCCCGCACACATCCAGGGGAGCCCCGTTTCCGCCTCCTAGCTCGAGATGAGGGATCCTTTCCCTGTTTCGTAGGGAAAGAATTCCGGCGTTCCCGTCGCATCTCAAGAGGAGGCGCTCTCCACAGGAAAGGCGAGAGGAACTCCAGGGTCGTGCCACCATTCCAAGAGTCCCCCAGATGTGTCAGTCCATTCCAGAGGAACCTGTTTTCCCTGCACTGCCTTGACGTTCAAGCCGAGGATCGACTCCCACCACGTGTGCACGTGGGACAGCCCTGTGGGAAAGCCTCGTGGGAAAGCCTCGTGGGAAAGACTCGAGGGAAAACCATAGATCCTTTGATCCACGTGGCGGACTGCGTGACACTGCTGCTACCGCTCTGGTGGAAAGCGCAAGTGCATGCCCGCATTCGAGACGAGGACTGACTCCCCTGGGGAGACTCCAGAAGTACCCCAAGATCCATGTCAGCACTGGAGAGGAATCCTCAGGTTCCGGCCCCGACTCCACACAAGGTCTTAGGCGCCGGCATCGACGGGAGAGGAATCCCGAGAGGCCCCCGAGGAACTCGCATGGGGACTGGCCTTTCCTGAGGCCACCAGAGCGGGTCCCTGAGGTCCCCGTCGTAAATCGAGAGCACCTGCCACAACTCGAGAAAATCCAGGAGGTTTTGCCCTCCAGGCGAGATGAGGCCCATTTCCGCTGAGGCTTCTCGAGGCCAATCACATCTAACCACTGGAACTTCCAAAGGGTCCTTCACACCCTTGCTGCAACTCAAGAAGTTCCCCGACATACCCGTCTCCACTCGAGAGAAAGCACGTGGTGTCCCGCACACATCCAGGGGAGCCCCGTTTCCGCCTCCTAGCTCGAGATGAGGGATCCTTTCCCTGTTTCGTAGGGAAAGAATTCCCGGCGTTCCCGTCGTATCTCAAGAGGAGGCGCTCTCCACAGGAAAGGCGAGAGGAACTCCAGGGTCGTGCCACCATTCCAAGAGTCCCCCAGATGTGTCAGTCCATTCCAGAGGAACCTGTTTTCCCTGCACTGCCTTGACGTTCAAGCCGAGGATCGACTCCCACCACGTGTGCACGTGGGACAGCCCTGTGGGAAAGCCTCGTGGGAAAGCCTCGTGGGAAAGACTCGAGGGAAAACCATAGATCCTTTGATCCACGCGGCGGACTGCGTGACACTGCTGCTACCGCTCTGGAGGAAAGCACAATGCATGCCCACATTCGAGACGAGGACTGACTCCCCTGGGGAGACTCCAGAAGTACCCCAAGATCCATGTCAGCACTGGAGAGGAATCCTCAGGTTCCGGCCCCGACTCCACACAAGGTCTTAGGCCCCGGTATCGATGGGAGAGGAATCCCGAGAGGCCCCCGAGGAACTCGCATGGGGACTGGCCTTTCCTGAGGCCACCAGAGCGGGTCCCTGAAGTCCCCGTCGTAAGTCGAGAGCACCTGCCGCAACTCGAGAAAATCCAGGAGGTTTTGCCCTCCAGGCGAGATGAGGCCCATTTCCGCTGAGGCTTCTCGAGTCCAATCACATCTAACCACTGGAACTTCCAAAGGGTCCTTCACACCCTTGCTGCAACTCAAGAAGTTCCCCGACATACCCGTCTGCACTCGAGAGGAAGCACGTGGTGTCCCGCACACATCCAGGGGAGCCCCGTTTCCGCCTCCTAGCTCGAGATGAGGGATCCTTTCCCTGTTTCGTAGGGAAAGAATTCCCGGCGTTCCCGTCGCATCTCAAGAGGAGGCGCTCTCCACAGGAAAGGAGAGAGGAACTCCAGGGTCGTGACACCATTCCAAGAGTCCCCCAGATGTGTCAGTCCATTCCAGAGGAACCTGTTTTCCCTGCACTGCCTTGACGTTCAAGCCGAGGATCGACTCCCACCACGTGTGCACGTGGGACAGCCCTGTGGGAAAGCCTCGTGGGAAAGCCTCGTGGGAAAGACTCGAGGGAAAACCATAGATCCTTTGATCCACGCGGCGGACTGCGTGACACTGCTGCTACAGCTCTGGAGGAAAGCGCAAGTGCATGCCCGCATTCGAGACGTGGACTGACTCCCCTGGGGAGACTCCAGAAGTACCCCAAGATCCATGTCAGCACTGGAGAGGAATCCTCAGGTTCCGACCCCGACTCCACACAAGGTCTTAGGCCCCGGCATCGACGGGAGAGGAATCCCGAGAGGCCCCCGAGGAACTCGCATGGGGACTGGCCTTTCCTGAGGCCACCAGAGCGGCTCCCTGAGGTCCCCGTCGTAAGTCGAGAGCACCTGCCGCAACTCGAGAAAATCCAGGAGGTTTTGCCCTCCAGGCGAGATGAGGCCCATTTCCGCTGAGGCTTCTCGAGGCTAATCACGTCTAACCACTGGAACTTCCAAAGGGTCCTTCACACCCTTGCTGCAACTCAAGAAGTTCCCCGACATACCCGTCTCCACTCGAGAGGAAGCACGTGGTGTCCCGCACACATCCAGGGGAGCCCCGTTTCTGCCTCCTACCTCGAGATGAGGGATCCTTTCCCTGTTTCGTAGGGAAAGAATTCCCGGCGTTCCCGTCGTATCTCAAGAGGAGGCGCTCTCCACAGGAAAGGCGAGAGGAACTCCAGGGTCGTGCCACCATTCCAAGAGTCCCCCAGATGTGTCAGTCCATTCCAGAGGAACCTGTTTTCCCTGCACTGCCTTGACGTTCAAGCCGAGGATCGACTCCCACCACCTGTGCACGTGGGACAGCCCTGTGGGAAAGCCTCGTGGAAAGCCTCGTGGGAAAGACTCGAGGGAAAACCATAGATCCTTTGATCCACGCGGCAGACTGCGTGACACTGCTGCTACCGCTCTGGAGGAAAGCGCAAGAGCATGCCCGCATTCGAGACGAGGACTGACTCCCCTGGGGAGACTCCAGAAGTACCCCAAGATCCATGTCAACACTGGAGAGGAATCCTCAGGTTCCGGCCCCGATTCCACACAAGGTCTTAGGCCCCGGCATCGACGGGAGAGGAATCCCGAGAGGCCCCCGAGGAACTCGCATGGGGACTGGCCTTTCCTGAGGCCACCAGAGCGGTTCCCTGAGGTCCCCGTCGTAAGTCGAGAGCACCTGCCGCAACTCGAGAAAATCCAGGAGGTTTTGCCCTCCAGGCGAGATGAGGCCCATTTCCGCTGAGGCTTCTCGAGGCCAATCACGTCTAACCACTGGAACTTTCAAAGGGTCCTTCACACCCTTGCTGCAACTCAAGAAGTTCCCCGACATACCCGTCTCCACTCGAGAGGAAGCACGTGGTGTCCCGCACACATCCAGGGGAGCCCCGTTTCCGCCTCCTAGCTCGAGATGAGGGATCCTTTCCCTGTTTCGTAGGGAAAGAATTCCCGGCGTTCCCGTCGCATCTCAAGAGGAGGCGCTCTCCACAGGAAAGGCGAGAGGAACTCCAGGGTCGTGACACCATTCCAAGAGTCCCCAGATGTGTCAGTCCATTTCAGAGGAACCTGTTTTCCCTGCACTGCCTTGACGTTCAAGCCGAGGATCGACTCCCACCACGTGTGCACGTGGGACACCCCTGTGGGCAAGCCTCGTGGGAAAGACTCGAGGGAAAACCATAGATCCTTTGAAACACGCGGCGGACTGCGTGACACTGCTGCTACCGCTCTGGAGGAAAGCGCAAGTGCATGCCCGCATTCGAGACGAGGACTGACTCCCCTGGGGAGACTCCAGAAGTACCCCAAGATCCATGTCAGCACTGGAGAGGAATCCTCAGGTTCCGGCCCCGACTCCACACAAGGTCTTAGGCCCCGGCATCGACGGGAGAGGAATCCCGAGAGGCCCCCGAGGAACTCGCATGGGGACTGGCCTTTCCTGAGGCCACCAGAGCGGGTCCCTGAGGTCCCCGTCGTAAGTCGAGAGCACCTGCCGAAACTCGAGAAAATCCAGGAGGTTTTGCCCTCCAGGCGAGATGAGGCCCATTTCCGCTGAGGCTTCTCGAGGCCAATCACATCTAACCACTGGAACTTCCAAAGGGTCCTTCACACCATTGCTGCAATTCAAGAAGTTCCCCGACATACCCGTCTCCACTCGTGCGGAAGCACGTGGTGTCCCGCACACATCCAGGGGAGCCCCGTTTCCCCCTCCTAGCTCGAGATGAGGGATCCTTTCCCTGTTTCGTAGGGAAAGAATTCCCGGCGTTCCCGTCGCATCTCAAGAGGAGGCGCTCTCCACAGGAAAGGCGAGAGGAACTCCAGGGTCGTGACACCATTCCAAGAGTCCCCCAGATGTGTCAGTCCATTCCAGAGGAACCTGTTTTCCCTGCACTGCCTTGACGTTCAAGCCGAGGATCGACTCCCACCACGTGTGCACGTGGGACAGCCCTGTGGGAAAGCCTCGTGGGAAAGCCTCGTGGGAAAGACTCAAGGGAAAACCATAGATCCTTTGATCCACGCGGCGGACTGCGTGACACTGCTGCTACCGCTCTGGAGGAAAGCGCAAGTGCATGCCCGCATTCGAGACGAGGACTGACTCCCCTGGGGAGACTCCTGAAGTACCCCAAGATCCATGTCAGCACTGGAGTGGAATCCTCAGGTTCCGGCCCCGATTCCACACAAGGTCTTAGGCCCCGGCATCGACGGGAGAGGAATCCCGAGACGCCCCCGAGGAACTCGGATGGGGACTGGCCTTTCCTGAGGCCACCAGAGCGGGTCCCTGAGGTCCCCGTCGTAAGTCGAGAGCACCTGCCGCAACTCGAGAAAATCCAGGAGGTTTTCACCTCCAGGCGAGATGAGGCCCATTTCCGCTGAGGCTTCTCGAGGCCAATCACATCTGACCACTGGAACTTCGAAAGGGTCCTTCACACCCTTGCTGCAACTCAAGAAGTTCCCCGACATACCGGTCTCCACTCGAGAGGAAGCACGTGAGGTCCCGCACACATCCAGGGGAGCTCCGTTTCCGCCCCCTAGCTCGAGATGAGGGATCCTTTCTCTGTTTCGTAGGGAAAGAATTCCCGGCGTTCCCGTCGCATCTCAAGAGGAGGCGCTCTCCACAGGAAAGGCGAGAGGAACTCCAGGGTCGTGACACCATTCCAAGAGTCCCCCAGATGTGTCAGTCCATTCCAGAGGAACCTGTTTTCCCTGCACTGCCTTGACGTTCAAGCCGAGGATCGACTCCCACCACGTGTGCACGTGGGACAGCCCTGTGGGAAAGCCTCGTGGGAAAGCCTCGTGGGAAAGACTCGAGGGAAAACCATAGATCCTTTGATCCACGCGGCGGACTGCGTGACACTGCTGCAACCGCTCTGGAGGAAAGCGCAAGTGCATGCCCACATTCGAGACGAGGACTGACTCCCCTGGGGAGACTCCAGAAGTACCCCAAGATCCATGTCAGCACTGGAGAGGAATCCTCAGGTTCCGGCCCCGACTCCACACAAGGTCTTAGGCCCCGGCATCGACGGGAGAGGAATCCTGAGAGGCCCCCGAGGAACTCGCATGGGGACTGGCCTTTCCTGAGGCCACCAGAGCGGGTCCCTGAGGTCCCCGTCGTAAGTCGAGAGCACCTGCCGCAACTCGAGAAAATCCAGGAGGTTTTGCCCTCCAGGCGAGATGAGGCCCTTTTCCGCTGAGGCTTCTCGAGGCCAATCACATCTAACCACTGGAACTTCCAAAGGGTCCTTCACACCCTTGCTGCAACTCAAGAAGTTCCCCGACATACCCGTCTCCAATCGAGAGGAAGCACGTGGGGTCCCGCACACATCCAGGGGAGCTCCGTTTCCGCCCACTAGCTCGAGGTGAGGGATCCTTTCCCTGTTTCGTAGGGAAAGAATTCCCGGCTTTCCCGTCGCATCTTAAGAGGAGGCGCTCTCCACAGGAAAGGAGAGAGGAACTCCAGGGTCGTGCCACCATTCCAAGAGTCCCCCAGATGTGTCAGTCCATTCCAGAGGAACCTGTTTTCCCTGCACTGCCTTGACGTTCAAGCCGAGGATCGACTCTCACCACGTGTGCACGTGGGACAGCCCTGTGGGAAAGCCTCGTGGGAAAGCCTCGTGGGAAAGACTCGAGGGAAAACCATAGATCCTTTGATCCACGCGGCGGACTGCGTGACACTGCTGCTACAGCTCTGGAGGAAAGCGCAAGTGCATGCCCGCATTCGAGACGAGGACTGACTCCCCTGGGGAGACTCCAGAAGTACCCCAAGATCCATGTCAGCACTGGAGAGGAATCCTCAGGTTCCGGCCCCGACTCCACACAAGGTCTTAGGCCCCGGCATCGACGGGAGAGGAATCCCGAGAGGCCCCCGAGGAACTCGCATTGGGACTGGCCTTTCCTGAGGCCACCAGAGCGGCTCCCTGAGGTCCCCGTCGTAAGTCGAGAGCACCTGCCGCAACTCGAGAAAATCCAGGAGGTTTTGCCCTCCAGGCGAGATGAGGCCCATTTCCGCTGAGGCTTCTCGAGGCTAATCACGTCTAACCACTGGAACTTCCAAGGGGTCCTTCACACCCTTGCTGCAACTCAAGAAGTTCCCCGACATACCGGTCTGCACTCGAGAGGAAGCACGTGGGTCCCGCACACATCCAGGGGAGCCCCGTTTCCGCCTCCCAGCTCGAGATGAGGGATCCTTTCCCTGTTTCGTAGGGAAAGAATTCCCGGCGTTCCCGTCGCATCTCAAGAGGAGGCACTCTCCACAGGAAAGGCGAGAGGAACTCCAGGGTCGTGACACCATTCCAAGAGTCCCCCAGATGTGTCAGTCCATTCCAGAGGAACCTGTTTTCCCTGCACTGCCTTGACGTTCAAGCCCAGGATCGACTCCCACCACGTGTGCACGTGGGACAGCCCTGTGGGAAAGCCTCGTGGGCAAGCCTCGTGGGAAAGACTCGAGGGAAAACCATAGATCCTTTGATCCACGCGGCGGACTGCGTGACACTGCTGCTACCGCTCTGGAGGAAAGCGCAAGTGCATGCCCGCATTCGAGACGAGGACTGACTCCCCTGGGGAGACTCCAGAAGTACCCCAAGATCCATGTCAGCACTGGAGAGGAATCCTCAGGTTCCGGCCCCGACTGCACACAAGGTCTTAGGCCCCGGCATCGACGGGAGAGGAATCCCGAGAGGCCCCCGAGGAACTCGCATGGGGACTGGCCTTTCCTGAGGCCACCAGAGCGGGTCCCTGAGGTCCCCGTCGTAAGTCGAGAGCACCTGCCGAAACTCGAGAAAATCCAGGAGGTTTTGCCCTCCAGGCGAGATGAGGCCCATTTCCGCTGAGGCTTCTCGAGGCCAATCACATCTAACCACTGGAACTTCCAAAGGGTCCTTCACACCATTGCTGCAACTCAAGAAGTTCCCCGACATACCCGTCTCCACTCGTGCGGAAGCACGTGGTGTCCCGCACACATCCAGGGGAGCCCCGTTTCCCCCTCCTAGCTCGAGATGAGGGATCCTTTCCCTGTTTCGTAGGGAAAGAATTCCCGGCTTTCCCGTCGCATCTCAAGAGGAGGCGCTCTCCACAGGAAAGGCGAGAGGAACTCCAGGGTCGTGACACCATTCCAAGAGTCCCCCAGATGTGTCAGTCCATTCCAGAGGAACCTGTTTTCCCTGCACTGCCTTGACGTTCAAGCCGAGGATCGACTCCCACCACGTGTGCACGTGGGACAGCCCTGTGGGAAAGCCTCGTGGGAAAGCCTCGTGGGAAAGACTCAAGGGAAAACCATAGATCCTTTGATCCACGCGGCGGACTGCGTGACACTGCTGCTACCGCTCTGGAGGAAAGCGCAAGTGCATGCCCGCATTCGAGACGAGGACTGACTCCCCTTAGGAGACTCCTGAAGTACCCCAAGATCCATGTCAGCACTGGAGTGGAATCCTCAGGTTCCGGCCCCGATTCCACACAAGGTCTTAGGCCCCGGCATCGACGGGAGAGGAATCCCGAGACGCCCCCGAGGAACTCGGATGGGGACTGGCCTTTCCTGAGGCCACCAGAGCGGGTCCCTGAGGTCCCCGTCGTAAGTCGAGAGCACCTGCCGCAACTCGAGAAAATCCAGGAGTTTTTCACCTCCAGGCGAGATGAGGCCCATTTCCGCTGAGGCTTCTCGAGGCCAATCACATCTAACCACTGGAACTTTCAAAGGGTCCTTCACACCCTTGCTGCAACTCAAGAAGTTCCCCGACATACCCGTCTCCACTCGAGAGGAAGCACGTGGTGTCCCGCACACATCCAGGGGAGCCCCGTTTCCGCCTCCTAGCTCGAGATGAGGGATCCTTTCCCTGTTTCGTAGGGAAAGAATTCCCGGCGTTCCCGTCGCATCTCAAGAGGAGGCGCTCTCCACAGGAAAGGCGAGAGGAACTCCAGGGTCGTGACACCATTCCAAGAGTCCCCAGATGTGTCAGTCCATTTCAGAGGAACCTGTTTTCCCTGCACTGCCTTGACGTTCAAGCCGAGGATCGACTCCCACCACGTGTGCACGTGGGACACCCCTGTGGGCAAGCCTCGTGGGAAAGACTCGAGGGAAAACCATAGATCCTTTGATCCACGCGGCGGACTGCGTGACACTGCTGCTACCGCTCTGGAGGAAAGCGCAAGTGCATGCCCGCATTCGAGACGAGGACTGACTCCCCTGGGGAGACTCCAGAAGTACCCCAAGATCCATGTCAGCACTGGAGAGGAATCCTCAGGTTCCGGCCCCGACTCCACACAAGGTCTTAGGCCCCGGCATCGACGGGAGAGGAATCCCGAGAGGCCCCCGAGGAACTCGCATGGGGACTGGCCTTTCCTGAGGCCACCAGAGCGGGTCCCTGAGGTCCCTGTCGTAAGTCGAGAGCACCTGCCGAAACTCGAGAAAATCCAGGAGGTTTTGCCCTCCAGGCGAGATGAGGCCCATTTCCGCTGAGGCTTCTCGAGGCCAATCACATCTAACCACTGGAACTTCCAAAGGGTCCTTCACACCCTTGCTGCAATTCAAGAAGTTCCCCGACATACCCGTCTCCACTCGTGCGGAAGCACGTGGTGTCCCGCACACATCCAGGGGAGCCCCGTTTCCCCCTCCTAGCTCGAGATGAGGGATCCTTTCCCTGTTTCGTAGGGAAAGAATTCCCGGCGTTCCCGTCGCATCTCAAGAGGAGGCGCTCTCCACAGGAAAGGCGAGAGGAACTCCAGGGTCGTGCCACCATTCCAAGAGTCCCCCAGATGTGTCAGTCCATTCCAGAGGAACCTGTTTTCCCTGCACTGCCTTGACGTTCAAGCCGAGGATCGACTCCCACCACGTGTGCACGTGGGACAGCCCTGTGGGAAAGCCTCGTGGGAAAGCCTCGTGGGAAAGACTCAAGGGAAAACCATAGATCCTTTGATCCACGCGGCGGACTGCGTGACACTGCTGCTACCGCTCTGGAGGAAAGCGCAAGTGCATGCCCGCATTCGAGACGAGGACTGACTCCCCTGGGGAGACTCCTGAAGTACCCCAAGATCCATGTCAGCACTGGAGTGGAATCCTCAGGTTCCGGCCCCGATTCCACACAAGGTCTTAGGCCCCGGCATCGACGGGAGAGGAATCCCGAGACGCCCCCGAGGAACTCGGATGGGGACTGGCCTTTCCTGAGGCCACCAGAGCGGGTCCCTGAGGTCCCCGTCGTAAGTCGAGAGCACCTGCCGCAACTCGAGAAAATCCAGGAGGTTTTCACCTCCAGGCGAGATGAGGCCCATTTCCGCTGAGGCTTCTCGAGGCCAATCACATCTGACCACTGGAACTTCGAAAGGGTCCTTCACACCCTTGCTGCAACTCAAGAAGTTCCCCGACATACCCGTCTCCACTCGAGAGGAAGCACGTGAGGTCCCGCACACATCCAGGGGAGCTCCGTTTCCGCCCCCTAGCTCGAGATGAGGGATCCTTTCTCTGTTTCGTAGGGAAAGAATTCCCGGCGTTCCCGTCGCATCTCAAGAGGAGGCGCTCTCCACAGGAAAGGCGAGAGGAACTCCAGGGTCGTGACACCATTCCAAGAGTCCCCCAGATGTGTCAGTCCATTCCAGAGGAACCTGTTTTCCCTGCACTGCCTTGACGTTCAAGCCGAGGATCGACTCCCACCACGTGTGCACGTGGGACAGCCCTGTGGGAAAGCCTCGTGGGAAAGCCTCGTGGGAAAGACTCGAGGGAAAACCATAGATCCTTTGATCCACGCGGCGGACTGCGTGACACTGCTGCAACCGCTCTGGAGGAAAGCGCAAGTGCATGCCCGCATTCGAGACGAGGACTGACTCCCCTGGGGAGACTCCAGAAGTACCCCAAGATCCATGTCAGCACTGGAGAGGAATCCTCAGGTTCCGGCCCCGACTCCACACAAGGTCTTAGGCCCCGGCATCGACGGGAGAGGAATCCTGAGAGGCCCCCGAGGAACTCGCATGGGGACTGGCCTTTCCTGAGGCCACCAGAGCGGGTCCCTGAGGTCCCCGTCGTAAGTCGAGAGCACCTGCCGCAACTCGAGAAAATCCAGGAGGTTTTGCCCTCCAGGCGAGATGAGGCCCTTTTCCGCTGAGGCTTCTCGAGGCCAATCACATCTAACCACTGGAACTTCCAAAGGGTCCTTCACACCCTTGCTGCAACTCAAGAAGTTCCCCGACATACCCGTCTCCAATCGAGAGGAAGCACGTGGGGTCCCGCACACATCCAGGGGAGCTCCGTTTCCGCCCACTAGCTCGAGGTGAGGGATCCTTTCCCTGTTTCGTAGGGAAAGAATTCCCGGCGTTCCCGTCGCATCTTAAGAGGAGGCGCTCTCCACAGGAAAGGAGAGAGGAACTCCAGGGTCGTGCCACCATTCCAAGAGTCCCCCAGATGTGTCAGTCCATTCCAGAGGAACCTGTTTTCCCTGCACTGCCTTGACGTTCAAGCCGAGGATCGACTCTCACCACGTGTGCACGTGGGACAGCCCTGTGGGAAAGCCTCGTGGGAAAGCCTCGTGGGAAAGACTCGAGGGAAAACCATAGATCCTTTGATCCACGCGGCGGACTGCGTGACACTGCTGCTACAGCTCTGGAGGAAAGCGCAAGTGCATGCCCGCATTCGAGACGAGGACTGACTCCCCTGGGGAGACTCCAGAAGTACCCCAAGATCCATGTCAGCACTGGAGAGGAATCCTCAGGTTCCGGCCCCGACTCCACACAAGGTCTTAGGCCCCGGCATCGACGGGAGAGGAATCCCGAGAGGCCCCCGAGGAACTCGCATTGGGACTGGCCTTTCCTGAGGCCACCAGAGCGGCTCCCTGAGGTCCCCGTCGTAAGTCGAGAGCACCTGCCGCAACTCGAGAAAATCCAGGAGGTTTTGCCCTCCAGGCGAGATGAGGCCCATTTCCGCTGAGGCTTCTCGAGGCTAATCACGTCTAACCACTGGAACTTCCAAGGGGTCCTTCACACCCTTGCTGCAACTCAAGAAGTTCCCCGACATACCGGTCTGCACTCGAGAGGAAGCACGTGGGTCCCGCACACATCCAGGGGAGCCCCGTTTCCGCCTCCCAGCTCGAGATGAGGGATCCTTTCCCTGTTTCGTAGGGAAAGAATTCCCGGCGTTCCCGTCGCATCTCAAGAGGAGGCACTCTCCACAGGAAAGGCGAGAGGAACTCCAGGGTCGTGACACCATTCCAAGAGTCCCCCAGATGTGTCAGTCCATTCCAGAGGAACCTGTTTTCCCTGCACTGCCTTGACGTTCAAGCCCAGGATCGACTCCCACCACGTGTGCACGTGGGACAGCCCTGTGGGAAAGCCTCGTGGGCAAGCCTCGTGGGAAAGACTCGAGGGAAAACCATAGATCCTTTGATCCACGCGGCGGACTGCGTGACACTGCTGCTACCGCTCTGGAGGAAAGCGCAAGTGCATGCCCGCATTCGAGACGAGGACTGACTCCCCTGGGGAGACTCCAGAAGTACCCCAAGATCCATGTCAGCACTGGAGAGGAATCCTCAGGTTCCGGCCCCGACTGCACACAAGGTCTTAGGCCCCGGCATCGACGGGAGAGGAATCCCGAGAGGCCCCCGAGGAACTCGCATGGGGACTGGCCTTTCCTGAGGCCACCAGAGCGGGTCCCTGAGGTCCCCGTCGTAAGTCGAGAGCACCTGCCGAAACTCGAGAAAATCCAGGAGGTTTTGCCCTCCAGGCGAGATGAGGCCCATTTCCGCTGAGGCTTCTCGAGGCCAATCACATCTAACCACTGGAACTTCCAAAGGGTCCTTCACACCATTGCTGCAACTCAAGAAGTTCCCCGACATACCCGTCTCCACTCGTGCGGAAGCACGTGGTGTCCCGCACACATCCAGGGGAGCCCCGTTTCCCCCTCCTAGCTCGAGATGAGGGATCCTTTCCCTGTTTCGTAGGGAAAGAATTCCCGGCTTTCCCGTCGCATCTCAAGAGGAGGCGCTCTCCACAGGAAAGGCGAGAGGAACTCCAGGGTCGTGACACCATTCCAAGAGTCCCCCAGATGTGTCAGTCCATTCCAGAGGAACCTGTTTTCCCTGCACTGCCTTGACGTTCAAGCCGAGGATCGACTCCCACCACGTGTGCACGTGGGACAGCCCTGTGGGAAAGCCTCGTGGGAAAGCCTCGTGGGAAAGACTCAAGGGAAAACCATAGATCCTTTGATCCACGCGGCGGACTGCGTGACACTGCTGCTACCGCTCTGGAGGAAAGCGCAAGTGCATGCCCGCATTCGAGACGAGGACTGACTCCGCTGGGGAGACTCCAGAAGTACCCCAAGATCCATGTCAGCACTGGAGAGGAATCCTCAGGTTCCGGCCCCGACTCCACACAAGGTCTTAGGCCCCGGCATCGACGGGAGAGGAATCCCGAGAGGCCACCGAGGAACTCGCATGGGGACTGGCCTTTCCTGAGGCCACCAGAGTGGGTCCCTGAGGTCCCCGTCGTAAGTCGAGAGCACCTGCCGCAACTCGAGAAAATCCAGGAGGTTTTGCCCTCCAGGCGAGATGAGGCCCATTTCCGCTGAGGCTTCTCGAGGCCAATCACATCTAACCACTGGAACTTCCAAAGGGTCCTTCACACCCTTGCTGCAACTCAAGAAGTTCCCCGACATACCCGTCTCCACTCGAGAGGAAGCACGTGGGGTCCCGCACACATCCAGGGGAGCCCCGTTTCCGCCTCCTAGCTCGAGATGAGGGATCCTTTCCCTGTTTCGTAGGGAAAGAATTCCCAGCGTTCCCGTCGCATCTCAAGAGGAGGCGCTCTCCACAGGAAAGGCGAGAGGAACTCCAGGGTCGTGCCACCATTCCAAGAGTTCCCCAGATGTGTCAGTCCATTCCAGAGGAACCTGTTTTCGCTGCACTGCCTTGACGTTCAAGCCGAGGATCGACTCCCACCACGTGTGCACGTGGGACAGCCCTGTGGGAAAGCCTCGTGGTAAAGCCTCGTGGGAAAGACTCGAGGGAAAACCATAGATCCTTTGATCCACGCGGTGGACTGCGTGACACTGCTGCTACCGCTCTGGAGGAAAGCGCAAGTGCATGCCCGCATTCGAGACGAGGACTGACTCCCCTGGGGAGACTCCACAAGTACCCCAAGATCCATGTCAGCACTGGAGAGGAATCCTCAGGTTCCGGCCCCGACTCCACACAAGGTCTTAGGCGCCGGCATCGACGGGAGGGGAATCCCGAGAGGGCCCCGAGGAACTCGCATGGGGACTGGCCTTTCCTGAGGCCACCAGAACGGGTCCCTGAGGTCCCCGTCGTAAGTCGAGGGCACCTGCCGAAACTCGAGAAAATCCAGGAGGTTTTGCCCTCCAGGCGAGTTGAGGCCCATTTCCGCTGAGGCTTCTCGAGGCCAAACACATCTAACCACTGGAACTTCCAAAGGGTCCTTCACACCCTTGCTGCAACTCAAGAAGTTCCCCGACATACCCGTCTCCACTCGTGAGGAAGCACGTGGTGTCACGCACACATCCAGGGGAGCCCCGTTTCCGCCTCCTAGCTCGAGATGAGGGATCCTTTCCCTGTTTCATAGGGAAAGAATTCCCGGCGTTCCCGTCACATCTCAAGAGGAGGCGCTCTCCACAGGAAAGGCGAGAGGAACTCCAGGGTCGTGCCACCATTCCAAGAGTCCCCCAGATGTTTCAGTCCATTCCAGAGGAACCTGTTTTCCCTGCACTGCCTTGACGTTCAAGCCGAGGATCGACTCCCGCCACGTGTGCACGTGGGACACCCCTGTGGGCAAGCCTCGTGGGAAAGACTCGAGGGAAAACCATAGATCCTTTGATCCACGCGGCGGACTGCGTGACACTGCTGCTACCGCTCTGGAGGAAAGCGCAAGTGCATGCCCGCATTCGAGACGAGGACTGACTCCCCTGGGGAGACTCCAGAAGTACCCCAAGATCCATGTCAGCACTGGAGAGGAATCTTCAGGTTCCGGCCCGACTCCACACAAGGTCTTAGGCCCCGGCATCGACGGGAGAGGAATCCCGAGAGGCCCCCGAGGAACTCGCATGGGGACTGGCCTTTCCTGAGGCCACCAGAGCGGGTCCCTGAGGTCCCCGTCGTAAGTCGAGAGCACCTGCCGCAACTCGAGAAAATCCAGGAGGTTTTGCCCTCCAGGCGAGATGAGGCCCATTTCCGCTGAGGCTTCTCGAGGCCAATCACGTCTAACCACTGGAACTTCCAAAGGGTCCTTCACACCCTTGCTGCAACTCAAGAAGTTCCCCGACATACCCGTCTCCACTCGAGAGGAAGCACGTGGGTCCCGCACACATCCAGGGGAGCCCCGTTTCCGCCTCCTAGCTCGAGATGAGGGATCCTTTCCCTGTTTCGTAGGGAAAGAATTCCGGCGTTCCCGTCGCATCTCAAGAGGAGGCGTTCTCCACAGGAAAGGCGAGAGGAACTCCAGGGTCGTGCCACCATTCCAAGAGTCCCCCAGATGTGTCAGTCCATTCCAGAGAAACCTGTTTTCCCTGCACTGCCTTGACGTTCAAGCCGAGGATCGACTCCCACCACGTGTGCACGTGGGACAGCCCTGTGGGAAAGCCTCGTGGGAAAGCCTCGTGGGAAAGACTCGAGGGAAAACCATAGATCCTTTGATCCACGCGGCGGACTGCGTGACACTGCTGCTACCGCTCTGGAGGAAAGCACAATGCATGCGCACATTCGAGACGAGGACTGACTCCCCTGGGGAGACTCCAGAAGTACCCCAAGATCCATGTCAGCACTGGAGAGGAATCCTCAGGTTCCGGCCCCGACTCCACACAAGGTCTTAGGCCCCGGTATCGATGGGAGAGGAATCCCGAGAGGCCCCCGAGGAACTCGCATGGGGACTGGCCTTTCCTGAGGCCACCAGAGCGGGTCCCTGAGGTCCCCGTCGTAAGTCGAGAGCACCTGCCGCAACTCGAGAAAATCCAGGAGGTTTTGCCCTCCAGGCGAGATGACGCCCATTTCCGCTGAGGCTTCTCGAGGCCAATCACATCTCACTACTGGAACTTCCAAAGGGTCCTTCACACCCTTGCTGCAACTCAAGAAGTTCCCCGACATACCCGTCTCCACTCGAGAGGAAGCACGTGGTGTCCCGCACACATCCAGGGGAGCCCCGTTTCCGCCTCCTAGCTCGAGATGAGGGATCCTTTCCCTGTTTCGTAGGGAAAGAATTCCCGGCGTTGCCGTCGTATCTCAAGAGGAGGCGCTCTCCACAGGAAAGGCGAGAGGAACTCCAGGGTCGTGCCACCATTCCAAGAGTCCCCCAGATGTGTCAGTCCATTCCAGAGGAACCTGTTTTCCCTGCACTGCCTTGACGTTCAAGCCGAGGATCGACTCCCACCACGTGTGCACGTGGGACAGCCCTGTGGGAAAGCCTCGTGGGAAAGCCTCGTGGGAAAGACTCGAGGGAAAACCATAGATCCTTTGATCCACGCGGCGGACTGCGTGACACTGCTGCTACCGCTCTGGAGGAAAGCACAATGCATGCCCACATTCGAGACGAGGACTGACTCCCCTGGGGAGACTCCAGAAGTACCCCAAGATCCATGTCAGCACTGGAGAGGAATCCTCAGGTTCCGGCCCCGACTCCACACAAGGTCTTAGGCGCCGGCATCGACGGGAGGGGAATCCCGAGAGGGCCCCGAGGAACTCGCATGGGGACTGGCCTTTCCTGAGGCCACCAGAACGGGTCCCTGAGGTCCCCGTCGTAAGTCGAGGGCACCTGCCGAAACTCGAGAAAATCCAGGAGGTTTTGCCCTCCAGGCGAGTTGAGGCCCATTTCCGCTGAGGCTTCTCGAGGCCAAACACATCTAACCACTGGAACTTCCAAAGGGTCCTTCACACCCTTGCTGCAACTCAAGAAGTTCCCCGACATACCCGTCTCCACTCGTGAGGAAGCACGTGAGTCCCGCACACATCCAGGGGAGCCCCGTTTCCGCCTCCCAGCTCGAGATGAGGGATCCTTTCCCTGTTTCGTAGGGAAAGAATTCCCGGCGTTCCCGTCGCATCTCAAGAGGAGGCGCTCTCCACAGGAAAGGCGAGAGGAACTCCAGGGTCGTGCCACCATTCCAAGAGTCCCCCAGATGTGTCAGTCCATTCCAGAGGAACCTGTTTTCCCTGCACTGCCTTGACGTTCAAGCCGAGGATCGACTCCCACCACGTGTGCACGAGGGACAGCCCTGTGGGAAAGCCTCGTGTAAAGCCTCGTGGGAAAGACTCGAGGGAAAACCATAGATCCTTTGATCCACGCGGCAGACTGCGTGACACTGCTGCTACCGCTCTGGAGGAAAGCGCAAGAGCATGCCCGCATTCGAGACGAGGACTGACTCCCCTGGGGAGACTCCAGAAGTACCCCAATATCCATGTGAACACTGGAGAAGAATCCTCAGGTTCCGGCCCCGACTCCACACAAGGTCTTAGGCCCCGGCATCGACGGGAGAGGAATCCCGAGAGGCCCCCGAGGAACTCGCATGGGGACTGGCCTTTCCTGAGGCCACCAGAGCGGTTCCCTGAGGTCCCCGTCGTAAGTCGAGAGCACCTGCCGCAACTCGAGAAAATCCAGGAGGTTTTGCCCTCCAGGCGAGATGAGGCCCATTTCCGCTGAGGCTTCTCGAGGCCAATCACATCTAACCACTGGAACTTTCAAAGGGTCCTTCACACCCTTGCTGCAACTCAAGAAGTTCCCCGACATACCCGTCTCCACTCGAGAGGAAGCACGTGGTGTCCCGCACACATCCAGGGGAGCCCCGTTTCCGCCTCCTAGCTCGAGATGAGGGATCCTTTCCCTGTTTCGTAGGGAAAGAATTCCCGGCGTTCCCGTCGCATCTCAAGAGGAGGCGCTCTCCACAGGAAAGGCGAGAGGAACTCCAGGGTCGTGACACCATTCCAAGAGTCCCCAGATGTGTCAGTCCATTTCAGAGGAACCTGTTTTCCCTGCACTGCCTTGACGTTCAAGCCGAGGATCGACTCCCGCCACGTGTGCACGTGGGACACCCCTGTGGGCAAGCCTCGTGGGAAAGACTCGAGGGAAAACCATAGATCCTTTGATCCACGCGGCGGACTGCGTGACACTGCTGCTACCGCTCTGGAGGAAAGCGCAAGTGCATGCCCGCATTCGAGACGAGGACTGACTCCCCTGGGGAGACTCCAGAAGTACCCCAAGATCCATGTCAGCACTGGAGAGGAATCTTCAGGTTCCGGCCCGACTCCACACAAGGTCTTAGGCCCCGGCATCGACGGGAGAGGAATCCCGAGAGGCCCCCGAGGAACTCGCATGGGGACTGGCCTTTCCTGAGGCCACCAGAGCGGGTCCCTGAGGTCCCCGTCGTAAGTCGAGAGCACCTGCCACAACTCGAGAAAATCCAGGAGGTTTTGCCCTCCAGGCGAGATGAGGCCCATTTCCGCTGAGGCTTCTCGAGGCCAATCACGTCTAACCACTGGAACTTCCAAAGGGTCCTTCACACCCTTGCTGCAACTCAAGAAGTTCCCCGACATACCCGTCTCCACTCGAGAGGAAGCACGTGGGTCCCGCACACATCCAGGGGAGCCCCGTTTCCGCCTCCTAGCTCGAGATGAGGGATCCTTTCCCTGTTTCGTAGGGAAAGAATTCCGGCGTTCCCGTCGCATCTCAAGAGGAGGCGTTCTCCACAGGAAAGGCGAGAGGAACTCCAGGGTCGTGCCACCATTCCAAGAGTCCCCCAGATGTGTCAGTCCATTCCAGAGAAACCTGTTTTCCCTGCACTGCCTTGACGTTCAAGCCGAGGATCGACTCCCACCACGTGTGCACGTGGGACAGCCCTGTGGGAAAGCCTCGTGGGAAAGCCTCGTGGGAAAGACTCGAGGGAAAACCATAGATCCTTTGATCCACGCGGCGGACTGCGTGACACTGCTGCTACCGCTCTGGAGGAAAGCACAATGCATGCGCACATTCGAGACGAGGACTGACTCCCCTGGGGAGACTCCAGAAGTACCCCAAGATCCATGTCAGCACTGGAGAGGAATCCTCAGGTTCCGGCCCCGACTCCACACAAGGTCTTAGGCCCCGGTATCGATGGGAGAGGAATCCCGAGAGGCCCCCGAGGAACTCGCATGGGGACTGGCCTTTCCTGAGGCCACCAGAGCGGGTCCCTGAGGTCCCCGTCGTAAGTCGAGAGCACCTGCCGCAACTCGAGAAAATCCAGGAGGTTTTGCCCTCCAGGCGAGATGAGGCCCATTTCCGCTGAGGCTTCTCGAGGCCAATCACATCTCACCACTGGAACTTCCAAAGGGTCCTTCACACCCTTGCTGCAACTCAAGAAGTTCCCCGACATACCCGTCTCCACTCGAGAGGAAGCACGTGGTGTCCCGCACACATCCAGGGGAGCCCCGTTTCCGCCTCCTAGCTCGAGATGAGGGATCCTTTCCCTGTTTCGTAGGGAAAGAATTCCCGGCGTTGCCGTCGCATCTCAAGAGGAGGCGCTCTCCACAGGAAAGGCGAGAGGAACTCCAGGGTCGTGCCACCATTCCAAGAGTCCCCCAGATGTGTCAGTCCATTCCAGAGGAACCTGTTTTCCCTGCACTGCCTTGACGTTCAAGCCGAGGATCGACTCCCACCACGTGTGCACGTGGGACAGCCCTGTGGGAAAGCCTCGTGGGAAAGCCTCGTGGGAAAGACTCGAGGGAAAACCATAGATCCTTTGATCCACGCGGCGGACGGCGTGACACTGCTGCTACCGCTCTGGAGGAAAGCACAATGCATGCCCACATTCGAGACGAGGACTGACTCCCCTGGGGAGACTCCAGAAGTACCCCAAGATCCATGTCAGCACTGGAGAGGAATCCTCAGGTTCCGGCCCCGACTCCACACAAGGTCTTAGGCGCCGGCATCGACGGGAGGGGAATCCCGAGAGGGCCCCGAGGAACTCGCATGGGGACTGGCCTTTCCTGAGGCCACCAGAACGGGTCCCTGAGGTCCCCGTCGTAAGTCGAGGGCACCTGCCGAAACTCGAGAAAATCCAGGAGGTTTTGCCCTCCAGGCGAGTTGAGGCCCATTTCCGCTGAGGCTTCTCGAGGCCAAACACATCTAACCACTGGAACTTCCAAAGGGTCCTTCACACCCTTGCTGCAACTCAAGAAGTTCCCCGACATACCCGTCTCCACTCGTGAGGAAGCACGTGGTGTCACGCACACATCCAGGGGAGCCCCGTTTCCGCCTCCTAGCTCGAGATGAGGGATCCTTTCCCTGTTTCATAGGGAAAGAATTCCCGGCGTTCCCGTCACATCTCAAGAGGAGGCGCTCTCCACAGGAAAGGCGAGAGGAACTCCAGGGTCGTGCCACCATTCCAAGAGTCCCCCAGATGTTTCAGTCCATTCCAGAGGAACCTGTTTTCCCTGCACTGCCTTGACGTTCAAGCCGAGGATCGACTCCCACCACGTGTGCACGTGGGACAGCCCTGTGGGAAAGCCTCGTGTAAAGCCTCGTGGGAAAGACTCGAGGGAAAACCATAGATCCTTTGATCCACGCGGCAGACTGCGTGACACTGCTGCTACCGCTCTGGAGGAAAGCGCAAGAGCATGCCCGCATTCGAGACGAGGACTGACTCCCCTGGGGAGACTCCAGAAGTACCCCAATATCCATGTCAACACTGGAGAAGAATCCTCAGGTTCCGGCCCCGACTCCACACAAGGTCTTAGGCCCCGGCATCGACGGGAGAGGAATCCCGAGAGGCCCCCGAGGAACTCGCATGGGGACTGGCCTTTCCTGAGGCCACCAGAGCGGTTCCCTGAGGTCCCCGTCGTAAGTCGAGAGCACCTGCCGCAACTCGAGAAAATCCAGGAGGTTTTGCCCTCCAGGCGAGATGAGGCCCATTTCCGCTGAGGCTTCTCGAGGCCAATCACATCTAACCACTGGAACTTTCAAAGGGTCCTTCACACCCTTGCTGCAACTCAAGAAGTTCCCCGACATACCCGTCTCCACTCGAGAGGAAGCACGTGGTGTCCCGCACACATCCAGGGGAGCCCCGTTTCCGCCTCCTAGCTCGAGATGAGGGATCCTTTCCCTGTTTCGTAGGGAAAGAATTCCCGGCGTTCCCGTCGCATCTCAAGAGGAGGCGCTCTCCACAGGAAAGGCGAGAGGAACTCCAGGGTCGTGCCACCATTCCAAGAGTCCCCCAGATGTGTCAGTCCATTCCAGAGGAACCTGTTTTCCCTGCACTGCCTTGACGTTCAAGCCGAGGATCGACTCTCACCACGTGTGCACGTGGGACAGCCCTGTGGGAAAGCCTCGTGGGAAAGCCTCGTGGGAAAGACTCGAGGGAAAACCATAGATCCTTTGATCCACGCGGCGGACTGCGTGACACTGCTGCTACCGCTCTGGAGGAAAGCACAATGCATGCGCACATTCGAGACGAGGACTGACTCCCCTGGGGAGACTCCAGAAGTACCCCAAGATCCATGTCAGCACTGGAGAGGAATCCTCAGGTTCCGGCCCCGACTCCACACAAGGTCTTAGGCCCCGGTATCGATGGGAGAGGAATCCCGAGAGGCCCCCGAGGAACTCGCATGGGGACTGGCCTTTCCTGAGGCCACCAGAGCGGGTCCCTGAGGTCCCCGTCGTAAGTCGAGAGCACCTGCCGCAACTCGAGAAAATCCAGGAGGTTTTGCCCTCCAGGCGAGATGAGGCCCATTTCCGCTGAGGCTTCTCGAGGCCAATCACATCTCACCACTGGAACTTCCAAAGGGTCCTTCACACCCTTGCTGCAACTCAAGAAGTTCCCCGACATACCCGTCTCCACTCGAGAGGAAGCACGTGGTGTCCCGCACACATCCAGGGGAGCCCCGTTTCCGCCTCCTAGCTCGAGATGAGGGATCCTTTCCCTGTTTCGTAGGGAAAGAATTCCCGGCGTTGCCGTCGCATCTCAAGAGGAGGCGCTCTCCACAGGAAAGGCGAGAGGAACTCCAGGGTCGTGCCACCATTCCAAGAGTCCCCCAGATGTGTCAGTCCATTCCAGAGGAACCTGTTTTCCCTGCACTGCCTTGACGTTCAAGCCGAGGATCGACTCCCACCACGTGTGCACGTGGGACAGCCCTGTGGGAAAGCCTCGTGGGAAAGCCTCGTGGGAAAGACTCGAGGGAAAACCATAGATCCTTTGATCCACGCGGCGGACGGCGTGACACTGCTGCTACCGCTCTGGAGGAAAGCACAATGCATGCCCACATTCGAGACGAGGACTGACTCCCCTGGGGAGACTCCAGAAGTACCCCAAGATCCATGTCAGCACTGGAGAGGAATCCTCAGGTTCCGGCCCCGACTCCACACAAGGTCTTAGGCGCCGGCATCGACGGGAGGGGAATCCCGAGAGGCCCCCGAGGAACTCGCATGGGGACTGGCCTTTCCTGAGGCCACCAGAACGGGTCCCTGAGGTCCCCGTCGTAAGTCGAGGGCACCTGCCGAAACTCGAGAAAATCCAGGAGGTTTTGCCCTCCAGGCGAGTTGAGGCCCATTTCCGCTGAGGCTTCTCGAGGCCAAACACATCTAACCACTGGAACTTCCAAAGGGTCCTTCACACCCTTGCTGCAACTCAAGAAGTTCCCCGACATACCCGTCTCCACTCGTGAGGAAGCACGTGGTGTCACGCACACATCCAGGGGAGCCCCGTTTCCGCCTCCTAGCTCGAGATGAGGGATCCTTTCCCTGTTTCATAGGGAAAGAATTCCCGGCGTTCCCGTCACATCTCAAGAGGAGGCGCTCTCCACAGGAAAGGCGAGAGGAACTCCAGGGTCGTGCCACCATTCCAAGAGTCCCCCAGATGTTTCAGTCCATTCCAGAGGAACCTGTTTTCCCTGCACTGCCTTGACGTTCAAGCCGAGGATCGACTCCCACCACGTGTGCACGTGGGACAGCCCTGTGGGAAAGCCTCGTGTAAAGCCTCGTGGGAAAGACTCGAGGGAAAACCATAGATCCTTTGATCCACGCGGCAGACTGCGTGACACTGCTGCTACCGCTCTGGAGGAAAGCGCAAGAGCATGCCCGCATTCGAGACGAGGACTGACTCCCCTGGGGAGACTCCAGAAGTACCCCAATATCCATGTCAACACTGGAGAAGAATCCTCAGGTTCCGGCCCCGACTCCACACAAGGTCTTAGGCCCCGGCATCGACGGGAGAGGAATCCCGAGAGGCCCCCGAGGAACTCGCATGGGGACTGGCCTTTCCTGAGGCCACCAGAGCGGTTCCCTGAGGTCCCCGTCGTAAGTCGAGAGCACCTGCCGCAACTCGAGAAAATCCAGGAGGTTTTGCCCTCCAGGCGAGATGAGGCCCATTTCCGCTGAGGCTTCTCGAGGCCAATCACATCTAACCACTGGAACTTTCAAAGGGTCCTTCACACCCTTGCTGCAACTCAAGAAGTTCCCCGACATACCCGTCTCCACTCGAGAGGAAGCACGTGGTGTCCCGCACACATCCAGGGGAGCCCCGTTTCCGCCTCCTAGCTCGAGATGAGGGATCCTTTCCCTGTTTCGTAGGGAAAGAATTCCCGGCGTTCCCGTCGCATCTCAAGAGGAGGCGCTCTCCACAGGAAAGGCGAGAGGAACTCCAGGGTCGTGCCACCATTCCAAGAGTCCCCCAGATGTGTCAGTCCATTCCAGAGGAACCTGTTTTCCCTGCACTGCCTTGACGTTCAAGCCGAGGATCGACTCTCACCACGTGTGCACGTGGGACAGCCCTGTGGGAAAGCCTCGTGGGAAAGCCTCGTGGGAAAGACTCGAGGGAAAACCATAGATCCTTTGATCCACGCGGCGGACTGCGTGACACTGCTGCTACAGCTCTGGAGGAAAGCGCAAGTGCATGCCCGCATTCGAGACGAGGACTGACTCCCCTGGGGAGACTCCAGAAGTACCCCAAGATCCATGTCAGCACTGGAGAGGAATCCTCAGGTTCCGGCCCCGACTCCACACAAGGTCTTAGGCCCCGGCATCGACGGGAGAGGAATCCCTAGAGGCCCCCGAGGAACTCGCATTGGGACTGGCCTTTCCTGAGGCCACCAGAGCGGCTCCCTGAGGTCCCCGTCGTAAGTCGAGAGCACCTGCCGCAACTCGAGAAAATCCAGGAGGTTTTGCCCTCCAGGCGAGATGAGGCCCATTTCCGCTGAGGCTTCTCGAGGCTAATCACGTCTAACCACTGGAACTTCCAAGGGGTCCTTCACACCCTTGCTGCAACTCAAGAAGTTCCCCGACATACCCGTCTGCACTCGTGAGGAAGCACGTGGTGTCCCGCACACATCCGGGGAGCCCCGTTTCCGCCTCCTAGCTCGAGATGAGGGATCCTTTCCCTGTTTCGTAGGGAAAGAATTCCCGGCGTTCCCGTCGCATCTCAAGAGGAGGCGCTCTCCATAGGAAAGGCGAGAGGTACTCCAGGGTCGTGACACCATTCCAAGAGTCCCCCAGATGTGTCAGTCCATTCCAGAGGAACCTGTTTTCCCTGCACTGCCTTGACGTTCAAGCCCAGGATCGACTCCCACCACGTGTGCACGTGGGACAGCCCTGTGGGAAAGCCTCGTGGAAAGCCTCGTGGGAAAGACTCGAGGGAAAACCATAGATCCTTTGATCCACGCGGCAGACTGCGTCACACTGCTGCTACCGCTCTGGAGGAAAGCGCAAGAGCATGCCCGCATTCGAGACGAGGACTGACTCCCCTGGGGAGACTCCAGAATTACCCCAAGATCCATGTCAACACTGGAGAGGAATCCTCAGGTTCCGGCCCCGACTCCACACAAGGTCTTAGGACCCGGCATCGACGGGAGAGGAATCCCGAGAGGCCCCCGAGGAACTCGCATGGGGACTGGCCTTTCCTGAGGCCACCAGAGCGGTTCCCTGAGGTCCCCGTCGTAAGTCGAGAGCACCTGCCGCAACTCGAGAAAATCCAGGAGGTTTTGCCCTCCAGGCGAGATGAGGCCCATTTCCGCTGAGGCTTCTCGAGGCCAATCACATCTAACCACTGGAACTTTCAAAGGGTCCTTCACACCCTTGCTGCAACTCAAGAAGTTCCCCGACATACCCGTCTCCACTCGAGAGGAAGCACGTGGTGTCCCGCACACATCCAGGGGAGCCCCGTTTCCGCCTCCTAGCTCGAGATGAGGGATCCTTTCCCTGTTTCGTAGGGAAAGAATTCCCGGCGTTCCCGTCGCATCTCAAGAGGAGGCGCTCTCCACAGGAAAGGCGAGAGGAACTCCAGGGTCGTGACACCATTCCAAGAGTCCCCAGATGTGTCAGTCCATTTCAGAGGAACCTGTTTTCCCTGCACTGCCTTGACGTTCAAGCCGAGGATCGACTCCCACCACGTGTGGACGTGGGACACCCCTGTGGGCAAGCCTCGTGGGAAAGACTCGAGGGAAAACCATAGATCCTTTGATCCACGCGGCGGACTGCGTGACACTGCTGCTACCGCTCTGGAGGAAAGCGCAAGTGCATGCCCGCATTCGAGACGAGGACTGACTCCCCTGGGGAGACTCCAGAAGTACCCCAAGATCCATGTCAGCACTGGAGAGGAATCCTCAGGTTCCGGCCCCGACTCCACACAAGGTCTTAGGCCCCGGCATCGACGGGAGAGGAATCCCGAGAGGCCCCCGAGGAACTCGCATGGGGACTGGCCTTTCCTGAGGCCACCAGAGCGGGTCTCTGAGGTCCCCGTCGTAAGTCGAGAGCACCTGCCGCAACTCGAGAAAATCCAGAAGGTTTTGCCCTCCAGGCGAGATGAGGCCCATTTCCGCTGAGGCTTCTCGAGGCCAATCACATCTAACCACTGGAACTTCCAAAGGGTCCTTCACACCCTTGCTGCAACTCAAGAAGTTCCCCGACATACCCGTCTCCACTCGTGAGGAAGCACATGGTGTCCCGCACACATCCAGGGGAGCCCCGTTTCCGCCTCCTAGCTCGAGATGAGGGATCCTTTCCCTGTTTCGTAGGGAAAGAATTCCCGGCGTTCCCGTCACATCTCAAGAGGGGGCGCTCTCCACAGGAAAGGCGAGAGGAACTCCAGGGTCGTGCCACCATTCCAAGAGTCCCCCAGATGTTTCAGTCCATTCCAGAGGAACCTGTTTTCCCTGCACTGCCTTGACGTTCAAGCCGAGGATCAACTCCCACCACGTGTGCACGTGGGACAGCCCTGTGGGAAAGCCTCGTGGAAAGCCTCGTGGGAAAGACTCGAGAGAAAACCATAGATCCTTTGATCCACGCGGAAGACTGCGTGACACTGCTGCTACTGCTCTGGAGGAAAGCGCAAGAGCATGCCCGCATTCGAGACGAGGACTGACTCCCCTGGGGAGACTCCAGAATTACCCCAAGATCCATGTCAACACTGGAGAGGAATCCTCAGGTTCCGGCCCCGACTCCACACAAGGTCTTAGGCCCCGGCATCGACGGGAGAGGAATCCCGAGAGGCCCCCGAGGAACTCGCATGGGGACTGGACTTTCCTGAGGCCACCAGAGCGGGTCCCTGAGGTCCCCGTCGTAAGTCGAGAGCACCTGCCGCAACTCGAGAAAATCCAGGAGGTTTTGCCCTCCAGGCGAGATGAGGCCCATTTCCGCTGAGGCTTCTCGAGGCCAATCACATCTAACCACTGGAACTTTCAAAGGGTCCTTCACACCCTTGCTGCAACTCAAGAAGTTCCCCGACATACCCGTCTCCACTCGAGAGGAAGCACGTGGTGTCCCGCACACATCCAGGGGAGCCCCGTTTCCGCCTCCTAGCTCGAGATGAGGGATCCTTTCCCTGTTTCGTAGGGAAAGAATTCCCGGCGTTCCCGTCGCATCTCAAGAGGAGGCGCTCTCCACAGGAAAGGCGAGAGGAACTCCAGGGTCGTGACACCATTCCAAGAGTCCCCAGATGTGTCAGTCCATTTCAGAGGAACCTGTTTTCCCTGCACTGCCTTGACGTTCAAGCCGAGGATCGACTCCCACCACGTGTGCACGTGGGACACCCCTGTGGGCAAGCCTCGTGGGAAAGACTCGAGGGAAAACCATAGATCCTTTGATCCACGCGGCGGACTGCGTGACACTGCTGCTACCGCTCTGGAGGAAAGCACAATGCATGCCCACATTCGAGACGAGGACTGACTCCCCTGGGGAGACTCCAGAAGTACCCCAAGATCCATGTCAGCACTGGAGAGGAATCCTCAGGTTCCGGCCCCGAATCCACACAAGGTCTTAGGCCCCGGCATCGACGGGAGAGGAATCCCGAGAGGCCCCCGAGGAACTCGCATGGGGACTGGCCTTTCCTGAGGCCACCAGAGCGGGTCCCTGAGGTCCCCGTCGTAAGTCGAGAGCACCTGCCACAACTCGAGAAAATCCAGGAGGTTTTGCCCTCCAGGCGAGATGAGGCCCATTTCCGCTGAGGCTTCTCGAGGCCAATCACATCTAACCACTGGAACTTCCAAAGGGTCCTTCACACCCTTGCTGCAACTCAAGAAGTTCCCCGACATACCCGTCTCCACTCGAGAGGAAGCAGGTGGTGTCCCGCACACATCCAGGGGAGCCCCGTTTCCGCCTACTAGCTCGAGATGAGGGATCCTTTCCCTGTTTCGTAGGGAAAGAATTCCCGGCGTTGCCGTCGTATCTCAAGAGGAGGCGCTCTCCACAGGAAAGGCGAGAGGAACTCCAGGGTCGTGCCACCATTCCAAGAGTCCCCCAGATGTGTCAGTCCATTCCAGAGGAACCTGTTTTCCCTGCACTGCCTTGACGTTCAAGCCGAGGATCGACTCCCACCACGTGTGCACGTGGGACAGCCCTGTGGGAAAGCCTCGTGTAAAGCCTCGTGGGAAAGACTCGAGGGAAAACCATAGATCCTGTGATCCACGCGGCAGACTGCGTGACACTGCTGCTACCGCTCTGGAGGAAAGCGCAAGAGCATGCCCGCATTCGAGACGAGGACTGACTCCCCTGGGGAGACTCCAGAAGTACCCCAATATCCATGTCAACACTGGAGAAGAATCCTCAGGTTCCGGCCCCGACTCCACACAAGGTCTTAGGCCCCGGCATCGACGGGAGAGGAATCCCGAGAGGCCCCCGAGGAACTCGCATGGGGACTGGCCTTTCCTGAGGCCACCAGAGCGGTTCCCTGAGGTCCCCGTCGTAAGTCGAGAGCACCTGCCGCAACTCGAGAAAATCCAGGAGGTTTTGCCCTCCAGGCGAGATGAGGCCCATTTCCGCTGAGGCTTCTCGAGGCCAATCACATCTAACCACTGGAACTTTCAAAGGGTCCTTCACACCCTTGCTGCAACTCAAGAAGTTCCCCGACATACCCGTCTCCACTCGAGAGGAAGCACGTGGTGTCCCGCACACATCCAGGGGAGCCCCGTTTCCGCCTCCTAGCTCGAGATGAGGGATCCTTTCCCTGTTTCGTAGGGAAAGAATTCCCGGCATTCCCGTCGCATCTCAAGAGGAGGCGCTCTCCACAGGAAAGGCGAGAGGAACTCCAGGGTCGTGACACCATTCCAAGAGTCCCCAGATGTGTCAGTCCATTTCAGAGGAACCTGTTTTCCCTGCACTGCCTTGACGTTCAAGCCGAGGATCGACTCCCGCCCCGTGTGCACGTCGGACACCCCTGTGGGCAAGCCTCGTGGGAAAGACTCGAGGGAAAACCATAGATCCTTTGATCCACGCGGCGGACTGAGTGACACTGCTGCTACCGCTCTGGAGGAAAGCGCAAGTGCATGCCCGCATTCGAGACGAGGACTGACTCCCCTGGGGAGACTCCAGAAGTACCCCAAGATCCATGTCAGCACTGGAGAGGAATCCTCAGGTTCCGGCCCCGACTCCACACAAGGTCTTAGGCCCCGGCATCGACGGGAGAGGAATCCCGAGACGCCCCCGAGGTACTCGCATGGGGACTGGCCTTTCCTGAGGCCACCAGAGCGGCTCCCTGAGGTCCCCGTCCTAAGTCGAGAGCACCTGCCGCAACTCGAGAAAATCCAGGAGGTTTTGCCCTCCAGGCGAGATGAGGCCCATTTCCGCTGAGGCTTCTCGAGGCCAATCACATCTAACCACTGGAACTTCCAAAGGGTCCTTCACACCCTTGCTGCAACTCAAGAAGTTCCCCGACATACCCGTCTCCACTCGAGAGGAAGCACGTGGGGTCCCGCACAAATCCAGGGGAGCCCCATTTCCGCCTCCTAGCTCGAGATGAGGGATCCTTTCCCTGTTTCGTAGGGAAAGAATTCCCGGCGTTCCCGTCGCATCTCAAGAGGAGGCGCTCTCCACAGGAAAGGCGAGAGGAACTCCAGGGTCGTGCCACCATTCCAAGAGTCCCCCAGATGTGTCAGTCTATTCCAGAGGAGCCTGTTTTCCCTGCACTGCCTTGACGTTCAAGCCGAGAATCGACTCCCACCACGTGTGCACGTGGGACAGCCCTGTGGGAAAGCCTCGTGGGAAAGCCTCGTGGGAAAGACTCGAGGGAAAACCATAGATCCTTTGATCCACGCGGCGGACTGCGTGACACTGCTGCTAACGCTCTGGAGGAAAGCGCAAGTGCATGCCCGCATTCGAGACGAGGACTGACTCCCCTGGGGAGACTCCAGAAGTACCCCAAGATCCATGTCAGCACTGGAGAGGAATCCTCAGGTTCCGGCCCCGACTCCACACAAGGACTTAGGCCCCGGCATCGACGGGAGAGGAATCCGGAGAGGCCCCCGAGGAACTCGCAGGGGGACTGGCCTTTCCTGAGGCCACCAGAGCGGGTCCCTGAGGTCCCCGTCGTAAGTCGAGAGCACCTGCCGCAACTCGATAAAATCCAGGAGGTTTTGCCCTCCAGGCGAGATGAGGCCCATTTCCGCTGAGGCTTCTCTAGGCCAATCACATCTAACCACTGGAACTTCCAAAGGGTCCTTCACACCCTTGCTGCAACTCAAGAAGTTCCCCGACATACCCGTCTCCACTCGAGAGGAAGCACGTGGGGTCCCGCACACATCCAGGGGAGCCCCGTTTCCGCCTCCTAGCTCGAGATGAGGGATCCTTTCCCTGTTTCGTAGGGAAAGAATTCCTGGCGTTCCCGTCGCATCTCAAGAGGAGGCGCTCTCAACAGGAAAGGCGAGAGGAACTCCAGGGTCGTGACACCATTCCAAGAGTCCCCCAGATGTGTCAGTCCATTCCAGAGGAACCTGTTTTCCCTGCACTGCCTTGACGTTCAAGCCGAGGATCGACTCCCACCACGTGTGCACGTGGGACAGCCCTGTGGGAAAGCCTCGTGGGAAAGCCTCGTGGGAAAGACTCGAGGGAAAACCATAGATCCTTTGATCCACGCGGCGGACTGCGTGACACTGCTGCTACCGCTCTGGAGGAAAGCGCAAGTGCATGCCCGCATTCGAGACGAGGACTGACTCCCCTGGGGAGACTCCAGAAGTACCCCAAGATCCATGTCAGCACTGGAGAGGAATCCTCAGGTTCCGGCCCCGACTCCACACAAGGTCTTAGGCCCCGGCATCGACGGGAGAGGAATCCCGAGACGCCCCCGAGGAACTCGCATGGGGACTGGCCTTTCCTGAGGCCACAAGAGCGGCTCCCTGAGGTCCCCGTCGTAAGTCGAGAGCACCTGCCGCAACTCGAGAAAATCCAGGAGGTTTTGCCCTCCAGGCGAGATGAGGCCCATTTCCGCTGAGGCTTCTCGAGGCCAATCACATCTAACCACTGGAACTTCCAAAGGGTCCTTCACACCCTTGCTGCAACTCAAGAAGTTCCCCGACATACCCGTCTCCACTCGAGAGGAAGCACGTGGTGTCCCGCACAAATCCAGGGGAGCCCCATTTCCGCCTCCTAGCTCGAGATGAGGGATCCTTTCCCTGTTTCGTAGGGAAAGAATTCCCGGCATTCCCGTCGCATCTCAAGAGGAGGCGCTCTCCACAGGAAAGGCGAGAGGAACTCCAGGGTCGTGCCACCATTCCAAGAGTCCCCCAGATGTGTCAGTCTATTCCAGAGGAGCCTGTTTTCCCTGCACTGCCTTGACGTTCAAGCCGAGAATCGACTCCCACCACGTGTGCACGTGGGACAGCCCTGTGGGAAAGCCTCGTGGGAAAGCCTCGTGGGAAAGACTCGAGGGAAAACCATAGATCCTTTGATCCACGCGGCGGACTGGGTGACACTGCTGCTACCGCTCTGGAGGAAAGCGCAAGTGCATTCCCGCATTCGAGACGAGGACTGACTCCCCTGGGGAGACTCCAGAAGTACCCCAAGATCCATGTCAGCACTGGAGAGGAATCCTCACGTTCCGGCCCCGACTCCACACAAGGTCTTAGGCCCCGGCATCGACGGGAGAGGAATCCCCAGAGGCCCCCGAGGAACTCGCATGGGGACTGGCCTTTCCTGAGGCCACCAGAGCGGGTCCCTGAGGTCCCCGTCGTAAGTCGAGAGCACCTGCCGCAACTCGAGAAAATCCAGGAGGTTTTGCCCTCCAGGCGAGATGAGGCCCATTTCCGCTGAGGCTTCTCGAGGCTAATCACGTCTAACCACTGGAACTTCCAAAGGGTCCTTCACACCCTTGCTGCAACTCAAGAAGTTCCCCGACATACCCGTCTCCACTCGAGAGGAAGCACGTGGGTTCCGCACACATCCAGGGGAGCCCCGTTTCCGCCTCCTAGCTCGAGATGAGGGATCCTTTCCCTGTTTCGTAGGGAAAGATTCCCGGCGTTCCCGTCGCATCTCAAGAGGAGGCGCTCTCAACAGGAAAGGCGAGAGGAACTGAAGGGTCGTGTCACCATTCCAAGAGTCCCCCAGATGTGTCAGTCCATTCCAGAGGAACCTGTTTTCCCTGCACTGCCTTGACGTTCAAGCCGAGGATCGACTCCCACAACGTGTGCACGTGGGACAGCCCTGTGGGAAAGCCTCGTGGGAAAGCCTCGTGGGAAAGACTCGAGGGAAAAACATAGATCCTTTGATCCACGCGGCGGACTGCGTGACACTGCTGCTACCGCTCTGGAGGAAAGCGCAAGTGCATGCCCGCATTCGAGACGAGGACTGACTCCCCTGGGGAGACTCCAGAATACCCCAAGATCCATGTCAGCACTGGAGAGGAATCCTCAGGTTCCGGCCCCGACTCCACACAAGGTTTAGGCCCCGGCATCGACGGGAGAGGAATCCCGAGACGCCCCCGAGGAACTCGCATGGGGACTGGCCTTTCCTGAGGCCACCAGAGCGGTTCCCTGAGGTCCCCGTCGTAAGTCGAGAGCACCTGCCGCAACTCGAGAAAATCCAGGAGGTTTTGCCCTCCAGGCGAGATGAGGCCCATTTCCGCTGAGGCTTCTCGAGGCCAATCACATCTAACCACTGGAACTTCCAAAGGGTCCTTCACACCCTTGCTGCAACTCAAGAAGTTCCCCGACATACCCGTCTCCACTCGAGAGGAAGCACGTGGGGTCCCGCACACATCCAGGGGAGCCCCGTTTCCGCCTCCTAGCTCGAGATGAGGGATCCTTTCCCTGTTTCGTAGGGAAAGAATTCCTGGCGTTCCCGTCGCATCTCAAGAGGAGGCGCTCTCCACAGGAAAGGCGAGAGGAACTCCAGGGTCGTGACACCATTCCAAGAGTCCCCCAGATGTGTCAGTCCATTCCAGAGGAACCTGTTTTCCCTGCACTACCTTGACGTTCAAGCCGAGGATCGACTCCCACCACGTGTGCACGTGGGACAGCCCTTTGGGAAAGCCTCGTGGGAAAGAATCGTGGGAAAGACTCGAGGGAAAACCATAGATCCTTTGATCCACGCGGCGGACTGCGTGACACTGCTGCTACCGCTCTGGAGGAAAGCGCAAGTGCATGCCCGCATTCGAGACGAGGACTGACTCCCCTGGGGAGACTCCAGAAGTACCCCAAGATCCATGTCAGCACTGGAGAGGAATCCTCAGGTTCCGGCCCCGACTCCACACAAGGTCTTAGGCCCCGGCATCGACGGGAGAGGAATCCGGAGAGGCCCCCGAGGAACTCGCATGGGGACTGGCCTTTCCTGAGGCCACCAGAGCGGGTCCCTGAGGTCCCCGTCGTAAGTCGAGAGCACCTGCCGCAACTCGAGAAAATCCAGGAGGTTTTGCCCTCCAGGCGAGATGAGGCCCATTTCCGCTGAGGCTTCTCGAGGCTAATCACATCTAACCACTGGAACTTCCAAAGGGTCCTTCACACCATTGCTGCAACTCAAGAAGTTCCCCGACATACCCGTCTCCACTCGAGAGGAAGCACGTGGTGTCCCGCACACATCCAGGGGAGCCCCGTTTCCGCCTCCTAGATCGAGATGAGGGATCCTTTCCCTGTTTCGTAGGGAAAGAATTCCCGGCGTTTCCGTCGCATCTCAAGAGGAGGCGCTCTCCACAGGAAAGGCGAGAGGAACTCCAGGGTCGGCCACCATTCCAAGAGTCCCCCAGATGTGTCAGTCCATTCCAGAGGAACCTCTTTTCCCTGCCCTGCCTTGACGTTCAAGCCGAGGATCGACTCCCACCACGTGTGCACGTGGGACAGCCCGGTGGGAAAGCCTCGTGGGAAAGCCTCGTGGGAAAGACTCGAGGGAAAACCATAGATCCTTTGACCCATTTGGCAGACTGCGTGACACTGCTGTTACCGCTCTGGAGGAAAGCGCAAGTGCATGCCCGCATTCGAGACGAGGACTGACTCCCCTGGGGAGACTCCAGAAGTACCCCAAGATCCATGTCAGCACTGGAGAGGAATCCTCAGGTTCCAGCCCCGACTCCACACAAGGTCTTAGGCCCCGGCATCGACGGGAGAGGAATCCCGAGACGCCCCCGAGGAACTCGCATGGGTACTGGCCTTTCCTGAGGCCACCAGAGCGGGTCCCTGAGGTCCCCGTCGTAAGTCGAGAGCACCTGCCGCAACTCGAGAAAATCCAGGAGGTTTTGCCCTCCAGGCGAGATGAGGCCCATTTCCGCTGAGGCTTCTCGAGGCCAATCACATCTAACCACTGGAACTTCCAAAGGGTCCTTCACACCCTTGCTGCAACTCAAGAAGTTCCCCGACATACCCGTCTGCACTCGAGAGGAAGCACGTGGTGTCCCGCACACATCCAGGGGAGCCCGGTTTCCGCCTCCTTGCTCGAGATGAGGGATCCTTCCCTGTTTCGTAGGGAAAGAATTCCCGGTGTTCCCGTCGCATCTCAAGAGGAGGCGCTCTCCACAGGAAAGGCGAGAGGAACTCCAGGGTCATGCCACCATTCCAAGAGTCCCCCAGATGTGTCAGTCCATTCCAGAGGAACCTGTTTTCCCTGCACTGCCTTGACGTTCAAGCCGAGGATCGACTCCCACCACGTGTGCACGTGGGACAGCCCTGTGGGAAAGCCTCGTGGGAAAGCCTCGTGGGAAAGACTCGGGGGAAAACCATACATCTTTGATCCACGCGGCGGACTGCGTGACACTGCTGCTACCGCTCTGGAGGAAAGCGCAAGTGCATGCCCGCATTCGAGACGAGGACTGACTCCCCTGGGGAGACTCCAGAAGTACCCCAAGATCCATGTCAGCACTGGAGAGGAATCCTCAGGTTCCGGCCCCGACTCCACACAAGGTCTTAGGCCCCGGCATCGACGGGAGAGGAATCCCGAGAGGCCCCCGAGGAACTCGCATGGGGACTGGCCTTTCCTGAGGCCACAAGAGCGGCTCCCTGAGGTCCCCGTCGTAAGTCGAGAGCACCTGCCGCAACTCGAGAAAATCCAGGAGGTTTTGCCCTCCAGGCGAGATGAGGCCCATTTCCGCTGAGGCTTCTCGAGGCCAATCACATCTAACCACTGGAACTTCCAAAGGGTCCTTCACACCCTTGCTGCAACTCAAGAAGTTCCCCGACATACCCGTCTCCACTCGAGAGGAAGCACGTGGTGTCCCGCACAAATCCAGGGGAGCCCCATTTCCGCCTCCTAGCTCGAGATGAGGGATCCTTTCCCTGTTTCGTAGGGAAAGAATTCCCGGCATTCCCGTCGCATCTCAAGAGGAGGCGCTCTCCACAGGAAAGGCGAGAGGAACTCCAGGGTCGTGCCACCATTCCAAGAGTCCCCCAGATGTGTCAGTCTATTCCAGAGGAGCCTGTTTTCCCTGCACTGCCTTGACGTTCAAGCCGAGAATCGACTCCCACCACGTGTGCACGTGGGACAGCCCTGTGGGAAAGCCTCGTGGGAAAGCCTCGTGGGAAAGACTCGAGGGAAAACCATAGATCCTTTGATCCACGCGGCGGACTGGGTGACACTGCTGCTACCGCTCTGGAGGAAAGCGCAAGTGCATTCCCGCATTCGAGACGAGGACTGACTCCCCTGGGGAGACTCCAGAAGTACCCCAAGATCCATGTCAGCACTGGAGAGGAATCCTCACGTTCCGGCCCCGACTCCACACAAGGTCTTAGGCCCCGGCATCGACGGGAGAGGAATCCCCAGAGGCCCCCGAGGAACTCGCATGGGGACTGGCCTTTCCTGAGGCCACCAGAGCGGGTCCCTGAGGTCCCCGTCGTAAGTCGAGAGCACCTGCCGCAACTCGAGAAAATCCAGGAGGTTTTGCCCTCCAGGCGAGATGAGGCCCATTTCCGCTGAGGCTTCTCGAGGCTAATCACGTCTAACCACTGGAACTTCCAAAGGGTCCTTCACACCCTTGCTGCAACTCAAGAAGTTCCCCGACATACCCGTCTCCACTCGAGAGGAAGCACGTGGGTTCCGCACACATCCAGGGGAGCCCCGTTTCCGCCTCCTAGCTCGAGATGAGGGATCCTTTCCCTGTTTCGTAGGGAAAGATTCCCGGCGTTCCCGTCGCATCTCAAGAGGAGGCGCTCTCAACAGGAAAGGCGAGAGGAACTGAAGGGTCGTGTCACCATTCCAAGAGTCCCCCAGATGTGTCAGTCCATTCCAGAGGAACCTGTTTTCCCTGCACTGCCTTGACGTTCAAGCCGAGGATCGACTCCCACAACGTGTGCACGTGGGACAGCCCTGTGGGAAAGCCTCGTGGGAAAGCCTCGTGGGAAAGACTCGAGGGAAAAACATAGATCCTTTGATCCACGCGGCGGACTGCGTGACACTGCTGCTACCGCTCTGGAGGAAAGCGCAAGTGCATGCCCGCATTCGAGACGAGGACTGACTCCCCTGGGGAGACTCCAGAATACCCCAAGATCCATGTCAGCACTGGAGAGGAATCCTCAGGTTCCGGCCCCGACTCCACACAAGGTTTAGGCCCCGGCATCGACGGGAGAGGAATCCCGAGACGCCCCCGAGGAACTCGCATGGGGACTGGCCTTTCCTGAGGCCACCAGAGCGGTTCCCTGAGGTCCCCGTCGTAAGTCGAGAGCACCTGCCGCAACTCGAGAAAATCCAGGAGGTTTTGCCCTCCAGGCGAGATGAGGCCCATTTCCGCTGAGGCTTCTCGAGGCCAATCACATCTAACCACTGGAACTTCCAAAGGGTCCTTCACACCCTTGCTGCAACTCAAGAAGTTCCCCGACATACCCGTCTCCACTCGAGAGGAAGCACGTGGGGTCCCGCACACATCCAGGGGAGCCCCGTTTCCGCCTCCTAGCTCGAGATGAGGGATCCTTTCCCTGTTTCGTAGGGAAAGAATTCCTGGCGTTCCCGTCGCATCTCAAGAGGAGGCGCTCTCCACAGGAAAGGCGAGAGGAACTCCAGGGTCGTGACACCATTCCAAGAGTCCCCCAGATGTGTCAGTCCATTCCAGAGGAACCTGTTTTCCCTGCACTACCTTGACGTTCAAGCCGAGGATCGACTCCCACCACGTGTGCACGTGGGACAGCCCTTTGGGAAAGCCTCGTGGGAAAGAATCGTGGGAAAGACTCGAGGGAAAACCATAGATCCTTTGATCCACGCGGCGGACTGCGTGACACTGCTGCTACCGCTCTGGAGGAAAGCGCAAGTGCATGCCCGCATTCGAGACGAGGACTGACTCCCCTGGGGAGACTCCAGAAGTACCCCAAGATCCATGTCAGCACTGGAGAGGAATCCTCAGGTTCCGGCCCCGACTCCACACAAGGTCTTAGGCCCCGGCATCGACGGGAGAGGAATCCGGAGAGGCCCCCGAGGAACTCGCATGGGGACTGGCCTTTCCTGAGGCCACCAGAGCGGGTCCCTGAGGTCCCCGTCGTAAGTCGAGAGCACCTGCCGCAACTCGAGAAAATCCAGGAGGTTTTGCCCTCCAGGCGAGATGAGGCCCATTTCCGCTGAGGCTTCTCGAGGCTAATCACATCTAACCACTGGAACTTCCAAAGGGTCCTTCACACCATTGCTGCAACTCAAGAAGTTCCCCGACATACCCGTCTCCACTCGAGAGGAAGCACGTGGGGTCCCGCACACATCCAGGGGAGCCCCGTTTCCGCCTCCTAGATCGAGATGAGGGATCCTTTCCCTGTTTCGTAGGGAAAGAATTCCCGGCGTTTCCGTCGCATCTCAAGAGGAGGCGCTCTCCACAGGAAAGGCGAGAGGAACTCCAGGGTCGGCCACCATTCCAAGAGTCCCCCAGATGTGTCAGTCCATTCCAGAGGAACCTCTTTTCCCTGCCCTGCCTTGACGTTCAAGCCGAGGATCGACTCCCACCACGTGTGCACGTGGGACAGCCCGGTGGGAAAGCCTCGTGGGAAAGCCTCGTGGGAAAGACTCGAGGGAAAACCATAGATCCTTTGACCCATTTGGCAGACTGCGTGACACTGCTGTTACCGCTCTGGAGGAAAGCGCAAGTGCATGCCCGCATTCGAGACGAGGACTGACTCCCCTGGGGAGACTCCAGAAGTACCCCAAGATCCATGTCAGCACTGGAGAGGAATCCTCAGGTTCCAGCCCCGACTCCACACAAGGTCTTAGGCCCCGGCATCGACGGGAGAGGAATCCCGAGACGCCCCCGAGGAACTCGCATGGGTACTGGCCTTTCCTGAGGCCACCAGAGCGGGTCCCTGAGGTCCCCGTCGTAAGTCGAGAGCACCTGCCGCAACTCGAGAAAATCCAGGAGGTTTTGCCCTCCAGGCGAGATGAGGCCCATTTCCGCTGAGGCTTCTCGAGGCCAATCACATCTAACCACTGGAACTTCCAAAGGGTCCTTCACACCCTTGCTGCAACTCAAGAAGTTCCCCGACATACCCGTCTGCACTCGAGAGGAAGCACGTGGTGTCCCGCACACATCCAGGGGAGCCCGGTTTCCGCCTCCTTGCTCGAGATGAGGGATCCTTCCCTGTTTCGTAGGGAAAGAATTCCCGGTGTTCCCGTCGCATCTCAAGAGGAGGCGCTCTCCACAGGAAAGGCGAGAGGAACTCCAGGGTCATGCCACCATTCCAAGAGTCCCCCAGATGTGTCAGTCCATTCCAGAGGAACCTGTTTTCCCTGCACTGCCTTGACGTTCAAGCCGAGGATCGACTCCCACCACGTGTGCACGTGGGACAGCCCTGTGGGAAAGCCTCGTGGGAAAGCCTCGTGGGAAAGACTCGGGGGAAAACCATACATCTTTGATCCACGCGGCGGACTGCGTGACACTGCTGCTACCGCTCTGGAGGAAAGCGCAAGTGCATGCCCGCATTCGAGACGAGGACTGACTCCCCTGGGGAGACTCCAGAAGTACCCCAAGATCCATGTCAGCACTGGAGAGGAATCCTCAGGTTCCGGCCCCGACTCCACACAAGGTCTTAGGCCCCGGCATCGACGGGAGAGGAATCCCGAGAGGCCCCCGAGGAACTCGCATGGGGACTGGCCTTTCCTGAGGCCACCAGAGCGGGTCCCTGAGGTCCCCGTCGTAAGTCGAGAGCACCTGCCGCAACTCGAGAAAATCCAGGAGGTTTTGCCCTCCAGGCGAGATGAGGCCCATTTCCGCTGAGGCTTCTCGAGGCCAATCACATCTAACCACTGGAACTTCCAAAGGGTCCTTCACACCCTTGCTGCAACTCAAGAAGTTCCCCAACATACCCGTCTCCACTCGAGAGGAAGCACGTGGTGTCCCGCACACATCCAGGGGAGCCCCGTTTCCGCCTCCTAGCTCGAGATGAGGGATCCTTTCCCTGTTTCGTAGGGAAAGAATTCCCGGCGTTCCCGTCGCATCTCAAGAGGAGGCGCTCTCCACAGGAAAGGCGAGAGGAACTCCAGGGTCGTGCCACCATTCCAAGAGAACCCCAGATGTGTCAGTCCATTCCAGAGGAACCTGTTTTCCCTGCACTGCCTTGACGTTCAAGCCGAGGATCGAGTCACACCACGTGTGCACGTGGGACAGCCCTGTGGAAAGCCTCGTGGGAAAGCCTCGTGGGAAAGACTCGAGGGAAAACCGTAGATCCTTTGATCCACGCGGCGGACTGGGTGACACTGCTGCTACCGCTCTGGAGGAAAGCGCAAGTGCATGCCCGCATTCGAGACGAGGACTGACTCCCCTGGGGAGACTCCAGAAGTACCCCAAGATCCATGTCAGCACTGGAGAGGAATCCTCAGGTTCCGGCCCCGACTCCACACAAGGTCTTAGGCCTCGACATCGACGGGAAAGGAATCCCGAGAGGCCCCCGAGGAACTCGCACGGGGACTGGCCTTTCCTGAGGTCACCAGAGCGGGTCCCTGAGGTCCCCGTCGTAAGTCGAGAGCACCTGCCGCAACTCGAGAAAATCCAGGAGGTTTTGCCCTCCAGGCGTGATGAGGCCCATTTTCGCTGAGGCTTCTCGAGGCCAAAGACATCTAACCACTGGAACTTCCAAAGTGTCCTTCACACCCTTGCTGCAACTCAAGAAGTTCCCCGACATACCCGTCTCCACTCGAGAGGAAGCACGTGAGGTCCCGCAAACATCCAGGGGAGCCCCATTTCCGCCTCCTAGCTCGAGATGAGGGATCCTTTCCCTGTTTCGTAGGGAAAGAATTCCCGGCGTTCCTGTCGCATCTCAAGAGGAGGCGCTCTCCACAAGAAAGGCGAGAGGAACTCCAGGGTCGTGCCACCATTCCAAGAGTCCCCCAGATGTGTCAGTTCATTCCAGAAGAACCTGTTTTCCCTGCACTGCCTTGACGTTCAAGCCGAGGATCGAGTCACACCACGTATGCACGTGAGACAGCCTTGTGGAAAGCCTCGTTGGAAAGCCTCGTGGGAAAGACTCGAGGGAAAACCATAGATCCTTTGATCCACGCGGCGGACTGTGTGACACTGCTGCTACCGCTCTGGAGGAAAGCGCAAGTGCATGCCCGCATTCGAGACGAGGACTGACTCCCTTGGGGAGACTCCAGAAGTACCCCAAGATCCATGTCAGCACAGGAGAGGAATACTCAGGTTCCGGCCCCGACTCCACACAAGGTCTTAGGCCCCGGCATCGACGGGAGAGGAATCCCGAGAGGCCCCCGAGGAACTCGCATGGGGACTGGCCTTTCCTGAGGTCACCAGAGCGGGTCCCTGAGGTCCCCGTCGTAAGTCGAGAGCACCTGCCGCAACTCGAGAAAATCCAGGAGATTTTGCCCTCCAGGCGAGATGAAGTCCATTTCCGCTGAGGCTTCTCGAGGCTAATCACATCTAACCACTTGAACTTCCAAAGGGTCCTTCACACCCTTGCTGCAACTCTAGAAGTTCCCCGACATACCCGTCTCCACTCGAGAGGAAGCACGAGGGTCCCGCACACATCCAGGGTAGCCCCGTTTCCGCCTCCTAGCTCGAGATGAGGGATCCTTTCCCTGTTTCGTAGGAAAGAATTCCCGGCGTTCCCGTCGCATCTCAAGAGGAGGCGCTCTCCACAGGAAAGGCGAGAGGAACTCCAGGGTCGTGCCACCATTCCAAGAGAACCCCAGATGTGTCAGTCCATTCCAGAGGAACCTGTTTTCCCTGCACTGCCTTGACGTTCAAGCCGAGGATCGACTCCCACCACGTGTGCACGTGGGACAGCCCTGTGGAAAGCCTCGTGGGAAAGCCTCGTGGGAAAGACTCGAGGGAAAACCATAGATCCTTTGATCCACGCGGCGGACTGCGTGACACTGCTGCTACCGCTCTGGAGGAAAGCGCAAGTGCATGCCCGCATTCGAGACGAGGACTGACTCCCCTGGGGAGACTCCAGAAGTACCCCAAGATCCATGTCAGCACTGGAGAGGAATCCTCAGGTTCCGGCCCCGACTCCACACAAGGTCTTAGGCCTCGACATCGACGGGAGAGGAATCCCGAGAGGCCCCCGAGGAACTCGCATGGGGACTGGCCTTTCCTGAGGTCACCAGAGCGGGTCCCTGAGGTCCCCGTCGTAAGTCGAGAGCACCTGCCGCAACTCGAGAAAATCCAGGAGGTTTTGCCCTCCAGGCGAGATGAGGCCCATTTCCGCTGAGGCTTCTCGAGGCCAAAGACATCTAACCACTGGAACTTCCAAAGTGTCCTTCACACCCTTGCTGCAACTCAAGAAGTTCCCCGACATACCCGTCTCCACTCGAGAGGAAGCACGTGGGTCCCGCACACATCCAGGGGAGCCCCGTTTCCGCCTCCTAGCTCGAGATGAGGGATCCTTTCCCTGTTTCGTAGGGAAAGAATTCCCGGCGTTCCCGTCGCATCTCAAGAGGAGGCGCTCTCCACAGGAAAGGCGAGAGGAACTCCAGGGTCGTGCCACCATTCCAAGAGTCCCCCAGATGTGTCAGTCCATTCCAGAGGAACCTGTTTTCCCTGCACTGCCTTGACGTTCAACCCGAGGTTCCACTCCCACCACGTGTGCACGTGGGACAGCCCTGTGGGAAAGCCTCGTGGGAAAGCCTCGTGGGAAAGACTCGAGGGAAAACCATAGATCCTTTGATGCACGCGGCGGACTGCTTGACACTGCTGCTACCGCTCTGGAGGATAGCGCAAGTGCATGCCCGCATTCCAGACGAGGACTGACTCCCCTGGGGAGACTCCAGAAGTACCCCAAGATCCATGTCAGCACTGGAGAGGAATCCTCAGGTTCCGGCCCCGACTCCACACAAGGTTTTCGGCCCCGGCATCGACGGGAGAGGAATCCCGAGAGGCCCCCGAGGAACTCGCATGGGGACTGGCCTTTCCTGAGGCCACCAGAGCGGGTCCCTGAGGTCCCCGTCGTAAGTCGAGAGCACCTGCCGAAACTCGATAAAATCCAGGAGGTTTTGCCCTCCAGGCGAGATGAGGCCCATTTCCGCTGAGGCTTCTCGAGGCCAAAGACATCTAACCACTGGAACTTCCAAAGGGTCCTTCACACCCTTGCTGCAACTCAAGAAGTTCCCCGACATACCCGTCTACACTCGAGAGGAAGCACGTGGGGTCCCGCAAACATCCAGGGGAGCCCCATTTCCGCCTCCTAGCTCGAGATGAGGGATCCTTTCCCTGTTTCCTAGGGAAAGAATTCCCGGCGTTCCCGTCGCATCTCAAGAGGAGGCGCTCTCCACAAGAAAGGCGAGAGGAACTCCAGGGTCGTGCCACCATTCCAAGAGTCCCCCAGATGTGTCAGTCCATTCCAGAAGAACCTGTTTTCCCTGCACTGCCTTGACTTTCAAGCCGAGGATCGAGTCACACCACGTATGCACGTGAGACAGCCCTGTGGAAAGCCTCGTTGGAAAGCCTCGTGGGAAAGACTCGAGGGAAAACCATAGATCCTTTGATCCACGCGGCGGACTGCGTGACACTGCTGCTACCGCTCTGGAGGAAAGCGCAAGTGCATGCCCGCATTCGAGACGAGGACTGACTCCCCTGGGGAGACTCCAGAAGTACCCCAAGATCCATGTCAGCACTGGAGAGGAATCCTCAGGTTCCGGCCCCGACTCCACACAAGGTCTTAGGCCCCGGCATCGACGGGAGAGGAATCCCGAGAGGCCCCCGAGGAACTCGCATGGGGACTGGCCTTTCCTGAGGTCACCAGAGCGGGTCCCTGAGGTCCCCGTCGTAAGTCGAGAGCACCTGCCGAAACTCGAGAAAATCCAGGAGATTTTGCCCTCCAGGCGAGATGAAGTCCATTTCCGCTGAGGCTTCTCGAGGCTAATCACATCTAACCACTTGAACTTCCAAAGGTTCCTTCACACCCTTGCTGCAACTCTAGAAGTTCCACGACATACCCGTCTCCACTCGAGAGGAAGCACGAGGGTCCCGCACACATCCAGGGTAGCCCCGTTTCCGCCTCCTAGCTCGAGATGAGGGATCCTTTCCCTGTTTCGTAGGAAAGAATTCCCGGCATTCCCGTCGCATCTCAAGAGGAGGCGCTCTCCACAGGAAAGGCGAGAGGAACTCCAGGGTCATGCCACCATTCCAAGAGTCCCCCAGATGTGTCAGTCCATTCCAGAGGAACCTGTTTTCCCTGCACTGCCTTGACGTTCAAGCCGAGGATCGACTCCCACCACGTGTGCACGTGGGACAGCCCTGTGGGAAGGCCTCGTGGGAAAGCCTCGTGGGAAAGACTCGAGGGAAAACCATAGATCCTTTGATGCACGCGGCGGACTGCTTGACACTGCTGCTACCGCTCTGGAGGATAGCGCAAGTGCATGCCCGCATTCGAGACGAGGACTGACTCCCCTGGGGAGACTCCAGAAGTACCCCAAGATCCATGTCAGCACTGGAGAGGAATCCTCAGGTTCCGACCCGACTCCACACAAGGTCTTCGGCCCCGGCATCGACGGGAGAGGAATCCCGAGAGGCCCCCGAGGAATTCGCATGGGGACTGGCCTTTCCTGAGGCCACCAGAGCGGGTCCCTGAGGTCCCCGGCGTAAGTCGAGAGCACCTGCCGCAACTCGAGAAAATCCAGGAGGTTTTGCCCTCCAGGCGAGATGAGGCCCATTTCCGCTGAGGCTTCTCGAGGCCAAAGACATCTAACCACTGGAACTTCCAAAGGGTCCTTCACACCCTTGCTGCAACTCAAGAAGTTCCCCGACATACCCGTCTCCACTCGAGAGGAAGCACGTGGGGTCCCGCAAAGATCCAGGGGAGCCCCATTTCCGCCTCCTAGCTCGAGATGAGGGATCCTTTCCCTGTTTCGTAGGGAAAGAATTCCCGGCGTTCCCGTCGCATCTCAAGAGGAGGCGCTCTCCACAGGAAAGGCGAGAGGAACTCCAGGGTCGTGCCACCATTCCAAGAGAACCCCAGATGTGTCAGTCCATTCCAGAGGAACCTGTTTTCCCTGCACTGCCTTGACGTTCAAGCCGAGGATCGAGTCACACCACGTGTGCACGTGGGACAGCCCTGTGGAAAGCCTCGTGGGAAAGCCTCGTGGGAAAGACTCGAGGGAAAACCATAGATCCTTTGATCCACGCGGCGGACTGCGTGACACTGCTGCTACCGCTCTGGAGGAAAGCGCAAGTGCATGCCCGCATTCGAGACGAGGACTGACTCCCCTGGGGAGACTCCAGAAGTACCCCAAGATCCATGTCAGCACTGGAGAGGAATCCTCAGGTTCCGGCCCCGACTCCACACAAGGTCTTAGGCCTCGACATCGACGGGAAAGGAATCCCGAGAGGCCCCCGAGGAACTCGCACGGGGACTGGCCTTTCCTGAGGTCACCAGAGCGGGTCCCTGAGGTCCCCGTCGTAAGTCGAGAGCACCTGCCGCAACTCGAGAAAATCCAGGAGGTTTTGCCCTCCAGGCGTGATGAGGCCCATTTCCGCTGAGGCTTCTCGAGGCCAAAGACATCTAACCACTGGAACTTCCAAAGTGTCCTTCACACCCTTGCTGCAACTCAAGAAGTTCCCCGACATACCCGTCTCCACTCGAGAGGAAGCACGTGAGGTCCCGCAAACATCCAGGGGAGCCCCATTTCCGCCTCCTAGCTCGAGATGAGGGATCCTTTCCCTGTTTCCTAGGGAAAGAATTCCCGGCGTTCCCGTCGCATCTCAAGAGGAGGCGCTCTCCACAAGAAAGGCGAGAGGAACTCCAGGGTCGTGCCACCATTCCAAGAGTCCCCCAGATGTGTCAGTCCATTCCAGAAGAACCTGTTTTCCCTGCACTGCCTTGACGTTCAAGCCGAGGATCGAGTCACACCACGTATGCACGTGAGACAGCCCTGTGGAAAGCCTCGTTGGAAAGCCTCGTGGGAAAGACTCGAGGGAAAACCATAGATCCTTTGATCCACGCGGCGGACTGCGTGACACTGCTGCTACCGCTCTGGAGGAAAGCGCAAGTGCATGCCCGCATTCGAGACGAGGACTGACTCCCCTGGGGAGACTCCAGAAGTACCCCAAGATCCATGTCAGCACAGGAGAGGAATACTCAGGTTCCGGCCCCGACTCCACACAAGGTCTTAGGCCCCGGCATCGACGGGAGAGGAATCCCGAGAGGCCCCCGAGGAACTCGCATGGGGACTGGCCTTTCCTGAGGTCACCAGAGCGGGTCCCTGAGGTCCCCGTCGTAAGTCGAGAGCACCTGCCGCAACTCGAGAAAATCCAGGAGATTTTGCCCTCCAGGCGAGATGAAGTCCATTTCCGCTGAGGCTTCTCGAGGCTAATCACATCTAACCACTTGAACTTCCAAAGGGTCCTTCACACCCTTGCTGCAACTCTAGAAGTTCCCCGACATACCCGTCTCCACTCGAGAGGAAGCACGAGGGTCCCGCACACATCCAGGGTAGCCCCGTTTCCGCCTCCTAGCTCGAGATGAGGGATCCTTTCCCTGTTTCGTAGGAAAGAATTCCCGGCATTCCCGTCGCATCTCAAGAGGAGGCGCTCTCCACAGGAAAGGCGAGAGGAACTCCAGGGTCGTGCCACCATTCCAAGAGTCCCCCAGATGTGTCAGTCCATTCCAGAGGAACCTGTTTTCCCTGCACTGCCTTGACGTTCAAGCCGAGGATCGACTCCCACCACGTGTGCACGTGGGACAGCCCTGTGGGAAGGCCTCGTGGGAAAGCCTCGTGGGAAAGACTCGAGGGAAAACCATAGATCCTTTGATGCACGCGGCGGACTGCTTGACACTGCTGCTACCGCTCTGGAGGATAGCGCAAGTGCATGCCCGCATTCGAGACGAGGACTGACTCCCCTGGGGAGACTCCAGAAGTACCCCAAGATCCATGTCAGCACTGGAGAGGAATCCTCAGGTTCCGGCCCCGACTCCACACAAGGTCTTCGGCCCCGGGATCGACGGGAGAGGAATCCCGAGAGGCCCCCGAGGAAGTCGCATGGGGACTGGCCTTTCCTGAGGCCACCAGAGAGGGTCCCTGAGGTCCCCGTCGTAAGTCGAGAGCACCTGCCGCAACTCGAGAAAATCCAGGAGGTTTTGCCCTCCAGGCGAGATGAGGCCCATTTCCGCTGAGGCTTCTTGAGGCCAAAGACATCTAACCACTGGAACTTCCAAAGGGTCCTTCACACCCTTGCTGCAACTCAAGAAGTTCCCCGACATACCCATCTCCACTCGAGAGGAAGCACGTGGGGTCCCGCAAACATCCAGGGGAGCCCCATTTCCGCCTCCTAGCTCGAGATGAGGGATCCTTTCCCTGTTTCGTAGGGAAAGAATTCCCGGCGTTCCCGTCGCATCTCAAGAGGAGGCGCTCTCCACAGGAAAGGCGAGAGGAACTCCAGGGTCGTGCCACCATTCCAAGAGAACCCCAGATGTGTCAGTCCATTCCAGAGGAACCTGTTTTCCCTTCACTGCCTTGACGTTCAAGCCGAGGATCGAGTCACACCACGTGTGCACGTGGGACAGCTCTGTGGAAAGCCTCGTGGGAAAGCCTCGTGGGATAGACTCGAGAGAAAACCATAGATCCTTTGATCCACGCGGCGGACTGCGTGACACTGCTGCTACCGCTCTGGAGGAAAGCGCAAGTGCATGCCCGCATTCGAGACGAGGACTGACTCCCCTGGGGAGACTCCAGAAGTACCCCAAGATCCATGTCAGCACTGGAGAGGAATCCTCAGGTTCCGGCCCCGACTCCACACAAGGTCTTAGGCCCCGGCATCGACGGGAGAGGAATCCCGAGAGGCCCCCGAGGAACTCGCATGGGGACTGGCCTTTCCTGAGGTCACCAGAGCGGGTCCCTGAGGTCCCCGTCCTAAGTCGAGAGCACCTGCCGCAACTCGATAAAATCCAGGAGATTTTGCCTTCCAGGCGAGATGAAGTCCATTTTCGCTGAGGCTTCTCGAGGCTAATCACGTCTAACCACTTGAACTTCCAAAGGGTCCTTCACACCCTTGCTGCAACTCTAGAAGTTCCCCGACATACCCGTCTCCACTCGAGAGGAAGCACGAGGGTCCCGCACACATCCAGGGTAGCCCCGTTTCCGCCTCCTAGCTCGAGATGAGGGATCCTTTCCCTGTTTCGTAGGAAAGAATTCCCGGCATTCCCGTCGCATCTCAAGAGGAGGCGCTCTCCACAGGAAAGGCGAGAGGAACTCCTGGGTCGTGCCACCATTCCAAGAGTCCCCCAGATGTGTCAGTCCATTCCAGAGGAACCTGTTTTCCCTGCACTGCCTTGACGTTCAAGCCGAGGATCGACTCCCACCACGTGTGCACGTGGGACAACCCAGTGGGAAAGCCTCGTGGGAAAGCCTCGTGGGAAAGCCTAGAGGGAAAACCATAGATCCTTTGATCCACGCGGTGGACTGCGTGTCACTGCTGCTACCGCTCTGGAGGAAAGCCAAGTGCATGCCCGCATTCGAGACGAGGACTGACTCCCCTGGGGAGACTCCAGAAGTACCCCAAGATCCATGTCAGCACTGGAGAGGAATCCTCAGGTTCCGGCCCCGACTCCACACAAGGTCTTAGGCCCCAGCATCGACGGGAGAGGAATCCCGAGAGGACCCGAGGAAGTCGCATGGGGACTGGCCTTTCCTGAGGCCACCAGAGCGGGTCTCTGAGGTCCCCGTCGTAAGTCGAGAGCACCTGCCGCAACTCGAGAAAATCCAGGAGGTTTTGCCCTCCAGGCGAGATGAGGCCCATTTCCGCTGAGGCTTCTTGAGGCCAAAGACATCTAACCACTGGAACTTCCAAAGGGTCCTTCACACCCTTGCTGCAACTCAAGAAGTTCCCCGACATACCCATCTCCACTCGAGAGGAAGCACGTGGGGTCCCGCAAACATCCAGGGGAGCCCCATTTCCGCCTCCTAGCTCGAGATGAGGGATCCTTTCCTTGTTTCGTAGGGAAAGAATTCCCGGCGTTCCCGTCGCATCTCAAGAGGAGGCGCTCTCCACAGGAAAGGCGAGAGGAACTCCAGGGTCGTGCCACCATTCCAAGAGAACCCCAGATGTGTCTGTCCATTCCAGAGGAACCTGTTTTCCCTTCACTGCCTTGACGTTCAAGCCGAGGATCGAGTCACACCACGTGTGCACGTGGGACAGCCCTGTGGAAAGCCTCGTGGGAAAGCCTCGTGGGATAGACTCGAGAGAAAACCATAGATCCTTTGATCCACGCGGCGGACTGCGTGACACTGCTGCTACCGCTCTGGAGGAAAGCGCAAGTGCATGCCCGCATTCGAGACGAGGACTGACTCCCCTGGGGAGACTCCAGAAGTACCCCAAGATCCATGTCAGCACTGGAGAGGAATCCTCAGGTTCCGGCCCCAACTCCACACAAGGTCTTAGGCCCCGGCATCGACGGGAGAGGAATCCCGAGAGGCCCCCGAGGAACTCGCATGGGGACTGGCCTTTCCTGAGGTCACCAGAGCGGGTCCCTGAGGTCCCCGTCGTAAGTCGAGAGCACCTGCCACAACTCGAGAAAATCCAGGAGGTTTTGCCCTCCAGGCGAGTTGAGGCCCATTTCCGCTGAGGCTTCTCGAGGCTGATCACATCTAACCACTGGAACGTCCAAAGGGTCCTTCACACCCTTGCTGCAACTCAAGAAGTTCGGCGACATACCCGTCTCCACTCGAGAGGAAGCACGTGGTGTCCCGCACACATCCAGGGGAGCCCCGTTTCCGCCTCCTAGCTCGAGATGAGGGATCCTTTCCCTGTTTCGTAGGGAAAGAATTCCCGGCGTTCCCGTCGCATCTCAAGAGGAGGCGCTCTCCACAGGAAAGGCGAGAGGAACTCCAGGGTCGTGCCACCATTCCAAGAGTCCCCCAGATGAGTCAGTCCATTCTAGAGGAACCTGTTTTCCCTGCACTGCCTTGACGTTCAAGCCGAGGATCGACTCCCACCACGTGTGCACGTGGGACAGCCCTGTGGGAAAGCCTCGTGGGAAAGCCTCGTGGGAAAGACTCGAGGGAAAACCATAGATCCTTTGATCCACGCGGCGGACTGCGTGACACTGCTGCTACCGCTCTGGAGGAAAGCGCAAGTGCATGCCCGCATTCGAGACGAGGACTGACTCCCCTGGGGAGACTCCAGAAGTACCCCAAGATCCATGTCAGCACTGGAGAGGAATCCTCAGGTTCCGGCCCCTACTCCACACAAGGTCTTAGGCCCCGGCATCGACGGGAGAGGAATCCGGAGAGGCCCCCGAGGAACTCGCATGGGGACTGGCCTTTCCTGAGGCCACCAGAGCGGGTCCCTGAGGTCCCCGTCGTAAGTCGAGAGCACCTGCCGCAACTCGAGAAAATCCAGGAGGTTTTGCCCTCCAGGCGAGATGAGGCCCATTTCCAAAGAGGCTTCTCGAGGCTAATCACATCTAACCACTGGAACTTCCAAAGTGTCCTTCACACCCTTGCTGCAACTCAAGAAGTTCCCCGACATACCCGGCTCCACTGGAGAGGAAGCACGTGGGTCCCACACACATCCAGGGGAGCCCCGTTTCCGCCTCCTAGCTCGACATGAGGGATCCTTTCCCTGTTTCGTAGGGAAAGAATTCCCGGCGTTCCCGTCGCATCTCAAGAGGAGGCGCTCTCCACAGGAAAGGCGAGAGGAACTCCAGGGTCGTGCCACCATTCCAAGAGTCCCCCAGATGTGTCAGTCCATTCAAGAGGACCTGTTTTCCCTTCACTGCCTTGACGTTCAAGCCGAAGATCGACTCCCACCACGTGTGCACGTGGGACAGCCCTGTTGGAAAGCCTCGTGGGAAAGCCTCGTGGGAAAGACTCGAGGGAAAACCATAGATCCTTTGATCCACGCGGCGGACTGCGTGACACTGCTGCTACCGCTCTGGAGGAAAGCGCAAGTGCATGCCCGCATTCGAGACGAGGACTGACTCCCCTGGGTAGACTCCAGAAGTACCCCAAGATCCATGTCAGCACTGGAGAGGAATCCTCAGGTTCCGGCCCCGACTCCACACAAGGTCTTAGGCCCCGGCATCGACGGGAGAGGAATCCCGAGAGGCCTCCGAGGAACTCGCATGGGGCCTGGCATTTCCTGAGGCCACCAGAGCGGATCCCTGAGGTCCACGTCGTAAGTCGAGAGCACCTGCCGCAACTCGAGAAAATCCAGGAGGTTTTGCCCTCCAGGCGAGATGAGGCCCATTTCCGCTGAGGCTTCTCGAGGCTAATCACGTCTAACCACTGGAACTTCCAAAGGGTCCTTCACACCCTTGCTGCAACTCAAGAAGTTCCCCGACATACCCGTCTCCACTGGAGAGGAAGCACGTGGGTCCCACACACATCCAGGGGAGCCCCGTTTCCGCCTCCTAGCTCGACATGAGGGATCCTTTCCCTGTTTCGTAGGAAAAGAATTCCCGGCGTTCCCGTCGCATCTCAAGAGGAGGCGCTCTCCACAGGAAAGGCGAGAGGAACTCCAGGGTCGTGCCACCATTCAAAGAGTCCCCCAGATGTGTCAGTCCATTCCAGAGGAACTGTTTTCCCTTCACTGCCTTGACGTTCAAGCCGAGGATCGACTCCCACCACGTGTGCACGTGGGACAGCCCTGTGGGAAAGCCTCGTGGGAAAGCCTCGTGGGAAAGACTCGAGGGAAAAGCATAGATCCCTTGATCCACGCGGCGGACTGCGTGACACTGCTGCTACCGCTCTGGAGGAAAGCGCAAGTGCATGCCCGCATTCGAGACGAGGACTGACTCCCCTGGGGAGACTCCAGAAGTACCCCACGATCCATGTCAGCACTGGAGAGGAATCCTCAGGTTCCGGCCCCGACTCCACACAAGGTCTTAGGCCCCGGCATCGACGGGAGAGGAATCCCGAGAGGCCCCCGAGGAACTCGCATGGGGCCTGGCATTTCCTGAGTCCACCAGAGCGGATCCCTGAGGTCCACGTCGTAAGTCGAGAGCACCTGCCGCAGCTCGAGAAAATCCAGGACGTTTTGACCTCCAGGCGAGATGAGGCCCATTTCCGCTGAGGCTTCTCGAGGCTAATCACGTCTAACCACTGGAACTTCCAAAGGGTCCTTCACACCCTTGCTGCAACTCAAGAAGTTCCCCGACATACCCGCTTCCACTCGAGAGGAAGCACGTGGGTCCCGCACACATCCAGGGGAGCCCCGTTTCCGCCTCCTAGCTCGAGATGAGGGATCCTTTCCCTGTTTCGTAGGGAAAGAATTCCCGGAGTTCCCGTCGCATCTCAAGAGGAGGCGCTCTCCACAGGAAAGGCGAGAGGAACTCCAGGGTCGTGCCACCATTCCAAGAGTCCCCCAGATGTGTCAGTCCATTCCAGAGGAACCTGTTTTCCCTGCACTGCCTTGACGTTCAAGCCGAGGATCGATTCCCACCACGTGTGCTCGTGGGACAGCCCTGTGGGAAAGCCTCGTGGGAAAGCCTCGTGGGAAAGACTCGAGGGAAAACCATAGATCCTTTGATCCACGCGGCGGACTGCGTGACACTGCTGCTACCGCTCTGGAGGAAAGCGCAAGTGCATGCCCGCATTCGAGACGAGGACTGACTCCCCTGGGGAGATTCAAGAAGTACCACAAGATCCATGTCAGCACTGGAGAGGAATCCTCAGGTTCCGGCCCCGACTCCACACAAGGTCTTAGGCCCCGGCATCGACGGGAGAGGAATCCCGAGAGGCCCCCGAGGAACTCGCATGGGGACTGGCCTTTCCTGAGGCCACCAGAGCGGGTCCCTGAGGTCCCCGTCGTAAGTCGAGAGCACCTGCCGCAACTCGAGAAAATCCAGGAGGTTTTGACCTCCAGGCGAGATGAGGCCCATTTCCAAAGAGGCTTCTCGAGGCTAATCACATCTAACCACTGGAACTTCCAAAGTGTCCTTCACACCCTTGCTGCATCTCAAGAAGTTCCCCGACATACCCATCTCCACTGGAGAGGAAGCACGTGGGTCCCACAAACATCCAGGGGAGCCCCGTTTCCGCCTCCTAGCTCGAGATGAGGGATCCTTTCCCTGTTTCGTAGGGAAAGAATTCCCGGCGTTCCCGTCGCATCTCAAGAGGAGGCGCTCTCCACAGGAAAGGCGAGAGGAACTCCAGGGTCGTGCCACCATTCCAAGAGTCCCCCAGATGTGTCAGTCCATTCCAGAGGAACCTGTTTTCCCTGCACTGCCTTGACGTTCAAGCCGAGGATCGACTCCCACCACGTGTGCACGTGGGACAGCCCTGTGGGAAAGCCTCGTGGGAAAGCCTCGTGGGAAAGACTCGAGGGAAAACCATAGATCCTTTGATCCACGCGGCGGACTGCGTGACACTGCTGCTACCGCTCTGGGGGAAAGTGCAAGTGCATGCCCGCATTCGAGACGAGGACTGACTCCGCTGGGGAGACTCCAGAAGTACCCCAAGGTCCATGTCAGCACTGGAGAGGTATCCTCAGGTTCCGGCCCCGACTCCACACAAGGTCTTAGGCCCCGGCATCGACGGGAGAGGAATCCCGAGAGGCCCCCGAGGAACTCGCATGGGGACTGGCCTTTCCTGAGGCCACCAGAGCGGGTCCCTGAGGTCACCGTCGTAAGTCGAGAGCACCTGCCGCAACTCGAGAAAATCCAGGAGGTTTTGCCCTCCAGGCGAGATGAGGCCCATTTCCGCTGAGGCTTCTCGAGGCCAATCACATCTAACCACTGGAACTTCCAAAGGGTCCTTCACACCCTTGCTGCAACTTAAGAAGTTCCCCGACATACCCGTCTCCACTCGAGACGAACCACGTGGGTCCCGCACACATCCAGGGGAGCCCCGTTTCCGCCTCCTAGCTCGAGATGAGGGATCCTTTCCCTGTTTCGTAGGGAAAGAATTCCCGGCGTTCCTGTCGCATCTCAAGAGGAGGCACTCTCCACAGGAAAGGCGAGAGGAACTCCAGGGTCGTGCCACCGTTCCAAGAGTCCCCCAGATGTGTCAGTCCATTCCAGAGGAACCTGTTTTCCCTGCACTGCATTGACGTTCAAGCCGAGGATCGACTCCCACCACGTGTGCACGTGGGACAGCCCTGTGGGAAAGCCTCGTGGGAAAGCCTCGTGGGAAAGACTCGAGGGAAACCATAGATCCTTTGATCCACGCGGCAGACTGCGTGACACTGCTGCTACCGCTCTGGAGGAAAGCACAATTGCATGCCCGCATTCGAGACGAGGACTGACTCCCCTGGGGAGACTCCAGAAGTACCCCAAGGTCCATGTCAGCACTGGAGAGGAATCCTCAGGTTCCGACCCCGACTCCACACAAGGTCTTAGGCCCCGGCATCGACGGGAGAGGAATCCCGAGAGGCCCCCGAGGAACTCGCATGGGGACTGGCCTTTCCTGAGGCCACCAGAGCGGGTCCCTGAGGTCCCCGTCGAAAGTCGAGAGCACCTGCCCCAACTCGAGAAAATCCAGGAGGTTTTGCCCTCCAGGCGAGATGAGGCCGATTTCCGCTGAGGCTTCTCGAGGCCAATCACATCTAACCACTGGAACTTCCAAAGGGTCCTTCACACCATTGCTGCAAATCAAGAAGTTCCCGACATACCCGTCTCCACTCGAGAGGAAGCACGTGGTGTCCCGCACACATCCAGGGGAGCCCCGTTTCCGCCTCCTACCTCGAGATGAGGGATCTTTTCCCTGTTTCGTAGGGAAAGAATTCCCGGTGTTCCCGTCGCATCTCAAGAGGAGGCGCTCTCCACAGGAAAGGTGAGAGGAACTCCAGGGTCGTGACACCATTCCAAGAGTCCCCAGATGTGTCAGTCCATTCCAGAGGAACCTGTTTTCCCTGCACTGCCTTGACGTTCAAGCCGAGGATCAACTCCCACCACGTATGCACGTGGGACAGCCCTGTGGGAAAGCCTCGTGGGAAAGCCTCGTGGGAAAGACTCGAGGGAAAACCATAGATCCTTTGATCCACGCGGCGGACTGCGTGACACTGCTGCTACCGTTCTGGAGGAAAGCGCAAGTGCATGCCCGCATTCGAGACGAGGACTGACTCCCCTGGGGAGACTCCAGAAGTACCCCAAGATCCATGTCAGCACTGGAGAGGAATCCTCAGGTTCCGGCCCCGACTCCACACAAGGTCTTAGGCCCAGGCATCGACGGGAGAGGAATCCCGAGAGGCCCTTGAGGAACTCGCATGGGGACTGGCCTTTCCTGAGGCCACCAGAGCGGGTCCCTGAGGTCCCCGTCGTAAGTCGAGAGCACCTGCCGCAACTCGAGAAAATCCAGGAGGTTTTGCCCTCCAGGCGAGATGAGGCCCATTTCCAAAGAGGCTTCTCGAGGCCAATCATATCTAACCACTGGAACTTCCAAAGGGTCCTTCACACCCTTGTTGCAACTCAAGAAGTTCCCCGACATACCCGTCTGCACTCGAGAGGAAGCATGTGGTGTCCCGCACACATCGAGGGGAGCCCCGTTTCCGCCTCCTAGCTCGAGATGAGGGATCCTTTCCCTGTTTCGTAGGGAAAGAATTACCGGCGTTCCCGTCGCATCTCAAGAGGAGGCGCTCTCCACAGGAAAGGCGAGAGGAACTCCAGGGTCGTGCCACCATTCCAAGAGTCCCCCAGATGTGTCAGTCCATTCCAGAGGAACCTGTTTTCCCTGCACTGCCTTGACCTTCAAGCCGAGGATCGACTCCCACCACGTGTGCACGTGGGACAGCCCTGTGGGAAAGCCTCGTGGGAAAGCCTCGTGGGAAAGACTCGAGGGAAAACCATAGATCCTTTGATCCACGCGGCGGACTGCGTGACACTGCTGCTACCGCTCTGGAGGAAAGCGCAAGTGCATGCCCGCATTCGAGACGAGGACTGACTCCCCTGGGGAGACTCCACAAGTACCCCAAGATCCATGTCAACACTGGAGAGGAATCCTCAGGTTCCGGCCCCGACTCCACACAAGGTCTTAGGCCCCGGCATCGACGGGAGAGGAATCCCGAGAGGCCCCCGAGGAACTCGCATGGGGACTGACCTTTCCTGATGCCACAAGAGCGGGTCCCAGAGGTCCCCATCGTAAGTCGAGAGCACCTGCCGCAACTCGAGAAAATCCAGGAGGTTTTGCCCTCCAGGCGAGATAAGGCCCATTTCCGCTGAGGCTTCACGAGGCTAATCACGTCTAACCACTGGAACTTCCAAAGGGTCCTTCACACCCTTGCTGCAACTCAAGAAGTTCCCCGACATACCCGTCTCCACTCGAGAGGAAGCACGTGAGTTCCCGCACACATCCAGGGGAGCTCCGTTTCCGCCCCCTAGCTCGAGATGAGGGATCCTTTCTCTGTTTCGTAGGGAAAGAATTCCCGGCGTTCCCGTCGCATCTCAAGAGGAGGCGCTCTCCACAGGAAAGGCGAGAGGAACTCCAGGGTCGTGCCACCATTCCAAGAGTCCCCCAGATGTGTCAGTCCATTCCAGAGGAACCTGTTTTCCCTGCACTGCCTTGACGTTCAAGCCGAGGATCGACTCCCACCACGTGTGCACGTGGGACAGCCCTGTGGGAAAGCCTCGTGGGAAAGCCTCGTGGGAAAGACTCGAGGGAAAACCATAGATCCTTTGATCCACGCGGCGGACTGCGTGACACTGCTGCTACAGCTCTGGAGGAAAGCGCAAGTGCATGCCCGCATTCGAGACGAGGACTGACTCCCCTGGGGAGACTCCAGAAGTACCCCAAGATCCATGTCAGCACTGGAGAGGAATCCTCAGGTTCCGGCCCCGACTCCACACAAGGTCTTAGGCCCCGGCATCGACGGGAGAGGAATCCCGAGAGGCCCCCGAGGAACTCGCATTGGGACTGGCCTTTCCTGAGGCCACCAGAGCGGCTCCCTGAGGTCCCCGTCGTAAGTCGAGAGCACCTGCCGCAACTCGAGAAAATCCAGGAGGTTTTGCCGTCCAGGCGAGATGAGGCCCATTTCCGCTGAGGCTTCTCGAGGCCAATCACATCTAACCACTGGAACTTCCAAAGGGTCCTTCACACCATTGCTGCAACTCAAGAAGTTCCCCGACATACCCGTCTCCACTCGAGAGGAAGCACGTGGGGTCCCGCACACATCCAGGGGAGCCCCGTTTCCGCCTCCTAGCTGGAGATGAGGAATCCTTTCCCTGTTTCGTAGGGAAAGAATTCCCGGCGTTCCCGTCGCATCTCAAGAGGAGGCGCTCTCCACAGGAAAGGCGAGAGGAACTCCAGGGTCGTGCCACCATTCCAAGAGTCCCCCAGATGTGTCAGTCCATTCCAGAGGAACCTGTTTTCCCTGCACTGCCTTGACGTTCAAGCCGAGGATCGACTCCCACCACGTGTGCACGTGGGACAGCCCTGTGGGAAAGCCTCGTGGGAAAGCCTCGTGGGAAAGACTCGAGGGAAAACCATAGATCCTTTGATTCACGCGGCGGACTGCGTGACACTGCTGCTACCGCTCTGGAGGAAAGCGCAAGTGCATGCCCGCATTCGAGACGAGGACTGACTCCCCTGGGGAGACTCCAGAAGTACCCCAAGATCCATGTCAGCACTGGAGAGGAAGCCTCAGGTTCCGGCCCCGACTCCACACAAGGTCTTAGGCCCCGGCATCGACGGGAGAGGAATCCCGAGAGGCCACCGAGGAACTCGCATGGGGACTGGCCTTTCCTGAGGCCACCAGAGTGGGTCCCTGAGGTCCCCGTCGTAAGTCGAGAGCACCTGCCGCAACTCGAGAAAATCCAGGAGGTTTTGCCCTCCAGGCGAGATGAGGCCCATTTCCGCTGAGGCTTCTCGAGGCCAATCACATCTAACCACTGGAACTTCCAAAGGGTCCTTCACACCCTTGCTGCAACTCAAGAAGTTCCCCGACATACCCGTCTCCACTCGAGAGGAAGCACGTGGGGTCCCGCACACATCCAGGGGAGCCCCGTTTCCGCCTCCTAGCTCGAGATGAGGGATCCTTTCCCTGTTTCGTAGGGAAAGAATTCCCAGCGTTCCCGTCGCATCTCAAGAGGAGGCACTCTCCACAGGAAAGGCGAGAGGAACTCCAGGGTCGTGACACCATTCCAAGAGTTCCCCAGATGTGTCAGTCCATTCCAGAGGAACCTGTTTTCGCTGCACTGCCTTGACGTTCAAGCCGAGGATCGACTCCCACCACGTGTGCACGTGGGACAGCCCTGTGGGAAAGCCTCGTGGTAAAGCCTCATGGGAAAGACTCGAGGGAAAACCATAGATCCTTTGATCCACGCGGTGGACTGCGTGACACTGCTGCTACCGCTCTGGAGGAAAGCGCAAGTGCATGCCCGCATTCGAGACGAGGACTGACTCCCCTGGGGAGACTCCACAAGTACCCCAAGATCCATGTCAGCACTGGAGAGGAATCCTCAGGTTCCGGCCCCGACTCCACACAAGGTCTTAGGCCCCGGCATCGAAGGGATAGGAATCCCTAGAGGCCCCCGTGGAACTCGCATGGGAACTGGCCTTTCCTGAGGCCACCAGAGCGGTTCCCTGAGGTCCCCGTCGTAAGTCGAGAGCACCTGCCGCAACTCGAGAGAATCCAGGAGGTTTTGACCTCCAGGCGAGAGGAGGCCCATTTCCGCTGAGGCTTCTCGAGGCCAATCACATCTAACCACTGGAACTTCGAAAGGGTCCTTCACACCATTGCTGCAACTCAAGAAGTTCCCCGACATACCCGTCTCCACTCGAGAGGAAGCACGTGGGGTCCCGCACACATCCAGGGGAGCTCCGTTTCCGCCCCCTAGCTCGAGGTGAGGGATCCTTTCTCTGTTTCGTAGGGAAAGAATTCCCGGCGTTCCCATCGAATCTCAAGAGGAGGCGCTCTCCACAGGACAGGCGAGAGAAACTCCAGGGTCGTGACACCATTCCAAGAGTCCCCCAGATGTGTCAGTCCATTCCAGAGGAACCTGTTTTCCCTGCACTGCCTTGACGTTCAAGCCGAGGATCGACTCCCACCACGTGTGCACGTGGGACAGCCCTGTGGGAAAGCCTCGTGGGAAAGCCTCGTGGGAAAGACTCGAGGGAAAACCATAGATCCTTTGATCCACGCGGCAGACTGCGTGACACTGCTGCTACCGCTCTGGAGGAAAGCGCAAGTGCATGCCCGCATTCGAGACGAGGACTGACTCCCCTGGGGAGACTCCAGAAGTACCCCAAGATCCATGTCAGCACTGGAGAGGAATCCTCAGGTTCCGGCCCCGACTCCACACAAGGTCTTAGGCCCCGGCATCGACGGGAGAGGAATCCCGAGAGGCCCCCGAGGAACTCGCATGGGGACTGGCCTTTCCTGAGGCCACCAGAGCGGTTCCATGAGGTCCCCGTCGTAAGTCGAGAGCACCTGCCGCAACTCGAGAAAATCCAGGAGGTTTTGCCCTCCAGGCGAGATGAGGCCCATTTCCGCTGAGGCTTCTCGAGGCCAATCACATCTAACCACTGGAACTTCCAAAGGGTCCTTCACACTCTTGCTGCAACTCAAGAAGTTCCCCGACATACCCGTCTCCACTCGAGAGGAAGCACGTGGGGTCCCGCACACATCCAGGGGAGCTCCGTTTCCGCCCCCTAGCTCGAGGTGAGGGATCCTTTCCCTGTTTCGTAGGGAAAGAATTCCCGGCGTTCCCGTCGCATCTCAAGAGGAGGCGCTCTCCACAGGAAAGGCGAGAGGAACTCCAGGGTCGTGACACCATTCCAAGAGTCCCCCAGATGTGTCAGTCCATTCCAGAGGAACCTGTTTTCGCTGCACTGCCTTGACGTTCAAGCCGAGGATCGACTCCCACCACGTGTGCACGTGGGACAGCCCTGTGGGAAAGCCTCGTGGGAAAGCCTCGTGGGAAAGACTCGAGGGAAAACCATAGATCCTTTGATCCACGCGGCGGACTGCGTGACACTGCTGCTACCGCTCTGGAGGAAAGCGCAAGTGCATGCCCGCATTCGAGACGAGGACTGACTCCCCTGGGGAGACTCCAGAAGTACCCCAAGATCCATGTCAGCACTGGAGAGGAATCCTCAGGTTCCGGCCCCGACTCCACACAAGGTCTTAGGCCCCGGCATCGAAGGGAGAGGAATCCCGAGAGGCCCCCGTGGAACTCGCATGGGGACTGGCCTTTCCTGAGGCCACCAGAGCGGTTCCCTGAGGTCCCCGTCGTAAGTCGAGAGCACCTGCCGCAACTCGAGAGAATCCAGGAGGTTGTGACCTCCAGGCGAGAGGAGGCCCATTTCCGCTGAGGCTTCTCGAGGCCAATCACATCTAACCACTGGAACTTCGAAAGGGTCCGTCACAGCATTGCTGCAACTCAAGAAGTTCCCCGACATACCCGTCTCCACTCGAGAGGAAGCACGTGGGGTCCCGCACACATCCAGGGGAGCTCCGTTTCCGCCCCCTAGCTCGAGGTGAGGGATCCTTTCTCTGTTTCGTAGGGAAAGAATTCCCGGCGTTCCCGTCGCATCTCAAGAGGAGGCGCTCTCCACAGGAAAGGCGAGAGGAACTCCAGGGTCGTGACACCATTCCAAGAGTCCCCCAGATTTGTCAGTCCATTCCAGAGGAACCTGTTTTCCCTGCCCTGCCTTGACGTTCAAGCCGAGGATCGACTCCCACCACGTGTGCACGTGGGACAGCCCTGTGGGAAAGCCTCGTGGGAAAGCCTCGTGGGAAAGACTCGACGGAAAACATAGATTCTTTGATCCACGCGGCGGACTGCGTGACACTGCTGCTGCCGCTCTGGAGGAAAGCGCAAGTGCATGCCCGCATTCGAGACGAGGACTGACTCCCCTGGGGAGACTCCAGAAGTACCCCAAGATCCATGTCAGCACTGGAGAGGAATCCTCAGGTTCCGGCCCCGACTCCACACAAGGTCTTAGGCCCCGGCATCGACGGGAGAGGAATCCCGAGAGGCCCCCGAGGAACTCGCATGGGGACTGGCCTTTCCTGAGGCCACCAGAGCGGGTCCCTGAGGTCCCCGTCGTAAGTCGAGAGCACCTGCCGCAACTCGAGAAAATCCAGGCGGTTTTGCCCTCTAGTCGAGATGAGGCCCATTTCCGCTGAGGCTTCTCGAGGCTAATCACGTCTAACCACTGGAACTTCCAAAGGGTCCTTCACACCCTTGCTGCAACTCAAGAAGTTCCCCTACATACCAGTCTCCACTCGAGAGGAAGCACGTGGGTCTCGCACTCATCCAGGGGAGCCCCGTTTCCGCCTCCTAGCTCGAGATGAGGGATCCTTTCCCTGTTTCGTAGGGAAAGAATTCCCGGCGTTCCCGTCGCATCTCAAGAGGAGGCGCTCTCCACAGGAAAGGCGAGAGGAACTCCAGGGTCATGCCACCATTCCAAGAGTCCCCCAGATGTGTCAGTCCATTCCAGAGGAACCTGTTTTCCCTGCACTGCCTTGACGTTCAAGCCGAGGATCGACTCCCAACACGTGTGCACGTGGGACAGCCCTGTGGGAAAGCCTCGTGGGAAAGCCTCGTGGGAAAGACTCGAGGGAAAGCCATAGATCCTTTGATCCACGCGGCGGACTGCGTGACACTGCTGCTACCGCTCTGGAGGAAAGCGCAAGTGCATGCCCGCATTCAAGACGAGGACTCACTCCCCTGGGGAGACTCCAGAAGTACCCCAAGATCCATGTCAGCACTGGAGAGGAATCCTCAGGTTCCGGCCCCGACTCCACACAAGGTCTTAGGCCCCGGCATCGACGGGAGAGGAATCCCGAGAGGCCCCGGAGGAACTCGCATGGGGACTGGCCTTTCCTGAGGCCACCAGAGCGGGTCCCTGAGGTCCCCGTCGTAAGTCGAGAGCACCTGCCGCAACTCGAGAAAATCCAGGAGGTTTTGCCCTCCAGGCGAGATGAGGCCCATTTCCGCTGAGGCTTCTCGAGGCCAATCATATCTAATCACTGGAACTTCCAAAGGGTCCTTCACACCATTGCTGCAACTCAAGAAGTTCCCCGACATACCCGTCTCCACTCGAGAGGAAGCACGTGGGGTCCTGCACACATCCAGGGGAGCTCCGTTTCCGCCTCCTAGCTCGAGATGAGGGATCCTTTCCCTGTTTCGTAGGGAAAGAATTCCCGGCGTTCCCGTCGCATCTCAAGAGGAGGCGCTCTCCACAGGAAAGGCGAGAGGAACTCCAGGGTCGTGCCACCATTCCAAGAGTCCCCCAGATGTGTCAGTCCATTCCAGAGGAACCTGTTTTCCCTGCACTGCCTTGACGTTCAAGCCGAGGATCGACTCCCACCACGTGTGCACGTGGGACAGCCCTGTGGGAAAGCCTCGTGGGAAAGCCTCGTGGGAAAGACTCGAGGGAAAACCATAGATCCTTTGATCCACAGGGAGGACTGTGTGACACTGCTGCTACCGCTCTGGAGGAAAGCGCAAGTGCATGCCCGCATTCGAGACAAGGACTGACTCCCCTGGGGAGACTCCAGAAGTACCCCAAGATCCATGTCAGCACTGGAGAGGAATCCTCAGGTTCCGGCCCCGACTCCACACAAGGTCTTAGGCCCCGGCATCGACGGGAGAGGAATCCCGAGAGGCCCCCGAGGAACTCGCATGGGGACTGGCCTTTCCTCAGGCCACCAGAGCGGGTCCCTGAGGTCCCCGTCGTAAGTCGAGAGCACCTGCCGCAACTCGAGAAAATCCAGGAGGTTTTGCCCTCCAGGCGAGATGAGGCCCATTTCCGCTGAGGCTTCTCGAGGCCAATCACATCTAACCACTGGAACTTCCAAAGGGACATTCACACCCTTGCTGCAACTCAAGAATTTCCCCGACATACCCGTCTCCACTCGAGAGGAAGCACGTGGGGTCCCGCCCACATCCAGGGGAGCCCCGTTTCCGCCTCCTAGCTCGAGATGAGGGATCCTTTCCCTGTTTCATAGGGAAAGAATTCCCGGCGTTCCCGTCGCATTTCAAGAGGAGGCGCTCTCCACAGGAAAGGCGAGAGGAACTCCAGGGTCGTGCCACCATTCCCAGAGTCCCCCAGATGTGTCAGTCCATTCCAGAGGAACCTGTTTTCCCTGCACTGCCTTGACGTTCAAGCCGAGGATCGACTCCCACCACGTGTGCACGTGGGACAGCCCTGTGGGAAAGCCTCGTGGGAAAGCCTCGTGGGAAAGACTCGAGGGAAAACCATAGATCCTTTGATCCACGCGGCGGACTGCGTGACACTGCTGCTACCGCTCTGGAGGAAAGCACAATGCATGCCCACATTCGAGACGAGGACTGACTCCCCTGGGGAGACTCCAGAAATACCCCAAGATCCATGTCAGCACTGGAGAGGAATCCTCAGGTTCCGGCCCCGACTCCACACAAGGTCTTAGGCCCCGGCATCGACGGGAGAGGAATCCCGAGAGGCCCCCGAGGAACTCGCATGGGGACTGGCCTTTCCTGAGGCCACCAGAGCGGGTCCCTGAGGTCCCCGTCGTAAGTCGAGAGCACCTGCCACAACTCGAGAAAATCCAGGAGGTTTTGCCCTCCAGGCGAGATGAGGCCCATTTCCGCTGAGGCTTCTCGAGGCCAATCACATCTAACCACTGGAACTTCCAAAGGGTCCTTCACACCCTTGCTGCAACTCAAGAAGTTCCCCGACATACCCGTCTCCACTCGAGAGGAAGCACGTGGTGTCCCGCACACATCCAGGGGAGCCCCGTTTCCACCTCCTAGCTCGAGATGAGGGATCCTTTCCCTGTTTCGTAGGGAAAGAATTCCCGGCGTTCCCGTCGTATCTCAAGAGGAGGCGCTCTCCACAGGAAAGTCGAGAGGAACTCCAGGGTCGTGCCACCATTCCAAGAGTCCCCCAGATGTGTCAGTCCATTCCAGAGGAACCTGTTTTCCCTGCACTGCCTTGACGTTCAAGCCGAGGATCGACTCCCACCACGTGTGCACGTGGGACAGCCCTGTGGGAAAGCCTAGTGGGAAAGCCTCGTGGGAAAGACTCGAGGGAAAACCATAGATCCTTTGATCCACGCGGCGGACTGCGTGACACTGCTCCTACCGCTCTGGAGGAAAGCACAATGCATGCCCACATTCGAGACGAGGACTGACTCCCCTGGGGAGACTCCTGAAGTACCCCAAGATCCATGTCAGCACTGGAGAGGAATCCTCAGGTTCCGGCCCCGACTCCACACAAGGTCTTAGGCCCCGGCATCGAAGGGAGAGGAATCCCGAAACGCTCCCGAGGAACTCGCATGGGGACTGGCCTTTCCTGAGGCCACCAGAGCGGTTCCCTGAGGTCCCCGTCGTAAGTCGAGAGCACCTGCCGCAACACGAGAAAATCCAGGAGGTTTTGCCCTCCAGGCGAGATGAGGCCCATTTCCGCTGAGGCTTCTCGAGGCCAATCACATCTAACCACTGGAACTTCCAAAGGGTCCTTCACACCCTTGCTGCAACTCAAGAAGGTCCCCGACATACCCGTCTGCACTCGAGAGGAAGCACGTGGTGTCCCGCACACATCCGGGGAGCCCCGTTTCCGCCTCCTAGCTCGAGATGAGGGATCCTTTCCCTGTTTCCTAGGGAAAGAATTCCCGGCGTTCCCGTCGCATCTTAAGAGGAGGCGCTCTCCACAGGAAAGGAGAGAGGAACTCCAGGGTCGTGCCACCATTCCAAGAGTCCCCCAGATGTGTCAGTCCATTCCAGAGGAACCTGTTTTCCCTGCACTGCCTTGACGTTCAAGCCGAGGATCGACTCTCACCACGTGTGCACGTGGGACAGCCCTGTGGGAAAGCCTCGTGGGAAAGCCTCGTGGGAAAGACTCGAGGGAAAACCATAGATCCTTTGATCCACGCGGCGGACTGCGTGACACTGCTGCTACAGCTCTGGAGGAAAGCGCAAGTGCATGCCCGCATTCGAGTCGAGGACTGACTCCCCTGGGGAGACTCCAGAAGTACCCCAAGATCCATGTCAGCACTGGAGAGGAATCCTCAGGTTCCGGCCCCGACTCCACACAAGGTCTTAGGCCCCGGCATCGACGGGAGAGGAATCCCTAGAGGCCCCCGAGGAACTCGCATTGGGACTGGCCTTTCCTGAGGCCACCAGAGCGGCTCCCTGAGGTCCCCGTCGTAAGTCGAGAGCACCTGCCGCAACTCGAGAAAATCCAGGAGGTTTTGCCCTCCAGGCGAGATGAGGCCCATTTCCGCTGAGGCTTCTCGAGGCTAATCACGTCTAACCACTGGAACTTCCAAGGGGTCCTTCACACCCTTGCTGCAACTCAAGAAGTTCCCCGACATACCCGTCTGCACTCGTGAGGAAGCACGTGGTGTCCCGCACACATCCGGGGAGCCCCGTTTCCGCCTCCTAGCTCGAGATGAGGGATCCTTTCCCTGTTTCGTAGGGAAAGAATTCCCGGCGTTCCCGTCGCATCTTAAGAGGAGGCGCTCTCCACAGGAAAGGAGAGAGGAACTCCAGGGTCGTGCCACCATTCCAAGAGTCCCCCAGATGTGTCAGTCCATTCCAGAGGAACCTGTTTTCCCTGCACTGCCTTGACGTTCAAGCCGAGGATCGACTCTCACCACGTGTGCACGTGGGACAGCCCTGTGGGAAAGCCTCGTGGGAAAGCCTCGTGGGAAAGACTCGAGGGAAAACCATAGATCCTTTGATCCACGCGGCGGACTGCGTGACACTGCTGCTACAGCTCTGGAGGAAAGCGCAAGTGCATGCCCGCATTCGAGACGAGGACTGACTCCCCTGGGGAGACTCCAGAAGTACCCCAAGATCCATGTCAGCACTGGAGAGGAATCCTCAGGTTCCGGCCCCGACTCCACACAAGGTCTTAGGCCCCGGCATCGACGGGAGAGGAATCCCGAGAGGCCCCCGAGGAACTCGCATTGGGACTGGCCTTTCCTGAGGCCACCAGAGCGGCTCCCTGAGGTCCCCGTCGTAAGTCGAGAGCACCTGCCGCAACTCGAGAAAATCCAGGAGGTTTTGCCCTCCAGGCGAGATGAGGCCCATTTCCGCTGAGGCTTCTCGAGGCTAATCACGTCTAACCACTGGAACTTCCAAGGGGTCCTTCACACCCTTGCTGCAACTCAAGAAGTTCCCCGACATACCCGTCTCCACTCGAGAGGAAGCACGTGGGTCCCGCACACATCCAGGGGAGCCCCGTTTCCGCCTCCCAGCTCGAGATGAGGGATCCTTTCCCTGTTTCGTAGGGAAAGAATTCCCGGCGTTCCCGTCGCATCTCAAGAGGAGGCGCTCTCCACAGGAAAGGCGAGAGGTACTCCAGGGTCGTGACACCATTCCAAGAGTCCCCCAGATGTGTCAGTCCATTCCAGAGGAACCTGTTTTCCCTGCACTGCCTTGACGTTCAAGCCCAGGATCGACTCCCACCACGTGTGCACGTGGGACAGCCCTGTGGGAAAGCCTCGTGGGAAAGCCTCGTGGGAAAGACTCGAGGGAAAACCATAGATCCTTTGATCCACGCGGCGGACTGCGTGACACTGCTGCTACCGCTCTGGAGGAAAGCGCAAGTGCATGCCCGCATTCGAGACGAGGACTGACTCCCCTGGGGAGACTCCAGAAGTACCCCAAGATCCATGTCAGCACTGGAGAGGAATCCTCAGGTTCCGGCCCCGACTCCACACAAGGTCTTAGGCCCCGGCATCGACGGGAGAGGAATCCCGAGAGGCCCCCGAGGAACTCGCATGGGGACTGGCCTTTCCTGAGGCCACCAGAACGGGTCCCTGAGGTCCCCGTCGTAAGTCGAGAGCACCTGCCGCAACTCGAGAAAATCCAGGAGGTTTTGCCCTCCAGGCGAGATGAGGCCCATTTCCGCTGAGGCTTCTCGAGGCCAAACACTTCTAACCACTGGAACTTCCAAAGGGTCCTTCACACCCTTGCTGCAACTCAAGAAGTTCCCCGACATACCCGTCTCCACTCGTGAGGAAGCACGTGGTGTCCCGCACACATCCAGGGGAGCCCCGTTTCCGCCTCCTAGCTCGAGATGAGGGATCCTTTCCCTGTTTCGTAGGGAAAGAATTCCCGGCGTTCCCGTCACATCTCAAGAGGAGGCGCTCTCCACAGGAAAGGCGAGAGGAACTCCAGGGTCGTGCCACCATTCCAAGAGTCCCCCAGATGTTTCAGTCCATTCCAGAGGAACCTGTTTTCCCTGCACTGCCTTGACGTTCAAGCCGAGGATCGACTCCCACCACGTGTGCACGTGGGACAGCCCTGTGGGAAAGCCTCGTGTAAAGCCTCGTGGGAAAGACTCGAGGGAAAACCATAGATCCTTTGATCCACGCGGCAGACTGCGTGACACTGCTGCTACCGCTCTGGAGGAAAGCGCAAGAGCATGCCCGCATTCGAGACGAGGACTGACTCCCCTGGGGAGACTCCAGAAGTACCCCAAGATCCATGTCAACACTGGAGAGGAATCCTCAGGTTCCGGCCCCGATTCCACACAAGGTCTTAGGCCCCGGCATCGACGGGAGAGGAATCCCGAGAGGCCCCCGAGGAACTCGCATGGGGACTGGCCTTTCCTGAGGCCACCAGAGCGGTTCCCTGAGGTCCCCGTCGTAAGTCGAGAGCACCTGCCGCAACTCGAGAAAATCCAGGAGGTTTTGCCCTCCAGGCGAGATGAGGCCCATTTCCGCTGAGGCTTCTCGAGGCCAATCACATCTAACCACTGGAACTTTCAAAGGGTCCTTCACACCCTTGCTGCAACTCAAGAAGTTCCCCGACATACCCGTCTCCACTCGAGAGGAAGCACGTGGTGTCCCGCACACATCCAGGGGAGCCCCGTTTCCGCCTCCTAGCTCGAGATGAGGGATCCTTTCCCTGTTTCGTAGGGAAAGAATTCCCGGCGTTCCCGTCGCATCTCAAGAGGAGGCGCTCTCCACAGGAAAGGCGAGAGGAACTCCAGGGTCGTGACACCATTCCAAGAGTCCCCAGATGTGTCAGTCCATTTCAGAGGAACCTGTTTTCCCTGCACTGCCTTGACGTTCAAGCCGAGGATCGACTCCCACCACGTGTGCACGTGGGACACCCCTGTGGGCAAGCCTCGTGGGAAAGACTCGAGGGAAAACCATAGATCCTTTGATCCACGCGGCGGACTGCGTGACACTGCTGCTACCGCTCTGGAGGAAAGCGCAAGTGCATGCCCGCATTCGAGACGAGGACTGACTCCCCTGGGGAGACTCCAGAAGTACCCCAAGATCTATGTCAGCACTGGAGAGGAATCCTCAGGTTCCGGCCCCGACTCCACACAAGGTCTTAGGCCCCGGCATTGACGGGAGAGGAATCCCGAGAGGCCCCCGAGGAACTCGCATGGGGACTGGCCTTTCCTGAGGCCACCAGAGCGGGTCTCTGAGGTCCCCGTCGTAAGTCGAGAGCACCTGCCGCAACTCGAGAAAATCCAGAAGGTTTTGCCCTCCAGGCGAGATGAGGCCCATTTCCGCTGAGGCTTCTCGAGGCCAATCACATCTAACCACTGGAACTTCCAAAGGGTCCTTCACACCCTTGCTGCAACTCAAGAAGTTCCCCGACATACCCGTCTGCACTCGAGAGGAAGCACGTGGTGTCCCGCACACATCCAGGGGAGCCCCGTTTCCGCCTACTAGCTCGAGATGAGGGATCCTTTCCCTGTTTCGTAGGGAAAGAATTCCCGGCGTTCCCGTCGCATCTCAAGAGGAGGCGCTCTCCACAGGAAAGGCGAGAGGAACTCCAGGGTCGTGACACCATTCCAAGAGTCCCCCAGATGTGTCAGTCCATTCCAGAGGAACCTGTTTTCCCTGCACTGCCTTGACGTTCAAGCCGAGGATCGACTCCCACCACGTGTGCACGTGGGACAGCCCTGTGGGAAAGCCTCGTGGGAAAACTTCATGGGAAAGACTCGAGGGAAAACCATAGATCCTTTGATCCACGCGGCGGACTGCGTGACACTGCTGCTACCGCTCTGGAGGAAAGCGCAAGTGCATGCCCGCATTCGAGACGAGGACTGACTCCCCTGGGGTGACTCCAGAAGTACCCCAAGATCCATGTCCGCACTGGAGAGGAATCCTCAGGTTCCGGCCCCGACTCCACACAAGGTCTTAGGCCCCGGTATCGATGGGAGAGGAATCCCGAGAGGCCCCCGAGGAACTCGCATGGGGACTGGCCTTTCCTGAGGCCACCAGAGCGGGTCCCTGAGGTCCCCGTCGTAAGTCGAGAGCACCTGCCGCAACTCGAGAAAATCCAGGAGGTTTTGCCCTCCAGGCGAGATGAGGCCCATTTCCGCTGAGGCTTCTCGAGTCCAATCACATCTAACCACTGGAACTTCCAAAGGGTCCTTCACACCCTTGATGCAACTCAAGAAGTTCCCCGACATACCCGTCTGCACTCGAGAGGAAGCACGTGGTGTCCCGCACACATCCAGGGGAGCCCCGTTTCCGCCTCCTAGCTCGAGATGAGGGATCCTTTCCCTGTTTCGTAGGGAAAGAATTCCCGGCATTCCCGTCGCATCTTAAGAGGAGGCGCTCTCCACAGGAAAGGAGAGAGGAACTCCAGGGTTGTGCCACCATTCCAAGAGTCCCCCAGATGTGTCAGTCCATTCCAGAGGAACCTGTTTTCCCTGCACTGCCTTGACGTTCAAGCCGAGGATCGACTCCCACCACGTGTGCACGTGGGACAGCCCTGTGGGAAAGCCTCGTGGGAAAGCCTCGTGGGAAAGACTCGAGGGAAAACCATAGATCCTTTGATCCACGCGGCGGACTGCGTGACACTGCTGCTACCGCTCTGGAGGAAAGCGCAAGTGCATGCCCGCATTCGAGACGAGGACTGACTCCCCTGGGGAGACTCCAGAAGTACCCCAAGATCCATGTCAGCACTGGAGAGGAATCCTCAGGTTCCGGCCCCGACTCCACACAAGGTCTTAGGCCCCGGCATCGACAGGAGAGGAATCCCGAGAGGCCCCCGAGGAACTCGCATGGGGACTGGCCTTTCCTGAGGCCACCAGAGCGGCTCCCTGAGGTCCCCGTCGTAAGTCGAGAGCACCTGCCGCAACTCGAGAAAATCCAGGAGGTTTTGCCCTCCAGGCGAGATGAGGCCCATTTCCGCTGAGGCTTCTCGAGGCTAATCACGTCTAACCACTGGAACTTCCAAAGGGTCCTTCACACCCTTGCTGCAACTCAAGAAGTTCCCCGACATACCCGTCTCCACTCGAGAGGAAGCACGTGGGTCCCGCACACATCCAGGGGAGCCCCGTTTCCGCCTCCTAGCTCGAGATGAGGGATCCTTTCCCTGTTTCGTAGGGAAAGAATTCCGGCGTTCCCGTCGCATCTCAAGAGGAGGCCTTCTCCACAGGAAAGGCGAGAGGAACTCCAGGGTCGTGCCACCATTCCAAGAGTCCCCCAGATGTGTCAGTCCATTCCAGAGAAACCTGTTTTCCCTGCACTGCCTTGACGTTCAAGCCGAGGATCGACTCCCACCACGTGTGCACGTGGGACAGCCCTGTGGGAAAGCCTCGTGGGAAAGCCTCGTGGGAAAGACTCGAGGGAAAACCATAGATCCTTTGATCCACGCGGCGGACTGCGTGACACTGCTGCTACCGCTCTGGAGGAAAGCACAATGCATGCGCACATTCGAGACGAGGACTGACTCCCCTGGGGAGACTCCAGAAGTACCCCAAGATCCATGTCAGCACTGGAGAGGAATCCTCAGGTTCCGGCCCCGACTCCACACAAGGTCTTAGGCCCCGGTATCGATGGGAGAGGAATCCCGAGAGGCCCCCGAGGAACTCGCATGGGGACTGGCCTTTCCTGAGGCCACCAGAGCGGGTCCCTGAGGTCCCCGTCGTAAGTCGAGAGCACCTGCCGCAACTCGAGAAAATCCAGGAGGTTTTGCCCTCCAGGCGAGATGAGGCCCATTTCCGCTGAGGCTTCTCGAGGCCAATCACATCTCACCACTGGAACTTCCAAAGGGTCCTTCACACCCTTGCTGCAACTCAAGAAGTTCCCCGACATACCCGTCTCCACTCGAGAGGAAGCACGTGGTGTCCCGCACACATCCAGGGGAGCCCCGTTTCCGCCTCCTAGCTCGAGATGAGGGATCCTTTCCCTGTTTCGTAGGGAAAGAATTCCCGGCGTTGCCGTCGTATCTCAAGAGGAGGCGCTCTCCACAGGAAAGGCGAGAGGAACTCCAGGGTCGTGCCACCATTCCAAGAGTCCCCCAGATGTGTCAGTCCATTCCAGAGGAACCTGTTTTCCCTGCACTGCCTTGACGTTCAAGCCGAGGATCGACTCCCACCACGTGTGCACGTGGGACAGCCCTGTGGGAAAGCCTCGTGGGAAAGCCTCGTGGGAAAGACTCGAGGGAAAACCATAGATCCTTTGATCCACGCGGCGGACTGCGTGACACTGCTGCTACCGCTCTGGAGGAAAGCACAATGCATGCCCACATTCGAGACGAGGACTGACTCCCCTGGGGAGACTCCAGAAGTACCCCAAGATCCATGTCAGCACTGGAGAGGAATCCTCAGGTTCCGGCCCCGACTCCACACAAGGTCTTAGGCGCCGGCATCGACGGGAGGGGAATCCCGAGAGGGCCCCGAGGAACTCGCATGGGGACTGGCCTTTCCTGAGGCCACCAGAACGGGTCCCTGAGGTCCCCGTCGTAAGTCGAGGGCACCTGCCGAAACTCGAGAAAATCCAGGAGGTTTTGCCCTCCAGGCGAGTTGAGGCCCATTTCCGCTGAGGCTTCTCGAGGCCAAACACATCTAACCACTGGAACTTCCAAAGGGTCCTTCACACCCTTGCTGCAACTCAAGAAGTTCCCCGACATACCCGTCTCCACTCGTGAGGAAGCACGTGGTGTCACGCACACATCCAGGGGAGCCCCGTTTCCGCCTCCTAGCTCGAGATGAGGTATCCTTTCCGTGTTTCATAGGGAAAGAATTCCCGGCGTTCCCGTCACATCTCAAGAGGAGGCGCTCTCCACAGGCAAGGCGAGAGGAACTCCAGGGTCGTGCCACCATTCCAAGAGTCCCCCAGATGTTTCAGTCCATTCCAGAGGAACCTGTTTTCCCTGCACTGCCTTGACGTTCAAGCCGAGGATCGACTCCCACCACGTGTGCACGTGGGACAGCCCTGTGGGAAAGCCTCGTGTAAAGCCTCGTGGGAAAGACTCGAGGGAAAACCATAGATCCTTTGATCCACGCGGCAGACTGCGTGACACTGCTGCTACCGCTCTGGAGGAAAGCGCAAGAGCATGCCCGCATTCGAGACGAGGACTGACTCCCCTGGGGAGACTCCAGAAGTACCCCAATATCCATGTCAACACTGGAGAAGAATCCTCAGGTTCCGGCCCCGACTCCACACAAGGTCTTAGGCCCCGGCATCGACGGGAGAGGAATCCCGAGAGGCCCCCGAGGAACTCGCATGGGGACTGGCCTTTCCTGAGGCCACCAGAGCGGTTCCCTGAGGTCCCCGTCGTAAGTCGAGAGCACCTGCCGCAACTCGAGAAAATCCAGGAGGTTTTGCCCTCCAGGCGAGATGAGGCCCATTTCCGCTGAGGCTTCTCGAGGCCAATCACATCTAACCACTGGAACTTCCAAAGGGTCCTTCACACCCTTGCTGCAACTCAAGAAGTTCCCCGACATACCCGTCTCCACTCGAGAGGAAGCACGTGGGGTCCCGCACACATCCAGGGGAGCCCCGTTTCCACCTCCTAGCTCGAGATGAGGGATCCTTTCCCTGTTTCGTAGGGAAAGAATTCCCGGCGTTCCCGTCGTATCTCAAGAGGAGGCGCTCTCCACAGGAAAGTCGAGAGGAACTCCAGGGTCGTGCCACCATTCCAAGAGTCCCCCAGATGTGTCAGTCCATTCCAGAGGAACCTGTTTTCCCTGCACTGCCTTGACGTTCAAGCCGAGGATCGACTCCCACCACGTGTGCACGTGGGACAGCCCTGTGGGAAAGCCTAGTGGGAAAGCCTCGTGGGAAAGACTCGAGGGAAAACCATAGATCCTTTGATCCACGCGGCGGACTGCGTGACACTGCTCCTACCGCTCTGGAGGAAAGCACAATGCATGCCCACATTCGAGACGAGGACTGACTCCCCTGGGGAGACTCCTGAAGTACCCCAAGATCCATGTCAGCACTGGAGAGGAATCCTCAGGTTCCGGCCCCGACTCCACACAAGGTCTTAGGCCCCGGCATCGAAGGGAGAGGAATCCCGAAACGCTCCCGAGGAACTCGCATGGGGACTGGCCTTTCCTGAGGCCACCAGAGCGGTTCCCTGAGGTCCCCGTCGTAAGTCGAGAGCACCTGCCGCAACACGAGAAAATCCAGGAGGTTTTGCCCTCCAGGCGAGATGAGGCCCATTTCCGCTGAGGCTTCTCGAGGCCAATCACATCTAACCACTGGAACTTCCAAAGGGTCCTTCACACCCTTGCTGCAACTCAAGAAGTTCCCCGACATACCCGTCTGCACTCGAGAGGAAGCACGTGGTGTCCCGCACACATCCGGGGAGCCCCATTTCCGCCTCCTAGCTCGAGATGAGGGATCCTTTCCCTGTTTCGTAGGGAAAGAATTCCCGGCGTTCCCGTCGCATCTTAAGAGGAGGCGCTCTCCACAGGAAAGGAGAGAGGAACTCCAGGGTCGTGCCACCATTCCAAGAGTCCCCCAGATGTGTCAGTCCATTCCAGAGGAACCTGTTTTCCCTGCACTGCCTTGACGTTCAAGCCGAGGATCGACTCTCACCACGTGTGCACGTGGGACAGCCCTGTGGGAAAGCCTCGTGGGAAAGCCTCGTGGGAAAGACTCGAGGGAAAACCATAGATCCTTTGATCCACGCGGCGGACTGCGTGACACTGCTGCTACAGCTCTGGAGGAAAGCGCAAGTGCATGCCCGCATTCGAGTCGAGGACTGACTCCCCTGGGGAGACTCCAGAAGTACCCCAAGATCCATGTCAGCACTGGAGAGGAATCCTCAGGTTCCGGCCCCGACTCCACACAAGGTCTTAGGCCCCGGCATCGACGGGAGAGGAATCCCTAGAGGCCCCCGAGGAACTCGCATTGGGACTGGCCTTTCCTGAGGCCACCAGAGCGGCTCCCTGAGGTCCCCGTCGTAAGTCGAGAGCACCTGCCGCAACTCGAGAAAATCCAGGAGGTTTTGCCCTCCAGGCGAGATGAGGCCCATTTCCGCTGAGGCTTCTCGAGGCTAATCACGTCTAACCACTGGAACTTCCAAGGGGTCCTTCACACCCTTGCTGCAACTCAAGAAGTTCCCCGACATACCCGTCTGCACTCGTGAGGAAGCACGTGGTGTCCCGCACACATCCGGGGAGCCCCGTTTCCGCCTCCTAGCTCGAGATGAGGGATCCTTTCCCTGTTTCGTAGGGAAAGAATTCCCGGCGTTCCCGTCGCATCTTAAGAGGAGGCGCTCTCCACAGGAAAGGAGAGAGGAACTCCAGGGTCGTGCCACCATTCCAAGAGTCCCCCAGATGTGTCAGTCCATTCCAGAGGAACCTGTTTTCCCTGCACTGCCTTGACGTTCAAGCCGAGGATCGACTCTCACCACGTGTGCACGTGGGACAGCCCTGTGGGAAAGCCTCGTGGGAAAGCCTCGTGGGAAAGACTCGAGGGAAAACCATAGATCCTTTGATCCACGCGGCGGACTGCGTGACACTGCTGCTACAGCTCTGGAGGAAAGCGCAAGTGCATGCCCGCATTCGAGACGAGGACTGACTCCCCTGGGGAGACTCCAGAAGTACCCCAAGATCCATGTCAGCACTGGAGAGGAATCCTCAGGTTCCGGCCCCGACTCCACACAAGGTCTTAGGCCCCGGCATCGACGGGAGAGGAATCCCGAGAGGCCCCCGAGGAACTCGCATTGGGACTGGCCTTTCCTGAGGCCACCAGAGCGGCTCCCTGAGGTCCCCGTCGTAAGTCGAGAGCACCTGCCGCAACTCGAGAAAATCCAGGAGGTTTTGCCCTCCAGGCGAGATGAGGCCCATTTCCGCTGAGGCTTCTCGAGGCCAAACACATCTAACCACTGGAACTTCCAAAGGGTCCTTCACACCCTTGCTGCAACTCAAGAAGTTCCCCGACATACCCGTCTCCACTCGTGAGGAAGCACGTGGTGTCCCGCACACATCCAGGGGAGCCCCGTTTCCGCCTCCTAGCTCGAGATGAGGGATCCTTTCCCTGTTTCGTAGGGAAAGAATTCCCGGCGTTCCCGTCACATCTCAAGAGGAGGCGCTCTCCACAGGAAAGGCGAGAGGAACTCCAGGGTCGTGCCACCATTCCAAGAGTCCCCCAGATGTTTCAGTCCATTCCAGAGGAACCTGTTTTCCCTGCACTGCCTTGACGTTCAAGCCGAGGATCGACTCCCACCACGTGTGCACGTGGGACAGCCCTGTGGGAAAGCCTCGTGTAAAGCCTCGTGGGAAAGACTCGAGGGAAAACCATAGATCCTTTGATCCACGCGGCAGACTGCGTGACACTGCTGCTACCGCTCTGGAGGAAAGCGCAAGAGCATGCCCGCATTCGAGACGAGGACTGACTCCCCTGGGGAGACTCCAGAATTACCCCAAGATCCATGTCAACACTGGAGAGGAATCCTCAGGTTCCGGCCCCGACTCCACACAAGGTCTTAGGCCCCGGCATCGACGGGAGAGGAATCCCGAGAGGCCCCCGAGGAACTCGCATGGGGACTGGCCTTTCCTGAGGCCACCAGAGCGGTTCCCTGAGGTCCCCGTCGTAAGTCGAGAGCACCTGCCGCAACTCGAGAAAATCCAGGAGGTTTTGCCCTCCAGGCGAGATGAGGCCCATTTCCGCTGAGGCTTCTCGAGGCCAATCACATCTAACCACTGGAACTTTCAAAGGGTCCTTCACACCCTTGCTGCAACTCAAGAAGTTCCCCGACATACCCGTCTCCACTCGAGAGGAAGCACGTGGTGTCCCGCACACATCCAGGGGAGCCCCGTTTCCGCCTCCTAGCTCGAGATGAGGGATCCTTTCCCTGTTTCGTAGGGAAAGAATTCCCGGCGTTCCCGTCGCATCTCAAGAGGAGGCGCTCTCCACAGGAAAGGCGAGAGGAACTCCAGGGTCGTGACACCATTCCAAGAGTCCCCAGATGTGTCAGTCCATTTCAGAGGAACCTGTTTTCCCTGCACTGCCTTGACGTTCAAGCCGAGGATCGACTCCCACCACGTGTGCACGTGGGACACCCCTGTGGGCAAGCCTCGTGGGAAAGACTCGAGGGAAAACCATAGATCCTTTGATCCACGCGGCGGACTGCGTGACACTGCTGCTACCGCTCTGGAGGAAAGCGCAAGTGCATGCCCGCATTCGAGACGAGGACTGACTCCCCTGGGGAGACTCCAGAAGTACCCCAAGATCTATGTCAGCACTGGAGAGGAATCCTCAGGTTCCGGCCCCGACTCCACACAAGGTCTTAGGCCCCGGCAATGACGGGAGAGGAATCCCGAGAGGCCCCCGAGGAACTCGCATGGGGACTGGCCTTTCCTGAGGCCACCAGAGCGGGTCTCTGAGGTCCCCGTCGTAAGTCGAGAGCACCTGCCGCAACTCGAGAAAATCCAGAAGGTTTTGCCCTCCAGGCGAGATGAGGCCCATTTCCGCTGAGGCTTCTCGAGGCCAATCACATCTAACCACTGGAACTTCCAAAGGGTCCTTCACACCCTTGCTGCAACTCAAGAAGTTCCCCGACATACCCGTCTGCACTCGAGAGGAAGCACGTGGTGTCCCGCACACATCCAGGGGAGCCCCGTTTCCGCCTACTAGCTCGAGATGAGGGATCCTTTCCCTGTTTCGTAGGGAAAGAATTCCCGGCGTTCCCGTCGCATCTCAAGAGGAGGCGCTCTCCACAGGAAAGGCGAGAGGAACTCCAGGGTCGTGACACCATTCCAAGAGTCCCCCAGATGTGTCAGTCCATTCCAGAGGAACCTGTTTTCCCTGCACTGCCTTGACGTTCAAGCCGAGGATCGACTCCCACCACGTGTGCACGTGGGACAGCCCTGTGGGAAAGCCTCGTGGGAAAACTTCATGGGAAAGACTCGAGGGAAAACCATAGATCCTTTGATCCACGCGGCGGACTGCGTGACACTGCTGCTACCGCTCTGGAGGAAAGCGCAAGTGCATGCCCGCATTCGAGACGAGGACTGACTCCCCTGGGGTGACTCCAGAAGTACCCCAAGATCCATGTCCGCACTGGAGAGGAATCCTCAGGTTCCGGCCCCGACTCCACACAAGGTCTTAGGCCCCGGTATCGATGGGAGAGGAATCCCGAGAGGCCCCCGAGGAACTCGCATGGGGACTGGCCTTTCCTGAGGCCACCAGAGCGGGTCCCTGAGGTCCCCGTCGTAAGTCGAGAGCACCTGCCGCAACTCGAGAAAATCCAGGAGGTTTTGCCCTCCAGGCGAGATGAGGCCCATTTCCGCTGAGGCTTCTCGAGTCCAATCACATCTAACCACTGGAACTTCCAAAGGGTCCTTCACACCCTTGATGCAACTCAAGAAGTTCCCCGACATACCCGTCTGCACTCGAGAGGAAGCACGTGGTGTCCCGCACACATCCAGGGGAGCCCCGTTTCCGCCTCCTAGCTCGAGATGAGGGATCCTTTCCCTGTTTCGTAGGGAAAGAATTCCCGGCATTCCCGTCGCATCTTAAGAGGAGGGGCTCTCCACAGGAAAGGAGAGAGGAACTCCAGGGTTGTGCCACCATTCCAAGAGTCCCCCAGATGTGTCAGTCCATTCCAGAGGAACCTGTTTTCCCTGCACTGCCTTGACGTTCAAGCCGAGGATCGACTCCCACCACGTGTGCACGTGGGACAGCCCTGTGGGAAAGCCTCGTGGGAAAGCCTCGTGGGAAAGACTCGAGGGAAAACCATAGATCCTTTGATCCACGCGGCGGACTGCGTGACACTGCTGCTACCGCTCTGGAGGAAAGCGCAAGTGCATGCCCGCATTCGAGACGAGGACTGACTCCCCTGGGGAGACTCCAGAAGTACCCCAAGATCCATGTCAGCACTGGAGAGGAATCCTCAGGTTCCGGCCCCGACTCCACACAAGGTCTTAGGCCCCGGCATCGACGGGAGAGGAATCCCGAGAGGCCCCCGAGGAACTCGCATGGGGACTGGCCTTTCCTGAGGCCACCAGAGCGGCTCCCTGAGGTCCCCGTCGTAAGTCGAGAGCACCTGCCGCAACTCGAGAAAATCCAGGAGGTTTTGCCCTCCAGGCGAGATGAGGCCCATTTCCGCTGAGGCTTCTCGAGGCTAATCACGTCTAACCACTGGAACTTCCAAAGGGTCCTTCACACCCTTGCTGCAACTCAAGAAGTTCCCCGACATACCCGTCTCCACTCGAGAGGAAGCACGTGGGTCCCGCACACATCCAGGGGAGCCCCGTTTCCGCCTCCTAGCTCGAGATGAGGGATCCTTTCCCTGTTTCGTAGGGAAAGAATTCCGGCGTTCCCGTCGCATCTCAAGAGGAGGCCTTCTCCACAGGAAAGGCGAGAGGAACTCCAGGGTCGTGCCACCATTCCAAGAGTCCCCCAGATGTGTCAGTCCATTCCAGAGAAACCTGTTTTCCCTGCACTGCCTTGACGTTCAAGCCGAGGATCGACTCCCACCACGTGTGCACGTGGGACAGCCCTGTGGGAAAGCCTCGTGGGAAAGCCTCGTGGGAAAGACTCGAGGGAAAACCATAGATCCTTTGATCCACGCGGCGGACTGCGTGACACTGCTGCTACCGCTCTGGAGGAAAGCACAATGCATGCGCACATTCGAGACGAGGACTGACTCCCCTGGGGAGACTCCAGAAGTACCCCAAGATCCATGTCAGCACTGGAGAGGAATCCTCAGGTTCCGGCCCCGACTCCACACAAGGTCTTAGGCCCAGGTATCGATGGGAGAGGAATCCCGAGAGGCCCCCGAGGAACTCGCATGGGGACTGGCCTTTCCTGAGGCCACCAGAGCGGGTCCCTGAGGTCCCCGTCGTAAGTCGAGAGCACCTGCCGCAACTCGAGAAAATCCAGGAGGTTTTGCCCTCCAGGCGAGATGAGGCCCATTTCCGCTGAGGCTTCTCGAGGCCAATCACATCTCACCACTGGAACTTCCAAAGGGTCCTTCACACCCTTGCTGCAACTCAAGAAGTTCCCCGACATACCCGTCTCCACTCGAGAGGAAGCACGTGGTGTCCCGCACACATCCAGGGGAGCCCCGTTTCCGCCTCCTAGCTCGAGATGAGGGATCCTTTCCCTGTTTCGTAGGGAAAGAATTCCCGGCGTTGCCGTCGTATCTCAAGAGGAGGCGCTCTCCACAGGAAAGGCGAGAGGAACTCCAGGGTCGTGCCACCATTCCAAGAGTCCCCCAGATGTGTCAGTCCATTCCAGAGGAACCTGTTTTCCCTGCACTGCCTTGACGTTCAAGCCGAGGATCGACTCCCACCACGTGTGCACGTGGGACAGCCCTGTGGGAAAGCCTCGTGGGAAAGCCTCGTGGGAAAGACTCGAGGGAAAACCATAGATCCTTTGATCCACGCGGCGGACTGCGTGACACTGCTGCTACCGCTCTGGAGGAAAGCACAATGCATGCCCACATTCGAGACGAGGACTGACTCCCCTGGGGAGACTCCAGAAGTACCCCAAGATCCATGTCAGCACTGGAGAGGAATCCTCAGGTTCCGGCCCCGACTCCACACAAGGTCTTAGGCGCCGGCATCGACGGGAGGGGAATCCCGAGAGGGCCCCGAGGAACTCGCATGGGGACTGGCCTTTCCTGAGGCCACCAGAACGGGTCCCTGAGGTCCCCGTCGTAAGTCGAGGGCACCTGCCGAAACTCGAGAAAATCCAGGAGGTTTTGCCCTCCAGGCGAGTTGAGGCCCATTTCCGCTGAGGCTTCTCGAGGCCAAACACATCTAACCACTGGAACTTCCAAAGGGTCCTTCACACCCTTGCTGCAACTCAAGAAGTTCCCCGACATACCCGTCTCCACTCGTGAGGAAGCACGTGGTGTCACGCACACATCCAGGGGAGCCCCGTTTCCGCCTCCTAGCTCGAGATGAGGTATCCTTTCCGTGTTTCATAGGGAAAGAATTCCCGGCGTTCCCGTCACATCTCAAGAGGAGGCGCTCTCCACAGGAAAGGCGAGAGGAACTCCAGGGTCGTGCCACCATTCCAAGAGTCCCCCAGATGTTTCAGTCCATTCCAGAGGAACCTGTTTTCCCTGCACTGCCTTGACGTTCAAGCCGAGGATCGACTCCCACCACGTGTGCACGTGGGACAGCCCTGTGGGAAAGCCTCGTGTAAAGCCTCGTGGGAAAGACTCGAGGGAAAACCATAGATCCTTTGATCCACGCGGCAGACTGCGTGACACTGCTGCTACCGCTCTGGAGGAAAGCGCAAGAGCATGCCCGCATTCGAGACGAGGACTGACTCCCCTGGGGAGACTCCAGAAGTACCCCAATATCCATGTCAACACTGGAGAAGAATCCTCAGGTTCCGGCCCCGACTCCACACAAGGTCTTAGGCCCCGGCATCGACGGGAGAGGAATCCCGAGAGGCCCCCGAGGAACTCGCATGGGGACTGGCCTTTCCTGAGGCCACCAGAGCGGTTCCCTGAGGTCCCCGTCGTAAGTCGAGAGCACCTGCCGCAACTCGAGAAAATCCAGGAGGTTTTGCCCTCCAGGCGAGATGAGGCCCATTTCCGCTGAGGCTTCTCGAGGCCAATCACATCTAACCACTGGAACTTTCAAAGGGTCCTTCACACCCTTGCTGCAACTCAAGAAGTTCCCCGACATACCCGTCTCCACTCGAGAGGAAGCACGTGGTGTCCCGCACACATCCAGGGGAGCCCCGTTTCCGCCTCCTAGCTCGAGATGAGGGATCCTTTCCCTGTTTCGTAGGGAAAGAATTCCCGGCGTTCCCGTCGCATCTCAAGAGGAGGCGCTCTCCACAGGAAAGGCGAGAGGAACTCCAGGGTCGTGACACCATTCCAAGAGTCCCCAGATGTGTCAGTCCATTTCAGAGGAACCTGTTTTCCCTGCACTGCCTTGACGTTCAAGCCGAGGATCGACTCCCACCACGTGTGCACGTGGGACAGCCCTGTGGGAAAGCCTAGTGGGAAAGCCTCGTGGGAAAGACTCGAGGGAAAACCATAGATCCTTTGATCCACGCGGCGGACTGCGTGACACTGCTCCTACCGCTCTGGAGGAAAGCACAATGCATGCCCACATTCGAGACGAGGACTGACTCCCCTGGGGAGACTCCAGAAGTACCCCAAGATCCATGTCAGCACTGGAGAGGAATCCTCAGGTTCCGGCCCCGACTCCACACAAGGTCTTAGGCCCCGGCATCGAAGGGAGAGGAATCCCGAAACGCTCCCGAGGAACTCGCATGGGGACTGGCCTTTCCTGAGGCCAACAGAGCGGTTCCCTGAGGTCCCCGTCGTAAGTCGAGAGCACCTGCCGCAACTCGAGAAAATCCAGGAGGTTTTGCCCTCCAGGCGAGATGAGGCCCATTTCCGCTGAGGCTTCTCGAGGCCAATCACATCTAACCACTGGAACTTCCAAAGGGTCCTTCACACCCTTGCTGCAACTCAAGAAGTTCCCCGACATACCCGTCTGCACTCGAGAGGAAGCACGTGGTGTCCCGCACACATCCGGGGAGCCCCGTTTCCGCCTCCTAGCTCGAGATGAGGGATCCTTTCCCTGTTTCGTAGGGAAAGAATTCCCGGCGTTCCCGTCGCATCTTAAGAGGAGGCGCTCTCCACAGGAAAGAAGAGAGGAACTCCAGGGTCGTGCCACCATTCCAAGAGTCCCCCAGATGTGTCAGTCCATTCCAGAGGAACCTGTTTTCCCTGCACTGCCTTGACGTTCAAGCCGAGGATCGACTCTCACCACGTGTGCACGTGGGACAGCCCTGTGGGAAAGCCTCGTGGGAAAGCCTCGTGGGAAAGACTCGAGGGAAAACCATAGATCCTTTGATCCACGCGGCGGACTGCGTGACACTGCTGCTACAGCTCTGGAGGAAAGCGCAAGTGCATGCCCGCATTCGAGACGAGGACTGACTCCCCTGGGGAAACTCCAGAAGTACCCCAAGATCCATGTCAGCACTGGAGAGGAATCCTCAGGTTCCGGCCCCGACTCCACACAAGGTCTTAGGCCCCGGCATCGACGGGAGAGGAATCCCTAGAGGCCCCCGAGGAACTCGCATTGGGACTGGCCTTTCCTGAGGCCACCAGAGCGGCTCCCTGAGGTCCCCGTCGTAAGTCGAGAGCACCTGCCGAAACTCGAGAAAATCCAGGAGGTTTTGCCCTCCAGGCGAGTTGAGGCCCATTTCCGCTGAGGCTTCTCGAGGCTAATCACGTCTAACCACTGGAACTTCCAAGGGGTCCTTCACACCCTTGCTGCAACTCAAGAAGTTCCCCGACATACCCGTCTGCACTCGTGAGGAAGCACGTGGTGTCCCGCACACATCCGGGGAGCCCCGTTTCCGCCTCCTAGCTCGAGATGAGGGATCCTTTCCCTGTTTCGTAGGGTAAGAATTCCCGGCGTTCCCGTCGCATCTTAAGAGGAGGCGCTCTCCACAGGAAAGGAGAGAGGAACTCCAGGGTCGTGCCACCATTCCAAGAGTCCCCCAGATGTGTCATCCATTCCAGAGGAACCTGTTTTCCCTGCACTGCCTTGACGTTCAAGCCGAGGATCGACTCTCACCACGTGTGCACGTGGGACAGCCCTGTGGGAAAGCCTCGTGGGAAAGCCTCGTGGGAAAGACTCGAGGGAAAACCATAGATCCTTTGATCCACGCGGCGGACTGCGTGACACTGCTGCTACAGCTCTGGAGGAAAGCGCAAGTGCATGCCCGCATTCGAGACGAGGACTGACTCCCCTGGGGAGACTCCAGAAGTACCCCAAGATCCATGTCAGCACTGGAGAGGAATCCTCAGGTTCCGGCCCCGACTCCACACAAGGTCTTAGGCCCCGGCATCGACGGGAGAGGAATCCCGAGAGGCCCCCGAGGAACTCGCATTGGGACTGGCCTTTCCTGAGGCCACCAGAGCGGCTCCCTGAGGTCCCCGTCGTAAGTCGAGAGCACCTGCCGCAACTCGAGAAAATCCAGGAGGTTTTGCCCTCCAGGCGAGATGAGGCCCATTTCCGCTGAGGCTTCTCGAGGCTAATCACATCTAACCACTGGAACTTCCAAGGGGTCCTTCACACCCTTGCTGCAACTCAAGAGGTTCCCCGACATACCCGTCTCCACTCGAGAGGAAGCACGTGGGTCCCGCACACATCCAGGGGAGCCCCGTTTCCGCCTCCCAGCTCGAGATGAGGGATCCTTTCCCTGTTTCGTAGGGAAAGAATTCCCGGCGTTCCCGTCGCATCTCAAGAGGAGGCGCTCTCCACAGGAAAGGCGAGAGGAACTCCAGGGTCGTGCCACCATTCCAAGAGTCCCCCAGATGTGTCAGTCCATTCCAGAGGAACCTGTTTTCCCTGCACTGCCTTGACGTTCAAGCCGAGGATCGACTCCCACCACGTGTGCACGTGGGACAGCCCTGTGGGAAAGCCTCGTGGAAAGCCTCGTGGGAAAGACTCGAGGGAAAACCATAGATCCTTTGATCCACGCGGCAGACTGCGTGACACTGCTGCTACCGCTCTGGAGGAAAGCGCAAGAGCATGCCCGCATTCGAGACGAGGACTGACTCCCCTGGGGAGACTCCAGAATTACCCCAAGATCCATGTCAACACTGGAGAGGAATCCTCAGGTTCCGGCCCCGACTCCACACAAGGTCTTAGGCCCCGGCATCGACGGGAGAGGAATCCCGAGAGGCCCCCGAGGAACTCGCATGGGGACTGGCCTTTCCTGAGGCCACCAGAGCGGTTCCCTGAGGTCCCCGTCGTAAGTCGAGAGCACCTGCCGCAACTCGAGAAAATCCAGGAGGTTTTGCCCTCCAGGCGAGATGAGGCCCATTTCCGCTGAGGCTTCTCGAGGCCAATCACATCTAACCACTGGAACTTTCAAAGGGTCCTTCACACCCTTGCTGCAACTCAAGAAGTTCCCCGACATACCCGTCTCCACTCGAGAGGAAGCACGTGGTGTCCCGCACACATCCAGGGGAGCCCCGTTTCCGCCTCCTAGCTCGAGATGAGGGATCCTTTCCCTGTTTCGTAGGGAAAGAATTCCCGGCGTTCCCGTCGCATCTCAAGAGGAGGCGCTCTCCACAGGAAAGGCGAGAGGAACTCCAGGGTCGTGACACCATTCCAAGAGTCCCCAGATGTGTCAGTCCATTTCAGAGGAACCTGTTTTCCCTGCACTGCCTTGACGTTCAAGCCGAGGATCGACTCCCACCACGTGTGCACGTGGGACACCCCTGTGGGCAAGCCTCGTGGGAAAGACTCGAGGGAAAACCATAGATCCTTTGATCCACGCGGCGGACTGCGTGACACTGCTGCTACCGCTCTGGAGGAAAGCGCAAGTGCATGCCCGCAATCGAGACGAGGACTGACTCCCCTGGGGAGACTCCAGAAGTACCCCAAGATCCATGTCAGCACTGGAGAGGAATCCTCAGGTTCCGGCCCCGACTCCACACAAGGTCTTAGGCCCCGGTATCGATGGGAGAGGAATCCCGAGAGGCCCCCGAGGAACTCGCATGGGGACTGGCCTTTCCTGAGGCCACCAGAGCGGGTCCCTGAGGTCCCCGTCGTAAGTCGAGAGCACCTGCCGCAACTCGAGAAAATCCAGGAGGTTTTGCCCTCCAGGCGAGATGAGGCCCATTTCCGCTGAGGCTTCTCGAGGCCAATCACATCTAACCACTGGAACTTCCAAAGGGTCCTTCACACCCTTGCTGCAACTCAAGAAGTTCCCCGACATACCCGTCTCCACTCGAGAGGAAGCACGTGGTGTCCCGCACACATCCAGGGGAGCCCCGTTTCCGCCTCCTAGCTCGAGATGAGGGATCCTTTCCCTGTTTCGTAGGGAAAGAATTCCCGGCGTTGCCGTCGTATCTCAAGAGGAGGCGCTCTCCACAGGAAAGGCGAGAGGAACTCCAGGGTCGTGCCACCATTACAAGAGTCCCCCAGATGTGTCAGTCCATTCCAGAGGAACCTGTTTTCCCTGCACTGCCTTGACGTTCAAGCCGAGGATCGACTCCCACCACGTGTGCACGTGGGACAGCCCTGTGGGAAAGCCTCGTGGGAAAGCCTCGAGGGAAAACCATAGATCCTTTGATCCACGCGGCGGACTGCGTGACACTGCTGCTACCGCTCTGGAGGAAAGCACAATGCATGCCCACATTCGAGACGAGGACTGACTCCCCTGGGGAGACTCCAGAAGTACCCCAAGATCCATGTCAGCACTGGAGAGGAATCCTCAGGTTCCGGCCCCGACTCCACACAAGGTCTTAGGCCCCGGCATCGAAGGGAGAGGAATCCCGAAACGCTCCCGAGGAACTCGCATGGGGACTGGCCTTTCCTGAGGCCACCAGAGCGGTTCCCTGAGGTCCCCGTCGTAAGTCGAGAGCACCTGCCGCAACTCGAGAAAATCCAGGAGGTTTTGCCCTCCAGGCGAGATGAGGCCCATTTCCGCTGAGGCTTCTCGAGGCCAATCACATCTAACCACTGGAACTTCCAAAGGGTCCTTCACACCCTTGCTGCAACTCAAGAAGTTCCCCGACATACCCGTCTGCACTCGAGAGGAAGCACGTGGTGTCCCGCACACATCCGGGGAGCCCCGTTTCCGCCTCCTAGCTCGAGATGAGGGATCCTTTCCCTGTTTCGTAGGGAAAGAATTCCCGGCGTTCCCGTCGCATCTTAAGAGGAGGCGCTCTCCACAGGAAAGAAGAGAGGAACTCCAGGGTCGTGCCACCATTCCAAGAGTCCCCCAGATGTGTCAGTCCATTCCAGAGGAACCTGTTTTCCCTGCACTGCCTTGACGTTCAAGCCGAGGATCGACTCTCACCACGTGTGCACGTGGGACAGCCCTGTGGGAAAGCCTCGTGGGAAAGCCTCGTGGGAAAGACTCGAGGGAAAACCATAGATCCTTTGATCCACGCGGCGGACTGCGTGACACTGCTGCTACAGCTCTGGAGGAAAGCGCAAGTGCATGCCCGCATTCGAGACGAGGACTGACTCCCCTGGGGAAACTCCAGAAGTACCCCAAGATCCATGTCAGCACTGGAGAGGAATCCTCAGGTTCCGGCCCCGACTCCACACAAGGTCTTAGGCCCCGGCATCGACGGGAGAGGAATCCCTAGAGGCCCCCGAGGAACTCGCATTGGGACTGGCCTTTCCTGAGGCCACCAGAGCGGCTCCCTGAGGTCCCCGTCGTAAGTCGAGAGCACCTGCCGAAACTCGAGAAAATCCAGGAGGTTTTGCCCTCCAGGCGAGTTGAGGCCCATTTCCGCTGAGGCTTCTCGAGGCTAATCACGTCTAACCACTGGAACTTCCAAGGGGTCCTTCACACCCTTGCTGCAACTCAAGAAGTTCCCCGACATACCCGTCTGCACTCGTGAGGAAGCACGTGGTGTCCCGCACACATCCGGGGAGCCCCGTTTCCGCCTCCTAGCTCGAGATGAGGGATCCTTTCCCTGTTTCGTAGGGTAAGAATTCCCGGCGTTCCCGTCGCATCTTAAGAGGAGGCGCTCTCCACAGGAAAGGAGAGAGGAACTCCAGGGTCGTGCCACCATTCCAAGAGTCCCCCAGATGTGTCATCCATTCCAGAGGAACCTGTTTTCCCTGCACTGCCTTGACGTTCAAGCCGAGGATCGACTCTCACCACGTGTGCACGTGGGACAGCCCTGTGGGAAAGCCTCGTGGGAAAGCCTCGTGGGAAAGACTCGAGGGAAAACCATAGATCCTTTGATCCACGCGGCGGACTGCGTGACACTGCTGCTACAGCTCTGGAGGAAAGCGCAAGTGCATGCCCGCATTCGAGACGAGGACTGACTCCCCTGGGGAGACTCCAGAAGTACCCCAAGATCCATGTCAGCACTGGAGAGGAATCCTCAGGTTCCGGCCCCGACTCCACACAAGGTCTTAGGCCCCGGCATCGACGGGAGAGGAATCCCGAGAGGCCCCCGAGGAACTCGCATTGGGACTGGCCTTTCCTGAGGCCACCAGAGCGGCTCCCTGAGGTCCCCGTCGTAAGTCGAGAGCACCTGCCGCAACTCGAGAAAATCCAGGAGGTTTTGCCCTCCAGGCGAGATGAGGCCCATTTCCGCTGAGGCTTCTCGAGGCTAATCACATCTAACCACTGGAACTTCCAAGGGGTCCTTCACACCCTTGCTGCAACTCAAGAGGTTCCCCGACATACCCGTCTCCACTCGAGAGGAAGCACGTGGGTCCCGCACACATCCAGGGGAGCCCCGTTTCCGCCTCCCAGCTCGAGATGAGGGATCCTTTCCCTGTTTCGTAGGGAAAGAATTCCCGGCGTTCCCGTCGCATCTCAAGAGGAGGCGCTCTCCACAGGAAAGGCGAGAGGAACTCCAGGGTCGTGCCACCATTCCAAGAGTCCCCCAGATGTGTCAGTCCATTCCAGAGGAACCTGTTTTCCCTGCACTGCCTTGACGTTCAAGCCGAGGATCGACTCCCACCACGTGTGCACGTGGGACACCCCTGTGGGCAAGCCTCGTGGGAAAGACTCGAGGGAAAACCATAGATCCTTTGATCCACGCGGCGGACTGCGTGACACTGCTGCTACCGCTCTGGAGGAAAGCGCAAGTGCATGCCCGCAATCGAGACGAGGACTGACTCCCCTGGGGAGACTCCAGAAGTACCCCAAGATCCATGTCAGCACTGGAGAGGAATCCTCAGGTTCCGGCCCCGACTCCACACAAGGTCTTAGGCCCCGGTATCGATGGGAGAGGAATCCCGAGAGGCCCCCGAGGAACTCGCATGGGGACTGGCCTTTCCTGAGGCCACCAGAGCGGGTCCCTGAGGTCCCCGTCGTAAGTCGAGAGCACCTGCCGCAACTCGAGAAAATCCAGGAGGTTTTGCCCTCCAGGCGAGATGAGGCCCATTTCCGCTGAGGCTTCTCGAGGCCAATCACATCTAACCACTGGAACTTCCAAAGGGTCCTTCACACCCTTGCTGCAACTCAAGAAGTTCCCCGACATACCCGTCTCCACTCGAGAGGAAGCACGTGGTGTCCCGCACACATCCAGGGGAGCCCCGTTTCCGCCTCCTAGCTCGAGATGAGGGATCCTTTCCCTGTTTCGTAGGGAAAGAATTCCCGGCGTTGCCGTCGTATCTCAAGAGGAGGCGCTCTCCACAGGAAAGGCGAGAGGAACTCCAGGGTCGTGCCACCATTACAAGAGTCCCCCAGATGTGTCAGTCCATTCCAGAGGAACCTGTTTTCCCTGCACTGCCTTGACGTTCAAGCCGAGGATCGACTCCCACCACGTGTGCACGTGGGACAGCCCTGTGGGAAAGCCTCGTGGGAAAGCCTCGAGGGAAAACCATAGATCCTTTGATCCACGCGGCGGATTGCGTGACACTGCTGCTACCGCTCTGGAGGAAAGCACAATGCATGCCCACATTCGAGACGAGGACTGACTCCCCTGGGGAGACTCCAGAAGTACCCCAAGATCCATGTCAGCACTGGAGAGGAATCCTCAGGTTCCGGCCCCGAATCCACACAAGGTCTTAGGCCCCGGCATCGACGGGAGAGGAATCCCGAGAGGCCCCCGAGGAACTCGCATGGGGACTGGCCTTTCCTGAGGCCACCTGAGCGGGTCCCTGAGGTCCCCGTCGTAAGTCGAGAGCACCTGCCACAACTCGAGAAAATCCAGGAGGTTTTGCCCTCCAGGCGAGATGAGGCCCATTTCCGCTGAGGCTTCTCGAGGCCAATCACATCTAACCACTGGAACTTCCAAAGGGTCCTTCACACCCTTGCTGCAACTCAAGAAGTTCCCCGACATACCCGTCTCCACTCGAGAGGAAGCACGTGGTGTCCCGCACACATCCAGGGGAGCCCCGTTTCCGCCTACTAGCTCGAGATGAGGGATCCTTTCCCTGTTTCGTAGGGAAAGAATTCCCGGCGTTGCCGTCGTATCTCAAGAGGAGGCGCTCTCCACAGGAAAGGCGAGAGGAACTCCATGGTCGTGCCACTATTCCAAGAGTCCCCCAGATGTGTCAGTCCATTCCAGAGGAACCTGTTTTCCCTGCACTGCCTTGACGTTCAAGCCGAGGATCGACTCCCACCACGTGTGCACGTGGGACAGCCCTGTGGGAAAGCCTCGTGGGAAAGCCTCGTGGGAAAGACTCGAGGGAAAACCATAGATCCTTTGATCCACGCGGCGGACTGCGTGACACTGCTGCTACCGCTCTGGAGGAAAGCACAATGCATGCCCACATTCGAGACGAGGACTGACTCCCCTGGGGAGACTCCAGAAGTACCCCAAGATCCATGTCAGCACTGGAGAGGAATCCTCAGGTTCCGGCCCCGACTCCACACAAGGTCTTAGGCCCCGGTATCGATGGGAGAGGAATCCCGAGAGGCCCCCGAGGAACTCGCATGGGGACTGGCCTTTCTTGAGGCCACCAGAGCGGGTCCCTGAGGTCCCCGTCGTAAGTCGAGAGCACCTGCCGCAACTCGAGAAAATCCAGGAGGTTTTGCCCTCCAGGCGAGATGAGGCCCATTTCCGCTGAGGCTTCTCGAGGCCAATCACATCTAACCACTGGAACTTCCAAAGGGTCCTTCACACCCTTGCTGCAACTCAAGAAGTTCCCCGACATACCCGTCTCCACTCGAGAGGAAGCACGTGGTGTCCCGCACACATCCAGGGGAGCCCCGTTTCCGCCTCCTAGCTCGAGATGAGGGATCCTTTCCCTGTTTCGTAGGGAAAGAATTCCCGGCGTTGCCGTCGTATCTCAAGAGGAGGCGCTCTCCACAGGAAAGGCGAGAGGAACTCCAGGGTCGTGCCACCATTACAAGAGTCCCCCAGATGTGTCAGTCCATTCCAGAGGAACCTGTTTTCCCTGCACTGCCTTGACGTTCAAGCCGAGGATCGACTCCCACCACGTGTGCACGTGGGACAGCCCTGTGGGAAAGCCTCGTGGGAAAGCCTCGTGGGAAAGACTCGAGGGAAAACCATAGATCCTTTGATCCACGCGGCGGACTGCGTGACACTGCTGCTACCGCTCTGGAGGAAAGCACAATGCATGCCCACATTCGAGACGAGGACTGACGCCCCTGGGGAGACTCCAGAAGTACCCCAAGATCCATGTCAGCACTGGAGAGGAATCCTCAGGTTCCGGCCCCGACTCCACACAAGGTCTTAGGCGCCGGCATCGACGGGAGGGGAATCCCGAGAGGCCCCCGAGGAACTCGCATGGGGACTGGCCTTTCCTGAGGCCACCAGAACGGGTCCCTGAGGTCCCCCTCGTAAGTCGAGAGCACCTGCCGAAACTCGAGAAAATCCAGGAGGTTTTGCCCTCCAGGCGAGATGAGGCCCATTTCCGCTGAGGCTTCTCGAGGCCAAACACATCTAACCACTGGAACTTCCAAAGGGTCCTTCACACCCTTGCTGCAACTCAAGAAGTTCCCCGACATACCCGTCTCCACTCGTGAGGAAGCACGTGGTGTCACACACACATCCAGGGGAGCCCCGTTTCCGCCTCCTAGCTCGAGATGAGGGATCCTTTCCCTGTTTCATAGGGAAAGAATTCCCGGCGTTCCCGTCACATCTCAAGAGGAGGCGCTCTCCACAGGAAAGGCGAGAGGAACTCCAGGGTCGTGCCACCATTCCAAGAGTCCCCCAGATGTTTCAGTCCATTCCAGAGGAACCTGTTTTCCCTGCACTGCCTTGACGTTCAAGCCGAGGATCGACTCCCACCACGTGTGCACGTGGGACAGCCCTGTGGGAAAGCCTCGTGTAAAGCCTCGTGGGAAAGACTCGAGGGAAAACCATAGATCCTTTGATCCACGCGGCAGACTGCGTGACACTGCTGCTACCGCTCTGGAGGAAAGCGCAAGAGCATGCCCGCATTCGAGACGAGGACTGACTCCCCTGGGGAGACTCCAGAAGTACCCCAATATCCATGTCAACACTGGAGAAGAATCCTCAGGTTCCGGCCCCGACTCCACACAAGGTCTTAGGCCCCGGCATCGACGGGAGAGGAATCCCGAGAGGCCCCCGAGGAACTCGCATGGGGACTGGCCTTTCCTGAGGCCACCAGAGCGGGTCCCTGAGGTCCCCGTCCTAAGTCGAGAGCACCTGCCGCAACTCGATAAAATCCAGGAGGTTTTGCCCTCCAGGCGAGATGAGGCCCATTTCCGCTGAGGCTTCTCGAGGCCAATCACATCTAACCACTGGAACTTCCAAAGGGTCCTTCACACCCTTGCTGCAACTCAAGAAGTTCCCCGACATACCCGTCTCCACTCGAGAGGAAGCACGTGGGGTCCCGCACACATCCAGGGGAGCCCCGTTTCCGCCTCCTATCTCGAGATGAGGGATCCTTTCCCTGTTTCGTAGGGAAAGAATTCCTGGCGTTCCCGTCGCATCTCAAGAGGAGGCGCTCTCAACAGGAAAGGCGAGAGGAACTCCAGGGTCGTGACACCATTCCAAGAGTCCCCCAGATGTGTCAGTCCATTCCAGAGGAACCTGTTTTCCCTGCACTGCCTTGACGTTCAAGCCGAGGATCGACTCCCACCACGTGTGCACGTGGGACAGCCCTGTGGGAAAGCCTCGTGGGAAAGCCTCGTGGGAAAGACTCGAGGGAAAACCATAGATCCTTTGATCCACGCGGCGGACTGCGTGACACTGCTGCTACCGCTCTGGAGGAAAGCGCAAGTGCATGCCCGCATTCGAGACGAGGACTGACTCCCCTGGGGAGACTCCAGAAGTACCCCAAGATCCATGTCAGCACTGGAGAGGAATCCTCAGGTTCCGGCCCCGACTCCACACAAGGTCTTAGGCCCCGGCATCGACGGGAGAGGAATCCCGAGAGGCCCCCGAGGAACTCGCATGGGGACTGGCCTTTCCTGAGGCCACCAGAGCGGGTCCCTGAGGTCCCCGTCGTAAGTCGAGAGCACCTGCCGCAACTCGAGAAAATCCAGGAGGTTTTGCCCTCCAGGCGAGATGAGGCCCATTTCCGCTGAGGCTTCTCGAGGCCAATCACATCTAACCACTGGAACTTCCAAAGGGTCCTTCACACCCTTGCTGCAACTCAAGAAGTTCCCCGACATACCCGTCTCCACTCGAGAGGAAGCACGTGGTGTCCCGCACAAATCCAGGGGAGCCCCATTTCCGCCTCCTAGCTCGAGATGAGGGATCCTTTCCCTGTTTCGTAGGGAAAGAATTCCCGGCATTCCCGTCGCATCTCAAGAGGAGGCGCTCTCCACAGGAAAGGCGAGAGGAACTCCAGGGTCGTGCCACCATTCCAAGAGTCCCCCAGATGTGTCAGTCTATTCCAGAGGAGCCTGTTTTCCCTGCACTGCCTTGACGTTCAAGCCGAGAATCGACTCCCACCACGTGTGCACGTGGGACAGCCCTGTGGGAAAGCCTCGTGGGAAAGCCTCGTGGGAAAGACTCGAGGGAAAACCATAGATCCTTTGATCCACGCGGCGGACTGGGTGACACTGCTGCTACCGCTCTGGAGGAAAGCGCAAGTGCATGCCCGCATTCGAGACGAGGACTGACTCCCCTGGGGAGACTCCAGAAGTACCCCAAGATCCATGTCAGCACTGGAGAGGAATCCTCAGGTTCCGGCCCCGACTCCACACAAGGTCTTAGGCCCCGGCATCGACGGGAGAGGAATCCGGAGAGGCCCCCGAGGAACTCGCATGGGGACTGGCCTTTCCTGAGGCCACCAGAGCGGGTCCCTGAGGTCCCCGTCGTAAGTCGAGAGCACCTGCCGCAACTCGAGAAAATCCAGGAGGTTTTGCCCTCCAGGCGAGATGAGGCCCATTTCCGCTGAGGCTTCTCGAGGCTAATCACGTCTAACCACTGGAACTTCCAAAGGGTCCTTCACACCCTTGCTGCAACTCAAGAAGTTCCCCGACATACCCGTCTCCACTCGAGAGGAAGCACGTGGGTTCCGCACACATCCAGGGGAGCCCCGTTTCCGCCTCCTAGCTCGAGATGAGGGATCCTTTCCCTGTTTCGTAGGGAAAGATTCCCGGCGTTCCCGTCGCATCTCAAGAGGAGGCGCTCTCAACAGGAAAGGCGAGAGGAACTGAAGGGTCGTGCCACCATTCCAAGAGTCCCCCAGATGTGTCAGTCCATTCCAGAGGAACCTGTTTTCCCTGCACTGCCTTGACGTTCAAGCCGAGGATCGACTCCCACAACGTGTGCACGTGGGACAGCCCTGTGGGAAAGCCTCGTGGGAAAGCCTCGTGGGAAAGACTCGAGGGAAAAACATAGATCCTTTGATCCACGCGGCGGACTGCGTGACACTGCTGCTACCGCTCTGGAGGAAAGCGCAAGTGCATGCCCGCATTCGAGACGAGGACTGACTCCCCTGGGGAGACTCCAGAATACCCCAAGATCCATGTCAGCACTGGAGAGGAATCCTCAGGTTCCGGCCCCGACTCCACACAAGGTTTAGGCCCCGGCATCGACGGGAGAGGAATCCCGAGACGCCCCCGAGGAACTCGCATGGGGACTGGCCTTTCCTGAGGCCACCAGAGCGGTTCCCTGAGGTCCCCGTCGTAAGTCGAGAGCACCTGCCGCAACTCGAGAAAATCCAGGAGGTTTTGCCCTCCAGGCGAGATGAGGCCCATTTCCGCTGAGGCTTCTCGAGGCCAATCACATCTAACCACTGGAACTTCCAAAGGGTCCTTCACACCCTTGCTGCAACTCAAGAAGTTCCCCGACATACCCGTCTCCACTCGAGAGGAAGCACGTGGGGTCCCGCACACATCCAGGGGAGCCCCGTTTCGGCCTCCTAGCTCGAGATGAGGGATCCTTTCCCTGTTTTGTAGGGAAAGAATTCCCGGCATTCCCGTCGCATCTCAAGAGGAGGCGCTCTCCACAGGAAAGGCGAGAGGAACTCCAGGGTCGTGCCACCATTCCAAGAGTCCCCCAGATGTGTCAGTCCATTCCAGAGGAACCTGTTTTCCCTGCACTGCCTTGACGTTCAAGCCGAGGATCGACTCCCACCACGTGTGCACGTGGGACAGCCCTGTGGGAAAGCCTCGTGGGAAAGCCTCGTGGGAAAGACTCGAGGGAAAACCATAGATCCTTTGATCCACGCGGCGGACTGCGTGACACTGCTGCTACCGCTCTGGAGGAAAGCGCAAGTGCATGCCCGCATTCGAGACGAGGACTGACTCCCCTGGGGAGACTCCAGAAGTACCCCAAGATCCATGTCAGCACTGGAGAGGAATCCTCAGGTTCCAGCCCCGACTCCACACAAGGTCTTAGGCCCCGGCATCGACGGGAGAGGAATCCCGAGACGCCCCCGAGGAACTCGCATGGGTACTGGCCTTTCCTGAGGCCACCAGAGCGGGTCCCTGAGGTCCCCGTCGTAAGTCGAGAGCACCTGCCGCAACTCGAGAAAATCCAGGAGGTTTTGCCCTCCAGGCGAGATGAGGCCCATTTCCGCTGAGGCTTCTCGAGGCCAATCACATCTAACCACTGGAACTTCCAAAGGGTCCTTCACACCCTTGCTGCAACTCAAGAAGTTCCCCGACATACCCGTCTGCACTCGAGAGGAAGCACGTGGTGTCCCGCACACATCCAGGGGAGCCCGGTTTCCGCCTCCTTGCTCGAGATGAGGGATCCTTCCCTGTTTCGTAGGGAAAGAATTCCCGGTGTTCCCGTCGCATCTCAAGAGGAGGCGCTCTCCACAGGAAAGGCGAGAGGAACTCCAGGGTCATGCCACCATTCCAAGAGTCCCCCAGATGTGTCAGTCCATTCCAGAGGAACCTGTTTTCCCTGCACTGCCTTGACGTTCAAGCCGAGGATCGACTCCCACCACGTGTGCACGTGGGACAGCCCTGTGGGAAAGCCTCGTGGGAAAGCCTCGTGGGAAAGACTCGGGGGAAAACCATACATCTTTGATCCACGCGGCGTACTGCGTGACACTGCTGCTACCGCTCTGGAGGAAAGCGCAAGTGCATGCCCGCATTCGAGACGAGGACTGACTCCCCTGGGGAGACTCCAGAAGTACCCCAAGATCCATGTCAGCACTGGAGAGGAATCCTCAGGTTCCGGCCCCGACTCCACACAAGGTCTTAGGCCCCGGCATCGACGGGAGAGGAATCCCGAGAGGCCCCCGAGGAACTCGCATGGGGACTGGCCTTTCCTGAGGCCACCAGAGCGGGTCCCTGAGGTCCCCGTCGTAAGTCGAGAGCACCTGCCGCAACTCGAGAAAATCCAGGAGGTTTTGCCCTCCAGGCGAGATGAGGCCCATTTCCGCTGAGGCTTCTCGAGGCCAATCACATCTAACCACTGGAACTTCCAAAGGGTCCTTCACACCCTTGCTGCAACTCAAGAAGTTCCCCAACATACCCGTCTCCACTCGAGAGGAAGCACGTGGTGTCCCGCACACATCCAGGGGAGCCCCGTTTCCGCCTCCTAGCTCGAGATGAGGGATCCTTTCCCTGTTTCGTAGGGATAGAATTCCCGGTGTTCCCGTCCCATCTCAAGAGGAGGCGCTCTCCACAGGAAAGGCGAGAGGAACTCCACGGTCGTGACACCATTCCAAGAGTCCCCCAGATGTGTCAGTCCATTCCAGAGGAACCTGTTTTCCCTGCACTGCCTTGACGTTCAAGCCGAGGATCGACTCCCACCACGTGTGCACGTGGGACAGCCCTGTGGGAAAGCCTCGTGGGAAAGCCTCGTGGGAAAGACTCGGGGGAAAACCATACATCCTTTGATCCACGCGGTGGACTGCGTGACACTGCTGCTACCGCTCTGGAGGAAAGCGCAAGTGCATGCCCGCATTCGAGACGAGGACTGACTCCCCTGGGGAGACTCCAGAAGTACCCCAAGATCCATGTCAGCACTGGAGAGGAATCCTCAGGTTCCGGCCCAGACTCCACACAAGGTCTTAGGCCCCGGCATCGACGGGAGAGGAATCCCGAGACGCCCCCGAGGAACTCGCATGGGGACTGGCCTTTCCTGAGGCCACCAGAGCGGGTCCCTGAGGTCCCCGTCGTAAGTCGAGAGCACCTGCCACAACTCGAGAAAATCCAGGAGGTTTTGCCCTCCAGGCGCGATGAGGCCCATTTCCGCTGTGGCTTCTCGAGGCTAATCACGTCTAACCACTGGAACTTCCAAAGGGTCCTTCACACCCTTGCTGCAACTCAAGAAGTTCCCCGACATACCCGTCTCCACTCGAGAGGAAGCACGTGGGTCCCGCACACATCCAGGGGAGCCCCGTTTCCGCCTCCTAGCTCGAGATGAGGGATCCTTTCCCTGTTTCGTAGGGAAAGAATTCCCGGCGTTCCCGTCGCATCTCAAAGGAGGCGCTCTCCACAGGAAAGGCGAGAGGAACTCCAGGGTCGTGCCACCATTCCAAGAGTCCCCCAGATGTGTCAGTCCATTCCAGAGGAACCTGTTTTCCCTGCACTGCCTTGACGTTCAAGCCGAGGATCGACTCCCACCACGTGTGCACGTGGGACAGCCCTGTGGGAAAGCCTCGTGGGAAAGACTCGAGGGAAAACCATAGATCCTTTGATCCACGCGGCGGACTGCGTGACACTGCTGCTACCGCTCTGGAGGAAAGCGCAAGTGCATGCCCGCATTCGAGACGAGGACTGACTCCCCTGGGGAGACTCCAGAAGTACCCCAAGATCCATGTCAGCACTGGAGAGGAATCCTCAGGTTCCGGCCCCGACTCCACACAAGGTCTTAGGCCACGGCATCGACGGGAGAGGAATCCCGAGAGGCCCCCGAGGAACTTGCATGGGGACTGCCCTTTCCTGAGGCCACCAGAGCGGTTCCCTGAGGTCCCCGTCGTAAGTCGAGAGCACCTGCCGCAACTCGAGAAAATCCAGGAGGTTTTGCCCTCCAGGCGCGATGAGGCCAATTTCCGCTGAGGCTTCTCGAGGCTAATCTCGTCTAACCACTGGAACTTCCAAAGGGTCCTTCACACCCTTGCTGCAACTCAAGAAGTTCCCCGACATACCCGTCTCCACTCGGGAGGAAGCACGTGGGTCCCGCACACATCCAGGGGAGCCCCGTTTCCGCCTCCTAGCTCGAGATGAGGGATCCTTTCCCTGTTTCGTAGGGAAAGAATTCCCGGCGTTCCCGTCGCATCTCAAGAGGAGGCGCTCTCCACAGGAAAGGCGAGAGGAACTCCAGGGTCGTGACACCATTCCAAGAGTCCCCCAGATGTGTCAGTCCATTCCAGAGGAACCTGTTTTCCCTGCACTGCCTTGACGTTCAAGCCGAGGATCGACTCCCACCACGTGTGCACGTGGGACAGCCCTGTGGGAAAGCCTCGTGGGAAAGCCTCGTGGGAAAGACTCGAGGGAAAACCATAGATCCTTTGATCCACGCGGCGGACTGCGTGACACTGCTGCTACCGCTCTGGAGGAAAGCGCAAGTGCATGCCCGCATTCGAGACGAGGACTGACTCCCCTGGGGAGACTCCAGAAGTACCCCAAGATCCATGTCAGCACTGGAGAGGAATCCTCAGGTTCCGGCCCCGACTCCACACAAGGTCTTAGGCCCCTGCATCGACGGGAGAGGAATCCCGAGAGGCCCCCGAGGAACTCGCATGGGGACTGCCCTTTCCTGAGGCCACCAGAGCGGGTCCCTGAGGTCCCCGTCGTAAGTTGAGAGCACCTGCCGCAACTCGAGAAAATCCAGGAGGTTTTACCCTCCAGGCGCGATGAGGCCAATTTCCGCTGAGGCTTCTCGAGGCTAATCTCGTCTAACCACTGGAACTTCCAAAGGGTCCTTCACACCCTTGCTGCAACTCAAGAAGTTCCCCGACATACCCGTCTCCACTCGGGAGGAAGCACGTGGGTCCCGCACACATCCAGGGGAGCCCCGTTTCCGCCTCCTAGCTCGAGATGAGGGATCCTTTCCCTGTTTCGTAGGGAAAGAATTCCCGGCGTTCCCGTCGCATCTCAAGAGGAGGCGCTCTCCACAGGAAAGGCGAGAGGAACTCCAGGGTCGTGCCACCATTCCAAAAGTCCCCCAGATGTGTCAGTCCATTCCAGAGGAACCTGTTTTCCCTGCACTGCCTTGACGTTCAAGCCGAGGATCGACTCCCACCACGTGTGCACGTGGGACAGCCCTGTGGGAAAGCCTCGTGGGAAAGCCTCGTGGGAAAGACTCGAGAGAAAACCATAGATCCTTTGTTCCACGCGGCGGACTGCGTGACACTGCTGCTACCGCTCTGGAGGAAAGCGCAAGTGCATGCCCGCATTCGAGACGAGGACTGACTCCCCTGGGGAGACTCCAGAAGTACCCCAAGATCCATGTCAGCACTGGAGAGGAATCCTCAGGTTCCGGCCCCAACTCCACACAAGGTCTTAGGCCCCGGCATCGATGGGAGAGGAATCCCGAGACGCCCCCGAGGAACTCGCATGGGGACTGGCCTTTCCTGAGGCCACCAGAGCGGTCCCTGAGGTCCCCGTCGTAAGTCGAGAGCACCTGCCGCAACTCGAGAAAATCCAGGAGGTTTTGCCCTCCATGCGAGATGAGGCCAATTTCCGCTGAGGCTTCTCGAGGCCAATCACATCTAACCACTGGAACTTCCAAAGGGTCCTTCACACCCTTGCTGCAACTCAAGAAGTTCCCCGACATACCTGTCTGCACTCGAGTGGAAGCACGTGGTGTCCCGCACACATCCAGGGGAGCCCCGTTTCCGCCTCCTTGCTCGAGATGAGGGATCCTTTCCCTGTTTCGTAGGGAAAGAATTCCCGGCGTTCCCGTCGCAACTCAAGAGGAGGCCCTCTCCACAGGAAAGGCGAGAGGAACTCCAGGGTCGTGCCACCATTCCAAGAGTCCCCCAGATGTGTCAGTCCATTCCAGAGGAACCTGTTTTCCCTGCACTGCCTTGACGTTCAAGCCGAGGATCGACTCCCACCACGTGTGCACTTGGGACAGCCCTGTGGGAAAGCCTCGTGGGAAAGCCTCGTGGGAAAGACTCGAGGGAAAACCATAGATCCTTTGATCCACGCGGCGGACTGCGTGACACTGCTGCTACCGCTCTGGAGGAAAGCGCAAGTGCATGCCCGCATTCGAGACGAGGACTGACTCCCCTGGGGAGACTCCAGAAGTACCCCAAGATCCATGTCAGCACTGGAGAGGAATCCTCAGGTTCCGGCCCCGACTCCACACAAGGTCTTAGGCCCCGGCATCGACGGGAGAGGAATCCCGAGAGGCCCCCGAGGAACTCGCATGGGGACTGCCCTTTCCTGAGGCCACCAGAGCGGGTCCCTGAGGTCCCCGTCGTAAGTCGAGAGCACCTGCCGCAACTCGAGAAAATCCAGGAGGTTTTGCCCTCCAGGCGCGATGAGGCCAATTTCCGCTGAGGCTTCTCGAGGCTAATCTCGTCTAACCACTGGAACTTCCAAAGGGTCCTTCACACCCTTGCTGCAACTCAAGAAGTTCCCCGACATACCCGTCTCCACTCGGGAGGAAGCACGTGGGTCCCGCACACATCCAGGGGAGCCCCGTTTCCGCCTCCTAGCTCGAGATGAGGGATCCTTTCCCTGTTTCGTAGGGAAAGAATTCCCGGCGTTCCCGTCGCATCTCAAGAGGAGGCGCTCTCCACAGGAAAGGCGAGAGGAACTCCAGGGTCGTGCCACCATTCCAAGAGTCCCCCAGATGTGTCAGTCCATTCCAGAGGAACCTGTTTTCCCTGCACTGCCTTGACGTTCAAGCCGAGGATCGACTCCCACCACGTGTGCACGTGGGACAGCCCTGTGGGAAAGCCTCGTGGGAAAGCCTCGTGGGAAAGACTCGAGGGAAAACCATAGATCCTTTGATCCACGCGGCGGACTGCGTGACACTGCTGCTACCGCTCTGGAGGAAAGCGCAAGTGCATGCCCGCATTCGAGACGAGGACTGACTCCCCTGGGGAGTCTCCAGAAGTACCCCAAGATCCATGTCAGCACTGGAGAGGAATCCTCAGGTTCCGGCCCCGACTCCACACAAGGTCTTAGGCCCCGGCATCGACGGGAGAGGAATCCCGAGAGGCCCCCGAGGAACTCGCATGGGGACTGGCCTTTCCTGAGGCCACCAGAGCGGGTCCCTGAGGTCCCCGTCGTAAGTCGAGAGCACCTGCCGCAACTCGAGAAAATCCAGGAGGTTTTGCCCTCCAGGCGAGATGAGGCCCATTTCCGCTGAGGCTTCTCGAGGCCAATCACGTCTAACCACTGGAACTTCCAAAGGGTCCTTCACACCCTTGCTGCAACTCAAGAAGTTCCCCGACATACCCGTCTCCACTCGAGAGGAAGCACGTGGGGTCCCGCACACATCCAGGGGAGCCCCGTTTCGGCCTCCTAGCTCGAGATGAGGGATCCTTTCCCTGTTTCGTAGGGAAAGAATTCCCGGCGTTCCCGTCGCATCTCAAGAGGAGGCGCTCTCCACAGGAAAGGCGAGAGGAACTCCAGGGTCGTGCCACCATTCCAAGAGTCCCCCAGATGTGTCAGTCCATTCCAGAGGAACCTGTTTTCCCTACACTGCCTTGACGTTCAAGCCGAGGATCGACTCCCACCACGTGTGCACGTGGGACAGCCCTGTGGGAAAGCCTCGTGGGAAAGCCTCGTGGGAAAGACTCGAGGGAAAACCATAGATCCTTTGATCCACGCGGCGGACTGCGTGACACTGCTGCTACCGCTCTGGAGGAAAGCGCAAGTGCATGCCCGCATTCGAGACGAGGACTGACTCCCCTGGGGAGACTCCAGAAGTACCCCAAGATCCATGTCAGCCCTGGAGAGGAATCCTCAGGTTCCGGCCCCGACTCCACACAAGGTCTTAGGCCCCGGCATCGACGGGAGAGGAATCCCGAGAGGCCCCTGGGGAACTCGCATGGGGACTGGCCTTTCCTGAGGCCACCAGAGCGGGTCCCTGAGGTCCCCGTCGTAAGTCGAGAGCACCTGCCGCAACTCGAGAAAATCCAGGAGGTTTTGCCCTCCAGGCGAGATGAGGCCCATTTCCGCTGAGGCTTCTCGAGGCCAATCACATCTAACCACTGGAACTTCCAAAGGGTCCTTCACACCCTTGCTGCAACTCAAGAAGTTCCCCGACATACCCGTCTGCACTCGAGAGGAAGCACGTGGTGTCCCGCAAACATCCAGGGGAGCCCCGTTTCCGCCTCCTAGCTCGAGATGAGGGATCCTTTCCCTGTTTCGTAGGGAAAGAATTCCCGGCGTTCCCGTCGCATCTCAAGAGGAGGCGCTCTCCACAGGAAAGGCGAGAGGAACTCCAGGGTCGTGCCACCATTCCAAGAGTCCCCCAGATGTGTCAGTCCATTCCAGAGGAACCTGTTTTCCCTGCACTGCCTTGACGTTCAAGTCGAGGATCGACTCCCACCACGTGTGCACGTGGGACAGCCCTGTGGGAAAGCCTCGTGGGAAAGCCTCGTGGGAAAGACTCGAGGGAAAACCATAGATCCTTTGATCGACGCGGCGGACTGCGTGACACTGCTGCTACCGCTCTGGAGGAAAGCGCAAGTGCATGCCCGCATTCGAGACGAGGACTGCCTCCCCTGGGGAGACTCCAGAAGTACCCCAAGATCCATGTCAGCACTGGAGATGAATCCTCAGGTTCCGGCCCCGACTCCACACAAGGTCTTAGGCTCCGGCATCGACGGGAAAGGAATCCCGAGAGGCCCCCGAGGAACTCGCATGGGGACTGGCGTTTCCTGAGGCCACCAGAGCGGGTCCCTGAGGTCCCCGTCGTAAGTCGAGAGCACCTGCCGCAACTCGAGAAAATCCAGGAGGTTTTGCCCTCCAGGCGAGATGAGGCCCATTTCCGCTGAGGCTTCTCGAGGCCAATCACGTCTAACCACTGGAACTTCCAAAGGGTCCTTCACACCCTTGCTGCAACTCAAGAAGTTCCCCGACATACCCGTCTCCACTCGAGAGGAAGCACGTGGGTTCCCGCACACATCCAGGGGAGCCCCGTTTCCACCTCCTAGCTCGAGATGAGGGATCCTTTCCCTGTTTCGTAGGGAAAGAATTCCCGGCGTTCCCGTCGCATCTCAAGAGGAGGCGCTCTCCACAGGAAAGTAGAGAGGAACTCCAGGGTCGTGACACCATTCCAAGAGTCCCCCAGATGTGTCAGTCCATTCCCGAGGAACCTGTTTTCCCTGCACTGCCTTGACTTTCAAGCCCAGGATCGACTCCCACCACGTGTGCACGTGGGACAGCCCTGTGGGAAAGCCTCGTGGGAAAGCCTCGTGCGAAAGACTCGAGGGAAAACCATAGATCCTTTGATCCACGCGGCGGACTGCGTGACACTGCTGCTACCGCTCTGGAGGAAAGCGCAAGTGCATGCCCGCATTCGAGACGAGGACTGACTCCCCTGGGGAGACTCCAGAAGTACCCCAAGATCCATGTCAGCCCTGGAGAGGAATCCTCAGGTTCCGGCCCCGACTCCACACAAGGTCTTAGGCCCCGGCATCGACGGGAGAGGAATCCCGAGACGCCCCCGAGGAACTCGCATGGGGACTGGCCTTTCCTGAGGCCACCAGAGCGGGTCCCTGAGGTCCCCGTCGTAAGTCGAGAGCACCTGCCGCAACTCGAGAAAATCCAGGAGGTTTTGCCCTCCAGGCGAGATGAGGCCCATTTCCGCTGAGGCTTCTCGAGGCCAATCACATCTAAACACTGGAACTTCCAAAGGGTCCTTCACACCATTGCTGCAACTCAAGAAGTTCCCCGACATACCCGTCTCCACTCGAGAGGAAGCACGTGGGGCCCCGCACACATCCAGGGGAGCCCCGTTTCCGCCTCCTAGCTCGAGATGAGGGATCCTTTCCCTGTTTCGTAGGGAAAGAATTCCCGGCGTTCCCGTCGCATCTCAAGACGAGGCGCTCTCCACAGGAAAGGCGAGAGGAACTCCAGGGTCCTGCCACCATTCCAAGAGTCCCCCAGATGTGTCAGTCCATTCCAGAGGAACCTGTTTTCCCTGCACTGCCTTGACGTTCAAGCCGAGGATCGACTCCCACCACGTGTGCACGTGGGACAGCCCGGTGGGAAAGCCTCGTGGGAAAGCCTCGTGGGAAAGACTCGAGGGAAAATCATAGATCCTTTGATCCACGCGGCGGACTGCGTGACACTGCTGCTACCGCTCTGGAGGAAAGCGCAAGTGCCTGCCCGCATTCGAGACGAGGACTGACTCCCCTGGGGAGACTCCAGAAGTACCCCAAGATCCATGTCAGCACTGGAGAGGAATCCTCAGGTTCCGGCCCTGACTCCACACAAGGTCTTAGGCCCCGGCATCGACGGGAGAGGAATCCCGAGAGGCCCCCGAGGAACTCGCATGGGGACTGGCCTTTCCTGAGGCCACCAGAGCGGGTCCCTGTGGTCCCCGTCGTAAGTCGAGAGCACCTGCCGCAACTCGAGAAAATCCAGGAGGTTTTGCCCTCCAGGCGAGATGAGGCCCATTTCCGCTGAGGCTTCTCGAGGCCAATCACGTCTAACCACTGGAACTTCCAAAGGGTCCTTCACACCCTTGCTGCAACTCAAGAAGTTCCCCGACATACCCGTCTCCACTCGAGAGGAAGCACGTGGGGTCCCGCAAACATCCAGGGGAACCCCGTTTCCGCCTCCTAGCTCGAGATGAGGGATCCTTTCCCTGTTTCGTAGGGAAAGAATTCCCGGCGTTCCGGTCGCATCTCAAGAGGAGGCGCTCTCCACAGGAAAGGCGAGAGGAACTCCAGGGTCGTGCCACCATTCCAAGAGTCCCCCAGATGTGTCAGTCCATTCCAGAGGAACCTGTTTTCCCTGCACTGCCTTGACGTTCAAGCCGAGGATCGACTCCCACCACGTGTGCACGTGAGACAGCCCTGTGGGAAAGCCTCGTGGGAAAGCCTCGTGGGAAAGACACGAGGGAAAACCATAGATCCTTTGATCCACGCGGCGGACTGCGTGACACTGCTGCTACCGCTCTGGAGGAAAGCGCAAGTGCATGCCCGCATTCGAGACGAGGACTGACTCCCCTGGGGAGACTCCAGAAGTACCCCAAGATCCATGTCAGCCCTGAAGAGGAATCCTCAGGTTCCGGCCCCTACTCCACACAAGGTCTTAGGCCCCGGCATCGACGGGAGAGGAATCCCGAGACGCCCCCGAGGAACTCGCATGGGGACTGGCCTTTCCTGAGGCCACCAGAGCGGGTCCCTGAGGTCCCCGTCGTAAGTCGAGAGCACCTGCCACAACTCGAGAAAATCCAGGAGGTTTTGCCCTCCAGGCGAGATGAGGCCCATTTCCGCTGAGGCTTCTCGAGGCCAATCACATCTAAACACTGGAACTTCCAAAGGGTCCTTCACACCTTTGCTGCAACTCAAGAAGTTCCCCGACATACCCGTCTCCACTCGAGAGGAAGCACGTGGGTTCCCGCACACATCCAGGGGAGCCCCGATTCCACCTCCTAGCTCGAGATGAGGGATCCTTTCCCTGTTTCGTAGGGAAAGAATTCCCGGCGTTCCCGTCGCATCTCAAGAGGAGGCGCTCTCCACAGGAAAGTAGAGAGGAACTCCAGGGTCGTGACACCATTCCAAGAGTCCCCCAGATGTGTCAGTCCATTCCCGAGGAACCTGTTTTCCCTGCACTGCCTTGACGTTCAAGCCCAGGATCGACTCCCACCACGTGTGCACGTGGGACAGCCCTGTGGGAAAGCCTCGTGGGAAAGCCTCGTGCGAAAGACTCGAGGGAAAACCATAGATCCTTTGATCCACGCGGCGGACTGCGTGACACTGCTGCTACCGCTCTGGAGGAAAGCGCAAGTGCATGCCCGCATTCGAGACGAGGACTGACTCCCCTGGGGAGACTCCAGAAGTACCCCAAGATCCATGTCAGCCCTGGAGAGGAATCCTCAGGTTCCGGCCCCGACTCCACACAAGGTCTTAGGCCCCGGCATCGACGGGAGAGGAATCCCGAGACGCCCCCGAGGAACTCGCATGGGGACTGGCCTTTCCTGAGGCCACCAGAGCGGGTCCCTGAGGTCCCCGTCGTAAGTCGAGAGCACCTGCCGCAACTCGAGAAAATCCAGGAGGTTTTGCCCTCCAGGCGAGATGAGGCCCATTTCCGCTGAGGCTTCTCGAGGCCAATCACATCTAACCACTGGAACTTCCAAAGGGTCCTTCACACCCTTGCTGCAACTCAAGAAGTTCCCCGACATACCCGTCTCCACTCGAGAGGAAGCACGTGGGGTCCCGCACACATCCAGGGGAGCCCCGTTTCCGCCTCCTAGCTCGAGATGAGGGATCCTTTCCCTGTTTCGTAGGGAAAGAATTCCCGGCGTTCCCGTCGCATCTCAAGAGGAGGCGCTCTCCACAGGAAAGGCGAGAGGAACTCCATGGTCGTGACACCATTCCAAGAGTCCCCCAGATGTGTCAGTCCATTCCAGAGGAACCTGTTTTCCCTGCACTGCCTTGACGTTCAAGCCGAGGATCGACTCCCACCACGTGTGCACGTGGGACAGCCCTGTGGGAAAGCCTCGTGGGAAAGCCTCGTGGGAAAGACTCGAGGGAAAACCATAGATCCTTTGATCCACGCGGCGGACTGCGTGACACTGCTGCTACCGCTCTGGAGGAAAGCGCAATGCATGCCCGCATTCGAGACGAGGACTGACTCCCCTGGGGAGACTACAGACGTACCCCAAGATCCATGTCAGCACTGGAGAGGAATCCTCAGGTTCCGGCCCCGACTCCACACAAGGTCTTAGGCCCAGGCATCGACGGGAGAGGAATCCCGAGAGGCCCCCGAGGAACTCGCATGGGGACTGGCCTTTCCTGAGGCCACCAGAGCGGGTCCCTGAGGTCCCCGTCGTAAGTCGAGAGCACCTGCCGCAACTCGAGAAAATCCAGGAGGTTTTGCCCTCCAGGGGAGATGAGGCCCATTTCCGCTGAGGCTTCTCGAGGCCAATCACATCTAACCACTGGAACTTTCAAAGGGTCCTTCACACCCTTGCTGCAACTCAAGAATTTCCCCGACATACCCGTTTCCACTCGAGAAGAAGCACGTGGGGTCCCGCTCACATCCAAAGGAGCCCCGTTTCCGCCTCCTAGCTCGAGATGATGGATCCTTTCCCTGTTTCGTAGGGAAAGAATTCCCGGCGTTCCCGTCGCATCTCAAGACGAGGCGCTCTCCACAGGAAAGGCGAGAGGAACTCCAGGGTCGTGCCACCATTCCAAGAGTCCCCCAGATGTGTCAGTCCATTCCAGAGGAACCTGTTTTCCCTGCACTGCCTTGACGTTCAAGCCGAGGATCGACTCCCACCACGTGTGCACGTGGGACAGCCCGGTGGGAAAGCCTCGTGGGAAAGCCTCGTGGGAAAGACTCGAGGGAAAATCATAGATCCTTTGATCCACGCGGCGGACTGCGTGACACTGCTGCTACCGCTCTGGAGGAAAGCGCAAGTGCCTGCCCGCATTCGAGACGAGGACTGACTCCCCTGGGGAGACTCCAGAATTACCCCAAGATCCATGTCAGCACTGGAGAGGAATCCTCAGGTTCCGGCCCTGACTCCACACAAGGTCTTAGGCCCCGGCATCGACGGGAGAGGAATCCCGAGAGGCCCCCGAGGAACTCGCATGGGGACTGGCCTTTCCTGAGGCCACCAGAGCGGGTCCCTGTGGTCCCCGTCGTAAGTCGAGAGCACCTGCCGCAACTCGAGAAAATCCAGGAGGTTTTGACCTCCAGGCGAGATGAGGCCCATTTCCACTGAGGCTTCTCGAGGCCAATCACGTCTAACCACTGGAACTTCCAAAGGGTCCTTCACACCCTTGCTGCAACTCAAGAAGTTCCCCGACATACCCGTCTCCACTCGAGAGGAAGCACGTGGGGTCCCGCAAACATCCGGGGGAACCCCGTTTCCGCCTCCTAGCTCGAGATGAGGGATCCTTTCCCTGTTTCGTAGGGAAAGAATTCCCGGCGTTCCGGTCGCATCTCAAGAGGAGGCGCTCTCCACAGGAAAGGCGAGAGGAACTCCAGGGTCGTGCCACCATTCCAAGAGTCCCCCAGATGTGTCAGTCCATTCCAGAGGAACCTGTTTTCCCTGCACTGCCTTGACGTTCAAGCCGAGGATCGACTCCCACCACGTGTGCACGTGAGACAGCCCTGTGGGAAAGCCTCGTGGGAAAGCCTCGTGGGAAAGACTCGAGGGAAAACCATAGATCCTTTGATCCACGCGGCGGACTGCGTGACACTGCTGCTACCGCTCTGGAGGAAAGCGCAAGTGCATGCCCGCATTCGAGACGAGGACTGACTCCCCTGGGGAGACTCCAGAAGTACCCCAAGATCCATGTCAGCCCTGGAGAGGAATCCTCAGGTTCCGGCCCCTACTCCACACAAGGTCTTAGGCCCCGGCATCGACGGGAGAGGAATCCCGAGACGCCCCCGAGGAACTCGCATGGGGACTGGCCTTTCCTGAGGCCACCAGAGCGGGTCCCTGAGGTCCCCGTCGTAAGTCGAGAGCACCTGCCGCAACTCGAGAAAATCCAGGAGGTTTTGCCCTCCAGGCGAGATGAGGCCCATTTCCGCTGAGGCTTCTCGAGGCCAATCACATCTAACCACTTGAACTTCCAAAGGGTCCTTCACACCATTGCTGCAACTCAAGAAGTTCCCCGACATACCCGTCTCCACTCGAGAGGAAGCACGTGGGGTCCCGCACACATCCAGGGGAGCCCCGTTTCCGCCTCCTAGCTCGAGATGAGGGATCCTTTCCCTGTTTCGTAGGGAAAGAATTCCCGGCGTTCCCGGCGCATCTCAAGAGGAGGCGCTCTCCACAGGAAATGCGAGAGGAACTCCAGGGTCGTGACACCATTCCAAGAGTCCCCCAGATGTGTCAGTCCATTCCAGAGGAACCTGTTTTCCCTGCACTGCCTTGACGTTCAAGCCGAGGATCGACTCCCACCACGTGTGCACGTGGGATAGCCCTGTGGGAAAGCCTCGTGGGAAAGCCTCGTGGGAAAGACTCGAGGGAAAACCTTAGATCCTTTGATCCACGCGGGGAATGCCTGACACTGCTGCTACCGCTCTGGAGGAAAGCGCAATGCATGCCCGGAAACGAGACGAAGACTGACTCCCCTGGGGAGACTCCAGAAGTACCCCAAGATCCATGTCAGCACTGGAGAGGAATCCTCAGGTTCCGGCCCCGACTCCACACAAAGTCTTAGGCCCCGGCATCGACGGGAGAGGAATCCCGAGACGACCCCGAGGAACTCGCATGGGGACTGGCCTTTCCTGAGGCCACCAGAGCGGGTCCCTGAGGTCCCCGTCGTAAGTCGAGAGCACCTGCCGCAACTCGAGAAAATCCAGGAGGTTTTGCCCTCCAGGCGAGATGAGGCCCATTTCCGCTGAGGCTTCTCGAGGCTAATCACGTCTAACCACTGGAACTTCCAAAGGGTCCTTCACACCCTTGCTGCAACTCAAGAAGTTCCCCGACATACCCGTCTCCACTCGAGAGGAAGCACGTGGTGTCCCGCACACATACAGGGGAGCTCCGTTTCCGACTCCTAGCTCGAGATGAGGGATCCTTTCCCTGTTTCGTAGGGAAAGAATTCCCGGCGTTCCGGTCGCATCTCAAGAGGAGGCGCTCTCCACAGGAAAGGCGAGAGGAACTCCAGGGTCGTGCCACCATTCCAAGAGTCCCCCAGATGTGTCAGTCCATTCCAGAGGAACCTGTTTTCCCTGCACTGCCTTGACGTTCAAGCCGAGGATCGACTCCCACCACGTGTGCACGTGGGACAGCCCTGTGGGAAAGCCTCGTGGGAAAGCCTCGTGGGAAAGACTCGAGGGAAAACCATAGATCCTTTTTCCACGCGGCGGACTGCGTGACACTGCTGCTACTGCTCTGGAGGAAAGCGCAAGTGCATGCCCGCATTCGAGACGAGGACTGACTACCCTGGGGAGACTCCAGACGTACCCCAAGATCCATGTCAGCACTGGAGAGGAATCCTCAGGTTCCGGCCCCGACTCCACACAAGGTCTTAGGCCCCGGCATCGACGGGAGAGGAATCCCGAGACGCCCCCGAGGAACTCGCATGGGGACTGGCCTTTCCTGAGGCCACCAGAGCGGGTCCCTGAGGTCCCCGTCGTAAGTCGAGAGCACCTGCCGCAACTCGAGAAAATCCAGGAGGTTTTGCCCTCCAGGCGAGATGAGGCCCATTTCCGCTGAGGCTTCTCGAGGCTAATCACGTCTAACCACTGGAACTTCCAAAGGGTCCTTCACACCCGTGGTGCAACTCAAGAAGTTCCCCGACATACCCGTCTCCACTCGAGAGGAAGCACGTGGTGTCCCGCACACATCCAGGGGAGCCCCGTTTCCGCCTCCTAGCTCGAGATGAGGGATCCTTTCCCTGTTTCGTAGGGAAAGAATTCCCGGCGTTCCCGTCGCATCTCAAGAGGAGGTGCTCTCCACAGGAAAGGCGAGAGGAACTCCAGGGTCGTGACACCATTCCAAGAGTCCCCTAGATGTGTCAGTCCATTCCAGAGGAACCTGTTTTCCCTGAACTGCCTTGACGTTCAAGCCGAGGATCGACTCCCACCACGTGTGCACGTGGGACAGCCCTGTGGGAAAGCCTCGTGGGAAAGCCTCGTGGGAAAGACTCGAGGGAAAACCATAGATCCTTTGATCCACGCGGCGGACTGCGTGACACTGCTGCTACCGCTCTGGAGGAAAGCGCAAGTGCATGCCCGCATTCGAGACGAGGACTGACTCCCCTGGGGAGACTCCAGAAGTACCCCAAGATCCATGTCAGCACTGGAGAGGAATCCTCAGGTTCCGGCCCCGACTCCACACAAGGTCTTAGGCCCCGGCATCAACGGGAGAGAAATCCCGAGACGCCCCCGAGGAACTCGCATGGGGACTGGCCTTTCCTGAGGCCACCAGAGCGGGTCCCTGAGGTCCCCGTCGTAAGTCGAGAGCACCTGCCGCAACTCGAGAAAATCCAGGAGGTTTTCCCCTCCAGGCGAGATGAGGCCCATTTCCGCTGAGGCTTCTCGAGGCCAATCACATCTAACCACTGGAACTTCCAAAGGGTCCTTCACACCATTGCTGCAACTCAAGAAGTTCCCCGACATACCCGTCTCCACTCGAGAGGAAGCACGTGGGGTCCCGCACAGATCCAGGGGAGCCCCGTTTCCGCCTCCTAGCTCGAGATGAGGGATCCTTTCCCTGTTTCGTAGGGAAAGAATTCCCGGCGTTCTCGTCGCATCTCAAGAGGAGGCGCTCTCCACAGGAAAGGCGAGAGGAACTCCAGGGTCGTGCCACCATTCCAAGAGTCCCCCAGATGTGTCAGTCCATTCCAGAGGAACCTGTTTTCCCTGCACTGCCTTGACGTTCAATCCGAGGATCGACTCCCACCACGTGTGCACGTGGGACAGCCCTGTGGGAAAGCCTCGTGGGAAAGCCTCGTGGAAAAGACTCGAGGGAAAACCATAGATCCTTTGATCCATTGGGCGGACTGCGTGACACTGCTGCTACCGCTCTGGTGGAAAGCGCAAGTGCATGCCCGCATTCGAGACGAGGACTGATTCCCCTGGGGAGACTCCAGAAGTAGCCCAAGATCCATGTCAGCACTGGAGAGGAATCCTCAGGTTCCGGCCCCGACTCCACACAAGGTCTTAGGCCCCGGCATCGACGGGAGAGGAATCCCGAGAGGCCCCCGAGGAACTCGCATGGGGACTGGCCTTTCCTGAGGCCACCAGAGCGGGTCCCTGAGGTCCCCGTCGTAAGTCGAGAGCACCTGCCGCAACTCGAGAAAATCCAGGAGGTTTTGCCCTCCAGGCGAGATGAGGCCCATTTCCGCTGAGGCTTCTCGAGGCCAATCACATCTAACCACTGGAACTTCCAAAGGGTCCTTCACACCCTTGCTGCAACTCAAGAAGTTCCCCGACATACCCGTCTCCAATCGAGAGGAAGCACGTGGGGTCCCGCACACATCCAGGGGAGCCCCGTTTCCGCCTCCTAGCTCGAGATGAGGGATCCTTTCCCTGTTTCGTAGGGAAAGAATTCCCTGCGTTCCCGTCGCATCTCAAGAGGAGGCGCTCTCCACAGGAAAGGCGAGAGGAACTCCAGGGTCGTGCCACCATTCCAAGAGTCCCCCAGATGTGTCAGTCCATTCCAGAGGAACCTGTTTTCCCTGCACTGCCTTGACGTTCAAGCCGAGGATCGACTCCCACCACGTGTGCACGTGGGACAGCCCTGTGGGAAAGCCTCGTGGGAAAGCCTCGTGGGAAAGACTCGAGGGAAAACCATAGATCCTTTGATCCACGCGGCGGACTGCGTGACACTGCTGCTACCGCTCTGGAGGAAAGCGCAAGTGCATGCCCGCATTCGAGACGAGGACTGACTCCCCTGGGGAGACTCCAGAAGTACCCCAAGATCCATGTCAGCACTGGAGAGGAATCCTCAGATTCCGGCCCCGACTCCACGCAAGGTCTTAGGCCCCGGCATCGACGGGAGAGGAATCCCGAGAGGCACCCGAGGAACTCGCATGGGGACTGGCCTTTCCTGAGGCCACCAGAGCGGGTCCCTGATGTCCCCGTCGTAAGTCGAGAGCACCTTCCGCAACTCGAGAAAATCCAGGAGGTTTTGCCCTCCAGGCGAGATGAGGCCCATTTCTGCTGAGGCTTCTCGAGGCCAATCACATCTAACCACTGGAACTTCCAAAGGGTCCTTCACACCATTGCTGCAACTCAAGAAGTTCCCCGACATACCCGTCTCCACTCGAGAGGAAGCACGTGGGGTCCCTCACACATCCAGGGGAGCCCCGTTTCCGCCTCCTAGCTCGAGATGAGGGATCCTTCCCTTTTTCGTAGGGAAAGAATTCCCGGCGTTCCCGTCGCATCTCAAGAGGAGGCGCTCTCCACAGGAAAGGCGAGAGGAACTCCAGGGTCGTGACACCATTCCAGAGTCCCCCAGATGTGTCAGTTCATTCCAGAGGAACCTGTTTTCCCTGAACTGCCTTGACGTTCAAGCCGAGGATCGACTCCCACCACGTGTGCACGTGGGACAGCCCTGTGGGAAAGCCTCGTGGGAAAGCCTCGTGGGAAAGACTCGAGGGAAAACCATAGATCCTTTGATCCACGCGGCGGACTGCGTGACACTGCTGCTACCGCTCTGGAGGAAAGCGCAAGTGCATGCCCGCATTCGAGACGAGGACTGACTCCCCTGGGGAGACTCCAGAAGTACCCCAAGATCCATGTCAGCACTGGAGAGGAATCCTCAGGTTCCGGCCCCGACTCCACACAAGGTCTTAGGCCCCGGCATCAACGGGAGAGAAATCCCGAGACACCCCCGAGGAACTCGCATGGGGACTGGCCTTTCCTGAGGCCACCAGAGCGGGTCCCTGAGGTCCCCGTCGTAAGTCGAGAGCACCTGCCGCAACTCGAGAAAATCCAGGAGGTTTTGCCCTCCAGGCGAGATGAGGCCCATTTCCGCTGAGGCTTCTCGAGGCCAATCACATCTAACCACTGGAACTTCCAAAGGGTCCTTCACACCATTGCTGCAACTCAAGAAGTTCCCCGTCATACCCGTCTCCACTCGAGAGGAAGCACGTGGGGTCCCGCACACATCCAGGGGAGCCCCGTTTCCGCCTCCTAGCTCGAGATGAGGGATCCTTTCCCTGTTTCGTAGGGAAAGAATTCCCGGCGTTCTCGTCGCATCTCAAGAGGAGGCGCTCTCCACAGGAAAGGCGAGAGGAACTCCAGGGTCGTGCCACCATTCCAAGAGTCCCCCAGATGTGTCAGTCCATTCCAGAGGAACCTGTTTTCCCTGCACTGCCTTGGCGTTCAATCCGAGGATCGACTCCCACCACGTGTGCACGTGGGACAGCCCTGTGGGAAAGCCTCGTGGGAAAGCCTCGTGGAAAAGACTCGAGGGAAAACCATAGATCCTTTGATCCACGCGGCGGACTGCGTGACACTGCTGCTACCGCTCTGGAGGAAAGCGCAATGCATTCCCGCATTCGAGACGAGGACTGACTCCCCTGGGGAGACTACAGACGTACCCCAAGATCCATGTCAGCACTGGAGAGGAATCCTCAGGTTCCGGCCCCGACTCCACACAAGGTCTTAGTCCCCGGCATCGACGGGAGAGGAATCCCGAGACGCCCCCGAGGAACTCGCATGGGGACTGGCCTTTCCTGAGGCCACCAGAGCGGTTCCCTGAGGTCCCCGTCGTAAGTCGAGAGCACCTGCCGCAACTCGAGAAAATCCAGGAGGTTTTGCCCTCCAGGCGAGATGAGGCCCATTTCCGCTGAGGCTTCTCGAGGCCAATCACATCTAACCACTGGAACTTCCAAAGGGTCCTTCACACCATTGCTGCAACTCAAGAAGTTCCCCGACATACCCGTCTCAACTCGAGAGGAAGCACGTGGGTTCCCGCACACATCCAGGGGAGCCCCGTTTCCGCCTCCTAGCTCGAGATGAGGGATCCTTTCCCTGTTTCGTAGGAAAGAATTCCCGGCGTTCCCGTCGCATCTCAAGAGGAGGCGCTCTCCACAGGAAATGCGAGAAGAACTCCAGGGTCGTGACACCATTCCAAGAGTCCCCCAGATGTGTCAGTCCATTCCAGAGGAACCTGTTTTCCCTGCACTTGACGTTCAAGCCGAGGATCGACTCCCACCACGTGTGCACGTGGGACAGCCCTGTGGGAAAGCCTCGTGGAAAAGCCTCGTGGGAAAGACTCGAGGGAAAACCATAGATCCTTTGATCCACGCGGGGAATGCGTGACACTGCTGCTACCGCTCTGGAGGAAAGCGCAATGCATGCACGCAAACGAGACGAAGACGGACTCCCCTGGGGAGACTCCAGAAGTACCCCAAGATCCATGTCAGCACTGGAGAGGAATCCTCAGGTTCCGGCCCCGACTCCACACAAGGTCTTAGGCCCCGGCATCGACGGGAGAGGAATCCCGAGACGCCCCCGAGGAACTCGCATGGGGACTGGCCTTTCCAGAGGCCACCAGAGCGGTTCCCTGAGGTCCCCGTCGTAAGTCGAGAGCACCTGCCGCAACTCTAGAAAATCCAGGAGGTTTTGCCCTCCAGGTGAGATGAGGCCCATTTCCGCTGAGGCTTCTCGAGGCCAATCACATCTAACCACTGGAACTTCCAAAGGGTCCTTCACACCATTGCTGCAACTCAAGAAGTTCCCCGACATACCCGTCTCCACTCGAGAGGAAGCACGTGGGGTCCCGCACACATCCAGGGGAGCCCCGTTTCCGCCTCCTAGCTCGAGATGAGGGATCCTTTCCCTGTTTCGTAGGGAAAGAATTCCCGGCGTTCCCGTCGCATCTCAAGAGGAGGCGCTCTCCACAGGAAAGGCGAGAGGAACTCCAGGGTCGTGACACCATTCCAAGAGTCCCCCAGATGTGTCAGTCCATTCCAGAGGAACCTGTTTTCCCTGCACTTGACGTTCAAGCCGAGGATCGACTCCCACCACGTGTGCACGTGGGACAGCCCTGTGGGAAAGCCTCGTGGGAAAGCCTCGTGGGAAAGACTCGAGGGAAAACCATAGATCCTTTGATCCACGCGGGGAATGCGTGACACTGCTGCTACTGCTCTGGAGGAAAGCGCAATGCATGCCCGGAAACGTGACGAAGACTGACTCCCCTGGGGAGACTCCAGAAGTACCCCAAGATCCATGTCAGCACTGGAGAGGAATCCTCAGGTTCCGGCCCCGACTCCACACAAAGTCTTAGGCCCCGGCATCGACGGGAGAGGAATCCCGAGACGCCCCCGAGGAACTCGCATGGGGACTGGCCTTTCCTGAGGCCACCAGAGCGGGTCCCTGAGGTCCCCGTCGTAAGTCGAGAGCACCTGCCGCAACTCGAGAAAATCCAGGAGGTTTTGCCCTCCAGGCGAGATGAGGCCCATTTCCGCTGAGGCTTCTCGAGGCTAATCACGTCTAACCACTGGAACTTCCAAAGGGTCCTTCACACCCTTGCTGCAACTCAAGAAGTTCCCCGACATACCCGTCTCCACTCGAGAGGAAGCACGTGGTGTCCCGCCCACATACAGGGGAGCTCCGTTTCCGACTCCTAGCTCGAGATGAGGGATCCTTTCCCTGTTTCGTAGGGAAAGAATTCCCGGCGTTCCCGTCGCATCTCAAGAGGAGGCGCTCTCCACAGAAAAGGCGAGAGGAACTCCAGGGTCGTGCCACCATTCCAAGAGTCCCCCAGATGTGTCAGTCCATTCCAGAGGAACCTGTTTTCCCTCACCGCCTTGACGTTCAAGCCAAGGATCGACTCCCACCACGTGTGCACGTGGGACAGCCCTGTGGGAAAGCCTCGAGGGAAAGCCTCGTGGGAAAGACTCGAGGGAAAACCATAGATCCTTTGATCCACGCGGCGGACTGCGTGACACTGCTGCTACCGCTCTGGAGGAAAGCGCAAGTGCATGCCCGCATTCGAGACGAGGACTGACTCCCCTGGGGAGACTCCAGAAGTACCCCAAGATCCATGTCAGCACTGGAGAGGAATCCTCAGGTTCCGGCCCCGACTCCACACAAGGTCTTAGGCCCCGGCATCAACGGGAGAGAAATCCCGAGACGCCCCCGAGGAACTCGCATGGGGACTGGCCTTTCCTGAGGCCACCAGAGCGGGTCCCTGAGGTCCCCGTCGTAAGTCGAGAGCACCTGCCGCAACTCGAGAAAATCCAGGAGGTTTTGCCCTCCAGGCGAGATGAGGCCCTTTTCCGCTGAGGCTTCTCGAGGCCAATCACATCTAACAACTGGAACTTCCAAAGGGTCCTTCACACCATTGCTGCAACTCAAGAAGTTCCCCGACATACCCGTCTCCACTCGAGAGGAAGCACGTGGGGTCCCGCACACATCCAGGGGAGCCCCGTTTCCGCCTCCTAGCTCGAGATGAGGGATCCTTTCCCTGTTTCGTAGGGAAAGAATTCCCGGCGTTCTCGTCGCATCTCAAGAGGAGGCGCTCTCCACAGGAAAGGCGAGAGGAACTCCAGGGTCGTGCCACCATTCCAAGAGTCCCCCAGATGTGTCAGTCCATTCCAGAGGAACCTGTTTTCCCTGCACTGCCTTGACGTTCAATCCGAGGATCGACTCCCAGCACGTGTGCACGTGGGACAGCCCTGTGGGAAAGCCTCGTGGGAAAGCCTCGTGGAAAAGACTCGAGGGAAAACCATAGATCCTTTGATCTATTGGGCGGACTGCGTGACACTGCTGCTACCGCTCTGGTGGAAAGCGCAAGTGCATGCCCGCATTCGAGACGAGGACTGATTCCCCTGGGGAGACTCCAGAAGTACCCCAAGATCCATGTCAGCACTGGAGAGGAATCCTCAGGTTCCGGCCCCGACTCCACACAAGGTCTTAGGCCCCGGCATCGACGGGAGAGGAATCCCGAGAGGCCCCCGAGGAACTCGCATGGGGACTGGCCTTTCCTGAGGCCACCAGAGCGGGTCCCTGAGGTCCCCGTCGTAAGTCGAGAGCACCTGCCGCAACTCGAGAAAATCCAGGAGGTTTTGCCCTCCAGGCGAGATGAGGCCCATTTCCGCTGAGGCTTCTCGAGGCCAATCACATCTAACCACTGGAACTTCCAAAGGGTCCTTCACACCCTTGCTGCAACTCAAGAAGTTCCCCGACATACCCGTCTCCAATCGAGAGGAAGCACGTGGGGTCCCGCACACATCCAGGGGAGCCCCTTTTCCGCCTCCTAGCTCGAGATGAGGGATCCTTTCCCTGTTTCGTAGGGAAAGAATTCCCGGCGTTCCCGTCGCATCTCAAGAGGAGGCGCTCTCCACAGGAAAGGCGAGAGGAACTCCAGGGTCGTGCCACCATTCCAAGAGTCCCCCAGATGTGTCAGTCCATTCCAGAGGAACCTGTTTTCCCTGCACTTCCTTGACGTTCAAGCCGAGGATCGACTCCCACCACGTGTGCACGTGGGACAGCCCTGTGGGAAAGCCTCGTGGGAAAGCCTCGTGGGAAAGACTCGAGGGAAAACCATAGATCCTTTGATCCACGCGGCGGACTGCGTGACACTGCTGCTACCGCTCTGGTGGAAAGCGCAAGTGCATGCCCGCATTCGAGACGAGGACTGACTCCCCTGGGGAGACTTCAGAAGTACCCCAAGATCCATGTCAGCACTGGAGAGGAATCCTCAGGTTCCGGCCCCGACTCCACACAAGGTCTTAGGCCCCGGCATCGACGGGAGAGGAATCCCGAGAGGCCCCCGAGGAACTCGCATGGGGACTGGCCTTTCCTGAGGCCACCAGAGCGGGTCCCTGAGGTCCCCGTCGTAAGTCGAGAGCACCTGCCGCAACTCGAGAAAATCCAGGCGGTTTTGCCCTCTAGGCGAGATGAGGCCCATTTCCGCTGAGGCTTCTTGAGGCTAATCACGTCTAACCACTGGAACTTCCAAAGGGTCCTTCACACCCTTGCTGCAACTCAAGAAGTTCCCCTAAATACCCGTCTCCACTCGAGAGGAAGCACGTGGTGTCCCGCACACATCCAGGGGAGCCCCGTTTCCGCCTCCTAGCTCGAGATGAGGGATCCTTTCCCTGTTTCGTAGGGAAAGAATTCCCGGCATTCCCGTCGCATCTCAAGAGGAGGCGCTCTCCACAGGAAAGGCGAGAGGAACTCCAGGGTCGTGCCACCATTCCAAGAGTCCCCCAGATGTGTCAGTCCATTCCAGAGGAACCTGTTTTCCCTGCACTGCCTTGACGTTCAAGCCGAGGATCGACTCCCACCACGTGTGCACGTGGGACAGCCCTGTGGGAAAGCCTCGTGGGAAAGCCTCGTGGGAAAGACTCGAGGGAAAACCATAGATCCTTTGATCCACGCGGCGGACTGCGTGACACTGCTGCTACCGCTCTGGAGGAAAGCGCAAGTGCATGCCCGCATTCGAGACGAGGACTGACTCCCCTGGGGAGACTCCAGACGTACCCCAAGATCCATGTCAGCACTGGAGAGGAATCCTCAGGTTCCGGCCCCGACTCCACACAAGGTCTTAGGCCCCGGCATCGACGGGAGAGGAACCTCGAGACGCCCCCGAGGAACTCGCATGGGGACTGGCCTTTCCTGAGGCCACCAGAGCGGGTCCCTGAGGTCCCCGTCGTAAGTCGAGAGCACCTGCCGCAACTCGAGAAAATCCAGGAGGTTTTGCCCTCTAGGCGAGATGAGGCCCATTTCCGCTGAGGCTTCTCGAGGCTAATCACGTCTAACCACTGGAACTTTCAAACGGTCCTTCACACCCTTGCTGCAACTCAAGAAGTTCCCCGACATACCCGTCTCCACTCGAGAGGAAGCACGTGGTGTCCCGCACACATCCAGGGGAGCCCCGTTTCCGCCTCCTAGCTCGAGATGAGGGATCCTTTCCCTGTTTCGTAGGGAAAGAATTCCCGGCATTCCCGTCGCATCTCAAGAGGAGGCGCTCTCCACAGGAAAGGCGAGAGGAACTCCAGGGTCGTGCCACCATTCCAAGAGTCCCCCAGATATGTCAGTCCATTCCAGAGGAACCTGTTTTCCCTGCACTGCCTTGACGTTCAAGCCGAGGATCGACTCCCACCACGTGTGCACGTGGGACAGCCCTGTGGGAAAGCCTCGTGGGAAAGCCTCGTGGGAAAGACTCGAGGGAAAACCATAGATCCTTTGATCCACGCGGCGGACTGCGTGACACTGCTGCTACCGCTCTGGAGGAAAGCGCAAGTGCATGCCCGCATTCGAGACGAGGACTGACTCCCCTGGGGAGACTCCAGACGTACCCCAAGATCCATGTCAGCACTGGAGAGGAACTCTCAGGTTCCGGCCCCGACTCCACACAAGGTCTTAGGCCCCGGCATCGACGGGAGAGGAATCCCGAGACGCCCCCGAGGAACTCGCATGGGGACTGGCCTTTCCTGAGGCCACCAGAGCGGGTCCCTGAGGTCCCCGTCGTAAGTCGAGAGCACCTGCCGCAACTCGAGAAAATCCAGGAGGTTTTGCCCTCCAGGCGAGATGAGGCCCATTTCCGCTGAGGCTTCTCGAGGCCAATCACATCTAACCACTGGAACTTCCAAAGGGTCCTTCACACCCTTGCTGCAACTCAAGAAGTTCCCCGACATACCCGTCTCCAATCGAGAGGAAGCACGTGGGGTCCCGCACACATCCAGGGGAGCCCCTTTTCCGCCTCCTAGCTCGAGATGAGGGATCCTTTCCCTGTTTCGTAGGGAAAGAATTCCCGGCGTTCCCGTCGCATCTCAAGAGGAGGCGCTCTCCACAGGAAAGGCGAGAGGAACTCCAGGGTCGTGCCACCATTCCAAGAGTCCCCCAGATGTGTCAGTCCATTCCAGAGGAACCTGTTTTCCCTGCACTGCCTTGACGTTCAAGCCGAGGATCGACTCCCACCACGTGTGCACGTGGGACAGCCCTGTGGGAAAGCCTCGTGGGAAAGCCTCGTGGGAAAGACTCGAGGGAAAACCATAGATCCTTTGATCCACGCGGCGGACTGCGTGACACTGCTGCTACCGCTCTGGAGGAAAGCGCAAGTGCATGCCCGCATTCGAGACGAGGACTGACTCCCCTGGGGAGACTCCAGACGTACCCCAAGATCCATGTCAGCACTGGAGAGGAATCCTCAGGTTCCGGCCCCGACTCCACACAAGGTCTTAGGCCCCGGCATCGACGGGAGAGGAATCCCGAGACGCCCCCGAGGAACTCGCATGGGGACTGGCCTTTCCTGAAGCCACCGGAGCGGGTCCCTGAGGTCCCCGTCGTAAGTCGAGAGCACCTGCCGCAACTCGAGAAAATCCAGCCGGTTTTGCCCTCTAGGCGAGATGAGGCCCATTTCCGCTGAGGCTTCTCGAGGCTAATCACGTCTAACCACTGTAACTTTCAAAGGGTCCTTCACACCCTTGCTGCAACTCAAGAAGTTCCCCGACATACCCGTCTCCACTCGAGAGGAAGCACGTGGTGTCCCGCACACATCCAGGGGAGCCCCGTTTCCGCCTCCTAGCTCGAGATGAGGGATCCTTTCCCTGTTTCGTAGGGAAAGAATTCCCGGCATTCCCGTCGCATCTCAAGAGGAGGCGCTCTCCACAGGAAAGGCGAGAGGAACTCCAGGGTCGTGCCACCATTCCAAGAGTCCCCCAGATGTGTCAGTCCATTCCAGAGGAGCCTGTTTTCCCTGCACTGCCTTGACGTTCAAGCCGAGGATCGACTCCCACCACGTGTGCACGTGGGACCACCCTGTGGGAAAGCCTCGTGGGAAAGCCTCGTGGGAAAGACTCGAGGGAAAACCATAGATCCTTTGATCCACGCGGCGGACTGCGTGACACTGCTGCTACCGCTCTGGAGGAAAGCGCAAGTGCATGCCCGCATTCGAGACGAGGACTGACTCCCCTGGGGAGACTCCAGACGTACCCCAAGATCCATGTCAGCACTGGAGAGGAATCCTCAGGTTCCGGCCCCGACTCCACACAAGGTCTTAGGCCCCGGCATCGACGGGAGAGGAACCTCGAGACGCCCCCGAGGAACTCGCATGGGGACTGGCCTTTCCTGAGGCCACCAGAGCGGGTCCCTGAGGTCCCCGTCGTAAGTCGAGAGCACCTGCCGCAACTCGAGAAAATCCAGGAGGTTTTGCCCTCCAGGCGAGATGAGGCCCATTTCCGCTGAGGCTTCTCGAGGCCAATCACATCTAACCACTGGAACTTCCAAAGGGTCCTTCACACCCTTGCTGCAACTCAAGAAGTTCCCCGACATACCCGTCTCCAATCGAGAGGAAGCACGTGGGGTCCCGCACACATCCAGGGGAGCCCCTTTTCCGCCTCCTAGCTCGAGATGAGGGATCCTTTCCCTGTTTCGTAGGGAAAGAATTCCCGGCGTTCCCGTCGCATCTCAAGAGGAGGCGCTCTCCACAGGAAAGGCGAGAGGAACTCCAGGGTCGTGCCACCATTCCAAGAGTCCCCCAGATGTGTCAGTCCATTCCAGAGGAACCTGTTTTCCCTGCACTGCCTTGACGTTCAAGCCGAGGATCGACTCCCACCACGTGTGCACGTGGGACAGCCCTGTGGGAAAGCCTCGTGGGAAAGCCTCGTGGGAAAGACTCGAGGGAAAACCATAGATCCTTTGATCCACGCGGCGGACTGCGTGACACTGCTGCTACCGCTCTGGTGGAAAGCGCAAGTGCATGCCCGCATTCGAGACGAGGACTGACTCCCCTGGGGAGACTTCAGAAGTACCCCAAGATCCATGTCAGCACTGGAGAGGAATCCTCAGGTTCCGGCCCCGACTCCACACAAGGTCTTAGGCCCCGGCATCGACGGGAGAGGAATCCCGAGAGGCCCCCGAGGAACTCGCATGGGGACTGGCCTTTCCTGAGGCCACCAGAGCGGGTCCCTGAGGTCCCCGTCGTAAGTCGAGAGCACCTGCCGCAACTCGAGAAAATCCAGGCGGTTTTGCCCTCTAGGCGAGATGAGGCCCATTTCCGCTGAGGCTTCTTGAGGCTAATCACGTCTAACCACTGGAACTTCCAAAGGGTCCTTCACACCCTTGCTGCAACTCAAGAAGTTCCCCTAAATACCCGTCTCCACTCGAGAGGAAGCACGTGGTGTCCCGCACACATCCAGGGGAGCCCCGTTTCCGCCTCCTAGCTCGAGATGAGGGATCCTTTCCCTGTTTCGTAGGGAAAGAATTCCCGGCATTCCCGTCGCATCTCAAGAGGAGGCGCTCTCCACAGGAAAGGCGAGAGGAACTCCAGGGTCGTGCCACCATTCCAAGAGTCCCCCAGATGTGTCAGTCCATTCCAGAGGAACCTGTTTTCCCTGCACTGCCTTGACGTTCAAGCCGAGGATCGACTCCCACCACGTGTGCACGTGGGACAGCCCTGTGGGAAAGCCTCGTGGGAAAGCCTCGTGGGAAAGACTCGAGGGAAAACCATAGATCCTTTGATCCACGCGGCGGACTGCGTGACACTGCTGCTACCGCTCTGGAGGAAAGCGCAAGTGCATGCCCGCATTCGAGACGAGGACTGACTCCCCTGGGGAGACTCCAGACGTACCCCAAGATCCATGTCAGCACTGGAGAGGAATCCTCAGGTTCCGGCCCCGACTCCACACAAGGTCTTAGGCCCCGGCATCGACGGGAGAGGAACCTCGAGACGCCCCCGAGGAACTCGCATGGGGACTGGCCTTTCCTGAGGCCACCAGAGCGGGTCCCTGAGGTCCCCGTCGTAAGTCGAGAGCACCTGCCGCAACTCGAGAAAATCCAGGAGGTTTTGCCCTCTAGGCGAGATGAGGCCCATTTCCGCTGAGGCTTCTCGAGGCTAATCACGTCTAACCACTGGAACTTTCAAACGGTCCTTCACACCCTTGCTGCAACTCAAGAAGTTCCCCGACATACCCGTCTCCACTCGAGAGGAAGCACGTGGTGTCCCGCACACATCCAGGGGAGCCCCGTTTCCGCCTCCTAGCTCGAGATGAGGGATCCTTTCCCTGTTTCGTAGGGAAAGAATTCCCGGCATTCCCGTCGCATCTCAAGAGGAGGCGCTCTCCACAGGAAAGGCGAGAGGAACTCCAGGGTCGTGCCACCATTCCAAGAGTCCCCCAGATATGTCAGTCCATTCCAGAGGAACCTGTTTTCCCTGCACTGCCTTGACGTTCAAGCCGAGGATCGACTCCCACCACGTGTGCACGTGGGACAGCCCTGTGGGAAAGCCTCGTGGGAAAGCCTCGTGGGAAAGACTCGAGGGAAAACCATAGATCCTTTGATCCACGCGGCGGACTGCGTGACACTGCTGCTACCGCTCTGGAGGAAAGCGCAAGTGCATGCCCGCATTCGAGACGAGGACTGACTCCCCTGGGGAGACTCCAGACGTACCCCAAGATCCATGTCAGCACTGGAGAGGAACTCTCAGGTTCCGGCCCCGACTCCACACAAGGTCTTAGGCCCCGGCATCGACGGGAGAGGAATCCCGAGACGCCCCCGAGGAACTCGCATGGGGACTGGCCTTTCCTGAGGCCACCAGAGCGGGTCCCTGAGGTCCCCGTCGTAAGTCGAGAGCACCTGCCGCAACTCGAGAAAATCCAGGAGGTTTTGCCCTCCAGGCGAGATGAGGCCCATTTCCGCTGAGGCTTCTCGAGGCCAATCACATCTAACCACTGGAACTTCCAAAGGGTCCTTCACACCCTTGCTGCAACTCAAGAAGTTCCCCGACATACCCGTCTCCAATCGAGAGGAAGCACGTGGGGTCCCGCACACATCCAGGGGAGCCCCTTTTCCGCCTCCTAGCTCGAGATGAGGGATCCTTTCCCTGTTTCGTAGGGAAAGAATTCCCGGCGTTCCCGTCGCATCTCAAGAGGAGGCGCTCTCCACAGGAAAGGCGAGAGGAACTCCAGGGTCGTGCCACCATTCCAAGAGTCCCCCAGATGTGTCAGTCCATTCCAGAGGAACCTGTTTTCCCTGCACTGCCTTGACGTTCAAGCCGAGGATCGACTCCCACCACGTGTGCACGTGGGACAGCCCTGTGGGAAAGCCTCGTGGGAAAGCCTCGTGGGAAAGACTCGAGGGAAAACCATAGATCCTTTGATCCACGCGGCGGACTGCGTGACACTGCTGCTACCGCTCTGGAGGAAAGCGCAAGTGCATGCCCGCATTCGAGACGAGGACTGACTCCCCTGGGGAGACTCCAGACGTACCCCAAGATCCATGTCAGCACTGGAGAGGAATCCTCAGGTTCCGGCCCCGACTCCACACAAGGTCTTAGGCCCCGGCATCGACGGGAGAGGAATCCCGAGACGCCCCCGAGGAACTCGCATGGGGACTGGCCTTTCCTGAAGCCACCGGAGCGGGTCCCTGAGGTCCCCGTCGTAAGTCGAGAGCACCTGCCGCAACTCGAGAAAATCCAGCCGGTTTTGCCCTCTAGGCGAGATGAGGCCCATTTCCGCTGAGGCTTCTCGAGGCTAATCACGTCTAACCACTGTAACTTTCAAAGGGTCCTTCACACCCTTGCTGCAACTCAAGAAGTTCCCCGACATACCCGTCTCCACTCGAGAGGAAGCACGTGGTGTCCCGCACACATCCAGGGGAGCCCCGTTTCCGCCTCCTAGCTCGAGATGAGGGATCCTTTCCCTGTTTCGTAGGGAAAGAATTCCCGGCATTCCCGTCGCATCTCAAGAGGAGGCGCTCTCCACAGGAAAGGCGAGAGGAACTCCAGGGTCGTGCCACCATTCCAAGAGTCCCCCAGATGTGTCAGTCCATTCCAGAGGAGCCTGTTTTCCCTGCACTGCCTTGACGTTCAAGCCGAGGATCGACTCCCACCACGTGTGCACGTGGGACAACCCTGTGGGAAAGCCTCGTGGGAAAGCCTCGTGGGAAAGACTCGAGGGAAAACCATAGATCCTTTGATCCACGCGGCGGACTGCGTGACACTGCTGCTACCGCTCTGGAGGAAAGCGCAAGTGCATGCCCGCATTCGAGACGAGGACTGACTCCCCTGGGGAGACTCCAGACGTACCCCAAGATCCATGTCAGCACTGGAGAGGAATCCTCAGGTTCCGGCCCCGACTCCACACAAGGTCTTAGGCCCCGGCATCGACGGGAGAGGAACCTCGAGACGCCCCCGAGGAACTCGCATGGGGACTGGCCTTTCCTGAGGCCACCAGAGCGGGTCCCTGAGGTCCCCGTCGTAAGTCGAGAGCACCTGCCGCAACTCGAGAAAATCCAGGAGGTTTTGCCCTCCAGGCGAGATGAGGCCCATTTCCGCTGAGGCTTCTCGAGGCCAATCACATCTAACCACTGGAACTTCCAAAGGGTCCTTCACACCCTTGCTGCAACTCAAGAAGTTCCCCGACATACCCGTCTCCAATCGAGAGGAAGCACGTGGGGTCCCGCACACATCCAGGGGAGCCCCTTTTCCGCCTCCTAGCTCGAGATGAGGGATCCTTTCCCTGTTTCGTAGGGAAAGAATTCCCGGCGTTCCCGTCGCATCTCAAGAGGAGGCGCTCTCCACAGGAAAGGCGAGAGGAACTCCAGGGTCGTGCCACCATTCCAAGAGTCCCCCAGATGTGTCAGTCCATTCCAGAGGAACCTGTTTTCCCTGCACTGCCTTGACGTTCAAGCCGAGGATCGACTCCCACCACGTGTGCACGTGGGACAGCCCTGTGGGAAAGCCTCGTGGGAAAGCCTCGTGGGAAAGACTCGAGGGAAAACCATAGATCCTTTGATCCACGCGGCGGACTGCGTGACACTGCTGCTACCGCTCTGGAGGAAAGCGCAAGTGCATGCCCGCATTCGAGACGAGGACTGACTCCCCTGGGGAGACTCCAGACGTACCCCAAGATCCATGTCAGCACTGGAGAGGAATCCTCAGGTTCCGGCCCCGACTCCACACAAGGTCTTAGGCCCCGGCATCGACGGGAGAGGAATCCCGAGACGCCCCCGAGGAACTCGCATGGGGACTGGCCTTTCCTGAAGCCACCGGAGCGGGTCCCTGAGGTCCCCGTCGTAAGTCGAGAGCACCTGCCGCAACTCGAGAAAATCCAGCCGGTTTTGCCCTCTAGGCGAGATGAGGCCCATTTCCGCTGAGGCTTCTCGAGGCTAATCACGTCTAACCACTGTAACTTTCAAAGGGTCCTTCACACCCTTGCTGCAACTCAAGAAGTTCCCTGACATACCCGTCTCCACTCGAGAGGAAGCACGTGGTGTCCCGCACACATCCAGGGGAGCCCCGTTTCCGCCTCCTAGCTCGAGATGAGGGATCCTTTCCCTGTTTCGTAGGGAAAGAATTCCCGGCATTCCCGTCGCATCTCAAGAGGAGGCGCTCTCCACAGGAAAGGCGAGAGGAACTCCAGGGTCGTGCCACCATTCCAAGAGTCCCCCAGATGTGTCAGTCCATTCCAGAGGAGCCTGTTTTCCCTGCACTGCCTTGACGTTCAAGCCGAGGATCGACTCCCACCACGTGTGCACGTGGGACAACCCTGTGGGAAAGCCTCGTGGGAAAGCCTCGTGGGAAAGACTCGAGGGAAAATCATAGATCCTTTGATCCACGCGGCGGACTGCGTGACACTGCTGCTACCGCTCTGGAGGAAAGCGCAAGTGCATGCCCGCATTCGAGACGAGGACTGACTCCCCTGGGGAGACTCCAGACGTACCCCAAGATCCATGTCAGCACTGGAGAGGAATCCTCAGGTTCCGGCCCCGACTCCACACAAGGTCTTAGGCCCCGGCATCGACGGGAGAGGAACCTCGAGACGCCCCCGAGGAACTCGCATGGGGACTGGCCTTTCCTGAGGCCACCAGAGCGGGTCCCTGAGGTCCCCGTCGTAAGTCGAGAGCACCTGCCGCAACTCGAGAAAATCCAGGCGGTTTTGCCCTCTAGGCGAGATGAGGCCCATTTCCGCTGAGGCTTCTCGAGGCTAATCACGTCTAAACACTGGAACTTTCAAACGGTCCTTCACACCCTTGCTGCAACTCAAGAAGTTCCCCGACATACACGTCTCCACTCGAGAGGAAGCACGTGGTGTCCCGCACACATCCAGGCGAGCCCCGTTTCCGCCTCCTAGCTCGAGATGAGGGATCCTTTCCCTGTTTCGTAGGGAAAGAATTCCCGGCATTCCCGTCGCATCTCAAGAGGAGGCGCTCTCCACAGGAAAGGCGAGAGGAACTCCAGGGTCGTGCCACCATTCCAAGAGTCCCCCAGATATGTCAGTCCATTCCAGAGGAACCTGTTTTCCCTGCACTGCCTTGACGTTCAAGCCGAGGATCAACTCCCACCACGTGTGCACGTGGGACAGCCCTGTGGGAAAGCCTCGTGGGAAAGCCTCGTGGGAAAGACTCGAGGGAAAACCATAGATCCTTTGATCCACGCGGCGGACTGCGTGACACTGCTGCTACCGCTCTGGAGGAAAGCGCAAGTGCATGCCCGCATTCGAGACGAGGACTGACTCCCCTGGGGAGACTCCAGACGTACCCCAAGATCCATGTCAGCACTGGAGAGGAATTCTCAGGTTCCGGCCCCGACTCCACACAAGGTCTTAGGCCCCGGCATCGACGGGAGAGGAATCCCGAGACGCCCCCGAGGAACTCGCATGGGGACTGGCCTTTCCTGAGGCCACCAGAGCGGGTCCCTGAGGTCCCCGTCGTAAGTCGAGAGCACCTGCCGCAACTCGAGAAAATCCAGGAGGTTTTGCCCTCCAGGCGAGATGAGGCCCATTTCCGCTGAGGCTTCTCGAGGCTAATCACGTCTAACCACTGGAACTTCCAAAGGGTCCTTCACACCCTTGCTGCAACTCAAGAAGTTCCCCGACATACCCGTCTCCACTCGAGAGGAAGCACGTGGTGTCCCGCCCACATACAGGGGAGCTCCGTTTCCGACTCCTAGCTCGAGATGAGGGATCCTTTCCCTGTTTCGTAGGGAAAGAATTCCCGGCGTTCCCGTCGCATCTCAAGAGGAGGCGCTCTCCACAGAAAAGGCGAGAGGAACTCCAGGGTCGTGCCACCATTCCAAGAGTCCCCCAGATGTGTCAGTCCATTCCAGAGGAACCTGTTTTCCCTGCACTGCCTTGACGTTCAAGCCAAGGATCGACTCCCACCACGTGTGCACGTGGGACAGCCCTGTGGGAAAGCCTCGAGGGAAAGCCTCGTGGGAAAGACTCGAGGGAAAACCATAGATCCTTTGATCCACGCGGCGGACTGCGTGACACTGCTGCTACCGCTCTGGAGGAAAGCGCAAGTGCATGCCCGCATTCGAGACGAGGACTGACTCCCCTGGGGAGACTCCAGAAGTACCCCAAGATCCATGTCAGCACTGGAGAGGAATCCTCAGGTTCCGGCCCCGACTCCACACAAGGTCTTAGGCCCCGGCATCAACGGGAGAGAAATCCCGAGACGCCCCCGAGGAACTCGCATGGGGACTGGCCTTTCCTGAGGCCACCAGAGCGGGTCCCTGAGGTCCCCGTCGTAAGTCGAGAGCACCTGCCGCAACTCGAGAAAATCCAGGAGGTTTTGCCCTCCAGGCGAGATGAGGCCCATTTCCGCTGAGGCTTCTCGAGGCCAATCACATCTAACAACTGGAACTTCCAAAGGGTCCTTCACACCATTGCTGCAACTCAAGAAGTTCCCCGACATACCCGTCTCCACTCGAGAGGAAGCACGTGGGGTCCCGCACACATCCAGGGGAGCCCCGTTTCCGCCTCCTAGCTCGAGATGAGGGATCCTTTCCCTGTTTCGTAGGGAAAGAATTCCCGGCGTTCTCGTCGCATCTCAAGAGGAGGCGCTCTCCACAGGAAAGGCGAGAGGAACTCCAGGGTCGTGCCACCATTCCAAGAGTCCCCCAGATGTGTCAGTCCATTCCAGAGGAACCTGTTTTCCCTGCACTGCCTTGACGTTCAATCCGAGGATCGACTCCCACCACGTGTGAACGTGGGACAGCCCTGTGGGAAAGCCTCGTGGGAAAGCGTCGTGGAAAAGACTCGAGGGAAAACCATAGATCCTTTGATCTATTGGGCGGACTGCGTGACACTGCTGCTACCGCTCTGGTGGAAAGCGCAAGTGCATGCCCGCATTCGAGACGAGGACTGATTCCCCTGGGGAGACTCCAGAAGTACCCCAAGATCCATGTCAGCACTGGAGAGGAATCCTCAGGTTCCGGCCCCGACTCCACACAAGGTCTTAGGCCCCGGCATCGACGGGAGAGGAATCCCGAGAGGCCCCCAAGGAACTCGCATGGGGACTGGCCTTTCCTGAGGCCACCAGAGCGGGTCCCTGAGGTCCCCGTCGTAAGTCGAGAGCACCTGCCGCAACTCGAGAAAATCCAGGAGGTTTTGCCCTCCAGGCGAGATGAGGCCCATTTCCGCTGAGGCTTCTCGAGGCCAATCACATCTAACCACTGGAACTTCCAAAGGGTCCTTCACACCCTTGCTGCAACTCAAGAAGTTCCCCGACATACCCGTCTCCAATCGAGAGGAAGCACGTGGGGTCCCGCACACATCCAGGGGAGCCCCTTTTCCGCCTCCTAGCTCGAGATGAGGGATCCTTTCCCTGTTTCGTAGGGAAAGAATTCCCGGCGTTCCCGTCGCATCTCAAGAGGAGGCGCTCTCCACAGGAAAGGCGAGAGGAACTCCAGGGTCGTGCCACCATTCCAAGAGTCCCCCAGATGTGTCAGTCCATTCCAGAGGAACCTGTTTTCCCTGCACTTCCTTGACGTTCAAGCCGAGGATCGACTCCCACCACGTGTGCACGTGGGACAGCCCTGTGGGAAAGCCTCGTGGGAAAGCCTCGTGGGAAAGACTCGAGGGAAAACCATAGATCCTTTGATCCACGCGGCGGACTGCGTGACACTGCTGCTACCGCTCTGGTGGAAAGCGCAAGTGCATGCCCGCATTCGAGACGAGGACTGACTCCCCTGGGGAGACTTCAGAAGTACCCCAAGATCCATGTCAGCACTGGAGAGGAATCCTCACGTTCCGGCCCCAACTCCACACAAGGTCTTAGGCCCCGGCATCGACGGGAGAGGAATCCCGAGAGGCCCCCGAGGAACTCGCATTGGGACTGGCCTTTCCTGAGGCCACCAGAGCGGGTCCCTGAGGTCCCCGTCGTAAGTCGAGAGCACCTGCCGCAACTCGAGAAAATCCAGGCGGTTTTGCCCTCTAGGCGAGATGAGGCCCATTTCCGCTGAGGCTTCTCGAGGCTAATCACGTCTAACCACTGGAACTTCCAAAGGGTCCTTCACACCCTTGCTGCAACTCAAGAAGTTCCCCTAAATACCCGTCTCCACTCGAGAGGAAGCACGTGGTGTCCCGCACACATCCAGGGGAGCCCCGTTTCCGCCTCCTAGCTCGAGATGAGGGATCCTTTCCCTGTTTCGTAGGGAAAGAATTCCCGGCATTCCCGTCGCATCTCAAGAGGAGGCGCTCTCCACAGGAAAGGCGAGAGGAACTCCAGGGTCGTGCCACCATTCCAAGAGTCCCCCAGATGTGTCAGTCCATTCCAGAGGAACCTGTTTTCCCTGCACTGCCTTGACGTTCAAGCCGAGGATCGACTCCCACCACGTGTGCACGTGGGACAGCCCTGTGGGAAAGCCTCGTGGGAAAGCCTCGTGGGAAAGACTCGAGGGAAAACCATAGATCCTTTGATCCACGCGGCGGACTGCGTGACAATGCTGCTACCGCTCTGGAGGAAAGCGCAAGTGCATGCCCGCATTCGAGACGAGGACTGACTCCCCTGGGGAGACTCCAGACGTACCCCAAGATCCATGTCAGCACTGGAGAGGAATCCTCAGGTTCCGGCCCCGACTCCACACAAGGTCTTAGGCCCCGGCATCGACGGGAGAGGAACCTCGAGACGCCCCCGAGGAACTCGCATGGGGACTGGCCTTTCCTGAGGCCACCAGAGCGGGTCCCTGAGGTCCCCGTCGTAAGTCGAGAGCACCTGCCGCAACTCGAGAAAATCAAGGAGGTTTTGCCCTCTAGGCGAGATGAGGCCCATTTCCGCTGAGGCTTCTCGAGGCTAATCACGTCTAACCACTGGAACTTTCAAACGGTCCTTCACACCCTTGCTGCAACTCAAGAAGTTCCCCGACATACCCGTCTCCACTCGAGAGGAAGCACGTGGTGTCCCGCACACATCCAGGGGAGCCCCGTTTCCGCCTCCTAGCTCGAGATGAGGGATCCTTTCCCTGTTTCGTAGGGAAAGAATTCCCGGCATTCCCGTCGCATCTCAAGAGGAGGCGCTCTCCACAGGAAAGGCGAGAGGAACTCCAGGGTCGTGCCACCATTCCAAGAGTCCCCCAGATATGTCAGTCCATTCCAGAGGAACCTGTTTTCCCTGCACTGCCTTGACGTTCAAGCCGAGGATCGACTCCCACCACGTGTGCACGTGGGACAGCCCTGTGGGAAAGCCTCGTGGGAAAGCCTCGTGGGAAAGACTCGAGGGAAAACCATAGATCCTTTGATCCACGCGGCGGACTGCGTGACACTGCTGCTACCGCTCTGGAGGAAAGCGCAAGTGCATGCCCGCATTCGAGACGAGGACTGACTCCCCTGGGGAGACTCCAGACGTACCCCAAGATCCATGTCAGCACTGGAGAGGAATCCTCAGGTTCCGGCCCCGACTCCACACAAGGTCTTAGGCCCCGGCATCGACGGGAGAGGAATCCCGAGACGCCCCCGAGGAACTCGCATGGGGACTGGCCTTTCCTGAGGCCACCAGAGCGGGTCCCTGAGGTCCCCGTCGTAAGTCGAGAGCACCTGCCGCAACTCGAGAAAATCCAGGAGGTTTTGCCCTCCAGGCGAGATGAGGCCCATTTCCGCTGAGGCTTCTCGAGGCCAATCACATCTAACCACTGGAACTTCCAAAGGGTCCTTCACACCCTTGCTGCAACTCAAGAAGTTCCCCGACATACCCGTCTCCAATCGAGAGGAAGCACGTGGTGTCCCGCACACATCCAGGGGAGCCCCGTTTCCGCCTCCTAGCTCGAGATGAGGGATCCTTTCCCTGTTTCGTAGGGAAAGAATTCCCGGCATTCCCGTCGCATCTCAAGAGGAGGCGCTCTCCACAGGAAAGGCGAGAGGAACTCCAGGGTCGTGCCACCATTCCAAGAGTCCCCCAGATGTGTCAGTCCATTCCAGAGGAGCCTGTTTTCCCTGCACTGCCTTGACGTTCAAGCCGAGGATCGACTCCCACCACGTGTGCACGTGGGACAACCCTGTGGGAAAGCCTCGTGGGAAAGACTCGAGGGAAAACCATAGATCCTTTGATCCACGCGGCGGACTGCGTGACACTGCTGCTACCGCTCTGGAGGAAAGCGCAAGTGCATGCCCGCATTCGAGACGAGGACTGACTCCCCTGGGGAGACTCCAGACGTACCCCAAGATCCATGTCAGCACTGGAGAGGAATCCTCAGGTTCCGGCCCCGACTCCACACAAGGTCTTAGGCCCCGGCATCGACGGGAGAGGAACCTCGAGACGCCCCCGAGGAACTCGCATGGGGACTGGCCTTTCCTGAGGCCACCAGAGCGGGTCCCTGAGGTCCCCGTCGTAAGTCGAGAGCACCTGCCGCAACTCGAGAAAATCCAGGCGGTTTTGCCCTCTAGGCGAGATGAGGCCCATTTCCGCTGAGGCTTCTCGAGGCTAATCACGTCTAACCACTGGAACTTTCAAACGGTCCTTCACACCCTTGCTGCAACTCAAGAAGTTCCCCGACATACCCGTCTCCACTCGAGAGGAAGCACGTGGTGTCCCGCACACATCCAGGGGAGCCCCGTTTCCGCCTCCTAGCTCGAGATGAGGGATCCTTTCCCTGTTTCGTAGGGAAAGAATTCCCGGCGTTCTAGTCGCATCTCAAGAGGAGGCGCTCTCCACAGGAAAGGCGAGAGGAACTCCAGGGTCGTGCCACCATTCCAAGAGTCCCCCAGATGTGTCAGTCCATTCCAGAGGAACCTGTTTTCCCTGCACTGCCTTGACGTTCAATCCGAGGATCGACTCCCACCACGTGTGAACGTGGGACAGCCCTGTGGGAAAGCCTCGTGGGAAAGCCTCGTGGAAAAGACTCGAGGGAAAACCATAGATCCTTTGATCTATTGGGCGGACTGCGTGACACTGCTGCTACCGCTCTGGTGGAAAGCGCAAGTGCATGCCCGCATTCGAGACGAGGACTGATTCCCCTGGGGAGACTCCAGAAGTACCCCAAGATCCATGTCAGCACTGGAGAGGAATCCTCAGGTTCCGGCCCCGACTCCACACAAGGTCTTAGGCCCCGGCATCGACGGGAGAGGAATCCCGAGAGGCCCCCGAGGAACTCGCATGGGGACTGGCCTTTCCTGAGGCCACCAGAGCGGGTCCCTGAGGTCCCCGTCGTAAGTCGAGAGCACCTGCCGCAACTCGAGAAAATCCAGGAGGTTTTGCCCTCCAGGCGAGATGAGGCCCATTTCCGCTGAGGCTTCTCGAGGCCAATCACATCTAACCACTGGAACTTCCAAAGGGTCCTTCACACCCTTGCTGCAACTCAAGAAGTTCCCCGACATACCCGTCTCCAATCGAGAGGAAGCACGTGGGGTCCCGCACACATCCAGGGGAGCCCCTTTTCCGCCTCCTAGCTCGAGATGAGGGATCCTTTCCCTGTTTCGTAGGGAAAGAATTCCCGGCGTTCCCGTCGCATCTCAAGAGGAGGCGCTCTCCACAGGAAAGGCGAGAGGAACTCCAGGGTCGTGCCACCATTCCAAGAGTCCCCCAGATGTGTCAGTCCATTCCAGAGGAACCTGTTTTCCCTGCACTTCCTTGACGTTCAAGCCGAGGATCGACTCCCACCACGTGTGCACGTGGGACAGCCCTGTGGGAAAGCCTCGTGGGAAAGCCTCGTGGGAAAGACTCGAGGGAAAACCATAGATCCTTTGATCCACGCGGCGGACTGCGTGACACTGCTGCTACCGCTCTGGTGGAAAGCGCAAGTGCATGCCCGCATTCGAGACGAGGACTGACTCCCCTGGGGAGACTTCAGAAGTACCCCAAGATCCATGTCAGCACTGGAGAGGAATCCTCAGGTTCCGGCCCCGACTCCACACAAGGTCTTAGGCCCCGGCATCGACGGGAGAGGAATCCCGAGAGGCCCCCGAGGAACTCGCATGGGGACTGGCCTTTCCTGAGGCCACCAGAGCGGGTCCCTGAGGTCCCCGTCGTAAGTCGAGAGCACCTGCCGCAACTCGAGAAAATCCAGGCGGTTTTGCCCTCTAGGCGAGATGAGGCCCATTTCCGCTGAGGCTTCTCGAGGCTAATCACGTCTAACCACTGGAACTTCCAAAGGGTCCTTCACACCCTTGCTGCAACTCAAGAAGTTCCCCTAAATACCCGTCTCCACTCGAGAGGAAGCACGTGGTGTCCCGCACACATCCAGGGGAGCCCCGTTTCCGCCTCCTAGCTCGAGATGAGGGATCCTTTCCCTGTTTCGTAGGGAAAGAATTCCCGGCATTCCCGTCGCATCTCAAGAGGAGGCGCTCTCCACAGGAAAGGCGAGAGGAACTCCAGGGTCGTGCCACCATTCCAAGAGTCCCCCAGATGTGTCAGTCCATTCCAGAGGAACCTGTTTTCCCTGCACTGCCTTGACGTTCAAGCCGAGGATCGACTCCCACCACGTGTGCACGTGGGACAGCCCTGTGGGAAAGCCTCGTGGGAAAGCCTCGTGGGAAAGACTCGAGGGAAAACCATAGATCCTTTGATCCACGCGGCGGACTGCGTGACACTGCTGCTACCGCTCTGGAGGAAAGCGCAAGTGCATGCCCGCATTCGAGACGAGGACTGACTCCCCTGGGGAGACTCCAGACGTACCCCAAGATCCATGTCAGCACTGGAGAGGAATCCTCAGGTTCCGGCCCCGACTCCACACAAGGTCTTAGGCCCCGGCATCGACGGGAGAGGAACCTCGAGACGCCCCCGAGGAACTCGCATGGGGACTGGCCTTTCCTGAGGCCACCAGAGCGGGTCCCTGAGGTCCCCGTCGTAAGTCGAGAGCACCTGCCGCAACTCGAGAAAATCAAGGAGGTTTTGCCCTCTAGGCGAGATGAGGCCCATTTCCGCTGAGGCTTCTCGAGGCTAATCACGTCTAACCACTGGAACTTTCAAACGGTCCTTCACACCCTTGCTGCAACTCAAGAAGTTCCCCGACATACCCGTCTCCACTCGAGAGGAAGCACGTGGTGTCCCGCACACATCCAGGGGAGCCCCGTTTCCGCCTCCTAGCTCGAGATGAGGGATCCTTTCCCTGTTTCGTAGGGAAAGAATTCCCGGCATTCCCGTCGCATCTCAAGAGGAGGCGCTCTCCACAGGAAAGGCGAGAGGAACTCCAGGGTCGTGCCACCATTCCAAGAGTCCCCCAGATATGTCAGTCCATTCCAGAGGAACCTGTTTTCCCTGCACTGCCTTGACGTTCAAGCCGAGGATCGACTCCCACCACGTGTGCACGTGGGACAGCCCTGTGGGAAAGCCTCGTGGGAAAGCCTCGTGGGAAAGACTCGAGGGAAAACCATAGATCCTTTGATCCACGCGGCGGACTGCGTGACACTGCTGCTACCGCTCTGGAGGAAAGCGCAAGTGCATGCCCGCATTCGAGACGAGGACTGACTCCCCTGGGGAGACTCCAGACGTACCCCAAGATCCATGTCAGCACTGGAGAGGAATTCTCAGGTTCCGGCCCCGACTCCACACAAGGTCTTAGGCCCCGGCATCGACGGGAGAGGAATCCCGAGACGCCCCCGAGGAACTCGCATGGGGACTGGCCTTTCCTGAGGCCACCAGAGCGGGTCCCTGAGGTCCCCGTCGTAAGTCGAGAGCACCTGCCGCAACTCGAGAAAATCCAGGAGGTTTTGCCCTCCAGGCGAGATGAGGCCCATTTCCGCTGAGGCTTCTCGAGGCCAATCACATCTAACCACTGGAACTTCCAAAGGGTCCTTCACAACCATTGCTGCAACTCAAGAAGTTCCCCGACATACCCGTCTCCACTCGAGAGGAAGCACGTGGTGTCCCGCACACATCCAGGGGAGCCCCGTTTCCGCCTCCTAGCTCGAGATGAGGGATCCTTTCCCTGTTTCGTAGGGAAAGAATTCCCGGCGTTCCCGTTGCATCTCAAGAGGAGGCGCTCTCCACAGGAAAGGCGAGAGGAACTCCAGGGTCGTGCCACCATTCCAAGAGTCCCCCAGATGTGTCAGTCCATTCCAGAGGAACCTGTTTTCCCTGCACTTGACGTTCAAGCCGAGGATCGACTCCCACCACGTGTGCACGTGGGACAGCCCTGTGGGAAAGCCTCGTGGGAAAGCCTCGTGGGAAAGACTCGAGGGAAAACCATAGATCCTTTGATCCACGCGGGGAATGCGTGACACTGCTGCTACCGCTCTGGAGGAAAGCGCAATGCATGCACTCAAACGAGACGAAGACTGACTCCCCTGGGGAGACTCCAGAAGTACCCCAAGATCCATGTCAGCACTGGAGAGGAATTCTCAGGTTCCGGCCCCGACTCCACACAAGGTCTTAGGCCCCGGCATCGACGGGAGAGGAATCCCGAGACGCCCCCGAGGAACTCGCATGGGGACTGGCCTTTCCTGAGGCCACCAGAGCGGTTCCCTGAGGTCCCCGTCGTAAGTCGAGAGCACCTGCCGCAACTCGAGAAAATCCAGCCGGTTTTGCCCTCCAGGTGAGATGAGGCCCATTTCCGCTGAGGCTTCTCGAGGCCAATCACATCTAACCACTGGAACTTCCAAAGGGTCCTTCACACCATTGCTGCAACTCAAGAAGTTCCCCGACATACCCGTCTCCACTCGAGAGGAAGCACGTGGTGTCCCGCACACATCCAGGGGAGCCCCGTTTCCGCCTCCTAGCTCGAGATGAGGGATCCTTTCCCTGTTTCGTAGGGAAAGAATTCCCGGCGTTCCCGTTGCATCTCAAGAGGAGGCGCTCTCCACAGGAAAGGCGAGAGGAACTCCAGGGTCGTGCCACCATTCCAAGAGTCCCCCACATGTGTCAGTCCATTCCAGAGGAACCTGTTTTCCCTGCACTGCCTTGACGTTCAAGCCGAGGATCGACTCCCACCACGTGTGCACGTGGGACTGCCCTGTGGGAAAGCCTCGTGGGAAAGCCTCGTGGGAAAGACTCGAGGGAAAACCATCGATCCTTTGATCCACGCGGCGGACTGCGTGACACTGCTGCTACCGCTCTGGAGGAAAGCGCAAGTGCATGCCCGCATTCGAGACGAGGACTGACTCCCCTGGGGAGACTCCAGAAGTACCCCAAGATCCATGTCAGCACTGGAGAGGAATCCTCAGGTTCCGGCCCCGACTCCACACAAGGTCTTAGGCCCCGGCATCGACGGGAGAGGAATCCCGAGAGGCCCCCGAGGAACTCGCATGGGGACTGGCCTTTCCTGAGGCCACCAGAGCGGGTCCCTGAGGTCCCCGTCGTAAGTCGAGAGCACCTGCCGCAACTCGAGAAAATCCAGGAGGTTTTGCCCTCCAGGCGAGATGAGGCCCATTTCCGCTGAGGCTTCTCGAGGCCAATCACATTTAACCACTGGAACTTCCAAAGGGTCCTTCACACCCTTGCTGATACTCAATAAGTTCCCCAACATACCCGTTTGCACTCGAGAGGAAGCACGTGGTGTCCCGCACACATCCAGGGGAGCCCCGTTTCCGCCTCCTAGCTCGAGATGAGGGATCCTTTCCCTGTTTCGTAGGGAAAGAATTCCCGGCGTTCCCGTCGCATCTCAAGAGGAGGCGCTCTCCACAGGAAAGGCGAGAGGAACTCCAGGGTCATGCCACCATTCCAAGAGTCCCCCAGATGTGTCAGTCCATTCCAGAGGAACCTGTTTTCCCTGCACTGCCTTGACGTTCAAGCCAAGGATCGACTCCCACCACGTGTGCACGTGGGACAGCCCTGTGGGAAAGCCTCGAGGGAAAGCCTCGTGGGAAAGACTCGAGGGAAAACCATAGATCCTTTGATCCACGCGGCGGACTGCGTGACACTGCTGCTACCGCTCTGGAGGAAAGCGCAAGTGCATGCCCGCATTCGAGACGAGGACTGACTCCCCTGGGGAGACTCCAGAAGTACCCCAAGATCCATGTCAGCACTGGAGAGGAATCCTCAGGTTCCGGCCCCGACTCCACACAAGGTCTTAGGCCCCGGCATCAACGGGAGAGAAATCCCGAGAGGCCCCCGAGGAACTCGCATGGGGACTGGCCTTTCCTGAGGCCACCAGAGCGGGTCCCTGAGGTCCCCGTCGTAAGTCGAGAGCACCTGCCGCAACTCGAGAAAATCCAGGAGGTTTTGCCCTCCAGGCGAGATGAGGCCCATTTCCGCTGAGGCTTCTCGAGGCCAATCACATCTAACCACTGGAACTTCCAAAGGGTCCTTCACACCCTTGCTGCAACTCAAGAAGTTCCCCGACATACCCGTCTCCAATCGAGAGGAAGCACGTGGGGTCCCGCACACATCCAGGGGAGCCCCTTTTCCGCCTCCTAGCTCGAGATGAGGGATCCTTTCCCTGTTTCGTAGGGAAAGAATTCCCGGCGTTCCCGTCGCATCTCAAGAGGAGGCGCTCTCCACAGGAAAGGCGAGAGGAACTCCAGGGTCGTGCCACCATTCCAAGAGTCCCCCAGATGTGTCAGTCCATTCCAGAGGAACCTGTTTTCCCTGCACTTCCTTGACGTTCAAGCCGAGGATCGACTCCCACCACGTGTGCACGTGGGACAGCCCTGTGGGAAAGCCTCGTGGGAAAGCCTCGTGGGAAAGACTCGAGGGAAAACCATAGATCCTTTGATCCACGCGGCGGACTGCGTGACACTGCTGCTACCGCTCTGGTGGAAAGCGCAAGTGCATGCCCGCATTCGAGACGAGGACTGACTCCCCTGGGGAGACTTCAGAAGTACCCCAAGATCCATGTCAGCACTGGAGAGGAATCCTCAGGTTCCGGCCCCGACTCCACACAAGGTCTTAGGCCCCGGCATCGACGGGAGAGGAATCCCGAGAGGCCCCCGAGGAACTCGCATGGGGACTGGCCTTTCCTGAGGCCACCAGAGCGGGTCCCTGAGGTCCCCGTCGTAAGTCGAGAGCACCTGCCGCAACTCGAGAAAATCCAGGCGGTTTTGCCCTCTAGGCGAGATGAGGCCCATTTCCGCTGAGGCTTCTCGAGGCTAATCACGTCTAACCACTGGAACTTCCAAAGGGTCCTTCACACCCATGCTGCAACTCAAGAAGTTCCCCTAAATACCCGTCTCCACTCGAGAGGAAGCACGTGGTGTCCCGCACACATCCAGGGGAGCCCCGTTTCCGCCTCCTAGCTCGAGATGAGGGATCCTTTCCCTGTTTCGTAGGGAAAGAATTCCCGGCATTCCCGTCGCATCTCAAGAGGAGGCGCTCTCCACAGGAAAGGCGAGAGGAACTCCAGGGTCGTGCCACCATTCCAAGAGTCCCCCAGATGTGTCAGTCCATTCCAGAGGAACCTGTTTTCCCTGCACTGCCTTGACGTTCAAGCCGAGGATCGACTCCCACCACGTGTGCACGTTGGACAGCCCTGTGGGAAAGCCTCGTGGGAAAGCCTCGTGGGAAAGACTCGAGGGAAAACCATAGATCCTTTGATCCACGCGGCGGACTGCGTGACACTGCTGCTACCGCTCTGGAGGAAAGCGCAAGTGCATGCCCGCATTCGAGACGAGGACTGACTCCCCTGGGGAGACTCCAGACGTACCCCAAGATCCATGTCAGCACTGGAGAGGAATCCTCAGGTTCCGGCCCCGACTCCACACAAGGTCTTAGGCCCCGGCATCGACGGGAGAGGAATCCCGAGAGGCCCCCGAGGAACTCGCATGGGGACTGGCCTTTCCTGAGGCCACCAGAGCGGGTCCCTGAGGTCCCCGTCGTAAGTCGAGAGCACCTGCCGCAACTCGAGAAAATCCAGGAGGTTTTGCCCTCCAGGCGAGATGAGGCCCATTTCCGCTGAGGCTTCTCGAGGCCAATCACATTTAACCACTGGAACTTCCAAAGGGTCCTTCACACCCTTGCTGATACTCAATAAGTTCCCCAACATACCCGTTTGCACTCGAGAGGAAGCACGTGGTGTCCCGCACACATCCAGGGGAGCCCCGTTTCCGCCTCCTAGCTCGAGATGAGGGATCCTTTCCCTGTTTCGTAGGGAAAGAATTCCCGGCGTTCCCGTCGCATCTCAAGAGGAGGCGCTCTCCACAGGAAAGGCGAGAGGAACTCCAGGGTCATGCCACCATTCCAAGAGTCCCCCAGATGTGTCAGTCCATTCCAGAGGAACCTGTTTTCCCTGCACTGCCTTGACGTTCAAGCCAAGGATCGACTCCCACCACGTGTGCACGTGGGACAGCCCTGTGGGAAAGCCTCGAGGGAAAGCCTCGTGGGAAAGACTCGAGGGAAAACCATAGATCCTTTGATCCACGCGGCGGACTGCGTGACACTGCTGCTACCGCTCTGGAGGAAAGCGCAAGTGCATGCCCGCATTCGAGACGAGGACTGACTCCCCTGGGGAGACTCCAGAAGTACCCCAAGATCCATGTCAGCACTGGAGAGGAATCCTCAGGTTCCGGCCCCGACTCCACACAAGGTCTTAGGCCCCGGCATCAACGGGAGAGAAATCCCGAGAGGCCCCCGAGGAACTCGCATGGGGACTGGCCTTTCCTGAGGCCACCAGAGCGGGTCCCTGAGGTCCCCGTCGTAAGTCGAGAGCACCTGCCGCAACTCGAGAAAATCCAGGAGGTTTTGCCCTCCAGGCGAGATGAGGCCCATTTCCGCTGAGGCTTCTCGAGGCCAATCACATCTAACCACTGGAACTTCCAAAGGGTCCTTCACACCCTTGCTGCAACTCAAGAAGTTCCCCGACATACCCGTCTCCAATCGAGAGGAAGCACGTGGGGTCCCGCACACATCCAGGGGAGCCCCTTTTCCGCCTCCTAGCTCGAGATGAGGGATCCTTTCCCTGTTTCGTAGGGAAAGAATTCCCGGCGTTCCCGTCGCATCTCAAGAGGAGGCGCTCTCCACAGGAAAGGCGAGAGGAACTCCAGGGTCGTGCCACCATTCCAAGAGTCCCCCAGATGTGTCAGTCCATTCCAGAGGAACCTGTTTTCCCTGCACTTCCTTGACGTTCAAGCCGAGGATCGACTCCCACCACGTGTGCACGTGGGACAGCCCTGTGGGAAAGCCTCGTGGGAAAGCCTCGTGGGAAAGACTCGAGGGAAAACCATAGATCCTTTGATCCACGCGGCGGACTGCGTGACACTGCTGCTACCGCTCTGGTGGAAAGCGCAAGTGCATGCCCGCATTCGAGACGAGGACTGACTCCCCTGGGGAGACTTCAGAAGTACCCCAAGATCCATGTCAGCACTGGAGAGGAATCCTCAGGTTCCGGCCCCGACTCCACACAAGGTCTTAGGCCCCGGCATCGACGGGAGAGGAATCCCGAGAGGCCCCCGAGGAACTCGCATGGGGACTGGCCTTTCCTGAGGCCACCAGAGCGGGTCCCTGAGGTCCCCGTCGTAAGTCGAGAGCACCTGCCGCAACTCGAGAAAATCCAGGCGGTTTTGCCCTCTAGGCGAGATGAGGCCCATTTCCGCTGAGGCTTCTCGAGGCTAATCACGTCTAACCACTGGAACTTCCAAAGGGTCCTTCACACCCATGCTGCAACTCAAGAAGTTCCCCTAAATACCCGTCTCCACTCGAGAGGAAGCACGTGGTGTCCCGCACACATCCAGGGGAGCCCCGTTTCCGCCTCCTAGCTCGAGATGAGGGATCCTTTCCCTGTTTCGTAGGGAAAGAATTCCCGGCATTCCCGTCGCATCTCAAGAGGAGGCGCTCTCCACAGGAAAGGCGAGAGGAACTCCAGGGTCGTGCCACCATTCCAAGAGTCCCCCAGATGTGTCAGTCCATTCCAGAGGAACCTGTTTTCCCTGCACTGCCTTGACGTTCAAGCCGAGGATCGACTCCCACCACGTGTGCACGTGGGACAGCCCTGTGGGAAAGCCTCGTGGGAAAGCCTCGTGGGAAAGACTCGAGGGAAAACCATAGATCCTTTGATCCACGCGGCGGACTGCGTGACACTGCTGCTACCGCTCTGGAGGAAAGCGCAAGTGCATGCCCGCATTCGAGACGAGGACTGACTCCCCTGGGGAGACTCCAGACGTACCCCAAGATCCATGTCAGCACTGGAGAGGAATCCTCAGGTTCCGGCCCCGACTCCACACAAGGTCTTAGGCCCCGGCATCGACGGGAGAGGAATCCCGAGAGGCCCCCGAGGAACTCGCATGGGGACTGGCCTTTCCTGAGGCCACCAGAGCGGGTCCCTGAGGTCCCCGTCGTAAGTCGAGAGCACCTGCCGCAACTCGAGAAAATCCAGGAGGTTTTGCCCTCCAGGCGAGATGAGGCCCATTTCCGCTGAGGCTTCTCGAGGCCAATCACATTTAACCACTGGAACTTCCAAAGGGTCCTTCACACCCTTGCTGATACTCAATAAGTTCCCCAACATACCCGTTTGCACTCGAGAGGAAGCACGTGGTGTCCCGCACACATCCAGGGGAGCCCCGTTACCGCCTCCTAGCTCGAGATGAGGGATCCTTTCCCTGTTTCGTAGGGAAAGAATTCCCGGCGTTCCCGTCGCATCTCAAGAGGAGGCGCTCTCCACAGGAAAGGCGAGAGGAACTCCAGGGTCATGCCACCATTCCAAGAGTCCCCCAGATGTGTCAGTCCATTCCAGAGGAACCTGTTTTCCCTGCACTGCCTTGACGTTCAAGCCAAGGATCGACTCCCACCACGTGTGCACGTGGGACAGCCCTGTGGGAAAGCCTCGAGGGAAAGCCTCGTGGGAAAGACTCGAGGGAAAACCATAGATCCTTTGATCCACGCGGCGGACTGCGTGACACTGCTGCTACCGCTCTGGAGGAAAGCGCAAGTGCATGCCCGCATTCGAGACGAGGACTGACTCCCCTGGGGAGACTCCAGAAGTACCCCAAGATCCATGTCAGCACTGGAGAGGAATCCTCAGGTTCCGGCCCCGACTCCACACAAGGTCTTAGGCCCCGGCATCAACGGGAGAGAAATCCCGAGAGGCCCCCGAGGAACTCGCATGGGGACTGGCCTTTCCTGAGGCCACCAGAGCGGGTCCCTGAGGTCCCCGTCGTAAGTCGAGAGCACCTGCCGCAACTCGAGAAAATCCAGGAGGTTTTGCCCTCCAGGCGAGATGAGGCCCATTTCCGCTGAGGCTTCTCGAGGCCAATCACATCTAACCACTGGAACTTCCAAAGGGTCCTTCACACCCTTGCTGCAACTCAAGAAGTTCCCCGACATACCCGTCTCCAATCGAGAGGAAGCACGTGGGGTCCCGCACACATCCAGGGGAGCCCCTTTTCCGCCTCCTAGCTCGAGATGAGGGATCCTTTCCCTGTTTCGTAGGGAAAGAATTCCCGGCGTTCCCGTCGCATCTCAAGAGGAGGCGCTCTCCACAGGAAAGGCGAGAGGAACTCCAGGGTCGTGCCACCATTCCAAGAGTCCCCCAGATGTGTCAGTCCATTCCAGAGGAACCTGTTTTCCCTGCACTTCCTTGACGTTCAAGCCGAGGATCGACTCCCACCACGTGTGCACGTGGGACAGCCCTGTGGGAAAGCCTCGTGGGAAAGCCTCGTGGGAAAGACTCGAGGGAAAACCATAGATCCTTTGATCCACGCGGCGGACTGCGTGACACTGCTGCTACCGCTCTGGTGGAAAGCGCAAGTGCATGCCCGCATTCGAGACGAGGACTGACTCCCCTGGGGAGACTTCAGAAGTACCCCAAGATCCATGTCAGCACTGGAGAGGAATCCTCAGGTTCCGGCCCCGACTCCACACAAGGTCTTAGGCCCCGGCATCGACGGGAGAGGAATCCCGAGAGGCCCCCGAGGAACTCGCATGGGGACTGGCCTTTCCTGAGGCCACCAGAGCGGGTCCCTGAGGTCCCCGTCGTAAGTCGAGAGCACCTGCCGCAACTCGAGAAAATCCAGGCGGTTTTGCCCTCTAGGCGAGATGAGGCCCATTTCCGCTGAGGCTTCTCGAGGCTAATCACGTCTAACCACTGGAACTTCCAAAGGGTCCTTCACACCCTTGCTGCAACTCAAGAAGTTCCCCTAAATACCCGTCTCCACTCGAGAGGAAGCACGTGGTGTCCCGCACACATCCAGGGGAGCCCCGTTTCCGCCTCCTAGCTCGAGATGAGGGATCCTTTCCCTGTTTCGTAGGGAAAGAATTCCCGGCATTCCCGTCGCATCTCAAGAGGAGGCGCTCTCCACAGGAAAGGCGAGAGGAACTCCAGGGTCGTGCCACCATTCCAAGAGTCCCCCAGATGTGTCAGTCCATTCCAGAGGAACCTGTTTTCCCTGCACTGCCTTGACGTTCAAGCCGAGGATCGACTCCCACCACGTGTGCACGTGGGACAGCCCTGTGGGAAAGCCTCGTGGGAAAGCCTCGTGGGAAAGACTCGAGGGAAAACCATAGATCCTTTGATCCACGCGGCGGACTGCGTGACACTGCTGCTACCGCTCTGGAGGAAAGCGCAAGTGCATGCCCGCATTCGAGACGAGGACTGACTCCCCTGGGGAGACTCCAGACGTACCCCAAGATCCATGTCAGCACTGGAGAGGAATCCTCAGGTTCCGGCCCCGACTCCACACAAGGTCTTAGGCCCCGGCATCGACGGGAGAGGAACCTCGAGACGCCCCCGAGGAACTCGCATGGGGACTGGCCTTTCCTGAGGCCACCAGAGCGGGTCCCTGAGGTCCCCGTCGTAAGTCGAGAGCACCTGCCGCAACTCGAGAAAATCAAGGAGGTTTTGCCCTCTAGGCGAGATGAGGCCCATTTCCGCTGAGGCTTCTCGAGGCTAATCACGTCTAACCACTGGAACTTTCAAACGGTCCTTCACACCCTTGCTGCAACTCAAGAAGTTCCCCGACATACCCGTCTCCACTCGAGAGGAAGCACGTGGTGTCCCGCACACATCCAGGGGAGCCCCGTTTCCGCCTCCTAGCTCGAGATGAGGGATCCTTTCCCTGTTTCGTAGGGAAAGAATTCCCGGCATTCCCGTCGCATCTCAAGAGGAGGCGCTCTCCACAGGAAAGGCGAGAGGAACTCCAGGGTCGTGCCACCATTCCAAGAGTCCCCCAGATATGTCAGTCCATTCCAGAGGAACCTGTTTTCCCTGCACTGCCTTGACGTTCAAGCCGAGGATCGACTCCCACCACGTGTGCACGTGGGACAGCCCTGTGGGAAAGCCTCGTGGGAAAGCCTCGTGGGAAAGACTCGAGGGAAAACCATAGATCCTTTGATCCACGCGGCGGACTGCGTGACACTGCTGCTACCGCTCTGGAGGAAAGCGCAAGTGCATGCCCGCATTCGAGACGAGGACTGACTCCCCTGGGGAGACTCCAGACGTACCCCAAGATCCATGTCAGCACTGGAGAGGAATTCTCAGGTTCCGGCCCCGACTCCACACAAGGTCTTAGGCCCCGGCATCGACGGGAGAGGAATCCCGAGACGCCCCCGAGGAACTCGCATGGGGACTGGCCTTTCCTGAGGCCACCAGAGCGGGTCCCTGAGGTCCCCGTCGTAAGTCGAGAGCACCTGCCGCAACTCGAGAAAATCCAGGAGGTTTTGCCCTCCAGGCGAGATGAGGCCCATTTCCGCTGAGGCTTCTCGAGGCCAATCACATCTAACCACTGGAACTTCCAAAGGGTCCTTCACACCCTTGCTGCAACTCAAGAAGTTCCCCGACATACCCGTCTCCAATCGAGAGGAAGCACGTGGGGTCCCGCACACATCCAGGGGAGCCCCTTTTCCGCCTCCTAGCTCGAGATGAGGGATCCTTTCCCTGTTTCGTAGGGAAAGAATTCCCGGCGTTCCCGTCGCATCTCAAGAGGAGGCGCTCTCCACAGGAAAGGCGAGAGGAACTCCAGGGTCGTGCCACCATTCCAAGAGTCCCCCAGATGTGTCAGTCCATTCCAGAGGAACCTGTTTTCCCTGCACTTCCTTGACGTTCAAGCCGAGGATCGACTCCCACCACGTGTGCACGTGGGACAGCCCTGTGGGAAAGCCTCGTGGGAAAGCCTCGTGGGAAAGACTCGAGGGAAAACCATAGATCCTTTGATCCACGCGGCGGACTGCGTGACACTGCTGCTACCGCTCTGGTGGAAAGCGCAAGTGCATGCCCGCATTCGAGACGAGGACTGACTCCCCTGGGGAGACTTCAGAAGTACCCCAAGATCCATGTCAGCACTGGAGAGGAATCCTCAGGTTCCGGCCCCGACTCCACACAAGGTCTTAGGCCCCGGCATCGACGGGAGAGGAATCCCGAGAGGCCCCCGAGGAACTCGCATGGGGACTGGCCTTTCCTGAGGCCACCAGAGCGGGTCCCTGAGGTCCCCGTCGTAAGTCGAGAGCACCTGCCGCAACTCGAGAAAATCCAGGCGGTTTTGCCCTCTAGGCGAGATGAGGCCCATTTCCGCTGAGGCTTCTCGAGGCTAATCACGTCTAACCACTGGAACTTCCAAAGGGTCCTTCACACCCTTGCTGCAACTCAAGAAGTTCCCCTAAATACCCGTCTCCACTCGAGAGGAAGCACGTGGTGTCCCGCACACATCCAGGGGAGCCCCGTTTCCGCCTCCTAGCTCGAGATGAGGGATCCTTTCCCTGTTTCGTAGGGAAAGAATTCCCGGCGTTCCCGTCGCATCTCAAGAGGAGGCGCTCTCCACAGGAAAGGCGAGAGGAACTCCAGGGTCGTGCCACCATTCCAAGAGTCCGCCAGATGTGTCAGTCCATTCCAGAGGAACCTGTTTTCCCTGCACTTCCTTGACGTTCAAGCCGAGGATCGACTCCCACCACGTGTGCACGTGGGACAGCCCTGTGGGAAAGCCTCGTGGGAAAGCCTCGTGGGAAAGACTCGAGGGAAAACCATAGATCCTTTGATCCACGCGGCGGACTGCGTGACACTGCTGCTACCGCTCTGGTGGAAAGCGCAAGTGCATGCCCGCATTCGAGACGAGGACTGACTCCCCTGGGGAGACTTCAGAAGTACCCCAAGATCCATGTCAGCACTGGAGAGGAATCCTCAGGTTCCGGCCCCGACTCCACACAAGGTCTTAGGCCCCGGCATCGACGGGAGAGGAATCCCGAGAGGCCCCCGAGGAACTCGCATGGGGACTGGCCTTTCCTGAGGCCACCAGAGCGGGTCCCTGAGGTCCCCGTCGTAAGTCGAGAGCACCTGCCGCAACTCGAGAAAATCCAGGCGGTTTTGCCCTCTAGGCGAGATGAGGCCCATTTCCGCTGAGGCTTCTCGAGGCTAATCACGTCTAACCACTGGAACTTCCAAAGGGTCCTTCACACCCTTGCTGCAACTCAAGAAGTTCCCCTAAATACCCGTCTCCACTCGAGAGGAAGCACGTGGTGTCCCGCACACATCCAGGGGAGCCCCGTTTCCGCCTCCTAGCTCGAGATGAGGGATCCTTTCCCTGTTTCGTAGGGAAAGAATTCCCGGCATTCCCGTCGCATCTCAAGAGGAGGCGCTCTCCACAGGAAAGGCGAGAGGAACTCCAGGGTCGTGCCACCATTCCAAGAGTCCCCCAGATGTGTCAGTCCATTCCAGAGGAACCTGTTTTCCCTGCACTGCCTTGACGTTCAAGCCGAGGATCGACTCCCACCACGTGTGCACGTGGGACAGCCCTGTGGGAAAGCCTCGTGGGAAAGCCTCGTGGGAAAGACTCGAGGGAAAACCATAGATCCTTTGATCCACGCGGCGGACTGCGTGACACTGCTGCTACCGCTCTGGAGGAAAGCGCAAGTGCATGCCCGCATTCGAGACGAGGACTGACTCCCCTGGGGAGACTCCAGACGTACCCCAAGATCCATGTCAGCACTGGAGAGGAATCCTCAGGTTCCGGCCCCGACTCCACACAGGGTCTTAGGCCCCGGCATCGACGGGAGAGGAATCCCGAGACGCCCCCGAGGAACTCGCATGGGGACTGGCCTTTCCTGAGGCCACCGGAGCGGGTCCCTGAGGTCCCCGTCGTAAGTCGAGAGCACCTGCCGCAACTCGAGAAAATCCAGCCGGTTTTGCCCTCTAGGCGAGATGAGGCCCATTTCCGCTGAGGCTTCTCGAGGCTAATCACGTCTAACCACTGTAACTTTCAAAGGGTCCTTCACACCCTTGCTGCAACTCAAGAAGTTCCCCGACATACCCGTCTCCACTCGAGAGGAAGCACGTGGTGTCCCGCACACATCCAGGGGAGCCCCGTTTCCGCCTCCTAGCTCGAGATGAGGGATCCTTTCCCTGTTTCGTAGGGAAAGAATTCCCGGCATTCCCGTCGCATCTCAAGAGGAGGCGCTCTCCACAGGAAAGGCGAGAGGAACTCCAGGGTCGTGCCACCATTCCAAGAGTCCCCCAGATGTGTCAGTCCATTCCAGAGGAACCTGTTTTCCCTGCACTTGACGTTCAAGCCGAGGATCGACTCCCACCACGTGTGCACGTGGGACAGCCCTGTGGGAAAGCCTCGTGGGAAAGCCTCGTGGGAAAGACTCGAGGGAAAACCATAGATCCTTTGATCCACGCGGGGAATGCGTGACACTGCTGCTACCGCTCTGGAGGAAAGCGCAATGCATGCACGCAAACGAGACGAAGACTGACTCCCCTGGGGAGACTCCAGAAGTACCCCAAGATCCATGTCAGCACTGGAGAGGAATTCTCAGGTTCCGGCCCCGACTCCACACAAGGTCTTAGGCCCCGGCATCGACGGGAGAGGAATCCCGAGACGCCCCCGAGGAACTCGCATGGGGACTGGCCTTTCCTGAGGCCACCAGAGCGGTTCCCTGAGGTCCCCGTCGTAAGTCGAGAGCACCTGCCGCAACTCGAGAAAATCCAGGAGGTTTTGCCCTCCAGGTGAGATGAGGCCCATTTCCGCTGAGGCTTCTCGAGGCCAATCACATCTAACCACTGGAACTTCCAAAGGGTCCTTCACACCATTGCTGCAACTCAAGAAGTTCCCCGACATACCCGTCTCCACTCGAGAGGAAGCACGTGGTGTCCCGCACACATCCAGGGGAGCCCCGTTTCCGCCTCCTAGCTCGAGATGAGGGATCCTTTCCCTGTTTCGTAGGGAAAGAATTCCCGGCGTTCCCGTTGCATCTCAAGAGGAGGCGCTCTCCACAGGAAAGGCGAGAGGAACTCCAGGGTCGTGCCACCATTCCAAGAGTCCCCCAGATGTGTCAGTCCATTCCAGAGGAACCTGTTTTCCCTGCACTGCCTTGACGTTCAAGCCGAGGATCGACTCCCACCACGTGTGCACGTGGGACTGCCCTGTGGGAAAGCCTCGTGGGAAAGCCTCGTGGGAAAGACTCGAGGGAAAACCATCGATCCTTTGATCCACGTGGCGGACTGCGTGACACTGCTGCTACCGCTCTGGAGGAAAGCGCAAGTGCATGCCCGCATTCGAGACGAGGACTGACTCCCCTGGGGAGACTCCAGAAGTACCCCAAGATCCATGTCAGCACTGGAGAGGAATCCTCAGGTTCCGGCCCCGACTCCACACAAGGTCTTAGGCCCCGGCATCGACGGGAGAGGAATCCCGAGAGGCCCCCGAGGAACTCGCATGGGGACTGGCCTTTCCTGAGGCCACCAGAGCGGGTCCCTGAGGTCCCCGTCGTAAGTCGAGAGCACCTGCCGCAACTCGAGAAAATCCAGGAGGTTTTGCCCTCCAGGCGAGATGAGGCCCATTTCCGCTGAGGCTTCTCGAGGCTAATCACGTCTAACCACTGGAACTTCCAAAGGGTCCTTCACACCCTTGCTGCAACTCAAGAAGTTCCCCGACATACCCGTCTCCACTCGAGAGGAAGCACGTGCGTCCCGCACACATCCAGGGGAGCCCCGTTTCCACCTCCTAGCTCGAGATGAGGGATCCTTTCCCTGTTTCGTAGGGAAAGAATTCCCGGCGTTCCCGTCGCATTTCAAGAGGAGGCGCTCTCCACAGGAAAGGCGAGAGGAACTCCAGGGTCATGCCACCATTCCAAGAGTCCCCCAGATGTGTCAGTCCATTCCAGAGGAACCTGTTTTCCCTGCACTGCCTTGACGTTCAAGCCGAGGATCGACTCCCACCACGTGTGCACGTGGGACAGCCCTGTGGGAAAGCCTCGTGGGAAAGCCTCGTGGGAAAGACTCGAGGGAAAACCATAGATCCTTTGATCCACGCGGGGAATGCGTGACACTGCTGCTACCGCTCTGGAGGAAAGCGCAATGCATGCCCGCAAACGAGACGAGGACTGACTCCCCTGGGGAGACTCCAGAAGTACCCCAAGATCCATGTCAGCACTGGAGAGGAATCCTCAGGTTCCGGCCCCGACTCCACACAAGGTCTTAGGCCCCGGCATCGACGGGAGAGGAATCCCGAGAGGCCCCCGAGGAACTCGCATGGGGACTGGCCTTTCCTGAGGCCACCAGAGCGGGTCCCTGAGGTCCCCGTCGTAAGTCGAGAGCACCTGCCACAACTCGAGAAAATCCAGGAGGTTTTGCCCTCCAGGCGAGATGAGGCCCATTTCCGCTGAGGCTTCTCGAGGCCAATCACATCTAACCACTGGAACTTCCAAAGGGTCCTTCACACCCTTGCTGCAACTCAAGAAGTTCCCCGACATACCCGTCTCCACTCGAGAGGAAGCACGTGGTGTCCCGCACACATCCAGGGGAGCCCCGTTTCCGCCTCCTAGCTCGAGATGAGGGATCCTTTCCCTGTTTCGTAGGGAAAGAATTCCCGGCGTTCCCGTTGCATCTCAAGAGGAGGCGCTCTCCACAGGAAAGGCGAGAGGAACTCCAGGGTCGTGCCACCATTCCAAGAGTCCCCCAGATGTGTCAGTCCATTCCAGAGGAACCTGTTTTCCCTGCACTGCCTTGACGTTCAAGCCGAGGATCGACTCCCACCACGTGTGCACGTGGGACTGCCCTGTGGGAAAGCCTCGTGGGAAAGCCTCGTGGGAAAGACTCGAGGGAAAACCATCGATCCTTTGATCCACGTGGCGGACTGCGTGACACTGCTGCTACCGCTCTGGAGGAAAGCGCAAGTGCATGCCCGCATTCGAGACGAGGACTGACTCCCCTGGGGAGACTCCAGAAGTACCCCAAGATCCATGTCAGCACTGGAGAGGAATCCTCAGGTTCCGGCCCCGACTCCACACAAGGTCTTAGGCCCCGGCATCGACGGGAGAGGAATCCCGAGAGGCCCCCGAGGAACTCGCATGGGGACTGGCCTTTCCTGAGGCCACCAGAGCGGGTCCCTGAGGTCCCAGTCGTAAGTCGAGAGCACCTGCCGCAACTCGAGAAAATCCAGGAGGTTTTGCCCTCCAGGCGAGATGAGGCCCATTTCCGCTGAGGCTTCTCGAGGCTAATCACGTCTAACCACTGGAACTTCCAAAGGGTCCTTCACACCCTTGCTGCAACTCAAGAAGTTCCCCGACATACCCGTCTCCACTCGAGAGGAAGCACGTGCGTCCCGCACACATCCAGGGGAGCCCCGTTTCCACCTCCTAGCTCGAGATGAGGGATCCTTTCCCTGTTTCGTAGGGAAAGAATTCCCGGCGTTCCCGTCGCATTTCAAGAGGAGGCGCTCTCCACAGGAAAGGCGAGAGGAACTCCAGGGTCATGCCACCATTCCAAGAGTCCCCCAGATGTGTCAGTCCATTCCAGAGGAACCTGTTTTCCCTGCACTGCCTTGACGTTCAAGCCGAGGATCGACTCCCACCACGTGTGCACGTGGGACAGCCCTGTGGGAAAGCCTCGTGGGAAAGCCTCGTGGGAAAGACTCGAGGGAAAACCATAGATCCTTTGATCCACGCGGGGAATGCGTGACACTGCTGCTACCGCTCTGGAGGAAAGCGCAATGCATGCCCGCAAACGAGACGAGGACTGACTCCCCTGGGGAGACTCCAGAAGTACCCCAAGATCCATGTCAGCACTGGAGAGGAATCCTCAGGTTCCGGCCCCGACTCCACACAAGGTCTTAGGCCCCGGCATCGACGGGAGAGGAATCCCGAGAGGCCCCCGAGGAACTCGCATGGGGACTGGCCTTTCCTGAGGCCACCAGAGCGGGTCCCTGAGGTCCCCGTCGTAAGTCGAGAGCACCTGCCACAACTCGAGAAAATCCAGGAGGTTTTGCCCTCCAGGCGAGATGAGGCCCATTTCCGCTGAGGCTTCTCGAGGCCAATCACATCTAACCACTGGAACTTCCAAAGGGTCCTTCACACCCTTGCTGCAACTCAATAAGTTCCCCAACATACCCGTCTCCACTCGAGAGGTAGCACGTGGTGTCCCGCACACATCCAGGGGAGCCCCGTTTCCGCCTCCTAGCTCGAGATGAGGGATCCTTTCCCTGTTTCGTAGGGAAAGAATTCCCGGCGTTCCCGTCGCATCTCAAGAGGAGGCGCTCTCCACAGGAAAGGCGAGAGGAACTCCAGGGTCATGCCACCATTCCAAGAGTCCCCCAGATGTGTCAGTCCATTCCAGAGGAACCTGTTTTCCCTGCACTGCCTTGACGTTCAACCCGAGGATCGACTCCCACCACGTGTGCACGTGGGACAGCCCTGTGGGAAAGCCTCGTGGAAAGCCTCGTGGGAAAGACTCGAGGGAAAACCATAGATCCTTTGATCCATTGGGTGGACTGCGTGACACTGCTGCTACCGCTCTGGAGGAAAGCGCAAGTGCATGCCCGCATTCGAGACGAGGACTGACTCCCCTGGGGAGACTCCAGAAGTACCCCAAGATTCATGTCAGCACTGGAGCGGAATCCTCAGGTTCCGGCCCCGACTCCACACAAGGTCTTAGGCCCCGGCATCGACGGGAGAGGAATCCCGAGAGGCCCCCGAGGAACTCGCATGGGGACTGGCCCTTCCTGAGGCCACCAGAGCGGGTCCCTGAGGTCCCCGTCGTAAGTCGAGAGCACCTGCCGCAACTCGAGAAAATCCAGGAGGTTTTGCCCTCCAGGCGAGATGAGGCCCATTTCCGCTGAGGCTTCTCGAGGCCAATCACGTCTAACCACTGGAACTTCCAAAGGGTCCTTCACACCCTTGCTGCAACTCAAGAAGTTCCCCGACATACCCGTCTCCACTCGAGAGGAAGCACGTGGGGTCCCGCACACATCCAGGGGAGCCCCGTTTCCGCCTCCTAGCTCGAGATGAGGGATCCTTTCCCTGTTTCGTAGGGAAAGAATTCCCGGCGTTCCCGTCGCATCTCAAGAGGAGGCGCTCTCCACAGGAAAGGCGAGAGGAACTCCAGGGTCGTGCCACCATTCCAAGAGTCCCCCAGATGTGTCAGTCCATTCCAGAGGAACCTGTTTTCCCTGCACTGCCTTAACGTTCAAGCCGAGGATCGACTCCCACCACGTGTGCACGTGGGACAGCCCTGTGGGAAAGCCTCGTGGGAAAGCCTCGTGGGAAAGACTCGAGGGAAAACCATAGATCCTTTGATCCACGCGGCGGACTGCGTGACACTGCTGCTACCGCTCTGAAGGAAAGCACAAGTGCATGCCCGCATTCGAGACGAGGACTGACTACCCTGGGGAGACTCCAGAAGTACCCCAAGATCCATGTCAGCACTGGAGAGGAATCCTCAGGTTCCGGCCCCAACTCCACACAAGGTCTTAGGCCCCGGCATCGACGGGAGAGGAATCCCGAGAGGCCCCCGAGGAACTCGCATGGGGACTGGCCTTTCCTGAGGCCACCAGAGCGGTTCCCTGAGGTCCCCGTCGTAAGTCGAGAGCACCTGCCGCAACTCGAGAAAATCCAGGAGGTTTTGCACTTCAGGCGAGATGAGGCCCATTTCCGCTGAGGCTTCTCGAGGCCAATCACGTCTAACCACTGGAACTTCCAAAGGTTCCTTCACACCCTTGCTGCAACTCAAGAAGTTCCCCGACATACCCGTCTCCACTCGAGAGGAAGCATGTGGTGTCCCGCACACATCCAGGGATAGCACCGTTTCCGCCTCCTAGCTCGAGATGAGGGATCCTTTCCCTGTTTCGTAGGGAAAGAATTCCCGGCGTTCCCGTCGCATCTCAAGAGGAGGCGCTCTCCACAGGAAAGGCGAGAGGAACTCCAGGGTCGTGCCACCATTCCAAGAGTCCCCCAGATGTGTCAGTCCATTCCAGAGGAACCTGTTTTCCCTGCACTGCCTTGACGTTCAAGCCGAGGATCGACTCCCACCACGTGTGCACGTGGGACAGCCCTGTGGGAAAGCCTCCTGGGAAAGCCTCGTGGGAAAGACTCGAGGGAAAACCATAGATCCTTTGATCCACGCGGCGGACTGCGTGACACTGCTGCTACCGCTCTGGAGGAAAGCGCAAGTGCATGCCCGCAAACGAGACGAAGACTGACTCCCCTGGGGAGACTCCAGAAGTACCCCAAGATCCATGTCAGCACTGGAGAGGAATCCTCAGGTTCCGGCCCCGACTCCACACAAGGTCTTAGGCCCCGGCATCGACGGGAGAGGAATCCCGAGACGCCCCCGAGGAACTCGCATGGGGACTGGCCTTTCCTGAGGCCACCAGAGCGGTTCCCTGAGGTCCCCGTCGTAAGTCGAGAGCACCTGCCGCAACTCTAGAAAATCCAGGAGGTTTTGCCCTCCAGGTGAGATGAGGCCCATTTCCGCTGAGGCTTCTCGAGGCCAATCACATCTAACCACTGGAACTTCCAAAGGGTCCTTCACACCATTGCTGCAACTCACGAAGTTCCCCGACATACCCGTCTCCACTCGAGAGGAAGCACGTGGGGTCCCGCACACATCCAGGGGAGCCCCGTTTCCGCCTCCTAGCTCGAGATGAGGGATCCTTTCCCTGTTTCGTAGGGAAAGAATTCCCGGCGTTCCCGTCGCATCTCAAGAGGAGGCGCTCTCCACAGGAAAGGCGAGAGGAACTCCAGGGTCGTGCCACCATTCCAAGAGTCCCCGAGATGTGTCAGTCCATTCCAGAGGAACCTGTTTTCCCTGCACTGCCTTGACGTTCAAGCCGAGGATCGACTCCCACCACGTGTGCACGTGGGACTGCCCTGTGGGAAAGCCTCGTGGGAAAGCCTCGTGGGAAAGACTCGAGGGAAAACCATCGATCCTTTGATCCACGCGGCGGACTGCGTGACACTGCTGCTACCGCTCTGGAGGAAAGCGCAAGTGCATGCCCGCATTCGAGACGAGGACTGACTCCCCTGGGGAGACTCCAGAAGTACCCCAAGATCCATGTCAGCACTGGAGAGGAATCCTCAGGTTCCGGCCCCGACTCCACACAAGGTCTTAGGCCCCGGCATCGACGGGAGAGGAATCCCGAGAGGCCCCCGAGGAACTCGCATGGGGACTTGCCTTTCATGAGGCCACCAGAGCGGGTCCCTGAGGTCCCCGTCGTAAGTCGAGAGCACCTGCCGCAACTCGAGAAAATCCAGGAGGTTTTGCCCTCCAGGCGAGATGAGGCCCATTTCCGCTGAGGCTTCTCGAGGCCAATCACATCTAACCACTGGAACTTCCAAAGGGTCCTTCACACCCTTGCTGATACTCAATAAGTTCCCCAACATACCCGTTTGCACTCGAGAGGAAGCACGTGGTGTCCCGCACACATCCAAGGGAGCCCCGTTTCCGCCTCCTAGCTCGAGATGAGGGATCCTTTCCCTGTTTCGTAGGGAAAGAATTCCCGGCGTTCCCGTCGCATCTCAAGAGGAGGCGCTCTCCACAGGAAAGGCGAGAGGAACTCCAGGGTCATGCCACCATTCCAAGAGTCCCCCAGATGTGTCAGTCCATTCCAGAGGAACCTGTTTTCCCTGCACTGCCTTGACGATCAAGCCGAGGATCAACTCCCACCACGTGTGCACGTGGGACAGCCCTGTGGGAAAGCCTCGTGGGAAAGCCTCGTGGGAAAGACTCGAGGGAAAACCATAGATCCTTTGATCCACGCGGCGGACTGCGTGACACTGCTGCTACCGTTCTGGAGGAAAGCGCAAGTGCATGCCCGCATTCGAGACGAGGACTGACTCCCCTGGGGAGACTCCAGAAGTAGCCCAAGATCCATGTCAGCACTGGAGAGGAATCCTCAGGTTCCGGCCCCGACTCCACACAAGGTCTTAGGCCCCGGCATCGACGGGAGAGGAATCCCGAGAGGCCCCCGAGGAACTCGCATGGGGACTGGCCTTTCCTGAGGCCACCAGAGCGGGTCCCTGAGGTCCCCGTCGTAAGTCGAGAGCACCTGCCACAACTCGAGAAAATCCAGGAGGTTTTGCCCTCCAGGCGAGATGAGGCCCATTTCCGCTGAGGCTTCTCGAGGCCAATCACATCTAACCACTGGAACTTCCAAAGGGTCCTTCACACCCTTGCTGCAACTCAATAAGTTCCCCAACATACCCGTCTCCACTCGAGAGGTAGCACGTGGTGTCCCGCACACATCCAGGGGAGCCCCGTTTCAGCCTCCTAGCTCGAGATGAGGGATCCTTTCCCTGTTTCGTAGGGAAAGAATTCCCGGCGTTCCCGTCGCATCTCAAGAGGAGGCGCTCTCCACAGGAAAGGCGAGAGGAACTCCAGGGTCTTGCCACCATTCCAAGAGTCCCCCAGATGTGTCAGTCCATTCCAGAGGAACCTGTTTTCCCTGCACTGCATTGACGTTCAAGCCGAGGATCGACTCCCACCACGTGTGCACGTGGGACAGCCCTGTGGGAAAGCCTCCTGGGAAAGCCTCGTGGGAAAGACTCGAGGGAAAACCATAGATCCTTTGATCCACGCGGCGGACTGCGTGACACTGCTGCTACCGCTCTGGAGGAAAGCGCAAGTGCATGCCCGCAAACGAGACGAAGACTGACTCCCCTGGGGAGACTCCAGAAGTACCCCAAGATCCATGTCAGCACTGGAGAGGAATCCTCAGGTTCCGGCCCCGACTCCACACAAGGTCTTAGGCCCCGGCATCGACGGGAGAGGAATCCCGAGACGCCCCCGAGGAACTCGCATGGGGACTGGCCTTTCCTGAGGCCACCAGAGAGGTTCCCTGAGGTCCCCGTCGTAAGTCGAGAGCACCTGCCGCAACTCTAGAAAATCCAGGAGGTTTTGCCCTCCAGGTGAGATGAGGCCCATTTCCGCTGAGGCTTCTCGAGGCCAATCACATCTAACCACTGGAACTTCCAAAGGGTCCTTCACACCATTGCTGCAACTCAAGAAGTTCCCCGACATACCCGTCTCCACTCGAGAGGAAGCACGTGGGGTCCCGCACACATCCAGGGGAGCCCCGTTTCCTCCTCCTAGCTCGAGATGAGGGATCCTTTCCCTGTTTCGTAGGGAAAGAATTCCCGGCGTTCCCGTCGCATCTCAAGAGGAGGCGCTCTCCACAGGAAAGGCGAGAGGAACTCCAGGGTCGTGCCACCATTCCAAGAGTCCCCGAGATGTGTCAGTCCATTCCAGAGGAACCTGTTTTCCCTGCACTGCCTTGACGTTCAAGCCGAGGATCGACTCCCACCACGTGTGCACGTGGGACTGCCCTGTGGGAAAGCCTCGTGGGAAAGCCTCGTGGGAAAGACTCGAGGGAAAACCATCGATCCTTTGATCCACGCGGCGGACTGCGTGACACTGCTGCTACCGCTCTGGAGGAAAGCGCAAGTGCATGCCCGCATTCGAGACGAGGACTGACTCCCCTGGGGAGACTCCAGAAGTACCCCAAGATCCATGTCAGCACTGGAGAGGAATCCTCAGGTTCCGGCCCCGACTCCACACAAGGTCTTAGGCCCCGGCATCGACGGGAGAGGAATCCCGAGAGGCCCCCGAGGAACTCGCATGGGGACTGGCCTTTCCTGAGGCCACCAGAGCGGGTCCCTGAGGTCCCCGTCGTAAGTCGAGAGCACCTGCCGCAACTCGAGAAAATCCAGGAGGTTTTGCCCTTCAGGCGAGATGAGGCCCATTTCCGCTGAGGCTTCTCGAGGCCAATCACATCTAACCACTGGAACTTCCAAAGGGTCCTTCACACCCTTGCTGCAACTCAAGAAGTTCCCCGACATACCCGTCTCCACTCGAGAGGAAGCACGTGGTGTCCCGCACACATCCAGGGGAGCCCCTTTTCCGCCTCCTAGCTCGAGATGAGGGATCCTTTCCCTGTTTCGTAGGGAAAGAATTCCCGGCGTTCCCGTCGCATCTCAAGAGGAGGCGCTCTCCACAGGAAAGGCGAGAGGAACTCCAGGGTCGTGCCACCATTCCAAGAGTCCCCCAGATGTGTCAGTCCATTCCAGAGGAACCTGTTTTCCCTGCACTGCCTTGACGTTCAAGCCGAGGATCGACTCCCACCACGTGTGCACGTGGGACAGCCCTGTGGGAAAGCCTCGTGGGAAAGCCTCGTGGGAAAGACTCGAGGGAAAACCATAGATCCTTTGATGCACGCGGCGGACTGCGTGACACTGCTGCTACCGCCCTGGAGGAAAGCGCAAGTGCATGCCCGCATTCGAGACGAGGACTGACTCCCCTGGGGAGACTTCAGAAATACCCCAAGATCCATGTCAGCACTGGAGAGGAATCCTCAGGTTCCGGCCCCGACTCCACACAAGGTCTTAGGCCCCGGCATCGACGGGAGAGGAATCCCGAGAGGCCCCCGAGGAACTCGCATGGGGACTGGCCTTTCCTGAGGCCACCAGAGCGGGTCCCTGAGGTCCCCGTCGTAAGTCGAGAGCACCTGCCGCAACTCGAGAAAATCCAGGCGGTTTTGCCCTCTAGGCGAGATGAGGCCCATTTCAGCTGAGGCTTCTCGAGGCTAATCACGTCTAACCACTGGAACTTCCAAAGGGTCCTTCACACCATTGCTGCAACTCAAGAAGTTCCCCGACATACCCGTCTCCACTCGAGAGGAAGCACGTGGTGTCCCGCACACATCCAGGGGAGCCCCGTTTCCGCCTCCTAGCTCGAGATGAGGGATCCTTTCCCTGTTTCGTAGGGAAAGAATTCCCGGCATTCCCGTCGCATCTCAAGAGGAGGCGCTCTCCACAGGAAAGGCGAGAGGAACTCCAGGGTCGTGCCACCATTCCAAGAGTCCCCCAGATGTGTCAGTCCATTCCAGAGGAGCCTGTTTTCCCTGCACTGCCTTGACGTTCAAGCCGAGGATCGACTCCCACCACGTGTGCACGTGGGACAACCCTGTGGGAAAGCCTCGTGGGAAAGCCTCGTGGGAAAGACTCGAGGGAAAACCATAGATCCTTTGATCCACGCGGCGGACTGCGTGACACTGCTGCTACCGCTCTGGAGGAAAGCGCAAGTGCATGCCCGCATTCGAGACGAGGACTGACTCCCCTGGGGAGACTCCAGACGTACCCCAAGATCCATGTCAGTACTGGAGAGGAATCCTCAGGTTCCGGCCCCGACTCCACACAAGGTCTTAGGCCCCGGCATCGACGGGAGAGGAATCTCGAGACGCCCCCGAGGAACTCGCATGGGGACTGGCCTTTCCTGAGGCCACCAGAGCGGGTCCCTGAGGTCCCCGTCGTAAGTCGAGAGCACCTGCCGCAACTCGAGAAAATCCAGGCGGTTTTGCCCTCTAGGCGAGATGAGGCCCATTTCCGCTGAGGCTTCTCGAGGCTAATCACGTCTAACCACTGGAACTTTCAAACGGTCCTTCACACCCTTGTTGCAACTCAAGAAGTTCCCCGACATACCCGTCTCCACTCGAGAGGAAGCACGTGGTGTCCCGCACACATCCAGGGGAGCCCCGTTTCCGCCTCCTAGCTCGAGATGAGGGATCCTTTCCCTGTTTCGTAGGGAAAGAATTCCCGGCATTCCCGTCGCATCTCAAGAGGAGGCGCTCTCCACAGGAAAGGCGAGAGGAACTCCAGGGTCGTGCCACCATTCCAAGAGTCCCCCAGATATGTCAGTCCATTCCAGAGGAACCTGTTTTCCCTGCACTGCCTTGACGTTCAAGCCGAGGATCGACTCCCACCACGTGTGCACGTGGGACAGCCCTGTGGGAAAGCCTCGTGGGAAAGCCTCGTGGGAAAGACTCGAGGGAAAACCATAGATCCTTTGATCCACACGGCGGACTGCGTGACACTGCTGCTACCGCTCTGGAGGAAAGCGCAAGTGCATGCCCGCATTCGAGACGAGGACTGACTCCCCTGGTTAGACTCCAGACGTACCCCAAGATCCATGTCAGCACTGGAGAGGAATTCTCAGGTTCCGGCCCCGACTCCACACAAGGTCTTAGGCCCCGGCATCGACGGGAGAGGAATCCCGAGACGCCCCCGAGGAACTCGCATGGGGACTGGCCTTTCCTGAGGCCACCAGAGCGGGTCCCTGAGGTCCCCGTCGTAAGTCGAGAGCACCTGCCGCAACTCGAGAAAATCCAGGAGGTTTTGCCCTCCAGGCGAGATGAGGCCCATTTCCGCTGAGGCTTCTCGAGGCTAATCACGTCTAACCACTGGAACTTCCAAAGGGTCCTTCACACCCGTGCTGCAACTCAAGAAGTTCCCCGACATACCCGTCTCCACTCGAGAGGAAGCACGTGGTGTCCCGCACACATCCAGGGGAGCCCCGTTTCCGCCTCCTAGCTTGAGATGAGGGATCCTTTCCCTGTTTCGTAGGAAAGAATTCCCGGCGTTCCCGGCGCATCTCAAGAGGAGGCGCTCTCCACAGGAAATGCGAGAAGAACTCCAGGGTCGTGACACCATTCCAAGAGTCCCCCAGATGTGTCAGTCCATTCCAGAGGAACCTGTTTTCCCTGCACTGCCTTGACGTTCAAGCCGAGGATCGACTCCCACCACGTGTGCACGTGGGATAGCCCTGTGGGAAAGCCTCGTGGGAAAGCCTCGTGGGAAAGACTCGAGGGAAAACCATAGATCCTTTGATCCACGCGGCGGACTGCGTGACACTGCTGCTACCGCTCTGGAGGAAAGCGCAAGTGCATGCCCGCATTCGAGACGAGGACTGACTCCCCTGGGGAGACTCCAGAAGTACCCCAAGATCCATGTCAGCACTGGAGAGGAATCCTCAGGTTCCGGCCCCGACTCCACACAAGGTCTTAGGCCCCGGCATCGACGGGAGAGGAATCCCGAGACGCCCCCGAGGAACTCGCATGGGGACTGGCCTTTCCTGAGGCCACCAGAGCGGGTCCCTGAGGTCCCCGTCGTAAGTCGAGAGCACCTGCCGCAACTCGAGAAAATCCAGGAGGTTTTGCCCTACAGGCGAGATGAGGCCCATTTCCGCTGAGGCTTCTCGAGGCCAATCACATCTAACCACTGGAACTTCCAAAGGGTCCTTCACACCATTGCTGCAACTCAAGAAGTTCCCCGACATACCCGTCTCCACTCGAGAGGAAGCACGTGGGGTCCCGCACACATCCAGGGGAGCCCCGTTTCCGCCTCCTAGCTCGAGATGAGGGATCCTTTCCCTGTTTCGTAGGGAAAGAATTCCCGGCGTTCCCGTCGCATCTCAAGAGGAGGCGCTCTCCACAGGAAAGGCGAGAGGAACTCCAGGGTCGTGCCACCATTCCAAGAGTCCCCCAGATGTGTCAGTCCATTCCAGAGGAACCTGTTTTCCCTGCACTTGACGTTCAAGCCGAGGATCGACTCCCACCACGTGTGCACGTGGGACAGCCCTGTGGGAAAGCCTCGTGGGAAAGCCTCATGGGAAAGACTCGAGGGAAAACCATAGATCCTTTGATCCACGCGGGGAATGCGTGACACTGCTGCTACCGCTCTGGAGGAAAGCGCAATGCATGCCCGCAAACGAGACGAAGACTGACTCCCCTGGGGAGACTCCAGAAGTACCCCAAGATCCATGTCAGCACTGGAGAGGAATCCTCAGGTTCCGGCCCCGACTCCACACAAGCTCTTAGGCCCCGGCATCGACGGGAGAGGAATCCCGAGACGCCCCCGAGGAACTCGCATGGGGACTGGCCTTTCCTGAGGCCACCAGAGCGGTTCCCTGAGGTCCCCGTCGTAAGTCGAGAGCACCTGCCGCAACTCTAGAAAATCCAGGAGGTTTTGCCCTCCAGGTGAGATGAGGCCCATTTCCGCTGAGGCTTCTCGAGGCCAATCACATCTAACCACTGGAACTTCCAAAGTGTCCTTCACACCATTGCTGCAACTCAAGAAGTTCCCCGACATACCCGTCTCCACTCGAGAGGAAGCACGTGGGGTCCCGCACACATCCAGGGGAGACCCGTTTCCGCCTCCTAGCTCGAGATGAGGGATCCTTTCCCTGTTTCGTAGGGAAAGAATTCCCGGCGTTCCCGTCGCATCTCAAGAGGAGGCGCTCTCCACAGGAAAGGCGAGAGGAACTCCAGGGTCGTGCCACCATTCCAAGAGTCCCCGAGATGTGTCAGTCCATTCCAGAGGAACCTGTTTTCCCTGCACTGCCTTGACGTTCAAGCCGAGGATCGACTCCCACCACGTGTGCACGTGGGACTGCCCTGTGGGAAAGCCTCGTGGGAAAGCCTCGTGGGAAAGATTCGAGGGAAAACCATCGATCCTTTGATCCACGCGGCGGACTGCGTGACACTGCTGCTACCGCTCTGGAGGAAAGCGCAAGTGCATGCCCGCATTCGAGACGAGGACTGACTCCCCTGGGGAGACTCCAGACGTACCCCAAGATCCATGTCAGCACTGGAGAGGAATCCTCAGGTTCCGGCCCCGACTCCACACAAGGTCTTAGGCCCCGGCATCGACGGGAGAGGAATCCCGAGAGGCCCCCGAGGAACTCGCATGGGGACTTGCCTTTCATGAGGCCACCAGAGCGGGTCCCTGAGGTCCCCGTCGTAAGTCGAGAGCACCTGCCGCAACTCGAGAAAATCCAGGAGGTTTTGCTCTCCAGGCGAGATGAGGCCCATTTCCGCTGAGGCTTCTCGAGGCCAATCACATCTAACCACTGGAACTTCCAAAGGGTCCTTCACACCCTTGCTGATACTCAATAAGTTCCCCAACATACCCGTTTGCACTCGAGAGGAAGCACGTGGTGTCCCGCACACATCCAGGGGAGCCCCGTTTCCGCCTCCTAGCTCGAGATGAGGGATCCTTTCCCTGTTTCTTAGGGAAAGAATTCCCGGCGTTCCCGTCGCATCTCAAGAGGAGGCGCTCTCCACAGGAAAGGCGAGAGGAACTCCAGGGTCATGCCACCATTCCAAGAGTCCCCCAGATGTGTCAGTCCATTCCAGAGGAAGCTGTTTTCCCTGCACTGCCTTGACGATCAAGCCGAGGATCAACTCCCACCACGTGTGCACGTGGGACAGCCCTGTGGGAAAGCCTCGTGGGAAAGCCTCGTGGGAAAGACTCGAGGGAAAACCATAGATCCTTTGATCCACGCGGCGGACTGCGTGACACTGCTGCTACCGTTCTGGAGGAAAGCGCAAGTGCATGCCCGCATTCGAGACGAGGACTGACTCCCCTGGGGAGACTCCAGAAGTACCCCAAGATCCATGTCAGCACTGGAGAGGAATCCTCAGGTTCCGGCCCCGACTCCACACAAGGTCTTAGGACCCGGCATCGACGGGAGAGGAATCCCCAGAGGCCCCCGAGGAACTCGCATGGGGACTGGCCTTTCCTGAGGCCACCAGAGCGGGTCCCTGAGGTCCCTGTCGTAAGTCGAGAGCACCTGCCGCAACTCGAGAAAATCCAGGAGGTTTTGCCCTCCAGGCGAGATGAGGCCCATTTCCGCTGAGGCTTCTCGAGGCTAATCACGTCTAACCACTGGAACTTCCAAAGGGTCCTTCACACCCTTGCTGCAACTCAAGAAGTTCCCCGACATACCCGTCTCCACTCGAGAGGAAGCACGTGCGTCCCGCACACATCCAGGGGAGCCCCGTTTCCACCTCCTAGCTCGAGATGAGGGATCCTTTCCCTGTTTCGTAGGGAAAGAATTCCCGGCGTTCCCGTCGCATCTCAAGAGGAGGCGCTCTCCACAGGAAAGGCGAGAGGAACTCCAGGGTCATGCCACCATTCCAAGAGTCCCCCAGATGTGTCAGTCCATTCCAGAGGAACCTGTTTTCCCTGCACTGCCTTGACGTTCAAGCCGAGGATCGACTCCCACCACGTGTGCACGTGGGACAGCCCTGTGGGAAAGCCTCGTGGGAAAGCCTCGTGGGAAAGACTCGAGGGAAAACCATAGATCCTTTGATCCACGCGGGGAATGCGTGACACTGCTGCTACCGCTCTGGAGGAAAGCGCAATGCATGCCCGCAAACGAGACGAGGACTGACTCCCCTGGGGAGACTCCAGAAGTACCCCAAGATCCATGTCAGCACTGGAGAGGAATCCTCAGGTTCCGGCCCCGACTCCACACAAGGTCTTAGGCCCCGGCATCGACGGGAGAGGAATCCCGAGAGGCCCCCGAGGAACTCGCATGGGGACTGGCCTTTCCTGAGGCCACCAGAGCGGGTCCCTGTGGTCCCCGTCGTAAGTCGAGAGCACCTGCCACAACTCGAGAAAATCCAGGAGGTTTTGCCCTCCAGGCGAGATGAGGCCCATTTCCGCTGAGGCTTCTCGAGGCCAATCACATCTAACCACTGGAACTTCCAAAGGGTCCTTCACACCCTTGCTGCAACTCAATAAGTTCCCCAACATACCCGTCTCCACTCGAGAGGTAGCACGTGGGGTCCCGCACACATCCAGGGGAGCCCCGTTTCCGCCTCCTAGCTCGAGATGAGGGATCCTTTCCCTGTTTCGTAGGGAAAGAATTCCCGGCGTTCCCGTCGCATCTCAAGAGGAGGCGCTCTCCACAGGAAAGGCGAGAGGAACTCCAGGGTCATGCCACCATTCCAAGAGTCCCCCAGATGTGTCAGTCCATTCCAGAGGAACCTGTTTTCCCTGCACTGCCTTGACGTTCAAGCCGAGGATCGACTCCCACCACGTGTGCACGTGGGACAGCCCTGTGGGAAAGCCTCGTGGAAAGCCTCGTGGGAAAGACTCGAGGGAAAACCATAGATCCTTTGATCCATTGGGTGGACTGCGTGACACTGCTGCTACCGCTCTGGAGGAAAGCGCAAGTGCATGCCCGCATTCGAGACGAGGACTGACTCCACTGGGGAGACTCCAGAAGTACCCCAAGATCCATGTCAGCACTGGAGCGGAATCCTCAGGTTCCGGCCCCGACTCCACACAAGGTCTTAGGCCCCGGAATCGACGGGAGAGGAATCCCGAGAGGCCCCCGAGGAACTCGCATGGGGACTGGCCTTTCCTGAGGCCACCAGAGCGGGTCCCTGAGGTCCCCGTCGTAAGTCGAGAGCACCTGCCGCAACTCGAGAAAATCCAGGAGGTTTTGCCCTCCAGGCGAGATGAGGCCCATTTCCGCTGAGGCTTCTCGAGGCCAATCACGTCTAACCACTGGAACTTCCAAAGGGTCCTTCACACCCTTGCTGCAACTCAAGAAGTTCCCCGACATACCCGTCTCCACTCGAGAGGAAGCACGTGGGGTCCCGCACACATCCAGGGGAGCCCCGTTTCCGCCTCCTAGCTCGAGATGAGGGATCCTTTCCCTGTTTCGTAGGGAAAGAATTCCCGGCGTTCCCGTCGCATCTCAAGAGGAGGCGCTCTCCACAGGAAAGGCGAGAGGAACTCCAGGGTCGTGCCACCATTCCAAGAGTCCCCCAGATGTGTCAGTCCATTCCAGAGGAACCTGTTTTCCCTGCACTGCCTTGACGTTCAAGCCGAGGATCGACTCCCACCACGTGTGCACGTGGGACAGCCCTGTGGGAAAGCCTCGTGGGAAAGCCTCGTGGGAAAGACTCGAGGGAAAACCATAGATCCTTTGATCCACGCGGCGGACTGCGTGACACTGCTGCTACCGCTCTGAAGGAAAGCACAAGTGCATGCCCGCATTCGAGACGAGGACTGACTCCCCTGGGGAGACTCCAGAAGTACCCCAAGATCCATGTCAGCACTGGAGAGGAATCCTCAGGTTCCGGCCCCAACTCCACACAAGGTCTTAGGCCCCGGCATCGACGGGAGAGGAATCCCGAGAGGCCCCCGAGGAACTCGCATGGGGACTGGCCTTTCCTGAGGCCACCAGAGCGGTTCCCTGAGGTCCCCGTCGTAAGTCGAGAGCACCTGCCGCAACTCGAGAAAATCCAGGAGGTTTTGCCCTCCAGGCGAGATGAGGCCCATTTCCGCTGAGGCTTCTCGAGGCCAATCACGTCTAACCACTGGAACTTCCAAAGGGTCCTTCACACCCTTGCTGCAACTCAAGAAGTTCCCCGACATACCCGTCTCCACTCGAGAGGAAGCATGTGGTGTCCCGCACACATCCAGGGATAGCACCGTTTCCGCCTCCTAGCTCGAGATGAGGGATCCTTTCCCTGTTTCGTAGGGAAAGAATTCCCGGCGTTCCCGTCGCATCTCAAGAGGAGGCGCTCTCCACAGGAAAGGCGAGAGGAACTCCAGGGTCGTGCCACCATTCCAAGAGTCCCCCAGATGTGTCAGTCCATTCCAGAGGAACCTGTTTTCCCTGCACTGCCTTGACGTTCAAGCCGAGGATCGACTCCCACCACGTGTGCACGTGGGACAGCCCTGTGGGAAAGCCTCCTGGGAAAGCCTCGTGGGAATGACTCGAGGGAAAACCATAGATCCTTTGATCCACGCGGCGGACTGCGTGACACTGCTGCTACCGCTCTGGAGGAAAGCGCAAGTGCATGCCCGCATTCGAGACGAGGACTGACTCCCCTGGGGAGACTCTAGAAGTACCCCAAGATCCATGTCAGCACTGGAGAGGAATCCTCAGGTTCCGGCCCCGACTCCACACAAGGTCTTAGGCCCCGGCATCGACGGGAGAGGAATCCCGAGACGCCCCCGAGGAACTCGCTTGGGGACTGGCCTTTCCTGAGGCCACCAGAGCGGTTCCCTGAGGTCCCCGTCGTAAGTCGAGAGCACCTGCCGCAACTCGAGAAAATCCAGGAGTTTTTGCCCTCCAGGCGAGATGAGGCCCATTTCCGCTGAGGCTTCTCGAGGCCAATCACATCTAACCACTGGAACTTCCAAAGGGTCCTTCACACCCTTGCTGCAACTCAAGAAGTTCCCCGAAATACCCGTCTGCACTCGAGAGGAAGCACGTGGTGTCCCGCACACATCCAGGGGAGACCCGTGTCGGCCTCCTAGCTCGAGATGAGGGATCCTTTCCCTGTTTCGTAGGGAAAGAATTCCGGCGTTCCCGTCGCATCTCAAGAGGAGGCGCTCTCCACAGGAAAGGCGAGAGGAACTCCAGGGTCATGCCACCATTCCAAGAGTCCCCCAGATGTGTCAGTCCGTTCCAGAGGAACCTGTTTTCCCTGCACTGCCTTGACGTTCAAGCCGAGGATCGACTCCCACCACGTGTGCACGTGGGACAGCCCTGTGGGACAGCCCTGTGGGAAAGCCTCGTGGGAAAGCCTCGAGGGAAAACCATAGATCCTTTGATCCACGCGGCGGACTGCGTGACACTGCTGCTACCGCTCTGGAGGAAAGCACAAGTGCATGGCCGCATTCGAGACGAGGACTGACTCCCCTGGGGAGACTCCAGAAGTACCCCAAGATCCATGTCAGCACGGGAGAGGAATCCTCAGGTTCCGGCCCCGACTCCACACAAGGTCTTAGGCCCCGGCATCGACGGGAGAGGAATCCCGAGAGGCCCCGAGGAACTCGCATGGGGACTGGCCTTTCCTGAGGACACCAGAGCGGGTCCCTGAGGTCCCCGTCGTAAGTCGAGAGCACCTGCCGCAACTCGAGAAAATCCAGGAGGTTTTGCCCTCCAGGCGAGATGAGGCCCATTTCCGCTGAGGCTTCTCGAGGCCAATCACGTCTAACCACTGGAACTTCCAAAGGGTCCTTCACACCCTTGCTGCAACTCAAGAAGTTCCCCGACATACCCGTCTCCACTCGAGAGGAAGCACGTGGAGTCCCGCACACATCCAGGGGAGACCCGTTTCCGCCTCCTAGCTCGAGATGAGGGATCCTTTCCCTGTTTCGTAGGGAAAGAATTCCCGGCGTTCTCGTCGCATCTCAAGAGGAGGCACTCTCCACAGGAAAGGCGAGAGGAACTCCAGGGTCGTGACACCATTCCAAGAGTCCCCCAGATGTGTCAGTCCATTCCAGAGGAACCTGTTTTCCCTGCACTGCCTAGACGTTCAAGCCGAGGATCGACTCACACCACGTGTGCACGTGGGACAGCCCTGTGGGAAAGCCTCGTGGGAAAGCCTCGTGGGAAAGACTCGAGGGAAAACCATAGATCCTTTGATCCACGCGGCGGACTGCGTGACACTGCTGCTACCGCTCTGGAGGAAAGCGCAAGTGCATGCGCGCATTCGAGACGAGGACTGACTCCCCTGGGGAGACTCCAGAAGTACCCCAAGATCCATGTCAGCACTGGAGAGGAATCCTCAGGTTCCGGCCCCGACTCCACACAAGGTCTTAGGCCCCGGCATCGACGGGAGAGGAATCACGAGAGGGCCCCGAGGAACTCGCATGGGGACTGGCCTTTCCTGAGGCCACCAGAGCGGGTCCCTGAGGTCCCCGTCGTAAGTCGAGAGCACCTGCCGCAACTCGAGAAAATCCAGGAGGTTTTGCCCTCCAGGCGAGATGAGGCCCATTTCCGCTGAGGCTTCTCGAGGCCAATCACATCTAACCACTGGAACTTCCAAAGGGTCCTTCACACCCTTGCTGCAACTCAAGAAGTTCCCCGACATACCCGTCTGCACTCGAGAGGAAGCACGTGGTGTCCCGCACACATCCAGGGGAGCCCCGTTTCCGCCTCCTAGCTCGAGATGAGGGATCCTTTCCCTGTTTCGTAGGGAAAGAATTCCCGGCGTTCCAGTCGCATCTCAAGAGGAGGCGCTCTCCACAGGAAAGGCGAGAGGAACTCCAGGGTCGTGCCACCATTCCAAGAGTCCCCCAGATGTGTCAGTCCGTTCCAGAGGAACCTGTTTTCCCTGCACTGCCTTGACGTTCAAGCCGAGGATCGACTCCCACCACGTGTGCACGTGGGACAGCCCTGTGGGACAGAGCTGTGGGAAAGCCTCGTGGGAAAGCCTCGAGGGAAAACCATAGATCCTTTGATCCACGTGGGGGATTGCGTGACACTGCTGCTACCGCTCTGGAGGAAAGCACAAGTGCATGCCCGCATTCGAGACGAGAACTGACTCCCCTGGGGAGACTCCAGAAGTACCCCAAGATCCATGTCAGCACTGGAGAGGAATCCTCAGGTTCCGGCCCCGACTCCACACAAGGTCTTAGGCCCCGGCATCGACGGGAGAGGAATCCCGAGAGGCCCCCGAGGAACTCGCATGGGGACTGGCCTTTCCTGAGGCCACCAGAGCGGGTCCCTGAGGTCCCCGTCGTAAGTCGAGAGCACCTGCCGCAACTCGAGAAAATCCAGGAGGTTTTGCCCTCCAGGCGAGATGAGGCCCATTTCCGCTGAGGCTTCTCAAGGCCAATCACATCTAACCACTGGAACTTCCAAAGGGTCCTTCACACCCTTGCTGCAACTCAAGAAGTTCCCCGACATACCCGTCTGCACTCGAGAGGAAGCACGTGGTGTCCCGCACACATCCAGGGGAGCCCCGTTTCCGCCTCCTAGCTCGAGATGAGGGATCCTTTCCCTGTTTCGTAGGGAAAGAATTCCCGGCGTTCCAGTCGCATCTCAAGAGGAGGCGCTCTCCACAGGAAAGGCGAGAGGAACTCCAGGGTCGTGCCACCATTCCAAGAGTCCCCCAGATGTGTCAGTCCGTTCCAGAGGAACCTGTTTTCCCTGCACTGCCTTGACGTTCAAGCCGAGGATCGACTCCCACCACGTGTGCACGTGGGACAGCCCTGTGGGACAGCCCTGTGGGAAAGCCTCGTGGGAAAGCCTCGAGGGAAAACCATAGATCCTTTGATCCACGCGGCGGACTGCGTGACACTGCTGCTACCGCTCTGGAGGAAAGCACAAGTGCATGGCCGCATTCGAGACGAGGACTGACTCCCCTGGGGAGACTCCAGAAGTACCCCAAGATCCATGTCAGCACGGGAGAGGAATCCTCAGGTTCCGGCCCCGACTCCACACAAGGTCTTAGGCCCCGGCATCGACGGGAGAGGAATCCCGAGAGGCCCCGAGGAACTCGCATGGGGACTGGCCTTTCCTGAGGACACCAGAGCGGGTCCCTGAGGTCCCCGTCGTAAGTCGAGAGCACCTGCCGCAACTCGAGAAAATCCAGGAGGTTTTGCCCTCCAGGCGAGATGAGGCCCATTTCCGCTGAGGCTTCTCGAGGCCAATCACGTCTAACCACTGGAACTTCCAAAGGGTCCTTCACACCCTTGCTGCAACTCAAGAAGTTCCCCGACATACCCGTCTCCACTCGAGAGGAAGCACGTGGCGTCCCGCACACATCCAGGGGAGACCCGTTTCCGCCTCCTAGCTCGAGATGAGGGATCCTTTCCCTGTTTCGTAGGGAAAGAATTCCCGGCGTTCTCGTCGCATCTCAAGAGGAGGCACTCTCCACAGGAAAGGCGAGAGGAACTCCAGGGTCGTGACACCATTCCAAGAGTCCCCCAGATGTGTCAGTCCATTCCAGAGGAACCTGTTTTCCCTGCACTGCCTAGACGTTCAAGCCGAGGATCGACTCCCACCACGTGTGCACGTGGGACAGCCCTGTGGGAAAGCCTCGTGGGAAAGCCTCGTGGGAAAGACTCGAGGGAAAACCATAGATCCTTTGATCCACGCGGCGGACTGCGTGACACTGCTGCTACCGCTCTGGAGGAAAGCGCAAGTGCATGCGCGCATTCGAGACGAGGACTGACTCCCCTGGGGAGACTCCAGAAGTACCCCAAGATCCATGTCAGCACTGGAGAGGAATCCTCAGGTTCCGGCCCCGACTCCACACAAGGTCTTAGGCCCCGGCATCGACGGGAGAGGAATCACGAGAGGGCCCCGAGGAACTCGCATGGGGACTGGCCTTTCCTGAGGCCACCAGAGCGGGTCCCTGAGGTCCCCGTCGTAAGTCGAGAGCACCTGCCGCAACTCGAGAAAATCCAGGAGGTTTTGCCCTCCAGGCGAGATGAGGCCCATTTCCGCTGAGGCTTCTCGAGGCCAATCACATCTAACCACTGGAACTTCCAAAGGGTCCTTCACACCCTTGCTGCAACTCAAGAAGTTCCCCGACATACCCGTCTCCACTCGAGAGGAAGCACGTGGGGTCCCGCACACATCCAGGGGAGCCCCGTTTCCGCCTCCTAGCTCGAGATGAGGGATCCTTTCCCTGTTTCGTAGGGAAAGAATTCCCGGCGTTCCAGTCGCATCTCAAGAGGAGGCGCTCTCCACAGGAAAGGCGAGAGGAACTCCAGGGTCGTGCCACCATTCCAAGAGTCCCCCAGATGTGTCAGTCCGTTCCAGAGGAACCTGTTTTCCCTGCACTGCCTTGACGTTCAAGCCGAGGATCGACTCCCACCACGTGTGCACGTGGGACAGCCCTGTGGGACAGCCCTGTGGGAAAGCCTCGTGGGAAAGCCTCGAGGGAAAACCATAGATCCTTTGATCCACGTGGGGGATTGCGTGACACTGCTGCTACCGCTCTGGAGGAAAGCACAAGTGCATGCCCGCATTCGAGACGAGAACTGACTCCCCTGGGGAGACTCCAGAAGTACCCCAAGATCCATGTCAGCACTGGAGAGGAATCCTCAGGTTCCGGCCCCGACTCCACACAAGGTCTTAGGCCCCGGCATCGACGGGAGAGGAATCCCGAGAGGCCCCCGAGGAACTCGCATGGGGACTGGCCTTTCCTGAGGCCACCAGAGCGGGTCCCTGAGGTCCCCGTCGTAAGTCGAGAGCACCTGCCGCAACTCGAGAAAATCCAGGAGGTTTTGCCCTCCAGGCGAGATGAGGCCCATTTCCGCTGAGGCTTCTCAAGGCCAATCACATCTAACCACTGGAACTTCCAAAGGGTCCTTCACACCCTTGCTGCAACTCAAGAAGTTCCCCGACATACCCGTCTGCACTCGAGAGGAAGCACGTGGTGTCCCGCACACATCCAGGGGAGCCCCGTTTCCGCCTCCTAGCTCGAGATGAGGGATCCTTTCCCTGTTTCGTAGGGAAAGAATTCCCGGCGTTCCAGTCGCATCTCAAGAGGAGGCGCTCTCCACAGGAAAGGCGAGAGGAACTCCAGGGTCGTGCCACCATTCCAAGAGTCCCCCAGATGTGTCAGTCCGTTCCAGAGGAACCTGTTTTCCCTGCACTTCCTTGACGTTCAAGCCGAGGAGCGACTCCCACCACGTGTGCACGTGGGACAGCCCTGGGGGACAGCCCTGTGGGAAAGCCTCGTGGGAAAGCCTCGAGGGAAAACCATAGATCCTTTGATCCACGTGGCGGATTGCGTGACACTGCTGCTACCGCTCTGGAGGAAAGCGCAAGTGCATGCCCGCATTCGAGACGAGGACTGACTCCGCTGGGGAGACTCCAGAAGTACCCCAAGATCCATGTTAGCACTGGAGAGGAAACCTCAGGTTCCGGCCCCGACTCCACACAAGGTCTTAGGCGCCGGCATCGACGGGAGAGGAATCCCGAGAGGCTCCCGAGGAACTCGCATGGGGACTGGCCTTTACTGAGGCCACCAGAGCGGTTCCCTGAGATCCCCGTCGTAAGTCGAGAGCACCTGCCGCAACTCGAGAAAATCCAGGAGGTTTTGCCCTCTTGGCGAGATGAGGCCCATTTCCGCTGAGGCTTCTCGAGGCCAATAACATCTAACCACTGGAACTTCCAAAGGGTCCTTCACAATATTGCTGCAACTCAAGAAGTTCCCCGACATACCCGTCTGCACTCGAGAGGAAGCACGTGGTGTCCCGCACACATCCAGGGGAGCCCCGTTTGAGCCTCCTAGCTCGAGATGAGGGATCCTTTCCCTGTTTCGAAGGGAAAGAATTCCCGGCGTTCCCGTCGCATCTCAAGAGGAGGCGCTCTCCACAGGAAAGGCGAGAGGAACTCCAGGGTCATGCCACCATTCCAAGAGTCCCCCAGATGTGTCAGTCCATTCCAGAGGAACCTGTTTTCCCTGCACTGCCTTGACGTTCAAGCCGAGGATCGACTCCCACCACGTGTGCACGTGGGACAGCCCTGTGGGAAAGCCTCGTGGGAAAGCCTCGTGGGAAAGACTCGAGGGAAAACCATAGATCCTTTGATCCACGCGGCGGACTGCGTGAAACTGCTGCTACCGCTCTGGAGGAAAGCGCAAGTGCATGCCCGCATTCGAGACGAGGACTGACTCCCCTGGGGAGACTCCAGAAGTACCCCTAGATCCATGTCAGCACTGGAGAGGAATCCTCAGGTTCCGGCCCCGACTCCACACAAGGTCTTAGGCCCCGGCATCGCCGGGAGAGGAATCCCGAGACGCCCCCGAGGAACTCGCATGGGGACTGGCCTGTCCTGAGTCCACCAGAGCGGGTCCCTGAGGTCCCCGTCGTAAGTCGAGAGCACCTGCCGCAACTCGAGAAAATCCAGGAGGTTTTGCCCTCCAGGCGAGATGAGGCCCATTTCCGCTGAGGCTTCTCGAGGCCAATCACATCTAACCACTGGAACTTCCAAAGGGTCCTTCACACCCTTGCTGCAACTCAAGAAGTTCCCCGACATACCCGTCTCCACTCGAGAGGAAGCTCGTGGGGTCCCGCACACATCCAGGGGAGCCCCGTTTCCGCCTCCTTGCTCGAGATGAGGGATCCTTTCCCTGTTTCGTAGGGAAAGAATTCCCGGCGTTCCCGTCGCATCTCAAGAGGAGGCGCTCTCCACAGGAAAGGCGAGAGGAACTCCAGGGTCGTGCCACCATTCCAAGAGTCCCCCAGATGTGTCAGTCCATTCCAGAGGAACCTGTTTTCCCTGCACTGCCTTGACGTTCAAGCCGAGGATCGACTCCCACCACGTGTGCACGTGGGACAGCCCTGTGGGAAAGCCTCGTGGGAAAGCCTCGTGGGAAAGACTCGAGGGAAAACCATAGATCCTTTGATCCACGCGGCGGACTGCGTGACACTGCTGCTACCGCTCTGGAGGAAAGCGCAAGTGCATGCCCGCATTCGAGACGAGGACTTACTCCCCTGGGGAGACTCCAGAAGTACCCCAAGATCCATGTCAGCACTGTACAGGAATCCTCAGGTTCCGGCCCCGACTCCACACAAGGTCTTAGGCCCCGGCATCGACGGGAAAGGAATCCCGAGTGGCCCCCGAGGAACTCGCATGGGGACTGGCCTTTCCTGAGGCCACCAGAGCGGGTCCCTGAGGTCCCTGTCGTAAGTCGAGAGCACCTGCCGCAACTCGAGAAAATCCAGGAGGTTTTGCCCTCCAGGCGAGATGAGGCCCATTTCCGCTGAGGCTTCTCGAGGCTAATCACATCTAACCACTTGAACTTCCAAAGGGTCCTTCACACCCTTGCTGCAACTCAAGAAGTTCCCCGACATACCCGTCTCCACTCGAGAGGAAGCACGTGGGGTCCCGCACACATCCAGGGGAGCCCCGTTTCCGCCTCCTAGCTCGAGATGAGGGATCCTTTCCCTGTTTCGTAGGGAAAGAATTCCCGGCGTTCCCGTCGCATCTCAAGAGGAGGCGCTCTCCACAGGAAAGGCGAGAGGAACTCCAGGGTCGTGCCACCATTCCAAGAGTCCCCCAGATGTGTCAGTCCATTCCAGAGGAACCTGTTTTCCCTGCACTGCCTTGACGTTCAAGCCGAGGATCGACTCCCACCACGTGTGCACGTGGGACAGCCCTGTGGGAAAGCCTCGTGGGAAAGCCTCGTGGGAAAGACTCGAGGGAAAACCATAGATCCTTTGATCCACGCGGCGGACTGCGTGACACTGCTGCTACCGCTCTGGAGGAAAGCGCAAGTGCATGCCCGCATTCGAGACGAGGACTGACTCCCCTGGGGAGACTCCAGAAGTACCCCAAGATCCATGTCAGCACTGGAGAGGAATCCTCAGGTTCCGGCCCCGACACCACACAAGGTCTTAGGCCCCGGTATCGACGGGAGAGGAATCCCGAGACGCCCCCGAGGAACTCGCATGGGGACTGGCCTTTCCTGAGGCCACCAGAGCGGGTCCCTGAGGTCCCCGTCGTAAGTCGAGAGCACCTGCCGCAACTCGAGAAAATCCAGGAGGTTTTGCCCTCCAGGCGAGATGAGGCCCATTTCCGCTGAGGCTTCTCGAGGCCAATCACATCTAACCACTGGAACTTCCAAAGGGTCCTTCACACCCTTGCTGCAACTCAAGAAGTTCCCCGACATACCCGTCTCCACTCGAGAGGAAGCACGTGGTGTCCCGCACACATCCAGGGGAGCCCCGTTTCCGCCTCCTAGCTCGAGATGAGGGATCCTTTCCCTGTTTCGTAGGGAAAGAATTCCCGGCGTTCCCGTCGCATCTCAAGAGGAGGCGCTCTCCACAGGAAAGGCGAGAGGAACTCCAGGGTCGTGCCACCATTCCAAGAGTCCCCCAGATATGTCAGTCCATTCCAGAGGAACCTGTTTTCCCTGCACTGCCTTGACGTTCAAGCCGAGGATCGACTCCCACCACGTGTGCACGTGGGACAGCCCTGTGGGAAAGTCTCGTGGGAAAGCCTCGTGGGAAAGACTCGAGGGAAAACCATAGATCCTTTGATCCACGCGGCGGACTGCGTGACACCGCTGCTACAGCTCTGGAGGAAAGCGCAAGTGCATGCCCGCATTCGAGACGAGGACTGACTCCCCTGGGGAGACTCCAGAAGTACCCCAAGATCCATGTCAGCACTGGAGAGGAATCCTCAGGTTCCGGCCCCGACTCCACACAAGGTCTTAGGCCCCGGCATCGACGGGAGAGGAATCCCGAGACGCCCCCGAGGAACTCGCATGGGGATTCGCCTTTCCTGAGGCCACCAGAGCGGGTCCCTGAGGTCCCCGTCGTGAGTCGAGAGCACCTGCCGCAACTCGAGAAAATCCAGGAGGTTTTGCCCTCCAGGAGAGATGAGGCCCATTTCCGCTGAGGCTTCTCGAGGCCAGTCACATCTAACCACTGGAACTTCCAAAGGGTCCTTCACACCCTTGCTGCAACTCAAGAAGTTCCCCGACATACCCGTCTGCACTCGAGAGGAAGAACGTGGTGTCCCGCACACATCCAGGGGAGCCCCGTTTCCGCCTCCTAGCTCGAGATGAGGGATCCTTTCCCTGTTTCGTAGGGAAAGAATTCCCGGCGTTCCCGTCGCATCTCAAGAGGAGGCGCTCTCCACAGGAAAGGCGAGAGGAACTCCAGGGTCGTGCCACCATTCCAAGAGTCCCCCAGATGTGTCAGTTCATTCCAGAGGAACCTATTTTCCCTGCACTGCCTTGACGTTCAAGCCGAGGATCGACTCCCACCACGTGTGAACGTGGGACAGCCCTGTGGGAAAGCCTCGTGGGAAAGCCTCGTGGGAAAGACTCGAGGGAAAACCATAGATCCTTTGATCCACGCGGTGGACTGCGTGACACTGCTGCTACCGCTCTGGAGGAAAGCGCAAGTGCATGCCCGCATTCGAGACGAGGACTGACTCCCCTGGGGAGATCCAGAAGTACCCCAAGATCCATGTCAGCACTGGAGAGGAATCCTCAGGTTCCGGCCCCGACTCCACACAAGGTCTTAGGCCCCGGCATCGACGGGAGAGGAATCCCGAGACGCCCCCGAGGAACTCGCATGGGGACTGGCCTTTCCTGAGGCCACCAGAGCGGTTCCCTGAGGTCCCCGTCGTAAGTCGAGAGCACCTGCCGCAACTCGGGAAAATCCAGGAGGTTTTGCCCTCCAGGCGAGATGAGGCCCATTTCCTCTGAGGCTTCTCGAGGCCAATCACATCTAACCACTGGAACTTCCAAAGGGTCCTTCACACCCTTGCTGCAACTCAAGAAGTTCCCCGACATACCCGTCTCCACTCGAGAGGAAGCACGTGGGGTCCCGCACACATCCAGGGGAGCCCCGTTTCCGCCTCCTAGCTCGAGATGAGGGATCCTTTCCCTGTTTCGTAGGGAAAGAATTCCCGGCGTTCCCGTCGCATCTCAAGAGGAGGCGCTCTCAATAGGAAAGGCGAGAGGAACTCCAGGGTCGTGCCACCATTCCAAGAGTCCCCCAGATATGTCAGTCCATTCCAGAGGAACCTGTTTTCCCTGCACTGCCTTGACGTTCAAGCCGAGGATCGACTCCCACCACGTGTGCACGTGGGACAGCCCTGTGGGAAAGCCTCGTGGGAAAGCCTCGTGGGAAAGACTCGAGGGAAAACCATAGATCCTTTGATCCACGCGGCGGACTGCGTGACACCGCTGCTACCGCTCTGGAGGAAAGCGCAAGTGCATGCCCGCATTCGAGACGAGGACTGACTCCCCTGGGGAGACTCCAGAAGTACCCCAAGATCCATGTCAGCACTGGAGAGGAATCCTCAGGTTCCGGCCCCGACTCCACACAAGGTCTTAGGCCCCGGCATCGACGGGAGAGGAATCCCGAGACGCCCCCGAGGAACTCGCATGGGGATTGGCCTTTCCTGAGGCCACCAGAGAGGGTCCCTGAGGTCCCCGTCGTAAGTCGAGAGCACCTGCCGCAACTCGGGAAAATCCAGGAGGTTTTGCCCTCCAGGCGAGATGAGGCCCATTTTCGCTGAGGCTTCTCGAGGCCAATCACATCTAACCACTGGAAATTCCAAAGGGTCCTTCACACCCTTGCTGCAACTCAAGAAGTTCCCCGACATACCCGTCTCCACTCGAGAGGAAGCACGTGGGGTCCCTCACACATCCAGGGGAGCCCCGTTTGCGCCTCCTAGCTCGAGATGAGGGATCCTTTCCCTGTTTCGTAGGGAAAGAATTCCCGGCGTTCCCGTCGCATCTCAAGAGCAGGCGCTCTCCACAGGAAAGGCGAGAGGAACTGAAGGGTCGTGCCACCATTCCAAGAGCCCCCAGATGTGTCAGTCCATTCCAGAGGAACCTGTTTTCCCTGCACTGCCTTGACGTTCAAGCCGAGGATCGACTCCCACCACGTGTGCACGTGTGACAGCCCTATGGGAAAGCGTCGTGGGTAAGCCTCGTGGGAAAGACTCGAGGGAAAACCATAGATCCTTTGATCCACGCGGCGGACTGCGTGACACTGCTGCTACCGCTCTGGAGGAAAGCGCAAGTGCATGCCCGCATTCGAGACGAGGACTGACTCCCCTGGGGAGACTCCAGAAGTACCCCAAGATCCATGTCAGCACTGGAGAGGAATCCTCAGGTTCCGGCCCCGACTCCACACAAGGTCTTAAGCCCCGGCATCGACGGGAGAGGAATCCCCAGAGGAACTCGCATGGGGACTGGCCTTTCCTGAGGCCACCAGAGCGGGTCCCTGAGGTCCTCGTCGTAAGTCGAGAGCACCTGCCGCAACTCGAGAAAATCCAGGCGGTTTTGCCCTCCAGGCGAGATGAGGCCCATTTCCGCTGAGGCTTCTCGAGGCCAATCACATCTAACCATTGGAACTTCCAAAGGGTCCTTCACACCCTTGCTGCAACTCAAGAAGTTCCCCGACATGCCCATCTCCACTCGAGAGGAAGCACGTGGGGTCCCGCATACATCCAGGGGAGCCCCGTTTCCGCCTCCTAGCTCGAGATGAGGGATCCTTTCCCTGTTTCGTAGGGAAAGAATTCCCGGCGTTCCCGTCGCATCTCAAGAGGAGGCGCTCTCCACAGGAAAGGCGAGAGGAACTCCAGGGTCTTGCCACCATTCCAAGAGTCCCCCAGATGTGTCAGTCCATTCCAGAGGAACCTGTTTTCCCTGCACTGCCTTGACGTTCAAGCCGAGGATCGAGTCCCACCACGTGTGCACGTGGGACTGCCCTGTGGGAAAGCCTCGTGGTAAAGCCTCGTGGGAAAGACTCGAGGGAAAACCATAGATCCTTTGATCCACGCGGCGGACTGCGTGACACTGCTGGTACCGCTCTGGAGGAAAGCGCAAGTGCATGCCCGCATTCGAGACGAGGACTGACTCCCCTGGGGAGACTCCAGAAGTACCCCAAGATCCATGTCAGCACTGGAGAGGAATCCTCAGGTTCCGGTCCCGACTCCACACAAGGTCTTAGGCCCCGGCATCGACGGGAGAGGAATCCCGAGACGCCCCCGAGGAACTCGCATGGGGACTGGCCTTTCCTGAGGCCACCAGAGCGGGTCCCTGAGGTCCCCGTCGTAAGTCGAGAGCACCTGCCGCAACTCGAGAAAATCCAGGAGGTTTTGCCCTCCAGGCGAGATGAGGCCCATTTCCGCTGAGGCTTCTCGAGGCTAATCACATCTAACCACTGGAACTTCCAAAGGGTCCTTCACACCCTTGCTGCAACTCAAGAAGGTCCCCGACATACCCGTCTCCACTCGAGAGGAAGCACGTGGGGTCCCGCACACATCCAGGGGAGCCCCGTTTCCGCCTCCTAGCTCGAGATGAGGGATCCTTTCCCTGTTTCGTAGGGAAAGAATTCCCGGCGTTCCAGTCGCATCTCAAGAGAAGGCGCTCTCCACAGGAAAGGCGAGAGGAACTCCAGGGTCGTGACACCATTCCAAGAGTCCCCCAGATGTGTCAGTCCATTCCAGAGGAACCTGTTTTCCCTGCACTGCCTTGACGTTCAAGCCGAGGATCGACTCCCACCACGTGTGCACGTGGGACAGCCCTGTGGGAAAGCCTCGTGGGAAAGCCTCGTGGGAAAGACTCGAGGGAAAACCATAGATCCTTTGATCCACGCGGCGGACTGCGTGACACTGCTGCTACCGCTCTGGAGGAAAGCGCAAGTGCATGCCCGCATTCGAGACGAGGACTGACTCCCCTGGGGAGACTCCAGAAGTACCCCAAGATCCATGTCAGCACTGGAGAGGAATCCTCAGGTTCCGGCCCCGACTCCACACAAGGTCTTAGGCCCCGGCATCGACGGGAGAGGAATCCCGAGAGGCCCCCGAGGAACTCGCATGGGGACTGGCCTTTCCTGAGGCCACCAGAGCGGGTCCCTGAGGTCCTCATCGTAAGTCGAGAGCACCTGCCGCAACTCGAGAAAATCCAGGCGGTTTTGCCCTCCAGGCGAGATGAGGCCCATTTCCGCTGAGGCTTCTCGAGGCTAATCACGTCTAACCACTGGAACTTTCAAAGGGTCCTTCACACCCTTGCTGCAACTCAAGAAGTTCCCCGACATACCCGTCTCCACTCGAGAGGAAGCACGTGGGTCCCGCACACATCCAGGGGAGCCCCGTTTCCGCCTCCTACTCGAGATGAGGGATCCTTTCCCTGTTTCGTAGGGAAAGAATTCCCGGCGTTCCCGTCGCGTCTCAAGAGGAGGGGCTCTCCACAGGAAAGGCGAGAGGAACTCCAGGGTCGTGCCACCATTCCAAGAGTCCCCCAGATGTGTCAGTCCATTACAGAGGAACCTGTTTTCCCGGCACTGCCTTGACGTTCAAGCAGAGGATCGACTCCCACCACGTGTGCACGTGGGACAGCCCTGTGGGAAAGCCTCGTGGGAAAGCCTCGTGGGAAAGACTCGAGGGAAAACCATAGATCCTTTGATCCACGCGCGGACTGCGTGACACTGCTGCTACCGCTCTGGAGGAAAGCGCAAGTGCATGCCCGCATTCGAGACGAGGACTGACTCCCCTGGGGAGACTCCAGAAGTACCCCAAGATCCATGTCAGCACTGGAGAGGAATCCTCAGGCTCCGGCCCCGACTCCACACAAGGTCTTAGGCTCCAGCATCGACGGGAGAGGAATCCCGAGAGGCCCCCGAGGAACTCGCATGGGGACTGGCCTTTCCTGAGGCCACCAGAGCGGGTCCCTGAGGTCCCCGTCGTAAGTCGAGAGCACCTGCCGCAACTCGAGGAAATCCAGGAGGTTTTGCCCTCCAGGCGAGATGAGGCCCATTTCCGCTGAGGCTTCTCGAGGCCAATCACATCTAACCACTGGAACTTCCAAAGGGTCCTTCACACCATTGCTGCAACTCAAGAAGTTCCCCGACATACCCATCTCCACTCGAAAGGAAGCACGTGGGGTCCCGCACACATACAGGGGAGCCCCGTTTCCGCCTCCTAGCTCGAGATGAGGGATCCTTTCCATGTTTCGTAGGGAAAGAATTCCCGGCGTTCCGTCGCAACTCAAGAGGAGGCGCTCTCCACAGGAAAGGCGAGAGGAACTGAAGGGTCGTGCCACCATTCCAAGAGTCCCCCAGATGTGTCAGTCCATTCCAGAGGAACCTGTTTTCCCAGCACTGCCTTGACGTTCAAGCCGAGGATCGACTCCCACCACGTGTGCACGTGGGACAGCCCTTTGGGAAAGCCTCGTGGGAAAGCCTCGTGGGAAAGACTCGAGGGAAAACCATAGATCCTTTGATCCACGCGGTGGACTGCGTGACACTGCTGCTACCGCTCTGGAGGAAACCGCAAGTGCATGCCCGCATTCGAGACGAGGACTGACTCCCCTGGGGAGACTCCAGAAGTACCCCAAGATCCATGTCAGCCCTGGAGAGGAATCCTCAGGTTCCGGCCCCGACTCCACACAAGGTCTTAGGCCCCGGCAACGACGGGAGAGGAATCCCGAGACGCCCCCGAGGAACTCGCATGGGGACTGGCCTGTCCTGAGGCCACCAGAGCGGGTCCCTGAGGTCCCCGTCGTAAGTCGAGAGCACCTGCCGCAACTCGAGAAAATCCAGGAGGTTTTGCCCTCCAGGCGAGATGAGGCCCATTTCCGCTGAGGCTTCTCGAGGCCAATCACATCTAACCACTGGAACTTCCAAAGGGTCCTTCACACCATTGCTGCAACTCAAGAAGTTCCCCGACATACCCGTCTCCACTCGAATGGAAGCACGTGGTGTCCCGCCCACATCCAGGGGAGCTCCGTTTCCGCCTCCTAGCTCGAGATGAGGGATCCTTTCCCTGTTTCGTAGGGAATGAATTCCCGGCGTTCCCTTCGCATCTCAAGAGGAGGCGCTCTCCACAGGAAAGGCGAGAGGAACTCCAGGGTCGTGCCACCATTCCAAGAGTCCCCCAGATGTGTCAGTCCATTCCAGAGGAACCTGTTTTCCCTGCACTGCCTTGACGTTCAAGCCAAGGATCAACTCCCACCACGTGTGCACGTGGGACAGCCCTGTGGGAAAGCCTCGTGGGAAAGCCTCGTGGAAAAGACTCGAGGGAAAACCATAGATCCTTTGATCCACGCGACGGACTGCGTGACACTGCTGCTACCGCTCTGGAGGAAAGCGCAAGTGCATGCCCGCATTCGAGACGAAGACTGACTCCCCTGGGGAGACTCCAGAAGTACCCCAAGATCCATGTCAGCACTGGAGAGGAATCCTCAGGTTCCGACCCCGACTCCACACAAGGACTTAGGCCCCGGCATTGACGGGAGATGAATCCCCAGAGGCCCCCGAGGAACTCGCATGGGGACTGGCCTTTCCTGAGGCCACCAGAGCGGGTCCCTGGGGTCCCCGTCGTAGGTCGAGAGCACCTGCCGCAACTCGAGAAAATCCAGGAGGTTTTGCCCTCCAGGCGAGATGAGGCCCATTTCCGCTGAGGCTTCTCGAGGCTAATCACGTCTAACCACTGGAACTTCCAAAGGGTCCTTCACACCCTTGCTGCAACTCAAGAAGTTCCCCGACATACCCGTCTCCACTCGAGAGGAAGAACGTGGGTCCCGCACACATCCAGGGGAGCCCCGTTTCTGCCTCCTAGCTCGAGATGCGGGATCCTTTCCCTGTTTCGTAGGAAAAGAATTCCCGGCATTCCCGGCGCATCTCAAGAGGAGGCGCTCTCCACAGGAAAGGCGAGAGGAACTGAAGGGTCGTGCCACCATTCCAAGAGTCCCCCAGATGTGTCAGTCCATTCCAGAGGAACCTGTTTTCCCTGCACTGCCTTGACGTTCAAGCCGAGGATCGACTCCCACCACGTGTGCACGTGGGACAGCCCTATGGGAAAGCGTCGTGGGTAAGCCTCGTGGGAAAGACTCGAGGGAAAACCATAGATCCTTTGATCCACGCGGCGGACTGCGTGACACTGCTGCTACCGCTCTGGAGGAAAGCGCAAGTGCATGCCCGCATTCGAGACGAGGACTGACTCCCCTGGGGAGACTCCAGAAGTACCCCAAGATCCATGTCAGCACTGGAGAGGAATCCTCAGGTTCCGGCCCCGACTCCACACAAGGTCTTAGGCCCCGGCATCGACGGGAGAGGATCCCGAGAGGCCCCCGAGGAACTCGCATGGGGACTGGCCTATCCTGAGGCCACCAGAGCGGGTCCCTGAGGTCCCCGTCGTAAGTCGAGAGCACCTGCCGCAACTCGAGAAAATCCAGGAGGTTTTGCCCTCCAGGCGAGATGAGGCCCAGTTCCGCTGAGGCTTCTCGAGGCTAATCACGTCTAACCACTGGAACTTCCAAAGGGTCCTTCACACCCTTGCTGCAACTCAAGAAGTTCCCCGACATACCCGTCTCCACTCGAGAGGAAGCACGTGGGTCCCGCACACATCCAGGGGAGCCCCGTTTCCGCCTCCTAGCTCGAGATGAGGGATCCTTTCCCTGTTTGGTAGGGAAAGAATTCCCGGCGTTCCCGTCGCATCTCAAGAGGAGGCGCTCTCCAAAGGAAAGGCGAGAGGAACTCCAGGGTCGTGCAACCATTCCAAGAGTCCCCCAGATGTGTCAGTCCATTCCAGAGGAACCTGTTTTCCCTGCACTGCCTTGACGTTCAAGCCGAGGATCGACTCCCACCACGTGTGCACGTGGGACAGCCCTGTGGGAAAGCCTCGTGGGAAAGCCTCTTGGAAAAGACTCGAGGGAAAACCATAGATCCTTTGATCCACGCGGCGGACTGCGTGACACTGCTGCTACCGTTCTGGAGGAAAGCGCAAGTGCATGCCCGCATTCGAGACGAGGACTGACTCCCCTGGGGAGACTCCAGAAGTACCCCAAGATCCATGTCAGCACTGGAGAGGAATCCTCAGGTTCCGGCCCCGACTCCACACAAGGTCTTAGGCCCCGGCATCGACGGGAGAGGAATCCCGAGAGGCCCCCGAGGAACTCGCATGGGGACTGGCCTTTCCTGAGGCCACCAGAGAGGGTCCCTGTGGTCCCCGTCGTAAGTCGAGAGCACCTGCCGCAACTCGAGAAAATCCAGGTGGTTTTGCCCTCCAGGCGAGATGAGGCCCATTTCCGCTGAGGCTTCTCGAGGCCAATCACATCTAACCACTGGAACTTCCAAAGGGTCCTTCACACCATTGCTGCAACTCAAGAAGTTCCCCGACATACCCGTCTCCATTCGAGAGGAAGCACGTGGGGTCCCGCACACATCCAGGGGAGCCCCGTTTCCGCCTCCTAGCTCGAGATGAGGGATCCTTTCCCTGTTTCGTAGGGAAAGAATTCCCGGCGTTCCGTCGCAACTCAAGAGGAGGCGCTCTCCACAGGAAAGGCGAGAGGAACTGAAGGGTCGTGCCACCATTCCAAGAGTCCCCCAGATGTGTCAGTCCATTCCAGAGGAACCTGTTTTCCCAGCACTGCCTTGACGTTCAAGCCGAGGATCGACTCCCACCACGTGTGCACGTGGGACAGCCCTTTGGGAAAGCCTCGTGGGAAAGCCTCGTGGGAAAGACTCGAGGGAAAACCATAGATCCTTTGATCCACGCGGCGGACTGCGTGACACTGCTGCTACCGCTCTGGAGGAAAGCGCAAGTGCATGCCCGCATTCGAGACGAGGACTGACTCCCCTGGGGAGACTCCAGAAGTACCCCAAGATCCATGTCAGCCCTGGAGAGGAATCCTCAGGTTCCGGCCCCGACTCCACACAAGGTCTTATGCCCCGGCAACGACGGGAGAGGAATCCCGAGAGGCCCCCGAGGAACTCGCATGGGGACTGGCCTGTCCTGAGGCCACCAGAGCGGGTCCCTGAGGTCCCCGTCGTAAGTCGAGAGCACCTGCCGCAACTCGAGAAAATCCAGGAGGTTTTGCCCTCCAGGCGAGATGAGGCCCATTTCCGCTGAGGCTTCTCGAGGCCAATCACATCTAACCACTGGAACTTCCAAAGGATCCTTCACACCATTGCTGCAACTCAAGAAGTTCCCCGACATACCCGTCTCCACTCGAATGGAAGCACGTGGTGTCCCGCCCACATCCAGGGGAGCTCCGTTTCCACCTCCTAGCTCGAGATGAGGGATCCTTTCCCTGTTTCGTAGGGAAAGAATTCCCGGCGTTCCCGTCGCATCTCAAGAGGAGGCGCTCTCCACAGGAAAGGCGAGAGGAACTCCAGGGTCATGCCACCATTCCAAGAGTCCCCCAGATGTGTCAGTCCATTCCAGAGGAACCTGTTTTCCCTGCACTGCCTTGACGTTCAAGCCGAGGATCGACTCCCACCACGTGTGCACGTGGGACAGCCCTGTGGGAAAGCCTCGTGGGATAGCCTCGTGGGAAAGACTCGAGGGAAAACCATAGATCCTTTGATCCACGCGGCGGACTGCGTGACACTGCTTCTACCGCTCTGGAGGAAAGCGCAAGTGCATGCCCGCATTCGAGACGAGGACTGACTCCCCTGGGGAGACTCCAGAAGTACCCCAAGATCCATATCAGCACTGGAGAGGAATCCTCAGGTTCCGGCCCCGACTCCACACAAGGTCTTAAGCCCCGGCATCGACGGGAGAGGAATCCCCAGAGGAACTCGCATGGGGACTGGCCTTTCCTGAGGCCACCAGAGCGGGTCCCTGAGGTCCCCGTCGTAAGTCGAGAGCACCTGGCGCAACTCGGGAAAATCCAGGAGGTTTTGCCCTCCAGGCGAGATGAGGCCCATTTCCGCTGAGGCTTCTCGAGGCTAATCACGTCTAACCACTGGAACTTCCAAAGGGTCCTTCACACCCTTGCTGCAACTCAAGAAGTTCCCCGACATACCCGTCTCCACTCGAGAGGAAGCACGTGGGTCCCGCACACATCCAGGGGACCCCGTTTCCGCCTCCTAGCTCGAGATGAGGGATCCTTTCCCTGTTTCGCAGGGAAAGAATTCCCGGCGTTCCCGTCGCATCTCAAGAGGAGGCGCTCTCCACAGGAAAGGCGAGAGGAACTCCAGGGTCGTGCCACCATTCCAAGAGTCCCCCAGATGTGTCAGTCCATTCCAGAGGAACCTGTTTTCCCTGAACTGCCTTGACGTTCAAGCCGTGGATCGACTCCCACCACGTGTGCACGTGGGACAGCCCTGTGGGAAAGCCTCGTGGGAAAGCCTCGTGGGAAATACTCGAGGGAAAACCATAGATCCTTTGATCCACGCGGCGGACTGCGTGACACTGCTGCTACCGCTCTGGAGGAAAGCGCAAGTGCATGCCCGCATTCGAGACGAGGACTGACTCCCCTGGGGAGACTCCAGAAGTACCCCAAGATCCATGTCAGCACTGGAGAGGAATCCTCAGGTTCCGGCCCCGACTCCACACAAGGTCTTAGGCCCTGGTATCGACGGGAGAGGAATCCCGAGAGGCCCCCGAGGAACTCGCATGGGGACTGGCCTTTCCTGAGGCCACCAGAGCGGGTCCCTGAGATCCCCGTCTTAAGTCGAGAGCACCTGCCGCAACTCGAGAAAATCCAGGAGGTTTTGCCCTCCAGGCGAGATGAGGCCCATTTCTGCTGAGGCTTCTCGAGGCTAATTACGTCTAACCACTGGAACTTCCAAAGGGTCCTTCACACCATTGCTGCAACTCAAGAAGTTCCCCGACATACCCGTCTCCACTCGAGAGGAAGCACGTGGTGTCCCGCCCAAATCCAGGGGAGCTCCGTTTCCGTCTCCTAGCTCGAGATGAGGGATCCTTTCCCTGTTTCGTAGGGAACGAATTCCCGGCGTTCCGTCGCATCTCAAGAGGAGGCGCTCTCCACATGAAAGGCGAGAGGAACTCCAGTGTCGTGCCACCATTCCAAGAGTCACCCAGATGTGTCAGTCCATTCCAGAGGAACCTGTTTTCCCTGCACTGCCTTGACTTTCAAGCCAAGGATCTACTCCCACCACGTGTGCACGTGGGACAGCCCTGTGGGAAAGCCTCGTGGGAAAGCCTCGTGGGAAAGCCTCGGGGAAAAGACTCGAGGGAAAACCATAGATCCTTTGATCCACGCGGCGGACTGCGTGACACTGCTGCTACCGCTCTTGAGGAAAGCGCAAGTGCATGCCCGCATTCGAGACGAAGACTGACTCCCCTGGGGAGACTCCAGAAGTACCCCAAGATCCATGTCAGCACTGGAGAGGAATCCTCAGGTTCCGGCCCCGACTCCACACAAGGTCTTAGGCCCCGGCATCGACGGGAGAGGAATCCCGAGAGGCCCCCGAGGAACTCGCATGGGGACTGGCCTGCCCTGAGGCCACCAGAGCGGGTCCCTGAGGTCCCCGTCATAAGTCGAGAGCACCTGCCGCAACTCGAGAAAATCCAGGAGGTTTTGCCCTCCAGGCGCGATGAGGCCCATTTCCGCTGAGGCTTCTCGAGGCTAATCACGTCTAACCACTGGAACTTCCAAAGGGTCCTTCACACCCTTGCTGCAACTCAAGAAGTTCCCCGACATACCAGTCTCCACTCGAGAGGAAGCACGTGGGTCCCGCACACATCCAGGGGAGCCCCGTTTCCGCATCCTAGCTCGAGATGAGGGATCCTTTCCCTGTCTGGTAGGGAAAGAATTCCCGGCGTTCCCGTCGCATCTCAAGAGGAGGCGCTCTCCAAAGGAAAGGCGAGAGGAACTCCAGGGTCGTGCCACCATTCCAAGAGTCCCCCAGATGTGTCAGTCCATTCCAGAGGAACCTGTTTTCCCTGCAGTGCCTTGACGTTCAAGCCGAGGATCGACTCCCACCACGTGTGCACGTGGGACAGCCCTGTGGGAAAGCCTCGTGGGAAAGCCTCTTGGAAAAGACTCGAGGGAAAACCATAGATCCTTTGATCCATTGGGCGGACTGCGTGACACTGCTGCTACCGTTCTGGAGGAAAGCGCAAGTGCATGCCCGCATTCGAGACGAGGACTGACTCCCCTGGGGAGACTCCAGAAGTACCCCAAGATCCATGTCAGCACTGGAGAGGAATCCTCAGGTTCCGGCCCCGACTCCACACAAGGTCTAAGGCCCCGGCATTGACGGGAGAGGAATCCCGAGAGGCCCCAGAGGAACTCGCATGGGGACTGGCCTTTCCTGAGGCCACCAGAGCGGGTCCCTGAGGTCCCCGTCGTAAGTCGAGAGCACCTGCCGCAACTCGAGAAAATCCAGGAGGTTTTGCCCTCCAGGCCAGATGAGGCCCATTTCCGCTGAGGCTTCTCGAGGCCAATCACATCTAACCACTGGAACTTCCAAAGGGTCCTTCACACCATTGCTGCAACTCAAGAAGTTCCCCGACATACCCGTCTCCACTCAAGAGGAAGCACGTGGGTTCCCGCACACATCCAGGGGAGCCCCGTTTCCGCCTCCTAGCTCGAGATGAGGGATCCTTTCCCTGTTTCGTAGGGAAAGAATTCCCGGCGTTCCCGTCGCATCTCAAGAGGAGGCGCTCTCCACAGGAAAGTCGAGAGGAACTCCAGGGTCGTGACACCATTCCAAGAGTCCCCCAGATGTGTCAGTCCATTCCAGAGGAACCTGTTTTCCCTGCACTGCCTTGACATTCAAGCCGAGGATCGACTCCCACCACGTGTGCACGTGGGACAGCCCTGTGGGAAAGCCTCGTGGGAAATCCTCGTGGGAAAGACTCGAGGGAAAACCATAGATCCGTTGATCCACGCGGCGGACTGCGTGACACTGCTGCTACCGCTCTGGAGGAAAGCGCAAGTGCATGCCCGCATTCGAGACGAGGACTGACTCCCCTGGGGAGACTCCAGAAGTACCCCAAGATCCATGTCAGCACTGGAGAGGAATCCTCAGGTTCCGGCCCCGACTCCACACAAGGTCTTAGGCCCCGGCATCGACGGGAGAGGAATCCCGAGATGCCCCCGAGGAACTCGCATGGGGACTGGCCTTTCCTGAGGCCACCAGAGCGGCTCCCTGAGGTCCCCGTCGTAAGTCGAGAGCACCTGCCGCAACTCGAGAAAATCCAGGAGGTTTTGCCCTACAGGCGAGATGAGACCCATTTCCGCTGGGGCTTCTCGAGGCCAATCACATCTAACCACTGGAACTTCCAAAGGGTCCTGCACACCCTTGCTGCAACTCAAGAAGTTCCCCGACATACCCGTCTCCACTCGAGAGGAAGCACGTGGTGTCCCGCACACATCCAGGGGAGCCCCGTTTCGCCTCCTAGCTCGAGATGAGGGATCCTTTCCCTGTTTCGTAGGGAAAGAATTCCCGGCGTTCCCGTCGCATCTCAAGAGGAGGCGCTCTCCACAGGAAAGGCGAGAGGAACTCCAGGGTCGTGCCACCATTCCAAGAGTCCCCCAGATGTGTCAGTCCATTCCAGAGGAACCTGTTTTCCCTGCACTGCCTTGACGTTCAAGCCGAGGATCGACTCCCACCACGTGTGCACGTGGGACAGCCCTGTGGGAAAGCCTCGTGGGAAAGCCTCGTGGGAAAGACTCGAGGGAAAACCATAGATCCTTTGATCCACGCGGCGGACTGCGTGACACTGCTGCTACCGCTCTGGAGGAAAGCGCAAGTGCATGCCCGCATTCGAGACGAGGACTGACTCCCCTGGGGAGACTCCAGAAGTACCCCAAGATCCATGTCAGCACTGGAGAGGAATCCTCAGGTTCCGGCCCCGACTCCACACAAGGTCTTAGGCCCCGGCATCGATGGGAGAGGAATCCCGAGAGGCCCCCGAGGAACTCGCAAGGGGTCTGGCCTTTCCTGAGGTCACCAGAGCGGGTCCCCGAGGTCCCCGTCGTAAGTCGAGAGCACATGCCGCAACTCGAGAAAATCCAGGAAGTTTTGCCCTCCACGCGAGATGAGGCCCATTTCCGCTGAGGCTTCTCGAGGCCAATCACATCTAACCACTGGAACTTCCAATGGGTCCTTCACACCCTTGCTGCAACTCAAGAGGTTCCCCGACATACCCGTCTCCACTCGAAAGGAAGCACGTGGTGTCCCGCAAACATCCAGGGGAGCCCCATTTCCGCCTCCTAGCTCGCGATGAGGGATCCTTTCCCTGTTTCGTAGGGAACGAATTCCCGGCGTTCCCGTCGCATCTCAAGAGGAGGCGCTCTCCACAGGAAAGGCGAGAGGAACTCCAGGGTCGTGCCACCATTCCAAGAGTCCCCCAGATGTGTCAGTCCATTCCAGAGGAACCTGTTTTCCCTGCACTGCCTTGACGTTCAAGCCGAGGATCGACTCCCACCACGTGTGCACGTGGGACAGCCCTGTGGGAAAGCCTCGTGGGAAAGCCTCGTGGGAAAGACTCGAGGGAAAAACATAGATCCTTTGATCCACGCGGCGGACTGCGTGACACTGCTGCTACCGCTCTGGAGGAAAGCGCAAGTGCATGCCCGCATTCGAGACGAGGACTGACTCCCCTGGGGAGACTCCAGATGTACCCCAAGATCCATGTCAGCACTGGAGAGGAATCCTCAAGTTCCGGCCCCGACTCCACACAAGGTCTTAGGCCCCGGCATCGACGGGAGAGGAATCCCGAGAGGCCCCCGAGGAACTCGCATGGGGACTGGCCTTTCCTGAGGCCACCAGAGCGGGTCCCTGAGGTCCCGGTCGTAAGTCTAGAGCACCTGCCGCAACTGGAGAAAATCCAGGAGGTTTTGCCCTCCAGGCGAGATGAGGCCCATTTCCGCTGAGGCTTCTCGAGGCTAATCACGTCTAATCACTGGAACTTCCAAAGGGTCCTTCACACCCTTGCTGCAACCCAAGAAGTTCCCCGACATACCCGTCTCCACTCGAGAGGAAGCACGAGGGTCCCGCACACATCCAGGGGAGTCCCGTTTCCGCCTTCTAGCTCGAGATGAGGGATCCTTTCCCTGTTTCGTAGGGAAAGAATTCCCGGCGTTCCCGTCGCATCTCAAGAGGAGGCGCTCTCCAAAGGAAAGGCGAGAGGACTCCAGCGTCGTGCCACCATTCAAAGAGTCCCCCAGATATGTCAGTCCATTCCAGAGGAACATGTTTTCCCTGCACTGCCTTGACGTTCAAGCCGAGGATCGACACCCACCAAGTGTGCACGTGGGACAGCCCTGTGCGAAAGCCTCGTGGGAAAGCCTCGTGGGAAAGACTCGAGGGAAAACCATAGATCCTTTGATCCACGCGGTGGACTGCGTGACACTGCTGCTACCGCTCTGGAGGAAAGCGCAAGTGCATGCCCGCATTCGAGACGAGGACTGACTCCCCTGGGGAGACTCCAGAAGTACCCCAAGATCCATGTCAGCACTGGAGAGGAATTCTCAGGTTCCGGCCCCGACTCCACACAAGGTCTTAGGCCCTGGCATCGATGGGAGAGGAATCCGGAGAGGCCCCCGAGGAACTCGCATGGGGACTGGCCTTTCCTGAGGTCACCAGAGCGGGTCCCCGAGGTCCCCGTCGTAAGTCGAGAGCACATGCCGCAACTCGAGAAAATCCAGGAAGTTTTGCCCTCCAGGCGAGATGAGGCCCATTTCCGCTGGGGCTTCTCGAGGCCAATCACATCTAACCCTGGAACTTCCAAAGGGTCCTTCACACCCTTGCTGCAACTCAAGAAGTTCCCCGACATACCCGTCTGCACTCGAGAGGAAGCACGTGGTGTCCCGCACACATCCAGGGGAGCCCCGTTTCCGCCTCCTAGCTCGAGATGAGGGATCCTTTCCCTGTTTCGTAGGGAAAGAATTCCCGGCGTTCCCGTCGCATCTCAAGAGGAGGCGCTCTCCACAGGAAAGGCGAGAGGAACTCCAGGGTCGTGCCACCATTCCAAGAGTCCCCCAGATGTGTCAGTCCATTCCAGAGGAACCTGTTTTCCCTGCACTGCCTTGACGTTCAAGCCGAGGATCGACTCCCACCACGTGTGCACGTGGGACAGCCCTGTGGGAAAGCCTCGTGGGAAAGCCTCGTGGGAAAGACTCGAGGGAAAACCATAGATCCTTTGATCCACGCGGCGGACTGCGTGACACTGCTGCTACCGCTCTGGAGGAAAGCGCAAGTGCATGCCCGCATTCGAGACGAGGACTGACTCCCCTGGGGAGACTCCAGAAGTACCCCAAGATCCATGTCAGCACTGGAGAGGAATCCTCAGGTTCCGGCCCCGACTCCACACAAGGTCTTAGGCCCCGGCATCGATGGGAGAGGAATCCCGAGAGGCCCCCGAGGAACTCGCAAGGGGTCTGGCCTTTCCTGAGGTCACCAGAGCGGGTCCCCGAGGTCCCCGTCGTAAGTCGAGAGCACATGCCGCAACTCGAGAAAATCCAGGAAGTTTTGCCCTCCACGCGAGATGAGGCCCATTTCCGCTGAGGCTTCTCGAGGCCAATCACATCTAACCACTGGAACTTCCAATGGGTCCTTCACACCCTTGCTGCAACTCAAGAGGTTCCCCGACATACCCGTCTCCACTCGAAAGGAAGCACGTGGTGTCCCGCAAACATCCAGGGGAGCCCCATTTCCGCCTCCTAGCTCGCGATGAGGGATCCTTTCCCTGTTTCGTAGGGAACGAATTCCCGGCGTTCCCGTCGCATCTCAAGAGGAGGCGCTCTCCACAGGAAAGGCGAGAGGAACTCCAGGGTCGTGCCACCATTCCAAGAGTCCCCCAGATGTGTCAGTCCATTCCAGAGGAACCTGTTTTCCCTGCACTGCCTTGACGTTCAAGCCGAGGATCGACTCCCACCACGTGTGCACGTGGGACAGCCCTGTGGGAAAGCCTCGTGGGAAAGCCTCGTGGGAAAGACTCGAGGGAAAAACATAGATCCTTTGATCCACGCGGCGGACTGCGTGACACTGCTGCTACCGCTCTGGAGGAAAGCGCAAGTGCATGCCCGCATTCGAGACGAGGACTGACTCCCCTGGGGAGACTCCAGATGTACCCCAAGATCCATGTCAGCACTGGAGAGGAATCCTCAAGTTCCGGCCCCGACTCCACACAAGGTCTTAGGCCCCGGCATCGACGGGAGAGGAATCCCGAGAGGCCCCCGAGGAACTCGCATGGGGACTGGCCTTTCCTGAGGCCACCAGAGCGGGTCCCTGAGGTCCCGGTCGTAAGTCTAGAGCACCTGCCGCAACTGGAGAAAATCCAGGAGGTTTTGCCCTCCAGGCGAGATGAGGCCCATTTCCGCTGAGGCTTCTCGAGGCTAATCACGTCTAATCACTGGAACTTCCAAAGGGTCCTTCACACCCTTGCTGCAACCCAAGAAGTTCCCCGACATACCCGTCTCCACTCGAGAGGAAGCACGAGGGTCCCGCACACATCCAGGGGAGTCCCGTTTCCGCCTTCTAGCTCGAGATGAGGGATCCTTTCCCTGTTTCGTAGGGAAAGAATTCCCGGCGTTCCCGTCGCATCTCAAGAGGAGGCGCTCTCCAAAGGAAAGGCGAGAGGACTCCAGCGTCGTGCCACCATTCAAAGAGTCCCCCAGATATGTCAGTCCATTCCAGAGGAACATGTTTTCCCTGCACTGCCTTGACGTTCAAGCCGAGGATCGACACCCACCAAGTGTGCACGTGGGACAGCCCTGTGCGAAAGCCTCGTGGGAAAGCCTCGTGGGAAAGACTCGAGGGAAAACCATAGATCCTTTGATCCACGCGGTGGACTGCGTGACACTGCTGCTACCGCTCTGGAGGAAAGCGCAAGTGCATGCCCGCATTCGAGACGAGGACTGACTCCCCTGGGGAGACTCCAGAAGTACCCCAAGATCCATGTCAGCACTGGAGAGGAATTCTCAGGTTCCGGCCCCGACTCCACACAAGGTCTTAGGCCCTGGCATCGATGGGAGAGGAATCCGGAGAGGCCCCCGAGGAACTCGCATGGGGACTGGCCTTTCCTGAGGTCACCAGAGCGGGTCCCCGAGGTCCCCGTCGTAAGTCGAGAGCACATGCCGCAACTCGAGAAAATCCAGGAAGTTTTGCCCTCCAGGCGAGATGAGGCCCATTTCCGCTGGGGCTTCTCGAGGCCAATCACATCTAACCCTGGAACTTCCAAAGGGTCCTTCACACCCTTGCTGCAACTCAAGAAGTTCCCCGACATACCCGTCTGCACTCGAGAGGAAGCACGTGGTGTCCCGCACACATCCAGGGGAGCCCCGTTTCCGCCTCCTAGCTCGAGATGAGGGATCCTTTCCCTGTTTCGTAGGGAAAGAATTCCCGGCGTTCCCGTCGCATCTCAAGAGGAGGCGCTCTCCACAGGAAAGGCGAGAGGAACTCCAGGGTCATGCCACCATTCCAAGAGTCCCCCAGATGTGTCAGTCCATTCCAGAGGAACCTGTTTTCCCTGCACTGCCGTGACGTTCAAGCCGAGGATCGACTCCCACCACGTGTGCACGTGGGACAGCCCTGTGGGAAAGCTTCGTGGGAAAGCCTCGTGGGAAAGACTTGAGGGAAAACCATAGATCCTTTGATCCACGCGGCGGACTGCGTGACACTGCTGCTACCGCTCTGGAGGAAAGCACAAGTGCATGCCCGCATTCGAGACGAGGACTGACTCCCCTGGGGAGACTCCAGAAGTACCCCAAGATCCATGTCAGCACTGGAGAGGAATCCTCAGGTTCCGGCCCCGACTCCACACAAGGTCTTAGGCCCCGGCATTGACGGGAGAGGAATCCCGAGAGGCCCCCGAGGAACTCGCATGGGGACTGGCCTTTCCTGAGGCCACCAGAGCGGGTCCCTGAGGTCCCCGTCGTAAGTTGAGAGCACCTGCCGCAACTCGAGAAAATCCAGGAGGTTTTGCCCTCCAGGCGAGATGAGGCCCATTTCCGCTGAGGCTTCTCGAGGCCAATCACATCTAACCACTGGAACTTCCAAAGGGTCCTGCACACCCTTGCTGCAACTCAAGAAGTTCCCCGACATACCCGTCTCCACTCGAGAGGAAGCACGTGGTGTCCCGCACACATCCAGGGGAGCCCCGTTTCCGCCTCCTAGCTCGAGATGAGGGATCCTTTCCCTGTTTCGTAGGGAAAGAATTCCCGGCGTTCCGTCGCATCTCAAGAGGAGGCGCTCTCCACAGGAAAGGCGAGAGGAACTCCAGGGTCGTGCCACCATTCCAAGATTCCCCCAGATGTGTCTGTCCATTCCAGAGGAACCTGTTTTCCCTGCACTGCCTTGACGTTCAAGCCGAGGATCGACTCCCACCACGTGTGCACGTGGGACAGCCCTGTGGGAAAGCCTCGTGGGAAAGCCTCGTGGGAAAGACTCGAGGGAAAACCATAGATCCTTTGATCCACGCGGCGGACTGCGTGACACTGCTGCTACCGCTCTGGAGGAAAGCGCAAGTGCATGCCCGCATTCGAGACGAGGACTGACTCCCCTGGGGAGACTCCAGAAGTACCCCAAGATCCATGTCAGCACTGGAGAGGAATCCTCAGCTTCCAGCCCCGACTCCACACAAGGTCTTAGGCCCCGGCATCGACGGGAGAGGAATCCCGAGACACCCCCGAGGAACTCGCATGGGGACTGGCCTTTCCTGAGGCCACCAGAGCGGTTCCCTGAGGTCCCCGTCGTAAGTCGAGAGCACCTGCCGCAACTCGAGAAAATCCAGGAGGTTTTGCCCTACAGGCGAGATGAGACCCATTTCCGCTGGGGCTTCTCGAGGCCAATCACATCTAACCACTGGAACTTCCAAAGGGTCCTGCACACCCTTGCTGCAACTCAAGAAGTTCCCCGACATACCCGTCTCCACTCGAGAGGAAGCACGTGGTGTCCCGCACACATCCAGGGGAGCCCCGTTTCGCCTCCTAGCTCGAGATGAGGGATCCTTTCCCTGTTTCGTAGGGAAAGAATTCCCGGCGTTCCCGTCGCATCTCAAGAGGAGGCGCTCTCCACAGGAAAGGCGAGAGGAACTCCAGGGTCGTGCCACCATTCCAAGAGTCCCCCAGATGTGTCAGTCCATTCCAGAGGAACCTGTTTTCCCTGCACTGCCTTGACGTTCAAGCCGAGGATCGACTCCCACCACGTGTGCACGTGGGACAGCCCTGTGGGAAAGCCTCGTGGGAAAGCCTCGTGGGAAAGACTCGAGGGAAAACCATAGATCCTTTGATCCACGCGGCGGACTGCGTGACACTGCTGCTACCGCTCTGGAGGAAAGCGCAAGTGCATGCCCGCATTCGAGACGAGGACTGACTCCCCTGGGGAGACTCCAGAAGTACCCCAAGATCCATGTCAGCACTGGAGAGGAATCCTCAGGTTCCGGCCCCGACTCCACACAAGGTCTTAGGCCCCGGCATCGATGGGAGAGGAATCCCGAGAGGCCCCCGAGGAACTCGCAAGGGGTCTGGCCTTTCCTGAGGTCACCAGAGCGGGTCCCCGAGGTCCCCGTCGTAAGTCGAGAGCACATGCCGCAACTCGAGAAAATCCAGGAAGTTTTGCCCTCCACGAGAGATGAGGCCCATTTCCGCTGAGGCTTCTCGAGGCCAATCACATCTAACCACTGGAACTTCCAATGGGTCCTTCACACCCTTGCTGCAACTCAAGAGGTTCCCCGACATACCCGTCTCCACTCGAAAGGAAGCACGTGGTGTCCCGCAAACATCCAGGGGAGCCCCATTTCCGCCTCCTAGCTCGCGATGAGGGATCCTTTCCCTGTTTCGTAGGGAACGAATTCCCGGCGTTCCCGTCGCATCTCAAGAGGAGGCGCTCTCCACAGGAAAGGCGAGAGGAACTCCAGGGTCGTGCCACCATTCCAAGAGTCCCCCAGATGTGTCAGTCCATTCCAGAGGAACCTGTTTTCCCTGCACTGCCTTGACGTTCAAGCCGAGGATCGACTCCCACCACGTGTGCACGTGGGACAGCCCTGTGGGAAAGCCTCGTGGGAAAGCCTCGTGGGAAAGACTCGAGGGAAAAACATAGATCCTTTGATCCACGCGGCGGACTGCGTGACACTGCTGCTACCGCTCTGGAGGAAAGCGCAAGTGCATGCCCGCATTCGAGACGAGGACTGACTCCCCTGGGGAGACTCCAGATGTACCCCAAGATCCATGTCAGCACTGGAGAGGAATCCTCAAGTTCCGGCCCCGACTCCACACAAGGTCTTAGGCCCCGGCATCGACGGGAGAGGAATCCCGAGAGGCCCCCGAGGAACTCGCATGGGGACTGGCCTTTCCTGAGGCCACCAGAGCGGGTCCCTGAGGTCCCGGTCGTAAGTCTAGAGCACCTGCCGCAACTGGAGAAAATCCAGGAGGTTTTGCCCTCCAGGCGAGATGAGGCCCATTTCCGCTGAGGCTTCTCGAGGCTAATCACGTCTAATCACTGGAACTTCCAAAGGGTCCTTCACACCCTTGCTGCAACCCAAGAAGTTCCCCGACATACCCGTCTCCACTCGAGAGGAAGCACGAGGGTCCCGCACACATCCAGGGGAGTCCCGTTTCCGCCTTCTAGCTCGAGATGAGGGATCCTTTCCCTGTTTCGTAGGGAAAGAATTCCCGGCGTTCCCGTCGCATCTCAAGAGGAGGCGCTCTCCAAAGGAAAGGCGAGAGGACTCCAGCGTCGTGCCACCATTCAAAGAGTCCCCCAGATATGTCAGTCCATTCCAGAGGAACATGTTTTCCCTGCACTGCCTTGACGTTCAAGCCGAGGATCGACACCCACCAAGTGTGCACGTGGGACAGCCCTGTGCGAAAGCCTCGTGGGAAAGCCTCGTGGGAAAGACTCGAGGGAAAACCATAGATCCTTTGATCCACGCGGTGGACTGCGTGACACTGCTGCTACCGCTCTGGAGGAAAGCGCAAGTGCATGCCCGCATTCGAGACGAGGACTGACTCCCCTGGGGAGACTCCAGAAGTACCCCAAGATCCATGTCAGCACTGGAGAGGAATTCTCAGGTTCCGGCCCCGACTCCACACAAGGTCTTAGGCCCTGGCATCGATGGGAGAGGAATCCGGAGAGGCCCCCGAGGAACTCGCATGGGGACTGGCCTTTCCTGAGGTCACCAGAGCGGGTCCCCGAGGTCCCCGTCGTAAGTCGAGAGCACATGCCGCAACTCGAGAAAATCCAGGAAGTTTTGCCCTCCAGGCGAGATGAGGCCCATTTCCGCTGGGGCTTCTCGAGGCCAATCACATCTAACCCTGGAACTTCCAAAGGGTCCTTCACACCCTTGCTGCAACTCAAGAAGTTCCCCGACATACCCGTCTGCACTCGAGAGGAAGCACGTGGTGTCCCGCACACATCCAGGGGAGCCCCGTTTCCGCCTCCTAGCTCGAGATGAGGGATCCTTTCCCTGTTTCGTAGGGAAAGAATTCCCGGCGTTCCCGTCGCATCTCAAGAGGAGGCGCTCTCCACAGGAAAGGCGAGAGGAACTCCAGGGTCATGCCACCATTCCAAGAGTCCCCCAGATGTGTCAGTCCATTCCAGAGGAACCTGTTTTCCCTGCACTGCCGTGACGTTCAAGCCGAGGATCGACTCCCACCACGTGTGCACGTGGGACAGCCCTGTGGGAAAGCTTCGTGGGAAAGCCTCGTGGGAAAGACTTGAGGGAAAACCATAGATCCTTTGATCCACGCGGCGGACTGCGTGACACTGCTGCTACCGCTCTGGAGGAAAGCACAAGTGCATGCCCGCATTCGAGACGAGGACTGACTCCCCTGGGGAGACTCCAGAAGTACCCCAAGATCCATGTCAGCACTGGAGAGGAATCCTCAGGTTCCGGCCCCGACTCCACACAAGGTCTTAGGCCCCGGCATTGACGGGAGAGGAATCCCGAGAGGCCCCCGAGGAACTCGCATGGGGACTGGCCTTTCCTGAGGCCACCAGAGCGGGTCCCTGAGGTCCCCGTCGTAAGTTGAGAGCACCTGCCGCAACTCGAGAAAATCCAGGAGGTTTTGCCCTCCAGGCGAGATGAGGCCCATTTCCGCTGAGGCTTCTCGAGGCCAATCACATCTAACCACTGGAACTTCCAAAGGGTCCTGCACACCCTTGCTGCAACTCAAGAAGTTCCCCGACATACCCGTCTCCACTCGAGAGGAAGCACGTGGTGTCCCGCACACATCCAGGGGAGCCCCGTTTCCGCCTCCTAGCTCGAGATGAGGGATCCTTTCCCTGTTTCGTAGGGAAAGAATTCCCGGCGTTCCCGTCGCATCTCAAGAGGAGGCGCTCTCCACAGGAAAGGCGAGAGGAACTCCAGGGTCGTGCCACCATTCCAAGATTCCCCCAGATGTGTCTGTCCATTCCAGAGGAACCTGTTTTCCCTGCACTGCCTTGACGTTCAAGCCGAGGATCGACTCCCACCACGTGTGCACGTGGGACAGCCCTGTGGGAAAGCCTCGTGGGAAAGCCTCGTGGGAAAGACTCGAGGGAAAACCATAGATCCTTTGATCCACGCGGCGGACTGCGTGACACTGCTGCTACCGCTCTGGAGGAAAGCGCAAGTGCATGCCCGCATTCGAGACGAGGACTGACTCCCCTGGGGAGACTCCAGAAGTACCCCAAGATCCATGTCAGCACTGGAGAGGAATCCTCAGCTTCCAGCCCCGACTCCACACAAGGTCTTAGGCCCCGGCATCGACGGGAGAGGAATCCCGAGACGCCCCCGAGGAACTCGCATGGGGACTGGCCTTTCCTGAGGCCACCAGAGCGGTTCCCTGAGGTCCCCGTCGTAAGTCGAGAGCACCTGCCGCAACTCGAGAAAATCCAGGAGGTTTTGCCCTCCAGGCGAGATGAGGCCCATTTCCGCTGAGGCTTCTCGAGGCCAATCACATCTAACCACTGGAACTTCCAAAGGGTCCTTCACACCCTTGCTGCAACTAAAGAAGTTCCCCGACATACCCGTCTGCACTCGAGAGGAAGCACGTGGTGTCCCGCACACATCCAGGGGAGCCCCGTTTCCGCCTCCTAGCTCGAGATGAGGGATCCTTTCCCTGTTTCGTAGGGAAAGAATTCCCGGCGTTCCCGTCGCATCTCAAGAGGAGGCGCTCTCCACAGGAAAGGCGAGAGGAACTCCAGGGTCATGCCACCATTCCAAGAGTCCCCCAGATGTGTCAGTCCATTCCAGAGGAACCTGTTTTCCCTGCACTGCCTTGACGTTCAAGCCGAGGATCGACTCCCACCACGTGTGCACGTGGGACAGCCCTGTGGGAAAGACTCGTGGGAAAGCCTCGTGGGAAAGACTCGAGGGAAAACCATAGATCCTTTGATCCTTGCAGCGGACTGCGTGACACTGCTGCTACCGCTCTGGAGGAAAGCGCAAGTGCATGCCCGCATTCGAGCCGAGGACTGACTCCCCTGGGGAGACTCCAGAAGTACCCCAAGATCCATGTCAGCACTGGAGAGGAATCCTCAGGTTCCGGCCCCGACTCCACACAAGGTCTTAGGCCCCGGCATTGACGGGAGAGGAATCCCGAGAGGCCCCCGAGGAACTCGCATGGGGACTGGCCTTTCCTGAGGCCACCAGAGCGGGTCCCTGAGGTCCCCGTCGTAAGTCGAGAGCACCTGCCGCAACTCGAGAAAATCCAGGAGGTTTTGCCCTCCAGGCGAGATGAGGCCCATTTCCGATGAGGCTTCTCGAGGCCAAACACATCTAACCACTGGAACTTCCAAAGGGTCCTGCACACCCTTGCTGCAACTCAAGAAGTTCCCCGACATACCCGTCTCCACTCGAGAGGAAGCACGTGATGTCCCGCACACATCCAGGGGAGCCCCGTTTCCGCCTCCTAGCTCGAGATGAGGGATCCTTTCCCTGTTTCGTAGGGAAAGAATTCCCGGCGTTCCCGTCGCATCTCAAGAGGAGGCGCTCTCCACAGGAAAGGCGAGAGGAACTCCAGGGTCGTGCCACCATTCCAAGATTCCCCCAGATGTGTCTGTCCATTCCAGAGGAACCTGTTTTCCCTGCACTGCCTTGACGTTCAAGCCGAGGATCGACTCCCACCACGTGTGCACGTGGGACAGCCCTGTGGGAAAGCCTCGTGGGAAAGCCTCGTGGGAAAGACTCGAGGGAAAACCATAGATCCTTTGATCCACGCGGCGGACTGCGTGACACTGCTGCTACCGCTCTGGAGGAAAGCGCAAGTGCATGCCCGCATTCGAGACGAGGACTGACTCCCCTGGGGAGACTCCAGAAGTACCCCAAGATCCATGTCAGCACTGGAGAGGAATCCTCAGGTTCCAGCCCCGACTCCACACAAGGTCTTAGGCCCCGGCATCGACGGGAGAGGAATCCCGAGACGCCCCCGAGGAACTCGCATGGGGACTGGCCTTTCCTGAGGCCACCAGAGCGGTTCCCTGAGGTCCCCGTCGTAAGTCGAGAGCACCTGCCGCAACTCGAGAAAATCCAGGAGGTTTTGCCGTCCAGGCGAGATGAGGCCCATTTCCACTGAGGCTTCTCGAGGCCAATCACATCTAACCACTGGAACTTCCAAAGGGTCCTTCACACCGTTGCTGCAACTCAAGAACTTCCCAGACATACCCGTCTCCACTCGAGAGGAAGCACGTGGGGTCCCGCACACATCCAGGGGAGCTCCGTTTCCGCCTCCTAGCTCGAGATGAGGGATCCTTTCCCTGTTTCGTAGGGAAAGAATTCCCGGCGTTCCCGTCGCATCTCAAGAGGAGGCGCTCTCCACAGGAAAGGCGAGAGGAACTCCAGGGTCGTGACACCATTCCAAGAGTCCCCCAGATGTGTCAGTCCATTCCAGAGGAACCTGTTTTCCCTGCACTGCCTTGACGTTCAAGCCGAGGATCGACTCCCACCACGTGTGCACGTGGGACAGCCCTGTGGGAAAGACTCGTGGGAAAGCCTCGTGGGAAAGACTCGAGGGAAAACCATAGATCCTTTGACCCACGCGGCGGACTGCGTGACACTGCTGCTACCGCTCTGGAGGAAAGCGCAAGTGCATGCCCGCATTCGAGACGAGGACTGACTCCCCTGGGGAGACTCCAGAAGTACCCCAAGATCCATGTCAGCACTGGAGAGGAATCCTCAGGTTCCGGCCCCGACTCCACACAAGGTCTTAGGCCCCGGCATTGACGGGAGAGGAATCCCGAGAGGCCCCCGAGGTACTCGCATGGGGACAGGCCTTTCCTGGGGCCACCAGAGCGGGAACATGAGGTCCCCGTCGTACGTCGAGAGCACCTGCCGCAACTCGAGAAAATCCAGGAGGTTTTGCCCTCTAGGCGAGATGAGGCCCATTTCCGCTGAGGCTTCTCGAGTCCAATCACATCTAACCACTGGAACTTCCAAAGGGTCCTTCACACCCTTGCTGCAACTCAAGAAGTTCCCCGACATACCCGTCTGCACTCGAGAGGAAGCACGTGGTGTCCCGCACACATCCAGGGGAGCCCCGTTTCCGCCTCCTAGCTCGAGATGAGGGATCCTTTCCCTGTTTCGTAGGTAAAGAATTCTCGGCGTTCCCGTCGCATCTCAAGAGGAGGCGCTCTCCACAGGAAAGGCGAGAGGAACTCCAGGGTCGTGACACCATTCCCAGAGTTCCCCAGATGTGTCAGTCCATTCCAGAGGAACCTGTTTTCCCTGCACTGCCTTGACGTTCAAGCCGAGGATCGACTCCCACCACGTGTGCACGTGGGACAGCCCTGTGGGAAAGCCTCGTGGGAAAGCCTCGTGGGAAAGACTCGAGGGAAAACCATAGATCCTTTGATCCACGCGGCGGACTGCGTGACACTGCTGCTACCGCTCTGGAGGAAAGCGCAAGTGCATGCCCGCATTCGAGACGAGGACTGACTCCCCTGGGGAGACTCCAGAAGTACCCCAAGATCCATGTCAGCACTGGAGAGGAATCCTCATGTTCCAGCCCCGACTCCACACAAGGTCTTAGGCCCCGGCATCGACGGGAGAGGAATCCCGAGAGGCCCCCGAGGAACTCGCATGGGGACTGGCCTTTCCTGAGGCCACCAGAGCGGTTACCTGAGGTCCCCGTCGTAAGTCGAGAGCACCTGCCGAAACTCGAGAAAATCCAGGAGGTTTTGCCCTCCAGGCGAGATGAGGCCCATTTCCGCTGAGGCTTCTCGAGGCCAATCACATCTAACCACTGGAACTTCCAAAGGGTCCTTCACACCGTTGCTGCAACTCAAGAGGTTCCCCGACATACCCGTCTCCACTCGAGAGGAAGCACGTGGTGTCCCGCACACATCCAGGGGAGCTCCGTTTCCGCCTCCTAGCTCGAGATGAGGGATCCTTTCCCTGTTTCGTAGGGAAAGAATTCCCGGCGTTCCCGTCGCATCTCAAGAGGAGGCGCTCTCCACAGGAAAGGCGAGAGGAATTCCAGGGTCAGGCCACCATTCCAAGAGTCCCCCAGATGTGTCAGTCCATTCCAGGGGAACCTGTTTTCCCTGCACTGCCTTGACGTTCAAGCCGAGGATCGACTCCCACCACGTGTGCACGTGGGACAGCCCTGTGGGAAAGCCTCTTGGGAAATCCTCGTGGGAAAGACTCGAGGGAAAACCATACATCCTTTGATCCACGCGGCCGACTGGTGACACTGCTGCTACCGCTCTGGAGGAAACCGCAAGTGCATGCCCGCATTCCAGACGAGGACTGACTCCCCTGGGGAGACTCCAGAAGTACCCCAAGATCCATGTCAGCACTGGAGAGGAATCCTCAGATTCCGGCCCCGACTCCACACAAAGTCTTAGGCCCCGGCATCGACGGGAGAGGAATCCCGAGAGGCCCCCGAGGACCTCGCATGGGGACTGGCCTTTCCTGAGGCCACCATAGCGGGTCCCTGAGGTCCCCGTCGTAAGTCGAGAGCACCTGCCGCAACTCGAGAAAAACCAGGAGGTTTTGCCCTCCAGGCGAGATGAGGCCCATTTCCGCTGAGGCTTCTCGAGGCCAATCACATCTAACCACTGGAACTTCCAAAGGGTCCTGCACACCATTGCTGCAGCTCAAGAAGTTCCCCGACATACCCGTCTCCACTCGAGAGGAAGCACGTGGTGTCCCACACACATCCAGGGGAGCCCCGTTTCGCCTCCTAGCTCGAGATGAGGGATCCTTTCCCTGTTTCGTAGGGAAAGAATTCCCGGCGTTCCCGTCGCATCTCAAGAGGAGGCGCTCTCCACAGGAAAGGCGAGAGGAACTCCAGGGTCGTGCCACCATTCCAAGAGTCCCCCAGATGTGTCAGTCCATTCCAGAGGAACCTGTTTTCCCTGCACTGCCTTGACGTTCAAGCCGAGGATCGACTCCCACCACGTGTGCACGTGGGACAGCCCTGTGGGAAAGACTCGAGGGAAAACCATAGATCCTTTGATCCATGCGGCGGACTGCGTGACACTGCTGCTACCGCTCTGGAGGAAAGCGCAAGTGCATGCCCGCATTCGAGCAGAGGACTGACTCCCCTGGGGAGACTCCAGAAGTACCCCAAGATCCATGTCAGCACTGGAGAGGAATCCTCAGGTTCCGGCCCCGACTCCACACAAGGTCTTAGGCCCCGGCATCGACGGGAGAGGAATCCCGAGAGGCCCCCGAGGAACTCGCATGGGGACTGGCCTTTCCTGAGGCCACCAGAGCGGGTCCCTGAGGTCCCCGTCGTAAGTCGAGAGCCCCAGCCGCAACTCGAGAAAATCCAGGAGGTTTTGCCCTCCAGGCGAGATGAGGCCCATTTCCGCTGAGACTTCTCGAGCCCAATCACATCTAACCACTGGAACTTCCAAAGGGTCCTGCACACCCTTGCTGCAACTCAAGAAGTTCCCCGACATACCCGTCTCCACTCGAGAGGAAGCACGTGGGGTCCCGCACACATCCAGGGGAGCCCCGTTTCGCCTCCTAGCTCGAGATGAGGGATCCTTTCCCTGTTTCGTAGGGAAAGAATTCCCGGCGTTCCCGTCGCATCTCAAGAGGAGGCGCTCTCCACAGGAAAGGCGAGAGGAACTCCAGGGTCGTGCCACCATTCCAAGAGTCCCCCAGATGTGTCAGTCCATTCCAGAGGAACCTGTTTTCCCTGCACTGCCTTGACGTTCAAGCCGAGGATCGACTCCCACCACTTGTTCACGTGGCACAGCCCTGTGGGAAAGCCTCGTGGGAAATCCTCGTGGGAAAGACTCGAGGGAAAACCATAGATCCTTTGATCCACGCGGCGGACTGCGTGACACTGCTGCTACCGCTCTGGAGGAAAGCGCAAGTGCATGCCCGCATTCGAGACGAGGACTGACTCCCCTGGGGAGACTCCAGAAGTACCCCAAGATCCATGTCAGCACTGGAGAGGAATCCTCAGGTTCCGGCCCCGACTCCACACAAGGTCTTAGGCCCCGGCATCGACGGGAGAGGAATCCCGAGAGGCCCCCGAGGAACTCGCATGGGGACTGGCCTTTCCTGAGGCCACCAGAGCGGGTCCCTGAGGTCCCCGTCGTAAGTCGAGAGCACCTGCCGCAACTCGAGAAAATCCAGGAGGTTTTGCCCTCCAGGCGAGATGAGGCCCATTTCCGCTGAGGCTTCTCGAGGCTAATCACGTCTAACCACTGGAACTTCCAAAGGGTCCTTCACACCCTTGCTGCAACTCAAGAACTTCCCCGACATACCCGTCTCCACTCGAGAGGAAGCACGTGGGGTCCCGCACACATCCAGGGGAGCCCCGTTTCCGCCTCCTAGCTCGAGATGAGGGATCCTTTCCCTGTTTCGTAGGGAAAGAATTCCTGGCGTTCCCGTCGCATCTCAAGAGGAGGCGCTCTCCACAGGAAAGGGGAGAGGAACTCCAGGGTCGTGCCACCATTCCAAGAGACCCCCAGATGTTTCAGTTCATTACAGAGGAACCTGTTTTCCCTGCACTGCCTTGACGTTCAAGCCGAGGATCGACTCCCACCACGTGTTCACGTGGGACAGCCCTGTGGGAAAGCCTCGTGGGAAAGCCTCGTGGGAAAGACTCGAGGGAAAACCATAGATCCTTTGATCCATGCGACGGACTGCGTGACACTGCTGCTACCGTTCTGGAGGAAAGCGCAAGTGCATGCCCGCATTCGAGACGAGGACTGACTCCCCTGGGGAGACTCCAGAAGTACCCCAAGATCCATGGCAGCACTGGAGAGGAATCCTCAGGTTCCGGCCCCGAATCCACACAAGGACTTAGGCCCTGGCATCGACGGGAGAGGAATCCCCAGAGGCCCCCGAGGAACTCGCATTGGGACTGGCCTTTCCTGAGGCCACCAGAGCGGGTCCCTGAGGTCCCCGTCGTAAGTCGAGAGCACCTGCCCCAACTCGAGAAAATCCAGGAGGTTTTGCCCTCCAGGCGAGATGAGGCCCATTTCTGCTGAGGCTTCTCGAGGCTAATCACGTCTAACCACTGGAACTTCCAAAGGGTCCTTCACACCCTTGCTGCAACTCAACAAGTTCCCCGACATACCCGTCTGCACTCGAGAGGAAGCACGTGGTGTCCCGCACACATCCAGGGGAGCCCCGTTTCCGCCTCCTAGCTCGAGATGAGGGATCCTTTCCCTGTTTCCTAGGGAAAGAATTCCCTGCGTTCCGGTCGCATCTCAAGAGGAGGCGCTCTCCACAGGAAAGGGGAGAGGAACTCCAGGGTCGTGCCACCATTCCAAGAGACCCACAGATGTGTCAGTCCATTCCAGAGGAACCTGTTTTCCCTGCACTGCCTTGACGTTCAAGCCGAGGATCGACTCCCACCACGTGTGCACGTGGGACAGCCCTGTGGGAAAGCCTCGTGGGAAAGACTCGAGGGAAAACCATAGATCCTTTGATCCACGCGGCGGACTGCGTGACACTGCTGCTACCGCTCTGGAGGAAAGCGCAAGTGCATGCCCGCATTCGAGACGAGGACTGACTCCCCTGGGGAGACTCCAGAAGTACCCCAAGATCCATGTCAGCACTGGAGAGGAATCCTCAGGTTCCGGCCCCGACTCCACACAAGGACTAAGGCCCTGGCATCGACGGGAGAGGAATCCCCAGAGGCCCCGAGGAACTCGCATGGGGACTGGCCTTTCCTGAGGCCACCAGAGCGGGTCCCTGAGGTCCCCGTCGTAAGTCGAGAGCACCTGCCGCAACTCGAGAAAATCCAGGAGGTTTTGCCCTCCAGGCGAGATGAGGTCCATTTCCGATGAGGGTTCTCGAGGCTAATCACGTCTAACCACTGGAACTTCCAAAGGGTCCTTCACACCCTTGCTGCAACTCAAGAACTTCCCTGACATACCCGTCTCCACTCGAGAGGAAGCACGTGGGGTCCCGCACACATCCAGGGGATCCCCGTTTCCGCCTCCTAGCTCGATATGAGGGATCCTTTCCCTGTTTCGTAGGGAAAGAATTCCCGGCGTTCCCGTCGCATCTCAAGAGGAGGCGCTCTCCACAGGAAAGGGGAGAGGAACTCCAGGGTCGTACCAATATTCCAAGAGACCCCCAGATGTGTCAGTCCATTCCAGAGGAACCTGTTTTCCCTGCATTGCCTTGACGTTCAAGCCGAGGATCGACTCCCACCACGTGTGCACGTGGGACAGCCCTGTGGGAAAGACTCGAGGGAAAACCATAGATCCTTTGATCCATGCGGCGGACTGCGTGACACTGCTGCGACCGCTCTGGAGGAAAGCGCAAGTGCATGCCCGCATTCGAGACGAGGACTGACTCCCCTGGGGAGACTCCAGAAGTACCCCAAGATCCATGTCAGCACTGGAGAGGAATCCTCAGGTTCCGGCCCCGAATCCACACAAGGACTAAGGCCCTGGCATCGACGGGAGAGGAATCCCCAGAGGCCCCGAGGAACTCGCATGGGGACTGGCCTTTCCTGAGGCCACCAGAGCGGGTCCCTGAGGTCCCCGTCGTAAGTCGAGAGCACCTGCCGCAACTCGAGAAAATCCAGGAGGTTTTGCCCTCCAGGCGAGATGAGGTCCATTTCCGATGAGGGTTCTCGAGGCTAATCACGTCTAACCACTGGAACTTCCAAAGGGTCCTTCACACCCTTGCTGCAACTCAAGAACTTCCCTGACATACCCGTCTCCACTCGAGAGGAAGCACGTGGTGTCCCGCACACATCCAGGGGATCCCCGTTTCCGCCTCCTAGCTCGATATGAGGGATCCTTTCCCTGTTTCGTAGGGAAAGAATTCCCGGCGTTCCCGTCGCATCTCAAGAGGAGGCGCTCTCCACAGGAAAGGGGAGAGGAACTCCAGGGTCGTACCACCATTCCAAGAGACCCCCAGATGTGTCAGTCCATTCCAGAGGAACCTGTTTTCCCTGCACTGCCTTGACGTTCAAGCCGAGGATCGACTCCCACCACGTGTGCACGTGGGACAGCCCTGTGGGAAGGCCTCGTGGGAAAGCCTCGTGGGAAAGACTCGAGGGAAAACCATAGATCCTTTGATCCACGCGGCGGACTGCGTGACACTGCTGCTACCGCTCTGGAGGAAAGCGCAAGTGCATGCCAGCATTCGAGACGAGGACTGACTCCCCTGGGGAGACTCCAGAAGTACCCCAAGATCCATGTCAGCACTGGAGAGGAATCCTCAGGTTCCGGCCCCGACTCCACACAAGGTCTTAGGCCCCGGCATCGACGGGAGAGGAATCCCGAGAGGCCCCCGAGGAACTCGCATGGGGACTGGCCTTTCCTGAGGCCACCAGAGCGGGTCCCTGCGGTCCCCGTCGTAAGTCGAGAGCACCTGCCGCAACTCGAGAAAATCCAGGAGGTTTTGCCCTCCAGGCGAGATGAGGCCCATTTCCGCTGAGGCTTCTCGAGGCCAATCACATCTAACCACTGGAACTTCCAGGGGGTCCTTCACACCATTGCTGGAACTCAAGAAGTTCGCCGACATACCCGTCTCCACTCGAGAGGAAGCACGTGGGGTCCCGCACACATCCAGGGGAGCCCCGTTTCCGCCTCCTAGCTCGAGATGAGGGATCCTTTCCCTGTTTCGTAGGGAAAGATTTCCCGGCGTTCCCGTAGCCTCTCAAGAGGAGGCGCTCTCCACAGGAAAGGCGAGAGGAACTCCAGGGTCGTGCCACCATTCCAAGAGTCCCCCAGATGTGTCAGTCCATTCCAGAGGAACCTGTTTTCCCTGCACTGCCTTGACGTTCAAGCCGAGGATCGACTCCCACCACGTGTGCACGTGGGACAGCCCTGTGGGAAAGCCTCGTGGGAAAGCCTCGTGGGAAAGACTCGAGGGAAAACCATACATCCTTTGATTCACGCGGCGGACTGCGTGACACTGCTGCTACCGCTTTGGAGGAAAGCGCAAGTGCATGCCCGCATTCGAGACGAGGACTGACTCCCCTGGGGAGACTCCAGAAGTACCCCAAGATCCATGTCAGCACTGGAGAGGAATCCTCAGGTTCCGGCCCCGACTCCACACAAGGTCTTAGGCCCCGGCATCGACGGGAGAGGAATCCCGAGAGGCCCCCGAGGAACTCGCATGGGGACTGGCCTTTCCTGAGGCCCCAAGAGCGGGTCCCTGAGGTCCCCGTCGTACGTCGAGAGCACCTGCCGCAACTCGAGAAAATCCAGGAGGTTTTGCCCTCCAGGCGAGATGAGGCCCATTTCCGCTGAGGCTTCTCGAGGCCAATCACGTCTAACCACTGGAACTTCCAAAGGGTCCTTCACACCCTTGCTGCAACTCAAGAAGTTCCCCGACATACCCGTCTCCACTCTAGAGGAAGCACGTGGTGTCCCGCACACATCCAGGGGAGCCCCGTTTCCGCCTCCTAGCTCGAGATGAGGGATCCTTTCCCTGTTTCGTAGGGAAAGAATTCCCGGCGTTCCCGTCGCATCTCAAGAGGAGGCTCTCTCCACAGGAAAGGCGAGAGGAACTCCAGGGTCTTGACACCATTCCAAGATTCCCCCAGATGTGTCAGTCCATTCCAGAGGAAACTGTTTTCCCTGCACTGCCTTGACGTTCAAGCCGAGGATCGAGTCCCTCCACGTGTGCACGTGGGACAGCCCTGTGGGAAAGCCTCGTGGGAAAGCCTCGTGGGAAAGACTCGAGGGAAAACCATAGATCCTTTGATCCACGCGGCGGACTGCGTGACACTGCTGCTACCGCTCTGGAGGAAAGCGCAAGTGCATGCCCGCATTCGAGACGAGGACTGACTCCCCTGGGGAGACTCCAGAAGTACCCCAAGATCCATGTCAGCACTGGAGAGGAATCCTCAGGTTCCGGCCCCGACTCCACACAAGGTCTTAGGCCCCGGCATCGACGGGAGAGGAATCCCGAGAGACCCCGAGGAACTCGCATGGGGACTGGCCTTTCCTGAGGCCACCAGAGCGGTTCCCTGAGGTCCCCGTCGTAAGTCGAGAGCACCTGCCGCAACTCGAGAAAATCCAGGAGGTTTTGCCCTCCAGGCGAGATGAGGCCCATTTCCGCTGTGGCTTCTCGAGGCCAATCACATCTAATCACTGGAACTTCCAAAGGGTCCTTCACACCCTTGCTGCAACTCAAGAAGTTCCCCGTCATACCCTTCGGCACTCGAGAGGAAGCACGTGGTGTCCCGCACACATCCAGGGGAGCCCCGTTTCCGCCTTCTAGCTTGAGATGAGGGATCCTTTCCCTATTTCGTAGGGAAAGAATTCCCGGCGTTCCCCTCGCAACTCAAGAGGAGGCGCTCTCCAAAGGAAAGGCGAGAGGAACTCCAGGGTCATGCCACCATTCCAAGAGTCCCCCAGATGTGTCAGTCCATTCCAGAGGAACCTGTTTTCCCTGCACTGCCTTGACGTTCAAGCCGAGGATCGAGTCCCACCACGTGTGCACGTGGGACAGCCCTGTGGGAAAGCCTCGTGGGAAAGCCTCGTGGGAAAGACTCGAGGGAAAACCATAGATCCTTTGATCCACACGGCGGACTGCGTGACACTGCTGCTACCGCTCTGGAGGAAAGCGCAAGTGCATGCCCGCATTCGAGACGAGGACTGACTCCCCTGGGGAGACTCCAGAAGTACCCCAAGATCCATGTCAGCACTGGAGAGGAATCCTCAGGTTCCGGCCCCGACTCCACACAAGGTCTTAGGCCCCGGCATCGACGGTAGAGGAATCCCGAGAGGCCCCCGAGGAACTCGCATGGGGACTGGCCTTTCCTGAGGCCACCAGAGCGCGTCCCTGAGGTCCCCGTCGTAAGTCGAGAGCACCTTCCGCAACTCGAGAAAATCCAGGAGGTTTTGCCCTCCAGGCGAGATGAGGCCCATTTCCGCTGAGGCTTCTCGAGGCCAATCACATCTAACCACTGGAACTTCCAGGGGGTCCTTCACACCATTGCTGCAACTCAAGAAGTTCCCCGACATACCCGTCTCCACTCGAGAGGAAGCACGTGGGGTCCCGCACACATCCAGGGGAGCCCCGTTTCCGCCTCCTAGCTCGAGATGAGGGATCCTTTCCCTGTTTCGTAGGGAAAGAATTCCCGGCGTTCCCGTAGCCTCTCAAGAGGAGGCGCTCTCCACAGGAAAGGCGAGAGGAACTGAAGGGTCTTGCCACCATTCCAAGAGTCCCCCAGATGTGTCAGTCCATTCCAGAGGAACCTGTTTTCCTTGCACTGCCTTGACGTTCAAGCCGAGGATCGACTCCCACCACGTGTGCACGTGGGACAGCCCTTTGGGAAAGCCTCGTGGGAAAGCCTCGTGGGAAAGACTCGAGGGAAAACCATACATCCTTTGATCCACGCGGCGGACTGCGTGACACTGCTGCTACCGCTTTGGAGGAAAGCGCAAGTGCATGCCCGCATTCGAGACGAGGACTGACTCCCCTGGGGAGACTCCAGAAGTACCCCAAGATCCATGTCAGCACTGGAGAGGAATCCTCAGGTTCCGGCCCCGACTCCACACAAGGTCTTAGGCCCCGGCATCGACGGGAGAGGAATCCCGAGAGGCCCCCGAGGAACTCGCCTGGCGACTGGCCTTTCCTGAGGCCCCCAGAGCGGGTCCCTGAGGTCCCCGTCGTAAGTCGAGAGCACCTGCCACAACTCGAGAAAATCCAGGAGGTTTTGCCCTCCAGGCGAGATGAGGCCCATTTCCGCTGAGGCTTCTCGAGGCCAATCACATCTAAGCACTGGAACTTCCAAAGGGTCGTTCACACCCTTGCTGCAACTCAAGAAGTTCCCCGACATACCCGTCTCCACTCGAGAGGAAGCACGTGGGGTCCCGCACACATCCAGGGGAGCCCCGTTTCCGCCTCCTAGCTCGAGATGAGGGATCATTTCCCTGTTTAGTAGGGAAAGAATTCCCGGCGTTCCCGTCGCATCTCAAGAGGAGGCGCTCTCCACAGGAAAGGCGAGAGGAACTCCAGGGTCATGCCACCATTCCAAGAGTCCCCCAGATGTGTCAGTCCATTCCGGAGGAACCTGTTTTCCCTGCACTGCCTTGACGTTCAAGCCGAGGATCGACTCCCACCACGTGTGCACGTGGGACAGCCCTGTGGGAAAGCCTCGTGGGAAAGCCTCGTGGGAAAGACTCGAGGGAAATCCATAGATCCTTTGATCCACGAGGCGGACTGCGTGACACTGCTGCTACCGCTCTGGAGGAAAGCGCAAGTGCATGCCCGCATTCGAGACGAGGACTGACTCCCCTGGGGAGACTCCAGAAGTACCCCACGATCCATGTCAGCACTGGAGAGGAATCCTCAGGTTCCGGCCCCGACTCCACACAAGGTCTTAGGCCCCGGCATCGACGGGAGAGGAATCCCAAGAGGCCCCCGAGGAACTCGCATGGGGGCTGGCCTTTCCTGAGGCCACCAGAGCGCGTCCCTGAGGTCCCCGTCGTAAGTCGAGAGCACCGGCCGCAACTCGAGAAAATCCAGGAGGTTTTGTCCTCCAGGCGAGATGAGGCCCATTTCCGCTGAGGCTTCTCGAGGCTAATCACGTCTAACCATTGGAACTTCCAAAGGGTCCTTCACACCCTTGCTGCAACTCACGAAGTTCCCCGACATACCTGTCTCCACTCGAGAGGAAGCACGTGGGTCCCGCACACATCCAGGGGAGCCCCGTTTCCTCCTCCTAGCTCGAGATGAGGGATCCTTTCCCTGTTTCGTAGGGAAAGAATCCCCGGCGTTCCCGTCGCAACTCAAGAGGAGGCGCTCTCCAAAGAAAAGGCGAGAGGAACTCCAGGGTCATGCCACCATTCCAAGAGTCCCCCAGATGTGTCAGTCCATTCCAGGGGAACCTGTTTTCCCTGCACTGCCTTGACGTTCAAGCCGAGGATCGAGTCCCACCACGTGTGCACGTGGGACAGCCCTGTGGGAAAGCCTCGTGGGAAAGACTGGAGGGAAAACCATAGATCCTTTGATCCACACGGCGGACTGCGTGACACTGCTGCTACCGCTCTGGAGGAAAGCGCAAGTGCATGCCCGCATTCGAGACGAGGACTGACTCCCCTGGGGAGACTCCAGAAGTACCCCAAGATCCATGTCAGCACTGGAGAGGAATCCTCAGGTTCCGGCCCCGACTCCACACAAGGTCTTAGGCCCCGGCATCGACGGGAGGGGAATCCCGAGAGGCCCACGAGGAACTCGCATGGGGACTGGCCTTCGCTGAGGCCACCAGAGCGGGTCCCTGAGGTCCCCGTCGTAAGTCGAGAGCACCTGCCGCAACTCGAGAAAATCCAGGAGGTTTTGCCCTCCAGGCGAGATGAGGCCCATTTCCGCTGAGGCTTCTCGAGGCCAATCACGTCTAACCACTGGAACTTCCAAAGGGTCCTTCACACCCTTGCTGCAACTGAAGAAGTTCCCCGACATACCCGTCTCCACTCGAGAGGAAGCACGTGGTGTCCCGCACACTTCCAGGGGAGCCCCGTTTCCGCCTCCTAGCTCGAGATGAGGGATCCTTTCCCTGTTTCGTAGGGAAAGAATTCCCGGCGTTCCCGTAGACTCTCAAGAGGAGGCGCTCTCCACAGGAAAGGCGAGAGGAACTCCAGGGTCGTGCCACCATTCCAAGAGTCCCCCAGATGTGTCAGTCCATTCCAGAGGAACCTGTTTTCCCTGCACTGCCTTGACGTTCAAGCCGAGGATCGACTCCCACCACGTGTGCACGTGGGACAGCCCTGTGGGAAAGCCTCGTGGGAAAGCCTCGTGGGAAAGACTCGAGGGAAAACCATAGATCCTTTGATCCACGCGGCGGACTGCGTGACACTGCTGCTACCGCTCTGGAGGAAAGCGCAAGTGCATGCCCGCATTCGAGACGAGGACTGACTCCCCTGGGGAGACTCCAGAAGTACCCCAAGATCCATGTCAGCACTGGAGAGGAATCCTCAGGTTCCGGCCCCGACTCCACACAAGGTCTTAGGCCCCGGCATCGACGGGAGAGGAATCCCGAGAGGCCCCCGAGGAACTCGCATGGGGACTGGCCTTTCCTGAGGCCACCAGAGCGGGTCCCTGAGGTCCCCGTCGTAAGTCGAGAGCACCTGCTGCAACTCGAGAAAATCCAGGAGGTTTTGCCCTCCAGGCGAGATGAGGCCCATTTCCGCTGAGGCTTCTCGAGGCCAATCACATCTAACCACTGGAACTTCCAGGGGGTCCTTCACACCATTGCTGCAACTCAAGAAGTTCCCCGACATACCCGTCTCCACTCGAGAGGAAGCACGTGGGGTCCCGCACACATCCAGGGGAGCCCCGTTTCCGCCTCCTAGCTCGAGATGAGGGATCCTTTCCCTGTTTCGTAGGGAAAGAATTCCCGGCGTTCCCGTAGCCTCTCAAGAGGAGGCGCTCTCCACAGGAAAGGCGAGAGGAACTCCAGGGTCATGCCACCATTCCAAGAGTCCCCCAGATGTGTCAGTCCATTCCAGGGGAACCTGTTTTCCCTGCACTGCCTTGACGTTCAAGCCGAGGATCGAGTCCCACCACGTGTGCACGTGGGACAGCCCTGTGGGAAAGCCTCGTGGGAAAGACTCGAGGGAAAACCATAGATCCTTTGATCCACACGGCGGACTGCGTGACACTGCTGCTACCGCTCTGGAGGAAAGCGCAAGTGCATGCCCGCATTCGAGACGAGGACTGACTCCCCTGGGGAGACTCCAGAAGTACCCCAAGATCCATGTCAGCACTGGAGAGGAATTCTCAGGTTCCAGGCCCGACTCCACACAAGGTCTTAGGCCCCGGCATCGACGGGAGAGGAATCCCGAGAGGCCCACGAGGAACTCGCATGGGGACTGGCCTTTAATGAGGCCACCAGAGCGGGTCCCTGAGGTCCCCGTCGTAAGTCGAGAGCACCTGCCGCAAGTCGAGAAAATCGAGGAGGTTTTGCCCTCCAGGCGAGATGAGGCCCATTTCCGCTGAGGCTTCTCCAGGCCAATCACGTCTAACCACTGGAACTTCCAAAGGGTCCTTCACACCCTTGCTGCAACTCAAGAAGTTCCCCGACATACCCGTCTGCACTCGAGAGGAAGCACGTGGTGTCCCGCACACAACCAGGGGAGACCCGTTTCCGCCTCCTAGCTCGAGATGAGGGATCCTTTCCCTGTTTCGTAGGGAAAGAATTCCCGGCGTTCCCGTCGCATCTCAAGAGGAGGCGCTCTCCACAGGAAAGGCGAGAGGAACTCCAGGGTCGTGCCACCATTCCAAGAGTCCCCCAGATGTGTCAGTCCATTCCAGAGGAACCTGTTTTCCCTGCACTGCCTTGACGTTCAAGCCGAGGATCCACTCCCACCACGTGTGCACGTGGGACAGCCCTGTGGGAAAGCCTCGTGGGAAAGCCTCGTGGGAAAGACTCGAGGGAAAACCATAGATCCTTTGATCCACGCGGCGGACTGCGTGACACTGCTGCTACCGCTCTGGAGGAAAGCGCAAGTGCATGCCCGCATTCGAGACGAGGTCTGACTCCCCTGGGGAGACTCCAGAAGTACCCCAAGATCCATGTCAGCACTGGAGAGGAAACCTCAGGTTCCGGCCCCGACTCCACACAAGGTCTTAGGCCCCGGCATCGACGGGAGAGGAATCCCGAGAGGCCCCCGAGGAACTCGCATGGGGACTGGCCTTTCATGAGGCCACCAGAGCGGGTCCCTGAGGTCCCCGACGTAAGTCGAGAGCACCTGCCGCAACTCGAGAAAATCCAGGAGGTTTTGCCCTCCAGGCGAGATGAGGCCCATTTCCGCTGAGGCTTCTCGAGGCTAATCACGTCTAACCACTGGAACTTCCAAAGGGTCCTTCACATCCTTGCTGCAACTCAAGAAGTTTCCCGACATACCCATCTCCACTCGAGAGGAAGCACGTGGTGTCCCGCCCACATCCAGGGGAGCTCCGTTTGCGACTCCTAGCTCGAGATGAGGGATCCTTTCCCTGTTTCGTAGGGAAAGAATTCCCGGCGTTCCCGTCGCATCTCAAGAGGAGGCGCTCTCCACAGGAAAGGCGAGAGGAACTCCAGGGTCGTGCCACCATTCCAAGAGTCCCCCAGATGTGTCAGTCCATTCCAGAGGAACCTGTTTTCCCTGCACTGCCTTGACGTTCAAGCCAAGGATCGACTCCCACCACGTGTGCACGTGGGACAGCCGTGTGGGAAAGCCTCGTGGGAAAGCCTCGTGGAAAAGACTCGAGGGAAAACCATAGATCCTTTGATCCACGCGGCGGACTGCGTGACACTGCTGCTACCGCTCTGGAGGAAAGCGCAAGTGCATGCCCGCATTCGAGACGAAGACTGACTCCCCTGGGGAGACTCCAGAAGTACCCCAAGATCCATGTCAGCACTGGAGAGGAATCCTCAGGTTCCGTCCCCGACTCCACACAAGGCCTCAGGCCCCGGCATCGACGGGAGAGGAATCCCGAGAGGCCCCCGAGGAACTCGCATGGGGACTGGCCTTTCATGAGGCCACCAGTGCGGGTCCCTGAGGTCCCCGTCGTAAGTCGAGAGCACCTGCCGCAACTCGAGAAAATCCAGGAGGTTTTGCCCTCCAGGCGAGATGAGGCCCATTTCTGCTGAGGCTTCTCGAGGCTAATCACGTCTAACCACTGGAACTTCCAAAGGGTCCTTCACACCCTTGCTGCAACTCAACAAGTTCCACGACATACCCGTCTGCACTCGAGAGGAAGCACGTGGTGTCCCGCACACATCCAGGGGAGCCACGTTTCCGCCTCCTAGCTCGAGATGAGGGATCCTTTCCCTGTTTCCTAGGGAAAGAATTCCCGGCGTTCCGGTCGCATCTCAAGAGGAGGCGCTCTCCAAAGGAAAGGGGAGAGGAACTCCAGGGTCGTGCCACCATTCCTAGAGACCCACAGATGTGTCAGTCCATTCCAGAGGAACCTGTTTTCCCTGCACTGCCTTGACGTTCAAGCCGAGGATCGAATCCCACCACGTGTGCACGTGTGACAGCCCTGTGGGAAAGCCTCGTGGGAAAGACTCGAGGGAAAACCATAGATCCTTTGATTCACGCGGCGGACTGCGTGACACTGCTGCTACCGCTCTGGAGGAAAGCGCAAGTGCATGCCCGCATTCGAGACGAGGTCTGACTCCCCTGGGGAGACTCCAGAAGTACCCCAAGATCCATGTCAGCACTGGAGAGGAATCCTCAGGTTCCGGCCCCGACTCCACACAAGGTCTTAGGCCCCGGCATCGACGGGAGAGGAATCCCGAGAGGCCCCCGAGGAACTCGCATGGGGACTGGCCTTTCCTGAGGCCACCAGAGTGGGTCCCTGAGGTCCCCGGCGTAAGTCGAGAGCACCTGCCGCAACTCGAGAAAATCCAGGAGGTTTTGCCCTCCAGGCGAGATGAGGCCCATTTCCGCTGTGGCTTCTCGAGGCCAATCACATCTAACCACTGGAACTTCCAAAGGGTCCTTCACACCATTGCTGCAACTCAAGAAGTTCCCCGACATACCCGTCTCCACTCGAGAGGAAGCACGTGGGGTCCCTCACACATCCAGGGGAGCCCCGTTTCCGCCTCCTAGCTCGAGATGAGGGATCCTTCCCTTTTTCGTAGGGAAAGAATTCCCGGCGTTCCAGTCGCATCTCAAGAGGAGGCGCTCTCCACAGGAAAGGTGAGAGGAACTCCAGGGTCGTGACACCATTCCAAGAGTCCCCCAGATGTCTCAGTCCATTCCAGAGGAACCTGTTTTCCCTGCACTGCCTTGACGTTCAAGCCGAGGATCGACTCCCACCACGTGTGCACGTGGGACAGTCCTGTGGGAAAGCCTCGTGGGAAAGCCTCGTGGGAAAGACTCGAGGGAAAACCATAGAGCCTTTGATCCACGCGGCGGACTGCGTGACACTGCTGCTACCGCTCTGGAGGAAAGCGCAAGTGCATGCCCGCATTCGAGACGAGGACTGACTACCCTGGGGAGTCTCCAGAAGTACCCCAAGATCCATGTCAGCACTGGAGAGGAATCCTAAGGTTCCGGCCCCGACCCCACACAAGGTCTTAGGCCCCGGCATCGACGGGAGAGGAATCCCGAGACGCCCCCGAGGAACTCGCATGGGGACTGGCCTTTCCTGAGGCCACCAGAGCGGGTCCCTGAGGTCCCCGTCGTAAGTCGAGAGCACCTGCCGGAACTCGAGAAAATCCAGGCGGTTTTGCCCTCCAGGCGAGATGAGGCCCATTTCCGCTGAGGCTTCTCGAGGCTAATCACGTCTAACCACTGGAACTTCCAAAGGGTCCTTCACACCCTTGAGGCAACTCAAGAAGTTCCCCGACATACCCGTCTCCACTCGAGAGGAAGCACGTGGGTCCCGCACACATCCAGGGGAGCCCCGTTTCCGCCTCCTAGCTCGAGATGTGGGATCCTTTCCCTGTTTCGTAGGGAAAGAATTCCCGGCGTTCCCATCGCATCTCAAGAGGAGGCGCTCTCCACAGGAGAGGCCGAGGAACTCCAGGGTCGTGCCACCATTCCAAGAGTCCCCCAGATGTGTCAGTCCATTCCAGAGGAACCTCTTTTCTCTGCACTGCCTTGACGTTCAAGCCGAGGATCGACTCCCACCTCGTGTGCACGTGGGACAGCCCTGTGGGAAAGCCTCGTGGGAAAGCCTCGTGGGAAAGACTAGAGGGAAAACCAAAGATCCTTTGATCCACGTGGCGGACTGCGTGACACTGCTGCTACCGCTCTGGAGGAAAGCGCAAGTGCATGCCCGCATTCGAGACGAGGATTGACACCCCTGGGGAGACTCCAGACGTACCCCAAGATCCATGTCAGCACTGGAGAGGAATCCTCAGTTTCCGGCCCCGACTCCACACAAGGTCTTAGGCCCCGGCATCGACGGGAGACGAATCCCGAGAGGCCCCCGAGGAACTCGCATGGGGACTGGCCTTTCCTGAGGCCACCAGAGCGGGTCCCTGAGGTCCCCGTCGTAAGTCGAGAACACCTGCCGCAACTCGAGAAAATCCAGGAGGTTTTGCCCTCCAGGCGAGATGAGGCCCATTTCCGCTGAGGCTTCTCGAGGCTAATCAGGTCTAACCACTGGAACTTCCAAAGGGTCCTTCACACCATTGCTGCAACTCAAGAAGTTCCCCGACATACCCGTCTCCACTCGAGAGGAAGCACGTGGGGTCCCGCACACATCCAGGGGAGCCCCGTTTCCGCCTCCTAGCTCGAGATGTGGGATCTTTCCCTGTTTCGTAGGGAAAGAATTCCCGGCGTTCCCGTCGCATCTCAAGAGGAGGCGCTCTCCACAGGAAAGGCGAGAGGAACTCCAGGGTCGTGCCACCATTCCAAGAGTCCCCCAGATGGGTCAGTCCATTCCAGAGGAACCTGTTTTCCCTGCACTGCCTTGACGTTCAAGCCGAGGATCGACTCCCACCACGTGTGCACGTGGGACAGCCCTGTGGGAAAGCCTCGTGGGAAAGCCTCGTGGGAAAGACTCGAGGGAAAACCATAGATCCTTTGATCCAGGCGGCGGACTGCGTGACACTGCTGCTACAGCTCTGGAGGAAAGCGCAAGTGCATGCCCGCATTCGAGACGAGGACTGACTCCCCTGGGGAGACTCCAGAAGTACCCCAAGATCCATGTCAGCACTGGAGAGGAATCCTCAGGTTCCGGCCCCGACTCCACACAAGGTCTTAGGCCCCGGCATCGACGGGAGAGGAATCCCGAGAGGCCCCCGAGGAACTCGCATGGGGACTGGCCTTTAATGAGGCCACCAGAGCGGGTCCCTGAGGCCCCGTCGTAAGTCGAGAGCACCTGCCGCAAGTCGAGAAAATCCAGGAGGTTTTGCCCTCCAGGCGAGATGATTCCCATTTCCGCTGAGGCTTCTCCAGGCCAATCACGTCTAACCACTGGAACTTCCAAAGGGTCCTTCACACCCTTGCTGCAACTCAAGAAGTTCCCCGACATACCCGTCTGCACTCGAGAGGAAGCACGTGGTGTCCCGCACACATCCAGGGGAGACCCGTTTCCGCCTCCTAGCTCGAGATGAGGGATCCTTTCCCTGTTTCGTAGGGAAAGAATTCCCGGCGTTCCCGTCGCATCTCAAGAGGAGGCACTCTCCACAGGAAAGGCGAGAGGAACTCCAGGGTCGTGACACCATTCCAAGAGTCCCCCAGATGTGTCAGTCCATTCCAGAGGAACCTGTTTCCCCTGCACAGCCTTGAAGTTCAAGCCGACGATCGACTCCCACCACGTGTGCACGTGGGACAGCCCTGTGGGAAAGCCTCGTGGGAAAGCCTCGTGGGAAAGATTCGAGGGAAAACCATAGATCCTTTGATCCACGCGGCGGACAGCGTGACACTGCTGCTACCGCTCTGGAGGAAAGCGCAAATGCATGCCCGCATTCGAGACGAGGTCTGACTCCCCTGGGGAGACTCCAGAAGTACCCCAAGATCTATGTCAGCACTGGAGAGGAATCCTCAGGTTCCGGCCCCGAATCCACACAAGGTCTTAGGCCCTGGCATCGACGGGAGAGGAATCCCGAGAGGCCCCCGAGGAACTCGCATGGGGACTGGCCTTTCATGAGGCCACCAGAGCGGGTCCCTGAGGTCCCCGACGTAAGTCGAGAGCACCTGCCGCAACTCGAGAAAATCCAGGAGGTTTTGCCCTCCAGGCGAGATGAGGCCCATTTCCGCTGAGGCTTCTCGAGGCTAATCACGTATAACCACTGGAACTTCCAAAGGGTCCTTCACACCCTTGCTGCAACTCAAGAAGTTTCCCGACATACCCATCTCCACTCGAGAGGAAGCACGTGGTGTCCCGCCCACATCCAGGGGAGACCCGTTTCCGCTTCCTAGCTCGAGATGAGGGATCCTTTCCCTGTTTCGTAGGGAAAGAATTCCCGGCGTTCCCGTCGCATCTCAAGAGGAGGCGCTCTCCACAGGAAAGGCGAGAGGAACTCCAGGGTCGTGCCACCATTCCAAGAGTCCCCCAGATGTGTCAGTCCATTCCAGAGGAACCTGTTTTCCCTGCACTGCCTTGACGTTCAAGCCAAGGATCGACTCCCACCACGTGTGCACGTGGGACAGCCGTGTGGGAAAGCCTCGTGGGAAAGCCTCGTGGAAAAGACTCGAGGGAAAACCATAGATCCTTTGATCCACGCGGCGGACTGCGTAACACTGCTGCTACCGCTCTGGAGGAAAGCGCAAGTGCATGCCCGCATTCGAGAGGAGGACTGACTACCCTGGGGAGACTCCAGAAGTACCCCAAGATCCATGTCAGCACTGGAGAGGAATCCTCAGGTTCCGTCCCCGACTCCACACAAGGCCTCAGGCCCCGGCATCGACGGGAGAGGAATCCCGAGAGGCCCCCGAGGAACTCGCATGGGGACTGGCCTTTCCTGAGGCCACCAGAGCGGGTCCCTGAGGTCCCCGTCGTAAGTCGAGAGCACCTGCCGCAACTCGAGAAAATCCAGGAGGTTTTGCCCTCCAGGCGAGATGAGGCCCATTTCCGCTGAGGCTTCTCGAGGCCAATCACATCTAACCACTGGAACTTCCAAAGGGTCCTTCACACCCTTGCTGCAACTCAAGAAGTTCCCCGACATACCCGTCTGCACTCGAGAGGAAGCACGTGGTGTCCCGCACACATCCAGGGGAGACCCGTTTCCGCCTCCTAGCTCGAGATGAGGGATCCTTCCCTTTTTCGTAGGGAAAGAATTCCCGGCGTTCCAGTCGCATCTCAAGAGGAGGCGCGCTCCACAGGAAAGGCGAGAGGAACTCCAGGGTCGTGACACCATTCCAAGAGTCCCCCAGATGTTTCAGTCCATTCCAGAGGAACCTGTTTTCCCTGCACTGCCTTGACGTTCAAGCCGAGGATCGACTCCCACCACGTGTGCACGTGGGACAGCCCTGTGGGAAAGCCTCGTGGGAAAGCCTCTTGGGAAAGACTCGAGGGAAAACCATAGATCCTTTGATCCACGCGGCGGACTGCGTGACACTGCTGCTACCGCTCTGGAGGAAAGCGCAAGTGCATGCCCGCATTCGAGACGAGGACTGACTCCCCTGGGGAGACTCCAGAAGTACCCCAAGATCCATGTCAGCACTGGAGAGGAATCCTCAGGTTCCGGCCCCGACTCCACACAAGGTCTTGGCCCCGGCATCGACGGGAGAGGAATCCCGAGAGGCCCCCGAGGAACTCGCATGGGGACTGGCCTTTCCTGAGGCCACCAGAGCGGGTCCCTGAGGTCCCCGTCGTAAGTCGAGAGCACCTGCCGCAACTCGAGAAAATCCAGGAGGTTTTGCCCTCCAGGCGAGATGAGGCCCATTTCCGCTGAGGCTTCTCGAGGCCAATCACATCTAACCACTGGAACTTCCAAAGGGTCCTTCACACCCTTGCTGCAACTCAAGAAGTTCCCCGACATACCCGTCTGCACTCGAGAGGAAGCACGTGGTGTCCCGCACATATCCAGGGGAGACCCGTTTCCGCCTCCTAGCTCGAGATGAGGGATCCTTCCCTTTTTCGTAGGGAAAGAATTCCCGGCGTTCCAGTCGCATCTCAAGAGGAGGCGCGCTCCACAGGAAAGGCGAGAGGAACTCCAGGGTCGTGACACCATTCCAAGAGTCCCCCAGATGTGTCAGTCCATTCCAGAGGAACCTGTTTTCCCTGCACTGCCTTGACGTTCAAGCCGAGGATCGACTCCCACCACGTGTGCACGTGGGACAGTCCTGTGGGAAAGCCTCGTGGGAAAGCCTCGTGGGAAAGACTCGAGGGAAAACCATAGAGCCTTTGATCCACGCGGCGGACTGCGTGACACTGCTGCTACCACTCTGGAGGAAAGCGCAAGTGCATGCCCGCATTCGAGACGAGGACTGACTACCCTGGGGAGACTCCAGAAGTACCCCAAGATCCATGTCAGCACTGGAGAGGAATCCTAAGATTCCGGCCCCGACTCCACACAAGGTCTTAGGCCCCGACATCGACGGGAGATGAATCCCGAGACGCCCCCGAGGAACTCGCATGGGGACTGGCCTTTCCTGAGGCCACCAGAGCGGGTCCCTGAGCGCCCCATCGTAAGTCGAGAGCACCTGCCGCAACTCGAGAAAATCCAGGCGGTTTTGCCCTCCAGGCGAGATGAGGCCCATTTCCGTTGAGGCTTCTCGAGGCTAATCACGTCTAACCACTGGAACTTCCAAAGGGTCCTTCACACCCTTGCTGCAACTCAAGAAGTTCCCCGACATACCCGTCTCCACTCGAGAGGAAGCACGTGGGTCCCGCACACATCCAGGGGAGCCCCGTTTCCGCCTCCTAGCTCGAGATGAGGGATCCTTTCCCTGTTTCGTAGGGAAAGAATTCCCGGCGTTCCCATCGCATCTCAAGAGGAGGCGCTCTCCACAGGAAAGGCGAGAGGAACTCCAGGGTCGTGCCACCATTCCAAGAGTCCCCCAGATGTGTCAGTCCATTCCAGAGGAACCTCTTTTCCCTGCACTGCCTTGACGTTCAAGCCGAGGATCGACTCCCACCACGTGTGCACGTGGGACAGCCCTGTGGGAAAGCCTCGTGGGAAAGCCTCGTGGGAAAGACTCGAGGGAAAACCATAGATCCTTTGATCCACACGGCGGACTGCGTGACACTGCTGCTACGGCTCTGGAGGAAAGCGCAAGTGCATGCCCGCATTCGAGACGATGACTGACGCCCCTGGGGAGACTCCAGAAATACCCCAAGATCCATGTCAGCACTGGAGAGGAATCCTCAGGTTCCGACCCCGACTCCACACAAGGTCTTAGGCCCCGGCATCGACGGGAGAGGAATCCCGAGACGCCCCCGAGGAACTCGCATGGGGACTGGCCTTTCCTGAGGCCACAAGAGGGGGTCCCTGAGGTCCCCGTCGTAAGTCGAGAGCACCTGCCGCAACTCGAGAAAATCCAGGAGGTTTTGCCCTCCAGGCGAGATGAGGCCCATTTCCGCTGAGGATTCTCGAGGCCAATCACATCTAACCACTGGAACTTCCAAAGGGTCCTTCACACCATTGCTGCAACTCAAGAAGTTCCCCGACATACCCGTCTCCACTCGAGAGGAAGCACGTGGGGTCCCGCACACATCCAGGGGAGCCCCGTTTCCGCCTCCTAGCTCGAAATGAGGGATCCTTTCCCTGTTTCATAGGGAAAGAATTCCCGGCGTACCCGTCGCATCTCAAGAGGAGGCGCTCTCCACAGGAAAGGCGAGAGGAAATCCAGGGTCGTGACACCATTCCAAGAGTCCCCCAGATGTGTCAGTCCATTCCAGAGGAACCTGTTTTCCCTGCACTGCCTTGACGTTCAAGCCGAGGATCGACTCCCACCACGTGTGCACGTGGGACAGCCCTGTGGGAAAGCCTCGTGGGAAAGCCTCGTGGGAAAGACTCGAGGGAAAACCATAGATCCTTTGATCCACGCGGCGGACTGCGTGACACTGCTGCTACCGCTCTGGAGGAAAGCGCAATGCATGCCCGCATTCGAGACGAGGACTGACTCCCCTGGGGAGACTCCAGACGTACCCCAAGATCCATGTCAGCACTGGAGAGGAATCCTCAGGTTCCGGCCCCGACTCCACACAAGGTCTTAGGCCCCGGCATCGAAGGGAGAGGAATCCCGAGAGGCCCCCGAGGAACTCGCATGGGGACTGGCCTTTAATGAGGCCACCAGAGCGGGTCCCTGAGGTCCCCGTCGTAAGTCGAGAGCACCTGCCGCAACTCGAGAAAATCCAGGAGGTTTTGCCCTCCAGGCGAGATGAGGCCCATTTCCGCTGAGGCTTCTCCAGGCCAATCACGTCTAACCACTGGAACTTCCAAAGGGTCCTTCACACCCTTGCTGCAACTCAAGAAGTTCCCCGACATACCCCTCTGCACTCGAGAGGAAGCACGTGGTGTCCCGCACACATCCAGGGGAGACCCGTTTCCGCCTCCTAGCTCGAGATGAGGGATCCTTCCCTTTTTCGTAGGGAAAGAATTCCCGGCGTTCCAGTCGCATCTCAAGAGGAGGCGCGCTCCACAGGAAAGGCGAGAGGAACTCCAGGGTCGTGACACCATTCCAAGAGTCCCCCAGATGTGTCAGTCCATTCCAGAGGAACCTGTTTTCCCTGCACTACCTTGACGTTCAAGCCGAGGATCGACTCCCACCACGTGTGCACGTGGGACTGTCCTGTGGGAAAGCCTCGTGGGAAAGCCTCGTGGGAAAGACTCGAGGGAAAACCATAGAGCCTTTGATCCACGCGGCGGACTGCGTGACACTGCTGCTACCGCTCTGGAGGAAAGCGCAATGCATGCCCGCATTCGAGACGAGGACTGACTCCCCTGGGGAGACTCCAGACGTACCCCAAGATCCATGTCAGCACTGGAGAGGAATCCTCAGGTTCCGGCCCCGACTCCACACAAGGTCTTAGGCCCCGGCATCGACGGGAGAGGAATCCCGAGATTCCCCCGAGGAACTCGCATGGGGACTGGCCTTTAATGAGGCCACCAGAGCGGATCCCTCAGGTCCCCGTCGTAAGTCGAGAGCACCTGCCGCAACTCGAGAAAATCCAGGAGGTTTTGCCCTCCAGGCGAGATGAGGCCCATTTCCGCTGAGGCTTCTCGAGGCTAATCACGTCTAACCACTGGAACTTCCAAAGGGTCCTTCACACCCTTGCTGCAACTCAAGAAGTTCCCCGACATACACGTCTCCACTCGAGAGGAAGCACGTGGGTCCCGCACACATCCAGGGGAGCCCCGTTTCCGCCTCCTAGCTCGAGATGAGGGATCCTTTCCCTGTTTCGTAGGGAAAGGATTCCCGGCGTTCCCGTCGCATCTCAAGAGGAGGCGCTCTCCACAGGAAAGGCGAGAGGAACTCCAGCGTCGTGCCACCATTCCAAGAGTCCCCCAGATGTGTCAGTCCATTCCAGAGGAACCTGTTTTCCCTGCACTGCCTTGACGTTCAAGCCGAGGATCGACTCCCACCACGTGTGCACGTGGGACAGCCCTGTGGGAAAGCCTCGTGGGAAAGCCTCGTGGGAAAGACTCGAGGGAAAACCATAGATCCTTTGATCCACGCGGCGGACTGCGTGACACTGCTGCTACCGCTCTGGAGGAAAGCGCAATGCATGCCCGCATTCGAGACCAGGACTGACTCCCCTGGGGAGACTCCAGAAGTACCCCAAGATCCATGTCAGCACTGGAGAGGAATCCTCAGCTTACGGCCCCAACTCCACACAAGGTCTTAGGCCCCGGCATCAACGGGAGAGGAATCCCGAGAGGCCCCCGAGGAACTCGCATGGGGACTGGCCTTTCCTGAGGCCACCAGAGCGTTTCCCTGAGGTCCCCGTCGTAAGTCGAGAGCACCTGCCGCAACTCGAGAAAATCCCGGAGGTTTTGCCCTCCAGGCGAGATGAGGCCCATTTCCGCTGAGGCTTCTCGAGGCCAATCACATCTAACCACTGGAACTTCCAAAGGGTCCTTCACACCATTGCTGCAACTCAAGAAGTTCCCCGACATACCCGTCTCCACTCGAGAGGAAGCACGTGGGTTCCCGCACACATCCAGGGGAGCCCCGTTTCCGCCTCCTAGCTCGAGATGAGGGATCCTTTCCCTGTTTCGTAGGGAAAGAATTCCCGGCGTTCCCGTCGCATCTCAAGAGGAGGCGCTCTCCACAGGAAATGCGAGAGGAACTCCAGGGTCGTGACACCATTCCAAGAGTCCCCCAGATGTGTCAGTCCATTCCAGAGTAACCTGTTTTCCCTGCACTGCCTTGACGTTCAAGCCGATGATCGACTCCCACCACGTGTGCACGTGGGACAGCCCTGTGGGAAAGCCTCGTGGGAAAGACTCGAGGGAAAACCATAGATCCCTTGATCCACGCGGCGGACTGCGTGACACTACTGCTACCGCTCTGGAGGAAGGCGCAATGCATGCCCGCATTCGAGACGAGGACTGACTCCCCTGGGGAGACTCCAGACGTACCCCTAGATCCATGTCAGCACTGGAGAGGAATCCTCAGGTTCCGGCCCCGACTCCACACAAGGTCTTAGGCCCCGGCATCGACGGGAGAGGAATCCCGAGAGGCCCCCGAGGAACTCGCATGGGGACTGGCCTTTCCTGAGGCCACCAGAGCGGTTCCCTGAGGTCCCCGTCGTAAGTCGAGAGCACCTGCCGCAATTCGAGAAAATCCAGGAGGTTTTGCCCTCCAGGCGAGATGAGGCCCATTTCCGCTGAGGCTTCTCGAGCCCAATCACATCTAACCACTGGAACTTCCAAAGGGTCCTTCACACCCTTGCTGCAACTCAAGAAGTTCCCCGACATACACGTCTCCACTCGAGAGGAAGCACGTGGGTCCCGCACACATCCAGGGGAGCCCCGTTTCCGCCTCCTAGCTCGAGATGAGGGATCCTTTCCCTGTTTCGTAGGGAAAGAATTCCCGGCGTTCCCGTCGCATCTCAAGAGGAGGCGCTCTCCACAGGAAATGCGAGAGGAACTCCAGGGTCGTGACACCATTCCAAGAGTCCCCCAGATGTGTCAGTCCATTCCAGAGTAATCTGTTTTCCCTGCACTGCCTTGACGTTCAAGCCGAGGATCGACTCCCACCACGTGTGCACGTGGGACAGCCCTGTGGGAAAGCCTCGTGGGAAAGCCTCGTGGGAAAGACTCGAGGGAAAACCATAGATCCTTTGATCCACGCGGCGGACTGCGTGACACTGCTGCTACCGCTCTGGAGGAAAGCGCAAGTGCATGCCCGCATTCGAGACGAGGACTGACTCCCCTGGGGAGACTCCAGAAGTACCCCAAGATCCATGTCAGCACTGGAGAGGAATCCTCAGGTTCCGGCCCCGACTCCACACAAGGTCTTAGGCCCCGGCATCGACGGGAGAGGAATCCCGAGAGGCCCCCGAGGAACTCGCATGGGGACTGGCCTTTCCTGAGGCCATCAGAGCGGGTCCCTGAGGTCCCCGTCGAAAGTCGAGAGCACCTGCCGCAACTCGAGAAAATCCAGGAGGTTTTGCCCTCCAGGTGAGATGAGGCCCATTTCCGCTGAGGCTTCTCGAGGCCAATCACATCTAACCACTGGAACTTCCAAAGGGTACTTCACACCATTGCTGCAACTCAAGAAGTTCCCCGACATACCCGTCTCCACTCGAGAGGAAGCACGTGGGTCCCGCACACATCCAGGGGAGCCCCGTTTCCGCCTCCTAGCTCGAGATGAGGGATCCTTTCCCTGTTTCGTAGGGAAAGAATTCCCGGCGTTCCCGTCGCATCTCAAGAGGAGGCGCTCTCCACAGGAAAGGCGAGAGGAACTCCAGGGTCGTGCCACCATTCCAAGAGTCCCCCAGATGTGTCAGTCCTTTCCAGAGGAACCTGTTTCCCCTGCACTGCCTTGACGTTCAAGCCGAGGATCGACTCCCACCACGTGTGCACGTGGGACAGCCCTGTGGGAAAGCCTCGTGGGAAAGACTCGAGGGAAAACCAAACATCCTTTGATCCACGCGGCGGACTGCGTTACACTGCTGCTACCGCTCTGGAGGAAAGCGCAAGTGCATGCCCGCATTCGAGACGAGGACTGACTCCCCTGGGGAGACTCCAGAAGTACCCCAAGATCCATGTCAGCACTGGAGAGGAATCCTCAGATTCCCGCCCCGACTCCACACAAGGTCTTAGGCCCCGGCATCGACGGGAGAGGAATCCCGAGAGGGCCCCGAGGAACTCGCATGGGGACTGGCCTTTCCTGAGGCCACCAGAGCGGGTCCCTGAGGTCCCCGTCGAAAGTCGACAGCACCTGCCGCAACTCGAGAAAATCCAGGAGGTTTTGCCCTCCAGGCGAGATGAGGCCCATTTCCGCTGAGGCTTCTCGAGGCTAATCACGTCTAACCACTGGAACTTCCAAAGGGTCCTTCACACCCTTGCTGCAACTCAAGAAGTTCCCCGACATACCCGTCTCCACTCGAGAGGAAGCACATGGGTCCCGCACACATCCAGGGGAGCACCGTTTCCGCCTCCTAGCTCGAGATGAGGGATCCTTTCCCTGTTTCGTACGGAAAGAATTCCCGGCGTTCCCGTCGCATCTCAAGAGGAGGCGCTCTCCACAGGAAAGGCGAGAGGAACTCCAGGGTCGTGCCACCATTCCAAGAGTCCCCCAGATGTGTCAGTCCATTCCAGAGGAACCTGTTTTCCCTGCACTGCCTTGACGTTCAAGCCGAGGATCGACTCCCACCACGTGTGCACGTGGGACAGCCCTGTGGGAAAGCCTCGTGGGAAAGCCTCGTGGGAAAGACTCGAGGGAAAACCATAGATCTTTTGATCCACGCGGCGGACTGTGTGACACTGCTGCTACCGCTCTGGAGGAAAGCGCAAGTGCATGCCCGCATTCGAGACGAGGACTGACTCCCCTGGGGAGACTCCAGAAGTACCCCAAGATCCATGTCAGCACTGGAGAGGAATCCTCAGGTTCCGGCCCGGACTCCACACAAGGTCTTAGGCCCCGGCATCGACGGGAGAGGAATCCCGAGACGCCCCCGAGGAACTCGCATGGGGACTGGCCTTTCCTGAGGCCGCCAGAGCGGTTCCCTGAGGTCCCCGTCGTAAGTCGAGAGCACCTGCCGCAACTCGAGAAAATCCAGGAGGTTTTGCCCTCCAGGCGAGATGAGGCCCATTTCCGCTGAGGCTTCTCGAGGCCAATCACATCTAACCACTGGAACTTCCAAAGGGTCCTTCACACCCTTGCTGCAACTCAAGAAGTTCCCCGACATACCCGTCTCCACTCGAGAGGAAGCACTTGGGTCCCGCACACATCCAGGGGAGCCCCGTTTCCGCCTCCTAGCTCGAGATGAGGGATCCTTTCCCTGTTTCGTAGGGAAAGAATTCCCGGCGTTCCCGTCGCATCTCAAGAGGAGGCGCTCTCCACAGGAAAGGCGAGAGGAACTCCGGTGTCGTGACACCATTCCAAGAGTCCCCTAGATGTGTCAGTCCATTCCAGAGGAACCTATTTTCCCTGCACTGCCTTGACGTTCAAGCCGAGGATCGACTCCCACCACGTGTGCACGTGGGACAGCCCTGTGGGAAAGCCTCGTGGGAAAGCCTCGTGGGAAAGACTCGAGGGAAAACCATAGATCCTTTGATCCACGCGGCGGACTGCGTGACACTGCTACTACCGCTCTGGAGGAAAGCGCAAGTGCATGCCCGCATTCGAGACGAGGACTGACTCCCCTGGGGAGACTCCAGAAGTACCCCAAGATCCATGTCAGCACTGGAGAGGAATCCTCAGGTTCCGGCCCCGACTCCACACAAGGTCTTAGGCCCCGGCATCGACGGGAGAGGAATCCCGAGAGGCCCCCGAGGAACTCGCATGGGGACTGGCCTTTCCTGAGGCCGCCAGAGCGGGTCCCTGAGGTCCCCGTCGTAAGTCGAGAGCACCTGCCGCAACTCGAGAAAATCCAGGAGGTTTTGCCCTCCAGGCGAGATGAGGCCCATTTCCGCTGAGGCTTCTCGAGGCCAATCACATCTAACCACTGGAACTTTCAGAGGGTCCTTCACACCCTTGCTGCAACTCAAGAAGTTCCCCGACATACCCGTCTGCACTCGAGAGGAAGCACGTGGTGTCCCGCACACATCCAGGGGAGCCCCGTTTCCCCCTCCTAGCTCGAGATGAGGGATCCTTTCCCTGTTTCGTAGGGAAAGAATTCCCGGCGTTCCCGTCGCATCTCAAGAGGAGGCGCTCTCCACAGGAAAGGGGATAGGAACTCCAGGGTCATGCCACCATTCCAAGAGTCCCCCAGATGTGTCAGTCCATTCCAGAGGAACCTGTTTTCCCTGCACTGCCTTGACGTTCAAGCCGAGGATCGACTCCCACCACGTGTGCACGTGGGACAGCCTCGTGGGAAAGCCTCGTGGGAAAGACTCGAGGGAAAACCATAGATCCTTTGATCCACGCGGCGGACTGCGTGACACTGCTGCTACCGCTCTGGAGGAAAGCGCAAGTGCATGCCCGCATTCGAGACGAGGACTGACTCCCCTGGGGAGACTCCAGAAGTACCCCAAGATCCATGTCAGCACTGGAGAGGAATCCTCAAGTTCCGGCCCCGACTCCACACAAGGTCTTAGGCCCCGGCATCGACGGGCGAGGAATCCCGAGAGGCCCCCGAGGAACTCGCATGGGGACTGGCCTTTCCTGAGGCCACCAGAGCGGGTCCCTGAGGTCCCCGTCGTAAGTCGAGAGCACCTGCCGCAACTCGAGAAAATCCAGGAGGTTTTGCCCTCCAGGCGAGATGAGGCCCATTTCCGCTGAGGCTTCTCGAGGCTAATCACGTCTAACCACTGGAACTTCCAAAGGGTCCTTCACACCCTTGCTGCAACTCAAGAAGTTCCCCGACATACCCGTCTCCACTCGAGAGGAAGCGCGTGGGTCCCGCACACATCCAGGGGAGCCCCGTTTCCGCCTCCTAGCTCGAGATGAGGGATCCTTTCCCTTTTTCGTAGGGAAAGAATTCCCGGCGTTCCGGTCGCATCTCAAGAGGAGGCGCTCTCCACAGGAAAGGCGAGAGGAACTCCAGGGTCGTGCCACCATTCCAAGAGTCCCCCAGATGTGTCAGTCCATTCCAGAGGAACCTGTTTTCCCTGCACTTGACATTCAAGCCGAGGATCGACTCCCACCACGTGTGCACGTGGGACAGCCCTGTGGGAAAGCCTCGTGGGAAAGCCTCGTGGGAAAGACTCGAGGGAAAACCATAGATCCTTTGATTCACGCGGCGGACTGCGTGACACTGCTGCTACCGCTCTGGAGGAAAGCGCAAGTGCATGCCCGCATTCGAGACGAGGACTGACGCCCCTGGGGAGACTCCAGAAGTACCCCAAGATCCATGTCAGCACTGGAGAGGAATCCTCAGGTTCCGGCCCCGACTCCACACAAGGTCTTAGGCCCCGGTATTGACGGGAGAGGAATCCCGAGACGCCCCCGAGGAACTCGCATGGGGACTGGCCTTTCCTGAGGCCACCAGAGCGGGTCCCTGAGGTCCCCGTCGTAAGTCGAGAGCACCTGCCGCAACTCGAGAAAATCCAGGAGGTTTTGCCCTCCAGGCGAGATGAGGCCCATTTCTGCTGAGGCTTCTCGAGGCCAATCACATCTAACCACTGGAACTTCCAAAGGGTCCTTCACACCATTGCTGCAACTCAAGAAGTTCCCCGACATACCCGTTTCCACTCGAGAGGAAGCACGTGAGGTCCCGCACACATCCAGGGGAGCCCCGTTTCCGCCTCCTAGCTCGAGATGAGAGATCCTTTCCCTGTTTCGTAGGGAAAGAATTCCCGGCGTTCCCGTCGCATCTCAAGAGGAGGCGCTCTCCACAGGAAAGGCGAGAGGAACTCCAGGGTCGTGCCACCATTCCAAGAGACCCCCAGATGTGTCAGTCCATTCCAGAGGAACCTGTTTTCCCTGCACTGCCTTGACGTTCAAGCTGAGGATCGACTCCCACCACGTGTGCACGTGGGACAGCCCTGTGGGAAAGCCTCGTGGGAAAGCCTCGTGGGAAAGACTCGAGGGAAAACCATAGATCTATTGATCCACGCGGCGGACTGCGTGACACTCCTGCTACCGCTCTGAAGGAAAGCGTAAGTGCATGCCCGCATTCGAGACGAGGACTGACTCCCCTGGGGAGACTCCAGAAGTACCCCAAGATCCATGTCAGCACTGGAGAGGAATCCTCAGGTTCCGGCCCCGACTCCATACAAGGTCTTAGGCCCCGGCATCGACGGGAGAGGAATACCGAGAGGCCCCCGAGGAACTCGCATGGGGACTGGCCTGTCCTGAGGCCACCAGAGCGGTTCCCTGAGGTCCGCGTCGTAAGTCGAGAGCACGTGCCGCAACTCGAGAAAATCCAGGAGGTTTTGCCCTCCAGGCGAGATGAGGCCCATTTCCAATGAGGCTTCTCGAGGCCAATCACATCTAACCACTGGAACTTCCAAAGGGTCCTTCACACCATTGCTGCAACTCAAGATGTTCCCCGACATACCCGTCTCCACTCGAGAGGAAGCACATGGGGTCCCGCACACATCCAGGGGAGCCCCGTTTCCGCCTCCTAGCTCGAGATGAGGGATCCTTTCCCTGTTTCGTAGGGAAAGAATTCCCGGCGTTCCCGTCGCATCTCAAGAGGAGGCGCTCTCCACAGGAAAGGCGAGAGGAACTCCAGGGTCGTGCCACCATTCCAAGAGTCCCCCAGATGTGTCAGTCCATTCCAGAGGAACCTGTTTTCCCTGCACTGCCTTGACGTTCAAGCCGAGGATCGACTCCCACCACGTGTGCACGTGGGACAGCCCTGTGGGAAAGCCTCGTGGGAAAGCCTCGTGGGAAAGACTCGAGGGAAAACCATAGATCCTTTGATCCACGCGGCGGACTGCGTGACACTGCTGCTACCGCTCTGGAGGAAAGCGCAAGTGCATGCCCGCATTCGAGACGAGGACTGACTCCCCTGGGAAGACTCCAGAAGTACCCCAAGATCCATGTCAGCACTGGAGAGGAATCCTCAGGTTCCGGCCCCGACTCCACACAAGGTCTTAGGCCCCGGCATCGACGGGAGAGGAATCCCGAGAGGCCCACGAGGAACTCGCATGGGGACTGGCCTTTCCTGAGGCCACCAGAGCGGGTCCCGGAGGTCCCCGTCGTAAGTCGAGAGCACCTGCCGCAACTCGAGAAAATCCAGGAGGTTTTGCCCTCCAGGCGAGATGAGGCACATTTCCGCTGAGGCTTCTCGAGGCCAATCACATCTAACCACTGGAACTTCCAAAGGGTCCTTCACACCATTGATGCAACTCAAGAAGTTCCCCGACATTCCGCGTCTCCACTCGAGAGGAAGCACGTGGGGTCCCGCACACATCCAGGGGAGCCCCGTTTCCGCCTCCTAGCTCGAGATGAGAGATTCTTTCCCTGTTTCGTAGGGAAAGAATTCCCGGCGTTCCCGTCGCATCTCAAGAGGAGGCGCTCTCCACAGGAAAGGCGAGAGGAACTCCAGGGTCGAGACACCATTCCAAGAGTCCCCCAGATGTGTCAGTCCATTCCAGAGGAACCTGTTTTCCCTGCACTGCCTTGACGTTCAAGCCGAGGATCGACTCCCACCACGTGTGCACGTGGGACAGCCCTGTGGGAAAGCCTCGTGGGAAAGCCTCGTGGGAAAGACTCGAGGGACAACCATAGATCCTTTGATCCACGCGGCGGACTGCGTGACACTGCTGCTACCGCTCTGGAGGAAAGCGCAAGTGCATGCCCGCATTCGAGACGAGGACTGACTCCCCTGGGGAGACTCCAGAAGTACCCCAAGATCCATGTCAGCACTGGAGAGGAATCCTCAGGATTCCGGCCCCGACTCCACACAAGGTCTTAGGCCCCGGCATCGACGGGAGAGGAATCCCGAGACGCCCCCGAGGAACTCGCATGGGGACTGGCCTTTCCTGAGGCCACCAGAGCGGGTCCCTGAGGTCCCCGTCGTAAGTCGAGAGCACCTGCCGCAACTCGAGAAAATCCAGGAGGTTTTGCCCTCCAGGCGAGATGAGGCCCATTTCCGCTGAGGCTTCTCGAGGCCAATCACATCTAACCACTGGAACTTCCAAAGGGTCCTTCACACCATTGCTGCAACTCAAGAAGTTCCCCGACATACCCGTCTCCACTCGAGAGGAAGCACGTGGGTTCCCGCACACATCCAGGGGAGCCCCGTTTCCGCCTCCTAGCTCGAGATGAGGGATCCTTTCCCTGTTTCGCAGGGAAAGAATTCCCGGCGTTCCCGTCGCATCTCAAGAGAAGGCGCTCTTCACAGGAAAGGCGAGAGGAACTCCAGGGTCGTGACACCATTCCAAGAGTCCCCCAGATGTGTCAGTCCATTCCAGAGGAACCTGTTTTCCCTGCACTGCCTTGACGTTCAAGCCGAGGATCGACTCCCACCACGTGTGCACGTGGGACAGCCCTGTGGGAAAGCCTCGTGGGAAAGCCTCGTGGGAAAGACTCGAGGGAAAACCATAGATTCTTTGATCCACGCGGCGGACTGCGTGACACTGCTGCTACCGCTCTGGAGGAAAGCGCAAGTGCATGCCCGCATTCGAGACGAGGACTGACTCCCCTGGGGAGACTCCAGAAGTACCCCAAGATCCATGTCAGCACTGGAGAGGAATCCTCAGGTTCCGGCCCCGACTCCACACAAGGTCTTAGGCCCCGGCATCGACGGGAGAGGGATCCCGAGACGCCCCCGAGGAACTCGCATGGGGACTGGCCTTTCCTGAGGCCACCAGAGCGGGTCCCTGAGGTCCCCGTCGTAAGTCGAGAGCACCTGCCGCAACTCGAGAAAATCCAGGAGGTTTTGCCCTCCAGGCGAGATGAGGCCCATTTCCGCTGAGGCTTCTCGAGGCCAATCACATCTAACCACTGGAACTTCCAAAGGGTCCTTCACACCATTGCTGCAACTCAAGAAGTTCCCCGACATACCCGTCTCCACTCGAGAGGAAGCACGTGGGTTCCCGCACACATCCAGGGGAGCCCCGTTTCCGCCTCCTAGCTCGAGATGAGGGATCCTTTCCCTGTTTCGCAGGGAAAGAATTCCCCGCGTTCCCGTCGCATCTCAAGAGGAGGCGCTCTCCACAGGAAAGGTGAGAGGAACTCCAGGGTCGTGCCACCATTCCAAGAGTCCCCCAGATGTGTCAGTCCATTCCAGAGGAACCTGTTTTCCCTGCACTGCCTTGACGTTCAAGCCGAGGATCGACTCCCACCACGTGTGCACGTGGGACAGCCCTGTGGGAAAGCCTCGTGGGAAAGCCTCGTGGGAAAGCCTCGAGGGAAAACCATAGATTCTTTGATCCACGCGGCGGACTGCGTGACACTGCTGCTACCGCTCTGGAGGAAATTGCAAGTGCATGCCCGCATTCGAGACGAGGAATGACTCCCCTGGGGAGACTCCAGAAGTACCCCAAGATCCATGTCAGCACTGGAGAGGAATCCTCAGGTTCCGGCCCCGACTCCACACAAGGTCTTAGGCCCCGGCATCGACGAGAGAGGAATTCCGAGAGGCCCCCGAGGAACTCGCATGGGGACTGGCCTTTCCTGAGGCCACCAGAGCGGTTCCCTGAGGTCCCCGTCGTAAGTCGAGAGCACCTGCCGCAACTCGAGAAAATCCAGGAGGTTTTGCCCTCCAGGCCAGATGAGGCCCATTTCCGCTGAGGCTTCTCGAGGCCAATCACATCTAACCACTGGAACTTCCAAAGGGTCCTTCACACCATTGCTGCAACTCAAGAAGTTCCCCGACATACCCGTCTCCGCTCGAGAGGAAGCACGTGGGGTCCCGCACACATCCAGGGGAGCCCCGTTTCCGCCTCCTAGCTCGAGATGAGGGATCCTTTCCCTGTTTCATAGGGAAAGAATTCCCGGCGTTCCCGTCGCATCTCAAGAGAAGGCGCTCTCCACAGGAAAGGCGAGAGGAACTCCAGGGTCGTGACACCATTCCAAGAGTCCCCCAGATGTGTCAGTCCATTCCAGAGGAACCTGTTTTCCCTGCACTGCCTTGACGTTCAAGCCGAGGATCGACTCCCACCACGTGTGCACGTGGGACAGCCCTGTGGGAAAGCCTCGTGGGAAAGCCTCGTGGGAAAGACTCGAGGGAAAACCATAGATCCTTTGATCCACGCGGCGGACTGCGTGACACTGCTGCTACCGCTCTGGAGGAAAGCGCAAGTGCATGCCCGCATTCGAGACGAGGACTGCCTCCCCTGGGGAGACTCCAGAAGTACCCCAAGATCCATGTCAGCACTGGAGAGGAATCCTCAGGTTCCGGCCCCGACTCCACACAAGGTCGTAGGCCCCGGCATCGACGGGAGAGGAATCCCGAGAGGCCCCCGAGGAACTCGCATGGGGACTGGCCTTTCCTGAGGCCACCAGATCGGGTCCCTTAGGTCCCCGTCGTAAGTCGAGAGCACCTGCCGCAACTCGAGAAAATCCAGGAGGTTTTGCCCTACAGGCGAGATGAGGCCCATTTCCGCTGAGGCTTCTCGAGGCCAATCACATCTAACCACTGGAACTTCCAAAGGGTCCTTCACACCCTTGCTGCAACTCAAGAAGTTCCCCGACATACCCGTCTGCACTCGAGAGGAAGCACGTGGTGTCCCGCACACATCCAGGGGAGCCCCGTTTCCGCCTCCTAGCTCGAGATGAGGGATCCTTTCCCTGTTTCGCAGGGAAAGAATTCCCGGCGTTCCCGTCGCATCTCAAGAGGAGGCGCTCTCCACAGGAAAGGCGAGAGGAACTCCAGGGTCGTGACACCATTGCAAGAGTCCCCCAGATGTGTCAGTCCATTCCAGAGGAACCTGTTTTCCCTGCACTGCCTTGACGTTCAAGCCGAGGATCGACTCCCACCACGTGTGCACGTGGGACAGCCCTGTGGGAAAGCCTCGTGGGAAAGCCTCGTGGGAAAGCCTCGAGGGAAAACCATAGATTCTTTGATCCACGCGGCGGACTGCGTGACACTGCTGCTACCGCTCTGGAGGAAATTGCAAGTGCATGCCCGCATTCGAGACGAGGACTGACTCCCCTGGGGAGACTCCAGAAGTACCCCAAGATCCATGTCAGCACTGGAGAGGAATCCTCAGGTTCCGGCCCCGACTCCACACAAGGTCTTAGGCCCCGGCATCGACGGGAGAGGAATTCCGAGAGGCCCCCGAGGAACTCGCATGGGGACTGGCCTTTCCTGAGGCCACCAGAGCGGGTCCCTGAGGTCCCCGTCGTAAGTCGAGAGCACCTGCCGCAACTCGAGAAAATCCAGGAGGTTTTGCCCTCCAGGCGAGATGAGGCCCATTTCCGCTGAGGCTTCTCGAGGCCAATCATATCTAACCACTGGAACTTCCAAAGGGTCCTTTACACCATTGCTGCAACTCAAGAAGTTCCCCGACATACCCGTCTCCGCTCGAGAGGAAGCACGTGGGGTCCCGCACACATCCAGGGGAGCCCCGTTTCCGCCTCCTAGCTCGAGATGAGGGATCCTTCCCTGTTTCCTAGGGAAAGAATTCCCGGCGTTCCCGTCGCATCTCAAGAGGAGGCCCTCTCCACAGGAAAGGCGAGAGGAACTCCAGGGTCGTGCCACCATTCCAAGAGTCCCCCAGATGTGTCAGTCCATTCCAGAGGAACCTGTTTTCCCTGCACTGCCTTGACGTTCAAGCCGAGGATCGACTCCCACCACGTGTGCACGTGGGACAGCCCTGTGGGAAAGCCTCGTGGGAAAGCCTCGTGGGAAAGACTCGAGGGAAAACCATAGATCCTTTGATCCACGCGGCGGACTGCGTGACACTGCTGCTACCGCTCTGGAGGAAAGCGCAAGTGCATGCCCGCATTCGAGACGAGGACTGACTCCCCTAGGGAGACTCCAGAAGTACCCCAAGATCCATGTCAGCACTGGAGAGGAATCCTCAGGTTCCGGCCCCGACTCAACACAAGGTCTTAGGCCCCGGCATCGACGGGAGAGGAATCCCGAGACGCCCCCGAGGAACTCGCATGGGGACTGGCCTTTCCTGAGGCCACCAGAGCGGGTCCCTGAGGTCCCCGTCGTAAGTCGAGAGCACCTGCCGCAACTCGAGAAAATCCAGGAGGTTTTGCCCTCGAGGCCAGATGAGGCCCATTTCCTCTGAGGCTTCTCGAGGCCAATCACATCTAACCACTGGAACTTCCAAAGGGTCCTTCACACCATTGCTGCAACTCAAGAAGTTCCCTGACATGCCCGTCTCCACTCGAGAGGAAGCACGTGGGGTCCCGCACACATCCAGGGGAGCCCCGTTTCCGCCTCCTAGCTCGAGATGAGGGATCCTTTCCCTGTTTCGTAGGGAAAGAATTCCCGGCGTCCCCGTCGCATCTCAAGAGGAGGCGCTCTCCACAGGAAAGGCGAGAGGAACTCCAGGGTCGAGACACCATTCCAAGAGTCCCCCAGATGTGTCAGTCCATTCCAGAGGAACCTGTTTTCCCTGCACTGCCTTGACGTTCAAGCCGAGGATCGACTCCCACCACGTGTGCACTTGGGACAGCCCTGTGGGAAAGCCTCGTGGGAAAGCCTCGTGGGAAAGACTCGAGGGAAAACCATAGATCCTTTGATCCACGCGGCGGACTGCGTGACACTGCTGCTACCGCTCTGGAGGAAAGCGCAAGTGCATGCCCGCAATCGAGACGAGGAATGACTCCCCTGGGGAGACTCCAGAAGTACACCAAGATCCATGTCAGCACTGGAGAGGAATCCTCAGGTTCCGGCCACGAATCCACACAAGGTCTTAGGCCCCGGCATCGACGGGAGAGGAATCCCGAGAGGCCCCCGAGGAACTCGCATGGGGACTGGCCTTTCCTGAGGCCACCAGAGCGGGTCCCTGAGGTCCCCGTCGTAAGTCGAGAGCACCTGCCGCAACGCGAGAAAATCCAGGAGGTTTTGCCCTCCAGGCGAGATGAGGCCCATTTCCGCTGAGGCTTCTCGAGGCCAATCACATCTAACCACTGGAACTTCCAAAGGGTCCTTCACACCCTTGCTGCAACTCAAGAAGTTCCCCGACATACCCGTCTGCACTCGAGAGGAAGCACGTGGTGTCCCGCACACATCCAGGGGAGCCCCGTTTCCGCCTCCTAGCTCGAGATGAGGGATCCTTTCCCTGTTTCGTAGGGAAAGAATTCCCGGCGTTCCCGTCGCATCTCAAGAGGAGGCGCTCTCCACAGGAAAGGCGAGAGGAACTCCAGGGCCATGCCACCATTCCAAGAGTCCCCCAGATGTGTCAGTCCATTCCAGAGGAACCTGTTTTCCCTGCACTGCCTTGACGTTCAAGCCGAGGATCGACTCCCACCACGTGTGCAAGTGGGACAGCCCTGTGGGAAAGCCTCGTGGGAAAGCCTCGTGGGAAAGACTCGAGGGAAAACCATAGATCCTTTGATCCACGCGGCGGACTGCGTGACACTGCTGCTACCGCTCTGGAGGAAAGCGCAAGTGCATGCCCGCATTCGAGACGAGGACTGACTCCCCTGGGGAGACTCCAGAAGTACCCCAAGATCCATGTCAGCACTTGAGAGGAATCCTCAGGTTACGGCCCCGACTCCACACAAGGTCTTAGGCCCCGGCATCGACGGGAGAGGAATCCCGAGACGCCCCCGAGGAACTCGCATGGGGACTGGCCTTTCCTGAGGCCACCAGAGCGGGTCCCTGAGGTCCCCGTCGTAAGTCGAGAGCACCTGCCGCAACTCGAGAAAATCCAGGAGGTTTTGCCCTCGAGGCCAGATGAGGCCCATTTCCGCTGAGGCTTCTCGAGGCCAATCACATCTAACCACTGGAACTTCCAAAGGGTCCTTCACACCATTGCTGCAACTCAAAAATTTCCCCGACATACCCGTCTCCACTCGAGAGGAAGCACGTGGGGTCCCGCACACATACAGGGGAGCTTCGTTTCCGCCTCCTAGCTCGAGATGAGGGATCCTTTCCCTGTTTCGTAGGGAAAGAATTCCCGGCGTTCCCGTCGCATCTCAAGAGGAGGCGCTCTCCACAGGAAAGGCGAGAGGAACTCCAGGGTCGTGACACCATTCCAAGAGTCCCCCAGATGTGACAGTCCATTCCAGAGGAACCTGTTTTCCCTGCACTTCCTTGACGTTCAAGCCGAGGATCGACTCCCACCACGTGTGCACGTGGGACAGCCCTGTGGGAAAGCCTCGGGGGAAAGCCTCGTGGGAAAGACTCGAGGGAAAACCATAGATCCTTTGATCCACGCGGCGGACTGCGTGCCACTGCTGCTACCGCTCTGGAGGAAAGCGCAAGTGCATGCCCGCAATCGAGACGAGGACTGACTCCCCTGGGGAGACTCCAGAAGTACACCAAGATCCATGTCAGCACTGGAGAGGAATCCTCAGGTTCCGGCCACGAATCCACACAAGGTCTTAGGCCCCGGCATCGACGGGAGAGGAATCCCGAGAGGCCCCCGAGGAACTCGCATGGGGACTGGCCTTTCCTGAGGCCACCAGAGCGGGTCCCTGAGGTCCCCGTCGTAAGTCGAGAGCACCTGCCGCAACTCGAGAAAATCCAGGAGGTTTTGCCCTCCAGGCGAGATGAGGCCCATTTCCGCTGAGGCTTCTCGAGGCCAATCACATCTAACCACTGGAACTTCCAAAGGGTCCTTCACACCCTTGCTGCAACTCAAGAAGTTCCCCGACATACCCGTCTGCACTCGAGAGGAAGCACGTGGTGTCCCGCAGACATCCAGGGGAGCCCCGTTTCCGCCTCCTAGCTCGAGATGAGGGATCCTTTCCCTGTTTCGTAGGGAAAGAATTCCCGGCGTTCCCGTCGCATCTCAAGAGGAGGCGCTCTCCACAGGAAAGGCGAGAGGAACTCCAGGGCCATGCCACCATTCCAAGAGTCCCCCAGATGTGTCAGTCCATTCCAGAGGAACCTGTTTTCCCTGCACTGCCTTGACGTTCAAGCCGAGGATCGACTCCCACCACGTGTGCAAGTGGGACAGCCCTGTGGGAAAGCCTCGTGGGAAAGCCTCGTGGGAAAGACTCGAGGGAAAACCATAGATCCTTTGATCCACGCGGCGGACTGCGTGACACTGCTGCTACCGCTCTGGAGGAAAGCGCAAGTGCATGCCCGCATTCGAGACGAGGACTGACTCCCCTGGGGAGACTCCAGAAGTACCCCAAGATCCATGTCAGCACTGGAGAGGAATCCTCAGGTTCCGGCCCCGACTCCACACAAGGTCTTAGGCCCCGGCATCGACGGGAGAGGAATCCCGAGAGGCCCCCGTGGAACTCGCATGGGGACTGGCCTTGCCTGAGGCCACCAGAGGGGGTCCCTGAGGTCCCCGTCGTAAGTCGAGAGCACCTGCCGCAACTCGAGAAAATCCAGGAGGTTTTGCCCTCCAGGCGAGATGAGGCCCATTTCCGCTGAGGCTTCTCGAGGCCAATCACATCTAACCACTGGAACTTCCAAAGGGTCCTTCACACCCTTGCTGCAACTCAAGAAGTTCCCCGACATACCCGTCTCCACTCGAGAGTAAGCACGTGGGGACCCGCACACATCCAGGGGAGCCCCGTTTCGCCTCCTAGCTCGAGATGAGGGATCCTTTCCCTGTTTCGTAGGGAAAGATTTCCCGGCGTTCCCGTCGCATCTCAAGAGGAGGCGCTCTCCACAGGAAAGGCGAGAGGAACTCCAGGGTCGTGCCACCATTCCAAGAGTCCCCCAGATGTGTCAGTCCATTCCAGAGGAACCTGTTTTCCGTGCACTGCCTTGACGTTCAAGCCGAGGATCGACTCCCACCACGTGTGCACGTGGGACAGCCCTGTGGGAAAGCCTCGGGGGAAAGCCTCGTGGGAAAGACTCGAGGGAAAACCATAGATCCTTTGATCCACGCGGCGGACTGCGTGACACTGCTGCTACCGCTCTGGAGGAAAGCGCAAGTGCATGCCCGCATTCGAGACGAGGACTGACTCCCCTGGGGAGACTCCAGAAGTACCCCAAGATCCATGTCAGCAATGGAGAGGAATCCTCAGGTTCCGGCCCCGACTCCACACAAGGTCGTAGGCCCGGCATCGACGGGAGAGGAATCCCGAGAGGCCCCCGAGGAACTCGCATGGGGACTGGCCTTTCCTGAGGCCACCAGAGCGGGTCCCTGAGGTCCCCGTCGTAAGTCGAGAGCACCTGCCGCAACTCGAGAGAATCCAGGAGGTTTTGCCCTCCAGGCGAGATGAGGCCCATTTCCGCTGAGGCTTCTCGAGGCCAATCACATCTAACCACTGGAACTTTCAAAGGGTCCTTCACACCCTTGCTGCAACTCAAGAAGTTCCCCGACATACCCGTCTCCACTCGAGAGGAAGCACATGGTGTCCCGCACACATCCAGGGGAGCCCCGTTTCCGCCTCCTAGCTCGAGATGAGGGATCCTTTCCCTGTTTCGTAGCGAAAGAATTCCCGGCGTTCCCGTCGCATCTCAAGAGGAGGCGCTCTCCACAGGAAAGGCGAGAGGAACTCCAGGGTCGGGCCACCATTCCAAGAGTCCCCCAGATGTGTCAGTCCATTCAAGAGGAACCTGTTTTCCCTGCACTGCCTTGACGTTCAAGCCGAGGATCGACTCCCACCACGTGTGCACGTGGGACAGCCCTGTGGGAAAGCCTCGTGGGAAAGCCTCGTGGGAAAGACTCGAGGGAAAACCATAGATCCTTTGATCCACGCGGCGGACTGCGTGACACTGCTGCTACCGCTCTGGAGGAAAGCGCAAGTGCATGCCCGCATTCGAGACGAGGACTGACTCCCCTGGGGAGACTCCAGAAGTACCCCAAGATCCATGTCAGCACTGGAGAGGAATCCTCAGGTTCCGGCCCCGACTCCACACAAGGTCTTAGGCCCCGGCATCGACGGGAGAGGAATCCCGAGAGGCCCCCGTGGAACTCGCATGGGGACTGGCCTTGCCTGAGGCCACCAGAGGGGGTCCCTGAGGTCCCCGTCGTAAGTCGAGAGCACCTGCCGCAACTCGAGAAAATCCAGGAGGTTTTGCCCTCCAGGCGAGATGAGGCCCATTTCCGCTGAGGCTTCTCGAGGCCAATCACATCTAACCACTGGAACTTCCAAAGGGTCCTTCACACCCTTGCTGCAACTCAAGAAGTTCCCCGACATACCCGTCTCCACTCGAGAGTAAGCACGTGGGGACCCGCACACATCCAGGGGAGCCCCGTTTCGCCTCCTAGCTCGAGATGAGGGATCCTTTCCCTGTTTCGTAGGGAAAGAATTCCCGGCGTTCCCGTCGCATCTCAAGAGGAGGCGCTCTCCACAGGAAAGGCGAGAGGAACTCCAGGGTCGTGCCACCATTCCAAGAGTCCCCCAGATGTGTCAGTCCATTCCAGAGGAACCTGTTTTCCCTGCACTGCCTTGACGTTCAAGCCGAGGATCGCCTCCCACCACGTGTGCACGTGGGACAGCCCTGTGGGAAAGCCTCGTGGGAAAGCCTCGTGGGAAAGACTCGAGGGAAAACCATAGATCCTTTGATCCACGCGGCGGACTGCGTGACACTGCTGCTACCGCTCTGGAGGAAAGCGCAAGTGCATGCCCGCATTCGAGACGAGGACTGACTCCCCTGGGGAGACTCCAGAAGTACCCCAAGATCCATGTCAGCACTGGAGAGGAATCCTCAGGTTCCGGCCCCGACTCCACACAAGGTCTTAGGCCCCGGCATCGACGGGAGAGGAATCCCGAGAGGCCCCCGAGGAACTCGCATGGGGACTGGCCTTTCCTGAGGCCACCAGAGCGGGTCCCTGAGGTCCCCGTCGTAAGTCGAGAGCACCTGCCGCAACTCGAGAAAATCCAGGAGGTTTTGCCCTCCAGGCGAGATGAGGCCCATTTCCGCTGAGGCTTCTCGAGGCCAATCACATCTAACCACTGGACTTCCAAAGGGTCCTTCACACCATTGCTGCAACACAAGAAGTTCCCCGAAATACCCGTCTCCACTCGAGAGGAAGCACGTGGGGTCCCGCACACATCCAGGGGAGCCCCGTTTCCGCCTCCTAGCTCGAGATGAGGGATCCTTTCCCTGTTTCGTAGGGAAAGAATTCCCGGCGTTCCCGTCGCATCTCAAGAGGAGGCGCTCTCCACAGGAAAGGCGATAGGAACTCCAGGGTCGTGCCACCATTCCAAGAGTCCCCCAGATGTGTCAGTCCATTCCAGAGGAACCTGTTTTCCCTTCACTGCCTTGACGTTCAAGCCGAGGATCGACTCCCACTACGTGTGCACGTGGGACAGCCCTGTGGGAAAGCCTCGTGGGAAAGCCTCGTGGGAAAGACTCGAGGGAAAACCATAGATCCTTTGATCCACGCGGCGGACTGCGTGACACTGCTGCTACCGCTCTGAAGGAAAGCGCAAGTGCATGCCCGCATTCGAGACGAGGACTGACTCCCCTGGGGAGACTCCAGAAGTACCCCAAGATCCATGTCAGCACTGGAGAGGAATCCTCAGGTTCCGGCCCCGACTCCACACAAGGTCTTAGGCCCCGGCATCGACGGGAGAGGAATCCCGAGAGGCCCCCGAGGAACTCGCATGGGGACTGGCCTTTCCTGAGGCCAACAGAGCGGGTCCCTGAGGTCCCCGTCGTAAGTCGAGAGCACCTGCCGCAACTCGAGAAAATCCAGGAGGTTTTGCCCTCCAGGCGAGATGAGGCCCATTTCCGCTGAGGCTTCTCGAGGCCAATCACATCTAACCACTGGACTTCCAAAGGGTCCTTCACACCATTGCTGCAACACAAGAAGTTCCCCGAAATACCCGTCTGCACTCGAGAGGAAGCACGTGGGGTCCCGCACACATCCAGGGGAGCCCCGTTTCCGCCTCCTAGCTCGAGATGAGGGATCCTTTCCCTGTTTCGTAGGGAAAGAATTCCCGGCGTTCCCGTCGCATCTCAAGAGGAGGCGCTCTCCACAGGAAAGGCGATAGGAACTCCAGGGTCGTGACACCATTCCAAGAGTCCCCCAGATGTGTCAGTCCATTCCAGAGGAACCTGTTTTCCCTGCACTGCCTTGACGTTCAAGCCGAGGATCGACTCCCACCACGTGTGCACGTGGGACAGCCCTGTGGGAAAGCCTCGTGGGAAAGCCTCGTGGGAAAGACTCGAGGGAAAACCATAGATCCTTTGATCCACGCGGCGGACTGCGTGACACTGCTGCTACCGCTCTGGAGGAAAGCGCAAGTGCATGCCCGCATTCGAGACGAGGACTGACTCCCCTGGGGAGACTCCAGAAGTACCCCAAGATCCATGTCAGCACTGGAGAGGAATCCTCAGGTTCCGGCCCCGAATCCACACAAGGTCTTAGGCCCCGGCATCGACGAGAGAGGAATCCCGAGAGGCCCCCGAAGAACTCGCATGGGGACTGGCCTTTCCTGAGGCCACCAGAGCGGGTCCCTGAGGTCCCCGTCGTAAGTCGAGAGCACCTGCCGCAACTCGAGAAAATCCAGGAGGTTTTGCCCTCCAGGCGAGATGAGGCCCATTTCCGCTGAGGCTTCTCGAGGCCAATCACATCTAACCACTGGACTTCCAAAGGGTCCTTCACACCATTGCTGCAACACAAGAAGTTCCACGAAATACCCGTCTCCACTCGAGAGGAAGCACGTGGGGTCCCGCACACAGCCAGGGGAGCCCCGTTTCCGCCTCCTAGCTCGAGATGAGGGATCCTTTCCCTGTTTCGTAGGGAAAGAATTCCCGGCGTTCCCGTCGCATCTCAAGAGGAGGCGCCCTCCACAGGAAAGGCGATAGGAACTCCAGGGTCGTAACACCATTCCAAGAGTCCCCCAGATGTGTCAGTCCATTCCAGAGGAACCTGTTTTCCCTGCACTGCCTTGACGTTCAAGCCGAGGATCGACTCCCAGCACGTGTGCACGTGGGACAGCCTTGTGGGAAAGCCTCGTGGGAAAGCCTCGTGGAAAAGACTCGAGGGAAAACCATAGATCCTTTGATCCACGCGGCGGACTGCGTGACACTGCTGCTACCGCTCTGGAGGAAAGCGCAAGTGCATGCCCGCATTCGAGACGAGGACTGACTCCCCTGGGGAGACTCCAGAAGTACCCCTAGATCCATGTCAGCACTGGAGAGGAATCCTCAGGTTCCGGCCCCGACTCCACACAAGGTCTTAGGCCCCGGCATCGACGGGAGAGGAATCCCGAGAGGCCCCCGTGGAACTCGCATGGGGACTGGCCTTTCCTGAGGCCACCAGAGCGGGTCCCTGAGGTCCCCGTCGTAAGTCGAGAGCACCTGCCGCAACTCGAGAAAATCCAGGAGGTTTTGCCCTCCAGGCGAGATGAGGCCCATTTCCGCTGAGGCTTCTCGAGGCCAATCACATCTAACCACTGGAACTTCCAAAGGGTCCTTCACACCCTTGCTGCAACTCAAGAAGTTCCCCGACATACCCGTCTCCACTCGAGAGGAAGCACGTGGGGTCCCGCACACATCCAGGGGAGCCCCGTTTCGCCTCCTAGCTCGAGATGAGGGATCCTTTCCCTGTTTCGTAGGGAAAGAATTCCCGGCGTTCCAGTCGCATCTCAAGAGGAGGCGCTCTCCACAGGAAAGGCGAGAGGAACTCCAGGGTCGTGCCACCATTCCAAGAGTCCCCCAGATGTGTCAGTCCATTCCAGAGGAACCTGTTTTCCCTGCACTGCCTTGACGTTCAAGCCGAGGATCGACTCCCACCACGTGTGCACGTGGGACAGCCCTGTGGGAAAGCCTCGTGGGAAAGCCTCGTGGGAAAGACTCGAGGGAAAACCATAGATCCTTTGATCCACGCGGCGGACTGCGTGACACTGCTGCTACCGCTCTGGAGGAAAGCGCAAGTGCATGCCCGCATTCGAGACGAGGACTGACTCCCCTGTGGAGACTCCAGAAGTACCCCAAGATCCGTGTGAGCACTGGAGAGGAATCCTCAGGTTCCGGCTCCGACTCCACACAAGGTCGTAGGCCCGGCATCGACGGGAGAGGAATCCCGAGAGGCCCCCGAGGAACTCGCATGGGGACTGGCCTTTCCTGAGGCCACCAGAGCGGGTCCCTGAGGTCCCCGTCGTAAGTCGAGAGCACCTGCCGCAACTCGAGAAAATCCAGGAGGTTTTGCCCTCCAGGCGAGATGAGGCCCATTTCCGCTGAGGCTTCTCGAGGCCAATCACATCTAACCACTGGAACTTCCAAAGGGTCCTTCACACGCTTGCTGCAACTCAAGAAGTTCCCCGACATACCCGTCTCCACTCGAGAGGAAGCACGTGGGGTCCCGCACACATCCTGGGGTGCCCCGTTTCGCCTCCTAGCTCGAGATGAGGGATCCTTTCCCTGTTTCGTAGGGAAAGAATTCCCGGCGTTCCCGTCGCATCTCAAGAGGAGGCGCTCTCCACAGGAAAGGCGAGAGGAACTCCAGGGTCGTGCCACCATTCCAAGAGTCCCCCAGATGTGTCAGTCCATTCCAGAGGAACCTGTTTTCCCTGCACTGCCTTGACGTTCAAGCCGAGGATCGACTCCCACCACGTGTGCACGTGGGACAGCCCTGTGGGAAAGCCTCGTGGGAAAGCCTCGTGGGAAAGACTCGAGGGAAAACCATAGATCCTTTGATCCAAGCGGCGGACTGCGTGACACTGCTGCTACCGCTCTGGAGGAAAGCGCAAGTGCATGCCCGCATTCGAGACGAGGACTGACTCCCCTGGGGAGACTCCAGAAGTACCCCAAGATCCATGTCAGCACTGGAGAGGAATCCTCAGGTTCCGGCCCCGACTCCACACAAGGTCTTAGGCCCCGGCATCGACGGGAGAGGAATCCCGAGAGGCCCCCGTGGAACTCGCATGGGGACTGGCCTTGCCTGAGGCCACCAGAGGGGGTCCCTGAGGTCCCCGTCGTAAGTCGAGAGCACCTGCCGCAACTCGAGAAAATCCAGGAGGTTTTGCCCTCCAGGCGAGATGAGGCCCATTTCCGCTGAGGCTTCTCGAGGCCAATCACATCTAACCACTGGAACTTCCAAAGGTTCCTTCACACCCTTGCTGCAACTCAAGAAGTTCCCCGACATACCCGTCTCCACTCGAGAGGAAGCACGTGGGGTCCCGCACACATCCAGGGGAGCCCCGTTTCGCCTCCTAGCTCGAGATGAGGGATCCTTTCCCTGTTTCGTAGGGAAAGAATTCCCGGCGTTCCCGTCGCATCTCAAGAGGAGGCGCTCTCCACAGGAAAGGCGAGAGGAACTCCAGGGTCGTGCCACCATTCCAAGAGTCCCCCAGATGTGTCAGTCCATTCCAGAGGAACCTGTTTTCCCTGCACTGCCTTGACGTTCAAGCCAAGGATCGACTCCCACCACGTGTGCACGTGGGACAGCCCTGTGGGAAAGCCTCGTGGGAAAGCCTCGTGGAAAAGACTCGAGGGAAAACCATAGATCCTTTGATCCACGAGGCGGACTGCGTGACACTGCTGCCACTTCTCTGAAGGAAAGCTCAAGTGCATGCCCGCATTCGAGACGAGGACTGACTCCCCTGGGGAGACTCCAGAAGTACCCCAAGATCCATGTCAGCACTGGAGAGGAATCCTCAGGTTCCGGCCCCGACTCCACACAAGGTCTTAGCCCCCAGTATCGACGGGAGAGGAATCCCGAGACGCCCCCGAGGAACTCGCATGGGGACTGGCCTTTCCTGAGGCCACCAGAGCGGGTCCCTGAGGTCCCCGTCGTAAGTCGAGAGCACCTGCCGCAACTCGAGAAAACCCAGGAGGTTTTGCCCTCCAGGCGAGATGAGGCCCATTTCCGCTGAGGCTTCTCGAGGCCAATCACATCTAACCACTGGAACTTCCAAAGGGTCCTTCACACCATTGCTGCAACTCAAGAAGTTCCCCGACATACCCGTCTCCACTCGAGAGGAAGCACGCGGTGTCCCGCACACATCCAGGGGAGCCCCGTTTCCGCCTCCTAGCTCGAGATGAGGGATCCTTTACCTGTTTCTTAGGGAAAGAATTTCCGGCGTTCCCGTCGCATCTCAAGAGGAGGCGCTCTCCACAGGAAAGGCGAGAGGAACTCCAGGGTCGTGCCACCATTCCAAGAGTCCCCCAGATTTGTCAGTCCATTCCAGAGGAACCTGTTTTCCCTGCACTGCCTTGACGTTCAAGCCGAGGATCGACTCCCACCACGTTTGCACGTGGGACAGCCCTGTGGGAAAGCCTCGTGGGAAAGCCTCGTGGGAAAGACTCGAGGGAAAACCATAGATCCTTTGATCCACCCGGCGGACTGCGTGACACTGCTGCTACCGCTCTAGAGGAAAGCGCAAGTGCATGCCCGCATTCGAGACGAGGACTGACTCCCCTGGGGAGACTCCAGAAGTACCCCAAGATCCATGTCAGCACTGGAGAGGAATCCTCAGGTTCCGGCCCCGACTCCACACAAGGTCTTAGGCCCCGGCATCGACGGGAGAGGAATCCCCAGAGGCCCCCGAGGAACTCGCATGGGGACTGGCCTTTCCTGAGGCCAGCAGAGCGGTTCCCTGAGGTCCCCGTCGTAAGTCGACAGCACCTGCCGCAACTCGAGACAATCCAGGAGGTTTTGCCCTCCAGGCGAGATGAGGCCCATTTCCGCTGAGGCTTCTCGAGGCCAATCACATCTAACCACTGGAACTTCCAAAGGGTCCTTCACACCCTTGCTGCAACTCAAGAAGTTCCCCGACATACCCGTCTCCACTCGAGAGGAAGCACGTGGTGTCCCGCACACATCCAGGGGAGCCCCGTTTCTGCCTCCTAGCTCGATATGAGGGATCCTTTCCCTGTTTCGTGGGTAAAGAATTCCCGACGTTCCCATCGCATCTCAAGAGGAGGCGCTCTCCACAGGAAAGGCGAGAGGAACTGAAGGGTGGTGCCACCATTCCAAGAGTCCCCCAGATGTGTCAGTCCATTCCAGAGGAACCTGTTTTCCCTGCACTGCCTTGACGTTCAAGCCGAGGATCGACTCCCACCACGTGTGCACGTGGGACAGCCCTGTGGGAAAGCCTCGTGGGAAAGACTCGAGGGAAAACCATAGATCCTTTGATCCACGCGGCGGACTGCGTGACACTGCTGCTACCGCTCTGGAGGAAAGCGCAAGAGCATGCCCGCATTCGAGACGAGGACTGACTCCCCTGGGGAGACTCCAGAAGTACCCCAAGATCCATGTCAGCACTGGAGAGGAATCCTCAGGTTCCGGCCCCGACTCCACACAAGGGCTTAGGCCCCGGCATCGACGGGAGAGGAACCCCGAGAGGTTCCCGATGAACTGGCATGGGGACTGGTCTTTCCTGAGGCCACAAGAGCGGGTCCCTGAGGTCCCCGTCGTAAGTCGAGAGCACCTGCCGCAACTCGAGAAAATTCAGGAGGTTTTGCCCTCCAGGCGAGATGAGGCCCATTTCCGCTGAGGCTTCTCGAGGCCAATCACATCTAACCACTGGAACTTCCAAAGGGTCCTTCACAACCTTGCTGCAACTCAAGAAGTTCCCCGACATACCCGTCTCCACTCGAGAGGAAGCACGTGGGGTCCCGCACACATCCAGGGGAGCCCCGTTTCCGCCTCCTAGCTCGAGATGAGGGATCCTTTCCGTGTTTCGTGGGGAAAGAATTCCCGACGTTCCCATCGCATCTCAAGAGGAGGCGCTTTCCACAGGAAAGGCGAGAGGAACTCCAGGGTCGAGACACCATTCCAAGAGTCCCCCAGATGTGTCAGTCCATTCCAGAGGAACCTGTTTTCCCTGCACTGCCTTGACGTTCAAGCTGAGGATCGACTCCCACCACGTGTGCACGTGGGACAGCCCTGTGGGAAAGCCTCGTGGGAAAGCCTCGTGGGAAAGACTCGAGGGAAAACCATAGATCCTTTGATCCACGCGGCGGACTGCGTGACACTGCTGCTACCGCTCTGGAGGAAAGTGCAAGTGCATGCCCGCATTCGAGACGAGGACTGACTCCCCTGGGGAAACTCCAGAAGTACCCCAAGATTCATGTCAGCACTGGAGAGGAATCCTCAGGTTCCGGCCCCGACTCCACACAAGGTCTTAGGCCCCGGCATCGACGGGAGAGGAATCCCGAGAGGCCCCCGAGGAATTCGCATGGGGACTGGCCTTTCCTGAGGCCACCAGAGCGGGTCCCTGAGGTCCCCGTCGTAAGTCGAGAGCACCTGCCGCAACTCGAGAATATCCAGGAGGTTTTGCCCTCCAGGTGAGATGAGGCCCATTTCCGCTGAGGCTTCTCGAGGCCAATCACATCTAACCACTGGAACTTCCAAAGGGTCCTTCACACCCTTGCTGCAACTCAAGAAGTTCCCCGACATACCCGTCTGCACACGAGAGGAAGCACGTGGGGTCCCGCACACAACCAGGGGAGCCCCGTTTCCGCCTCCTAGCTCGAGATGAGGGATCCTTTCCCTGTTTCGTAGGGAAAGAATTCCCGGCGTTCCCGTCGCATCTCAAGAGGAGGCGCTCTCCACAGGAAAGGCGAGAGGAACTTCAGGGTCATGCCACCATTCCAAGAGTCCCCCAGATGTGTCAGTCCATTCCAGAGGAACCTGTTTTCCCTGCACTGCCTTGACGTTCAAGCCGAGGATCGACTCCCACCACGTGTGCACGTGGGACAGCCCTGTGGGAAAGCCTCGTGGGAAAGCCTCGTGGGAAAGACTCGATGGAAAACCATAGATCCTTTGATCCACGCGGCGGACTGCGTGACACTGCTGCTACCGCTCTGGAGGAAAGCGCAAGTGCATGCCCGCATTCGAGACGAGGACTGACTCCCCTGGGGAGACTCCAGAAGTACCCCAAGATCCATGTCAGCACTGGAGAGGAATCCTCTGGTTCCGGCCCCGACTCCACACAAGGTCTTAGGCCCCGGCATCGACGGGAGAGGAATCCCGAGACGCCCCCGAGGAACTCGAATGGGGACTGGCCTTTCCTGAGGCCACCAGAGCGGTTCCCTGAGATCCCCGTCGTAAGTCGAGAGCACCTGCCACAACTCGAGAAAATCCAGGAGGTTTTGCCCTCCAGGCGAGATGAGGCCCATTTCCGCTGAGGCTTCTCGAGGCCAATCACATCTAACCACTGGAACTTCCAAAGGGTCCTTCACACCCTTGCTGCAACTCAAGAAGTTCCCCGACATACCCGTCTCCACTCGAGGGGAAGCACGTGGTGTCCCGCACACATCCAGGGGAGCCCCGTTTCTGCCTCCTAGCTCGATATGAGGGATCCTTTCCCTGTTTCGTGGGTAAAGAATTCCCGACGTTCCCATCGCATCTCAAGAGGAGGCGCTCTCCACAGGAAAGGCGAGAGGAACTGAAGGGTGGTGCCACCATTCCAAGAGTCCCCCAGATGTGTCAGTCCATTCCAGAGGAACCTGTTTTCCCTGCACTGCCTTGACGTTCAAGCCGAGGATCGACTCCCACCACGTGTGCACGTGGGACAGCCCTGTGGGAAAGCCTCGTGGGAAAGACTCGAGGGAAAACCATAGATCCTTTGATCCACGCGGCGGACTGCGTGACACTGCTGCTACCGCTCTGGAGGAAAGCGCAAGTGCATGCCCGCATTCGAGACGAGGACTGACTCCCCTGGGGAGACTCCAGAAGTACCCCAAGATCCATGTCAGCACTGGAGAGGAATCCTCAGGTTCCGGCCCCGACTCCACACAAGGGCTTAGGCCCCGGCATCGACGGGAGAGGAACCCCGAGAGGTTCCCGATGAACTGGCATGGGGACTGGTCTTTCCTGAGGCCACCAGAGCGGGTCCCTGAGGTCCCCGTCGTAAGTCGAGAGCACCTGCCGCAACTCGAGAAAATCCAGGAGGTTTTGCCCTCCAGGCGAGATGAGGCCCATTTCCGCTGAGGCTTCTCGAGGCCAATCACATCTAACCACTGGAACTTCCAAAGGGTCCTTCACAACCTTGCTGCAACTCAAGAAGTTCCCCGACATACCCGTCTCCACTCGAGAGGAAGCACGTGGGGTCCCGCACACATCCAGGGGAGCCCCGTTTCCGCCTCCTAGCTCGAGATGAGGGATCCTTTCCCTGTTTCGTGGGGAAAGAATTCCCGACGTTCCCATCGCATCTCAAGAGGAGGCGCTTTCCACAGGAAAGGCGAGAGGAACTCCAGGGTCGAGACACCATTCCAAGAGTCCCCCAGATGTGTCAGTCCATTCCAGAGGAACCTGTTTTCCCTGCACTGCCTTGACGTTCAAGCTGAGGATCGACTCCCACCACGTGTGCACGTGGGACAGCCCTGTGGGAAAGCCTCGTGGGAAAGCCTCGTGGGAAAGACTCGAGGGAAAACCATAGATCCTTTGATCCACGCGGCGGACTGCGTGACACTGCTGCTACCGCTCTGGAGGAAAGTGCAAGTGCATGCCCGCATTCGAGACGAGGACTGACTCCCCTGGGGAAACTCCAGAAGTACCCCAAGATTCATGTCAGCACTGGAGAGGAATCCTCAGGTTCCGGCCCCTACTCCACACAAGGTCTTAGGCCCCGGCATCGACGGGAGAGGAATCCCGAGAGGCCCCCGAGGAATTCGCATGGGGACTGGCCTTTCCTGAGGCCACCAGAGCGGGTCCCTGAGGTCCCCGTCGTAAGTCGAGAGCACCTGCCGCAACTCGAGAAAATCCAGGAGGTTTTGCCCTCCAGGTGAGATGAGGCCCATTTCCGCTGAGGCTTCTCGAGGCCAATCACATCTAACCACTGGAACTTCCAAAGGGTCCTTCACACCCTTGCTGCAACTCAAGAAGTTCCCCGACATACCCGTCTGCACACGAGAGGAAGCACGTGGGGTCCCGCACACAACCAGGGGAGCCCCGTTTCCGCCTCCTAGCTCGAGATGAGGGATCCTTTCCCTGTTTCGTAGGGAAAGAATTCCCGGCGTTCCCGTCGCATCTCAAGAGGAGGCGCTCTCCACAGGAAAGGCGAGATGAACTTCAGGGTCATGCCACCATTCCAAGAGTCCCCCAGATGTGTCAGTCCATTCCAGAGGAACCTGTTTTCCCTGCACTGCCTTGACGTTCAAGCCGAGGATCGACTCCCACCACGTGTGCACGTGGGACAGCCCTGTGGGAAAGCCTCGTGGGAAAGCCTCGTGGGAAAGACTCGATGGAAAACCATAGATCCTTTGATCCACGCGGCGGACTGCGTGACACTGCTGCTACCGCTCTGGAGGAAAGCGCAAGTGCATGCCCGCATTCGAGACGAGGACTGACTCCCCTGGGGAGACTCCAGAAGTACCCCAAGATCCATGTCAGCACTGGAGAGGAATCCTCTGGTTCCGGCCCCGACTCCACACAAGGTCTTAGGCCCCGGCATCGACGGGAGAGGAATCCCGAGACGCCCCCGAGGAACTCGAATGGGGACTGGCCTTTCCTGAGGCCACCAGAGCGGTTCCCTGAGATCCCCGTCGTAAGTCGAGAGCACCTGCCACAACTCGAGAAAATCCAGGAGGTTTTGCCCTCCAGGCGCGATGAGGCCCATTTCCGCTGAGGCTTCTCGAGGCCAATCACATCTAACCACTGGAACTTCCAAAGGGTCCTTCACACCATTGCTGCAACTCAAGAAGTTCCCCGACATACCCGTCTCCAATCGAGAGGAAGCACGTGGGGTCCCGCACACATCCAGGGGAGCCCCGTTTCCGCCTCCTAGCTCGAGATGAGGGATCCTTTCCCTGTTTCATAGGGAAAGAATTCCCGGCGTTCCCGTCGCATCTCAAGAGGAGGCGCTCTCCACAGGAAAGGCGAGAGGAACTCCAGGGTCGTGACACCATTCCAAGAGTCCCCCAGATGTGTCAGTCCATTCCAGAGGAACCTGTTTTCCCTGCACTGCCTTGACGTTCAAGCCGAGGATCGACTCCCACCACGTGTGCACGTGGGACAGCCCTGTGGGAAAGCCTCGTGGGAAAGGCTCGAGGGAAAACCATAGATCCTTTGATCCACGAGGCGGACTACGTGACACTGCTGCTACCGCTCTGGAGGAAAGCGCAAGTGCATGCCCGCATTCGAGACGAGGACTGACTCCCCTGGGGAGACTCCAGAAGTACCCCAAGATCCATGTCAGCACTGGAGAGGAATCCTCAGGTTCCGGCCCCGACTCCACACAAGGTCTTAGGCCCCGTCATCGACGGGAGAGGGATCCCGAGAGGCCCCCGAGGAACTCGTATGTGGACTGGCTTTTCCTGAGGCCACCAGAGCGGTTCCCTGAGGTCCCCGTCGTCAGTCGAGAGCAACTGCCGCAACTCGAGAAAATCCAGGCGGTTTTGCCCTCCAGGCGAGATGAGGCTCATTTCCGATGAGGCTTCTCGAGGCTAATCACGTCTAAACACTGGAACTTCCAAAGGGTCCTTCACACCCTTGCTGCAACTCAAGAAGTTCCCCGACATACCCGTCTCCACTCGAAAGGAAGCACGTGGGGTCCCGCACACATCCATGGGAGCCCCGTTTCCGCCTCCTAGCTCGAGATGAGGGATCCTTTCCCTCTTTCGTAGGGAAAGAATTCCCGGCGTTCCCATCGCATCTCAAGAGGAGGCGCTCTCCACAGGAAAGGCGAGAGGAACTCCAGGGTCGTGCCACCATTCCAAGAGTCCCCCAGATGTGTCAGTCCATTCCAGAGGAACCTGTTTTCCCTGCACTGCCTTGACGTTCAAGCCGAGGATCGACTCCCACCACGTGTGCACGTGGGACAGCCCTGTGGGAAAGCCTCGTGGGAAAGCCTCGTGGGAAAGACTCGAGGGAAAACCATAGATCCTTTGATCCACGCGGCGGACTGCGTGACACTGCTGCTACCGCTCTGGAGGAAAGCGCAAGTGCATGCCCGCATTCGAGACGAGGACTGACTCCCCTGGGGAGACTCCAGAAGTACCCCAAGATCCATGTCAGCACTGGAGAGGAATCCTCAGGTTCCGGCCCCGACTCCACACAAGGTCTTAGGCCCCGGCATCGACGGGAGAGGAATCCCGAGAGGCCCCCGAGGAACTCGCATGGGGACTGGCCTTTCCTGAGGCCACCAGAGCGGGTCCCTGAGGTCCCCGTCGTAAGTCGAGAGCACCTGCCGCAACACGAGAAAATCCAGGCGGTTTTGCCCTCCAGGCGAGATGAGGCTCATTTCCGATGAGGCTTCTCGAGGCTAATCACGTCTAAACACTGGAACTTCCAAAGGGTCCTTCACACCCTTGCTGCAACTCAAGAAGTTCCCCGACATACCCGTCTCCACTCGAAAGGAAGCACGTGGGGTCCCGCACACATCCATGGGAGCCCCGTTTCCGCCTCCTAGCTCGAGATGAGGGATCCTTTCCCTCTTTCGTAGGGAAAGAATTCCCGGCGTTCCCATCGCATCTCAAGAGGAGGCGCTCTCCACAGGAAAGGCGAGAGGAACTCCAGGGTCGTGCCACCATTCCAAGAGTCCCCCAGATGTGTCAGTCCATTCCAGAGGAACCTGTTTTCCCTGCACTGCCTTGACGTTCAGGCCAAGGATCGAGTCCCACCACGTGTGCACGTGGGACTGCCCTTTGGGAAAGCCTCGTGGGAAAGCCTCGTGGGAAAGACTCGACGGAAAACCATAGATCCTTTGATCCATGCGGCGGACTGCGTGACACTGCTGCTACCGCTCTGGAGGAAAGCGCAAGTGCATGCCTGCATTCGAGACGAGGACTGACTCCACTGGGGAGACTCCAGAAGTACCCCAAGATCCATGTCAGCACAGGAGAGGAATCCTCAGGTTCCGGCCCCGACTCCACACAAGGTCTTAGGCCCCGACATCGACGGGAGAGGAATCCCGAGAGGCCCCAGAGGAACTCGCATGGGGACTGGCCTTTCCTGAGGCCAGCAGAGCGGTTCCCTGAGGTCCCCGTCGTAAGTCGAGAGCACCTGCCGCAACTCGAGAAAATCCAGGCGGTTTTGCCCTCCAGGCGAGATGAGGCCCATTTCCGCTGAGGCTTCTCGAGGCCAATCACGTCTAACCACTGGAACTTCCAAAGGGTCCTTCACACCCTTGCTGCAACTCAAGAAGTTCCCCGACATACCCGTCTCCACTCGAGAGGAAGCACGTGGTGTCCCGCACACATCCAGGGGAGACCCGTTTCCGCCTCCTAGCTCGAGATGAGGGATCCTTTCCCTGTTTCGTAGGGAAAGAATTCCCGGCGTTCCCGTCGCATCTCAAGAGGAGGCGCTCTCCACAGGAAAGGCGAGAGGAACTCCAGGGTCGTGCCACCATTCCAAGAGTCCCCCAGATGTGTCAGTCCATTCCAGAGGAACCTGTTTTCCCTGCACTGCCTTGACGTTCAAGCCGAGGATCGACTCCCACCACGTGTGCACGTGGGACAGCCCTGTGGGAAAGCCTCGTGGGAAAGCCTCGTGGGAAAGACTCGAGGGAAAACCATAGATCCTTTGATCCACGCGGCGGACTGCGTGACACTGCTGCTACCGCTCTGGAGGAAAGCGCAAGTGCATGCCCGCATTCGAGACGAGGACTGACTCCCCTGGGGAGACTCCAGAAGTACCCCAAGATCCATGTCAGCACTGGGGAGGAAACCTCAGGTTCCGGCCCCGACTCCACACAAGGTCTTAGGCCCCGGCATCGACGGGAGAGGAATCCCGAGAGGCCCCCGAGGAACTCGCATGGGGACTGGCCTTTCCTGAGGCCACCAGAGCGGGTCCCTGAGGTCCCCGTCGTAAGTCGAGAGCACCTGCCGCAACTCGAGAAAATCCAGGAGGTTTTGCCCTCCAGGCGAGATGAGGCCCATTTCCGCTGAGGCTTCTCGAGGCCAATCACATCTAACCACTGGAACTTCCAAAGGGTCCTTCACACCCTTGCTGCAACTCAAGAAGTTCCCCGACATACCCGTCTGCACTCGAGAGGAAGCACGTGGTGTCCCGCACACATCCAGGGGAGCCCCGTTTCCGCCTCCTAGCTCGAGATGAGGGATCCTTTCCCTGTTTCGTAGGGAAAGAATTCCCGGCGTTCCCGTCGCATCTCAAGAGGAGGCGCTCTCCACAGGAAAGGCGAGAGGAACTCCAGGGTCGTGCCACCATTCCAAGAGTCCCCCAGATGTGTCAGTCCATTCCAGAGGAACCTGTTTTCCCTGCACTGCCTTGACGTTCAGGCCGAGGATCGACTCCCACCACGTGTGCACGTGGGACAGCCCTGTGGGAAAGCCTCGTGGGAAAGCCTCGTGGGAAAGACTCGAGGGAAAACCATAGATCCTTTGATCCACGCGGCGGACTGCGTGACACTGCTGCTACCGCTCTGGAGGAAAGCGCAAGTGCATTCCCGCATTCGAGACGAGGACTGACTCCCCTAGGGAGACTCCAGAAGTACCCCAAGATCCATGTCAGCACTGGAGAGGAATCCTCAGGTTCCGGCCCCGAATCCACACAAGGTCTTAGGCCCCGGCATCGACGGGAGAGGAATCCCGAGAGGCCCCAGAGGAACTCGCATGGGGACTGGCCTTTCCTGAGGCCAGCAGAGCGGTTCCCTGAGGTCCCCGTCTTAAGTCGAGAGCACCTGCCGCAACTCGAGAAAATCCAGGAGGTTTTGCCCTCCAGGCGAGATGAGGCCCATTTCCGCTGAGGCTTCTCTAGGCCAATCACATCTAACCACTGGAACTTCCAAAGGGTCCTTCACACCATTGCTGCAACTCAAGAAGTTCCCCGACATACCCGTCTCCACTCGCGAGGAAGCACGTGGGGTCCCGCACACATACAGGGGAGCTTCGTTTCCGCCTCCTAGCTCGAGATGAGGGATCCTTTCCCTGTTTCGTAGGGAAAGAATTCCCGGCGTTCCCGTCGCATCTCAAGAGGAGGCGCTCTCCACAGGAAAGGCGAGAGGAACTCCAGGGTCGTGACACCATTCCAAGAGTCCCCCAGATGAGACAGTCCATTCCAGAGGAACATGTTTTCCCTGCACTGCCTTGACGTTCAAGCCGAGGATCGACTCCCACCACGTGTGCACGTGGGACAGCCCTGTGGGAAAGCCTCGTGGGAAAGCCTCGTGGGAAAGACTGGAGGGAAAACCATAGATCCTTTGATCCACGCGGCGGACTGCGTGACACTGCTGCTACCGCTCTGGAGGAAAGCGCAAGTGCATGCCCGCATTCGAGACGAGGACTGACTCCCCTGGGGAGACTCCAGAAGTACCCCAAGATCCATGTCAGCACTGGAGAGGAATCCTCAGGTTCCGGCCCCGACTCCACACAAGGTCTTAGGCCCCGGCATCGACGGGAGAGGAATCCCGAGAGGCCCCCGAGGAACTCGCATGGGGACTGGCCTTTCCTGAGGCCACCAGAGCGGGTCCCTGAGGTCCCCATCGTAAGTCGAGAGCACCTGCCGCAACTCGAGAAAATCCAGGAGGTTTTGCCCTCCAGGCGAGATGAGGCCCATTTCCGCTGAGGCTTCTCGAGGCTAATCACGTCTAACCACTGGAACTTCCAAAGGGTCCTTCACACCCTTGCTGCAACTCAAGAAGTTCCCCGACATACCCGTCTCCACTCGAGAGGAAGCACGTGGTGTCCCGCACACATCCAGGGGAGACCCGTTTCCGCCTCCTAGCTAGAGATGAGGGATCCTTTCCCTGTTTCGTAGGGAAAGAATTCCCGGCGTTCCCGTCGCATCTCAAGAGGAGGCGCTCTCCACAGGAAAGGCGAGAGGAACTCCAGGGTCGTGCCACCATTCCAAGAGTCCCCCAGATGTGTCAGTCCATTCCAGAGGAACCTGTTTTCCCTGCACTGCCTTGACGTTCAAGCCGAGGATCGACTCCCACCACGTGTGCACGTGGGACAGCCCTGTGGGAAAGCCTCGTGGGAAAGCCTCGTGGGAAAGACTCGAGGGAAAACCATAGATCCTTTGATCCACGCGGCGGACTGCGTGACACTGCTGCTACCGCTCTGGAGGAAAGCGCAAGTGCATGCCCGCATTTGAGACGAGGACTGACTCCCCTGGGGAGACTCCAGAAGTACCCCAAGATCCATGTCAGCACTGGAGAGGAATCCTCAGGTTCCGGCCCCGACTCCACACAAGGTCTTAGGCCCCGGCATCGACGGGAGAGGAATCCCGAGAGGCCCCCGAGGAACTCGCATGGGGACTGGCCTTTCCTGAGGCCACCAGAGCGGGTCCCTGAGGTCCCCGTCGTAAGTCGAGAGCACCTGCCGCAACTCGAGAAAATCCAGGAGGTTTTGCCCTCCAGACGAGATGAGGCCCATTTCCGCTGAGGCTTCTCGAGGCCAATCACATCTAACCACTGGAATTTCCAAAGGGTCCTTCACACCCTTGCTGCAACTCAAGAAGTTCCCCGACATACCCGTCTGCACTCGAGAGGAAGCACGTGGTGTCCCGCACACATCCAGGGGAGCCCCGTTTCCGCCTCCTAGCTCGAGATGAGGGATCCTTTCCCTGTTTCGTAGGGAAAGAATTCACGGCGTTCCCGTCGCATCTCAAGAGGAGGCGCTCTCCACAGGAAAGGCGAGAGGAACTCCAGGGTCGTGCCACCATTCCAAGAGTCCCCCAGATGGGTCAGTCCATTCCAGAGGAAACTGTTTTCCATGCACTGCCTTGACATTCAAGCCGAGGATCGACTCCCACCACGTGTGCACGTGGGACAGCCCTGTGGGAAAGCCTCGTGGGAAAGCCTCGTGGGAAAGACTCGAGGGAAAACCATAGATCCTTTGTTCCACGCGGCGGACTGCGTGACACTGCTGCTACCGCTCTGGAGGAAAGCGCAAGTGCATGCCCGCATTCGAGACGAGGACTGACTCCCATGGGGAGACTCCAGAAGTACCCCAAGATCCATGTGAGCACTGGAGAGAAATCCTCAGGTTCCGGCCCCGACTCCACACAAGGTCTTAGGCCCCGGCATCGACGGGAGAGGAATCCCGAGACGCCCCCGAGGAACTCGCATTCGGACTGGCCTTTAATGAGGCCACCAGAGCGGTTCCCTGAGATCCCCGTCGTAAGTCGAGAGCACCTGCCACAACTCGAGAAAATCCAGGAGGTTTTGCCCTCCAGGCGCGATGAGGCCCATTTCCCCTGAGGCTTCTCGAGGCCAATCACATCTAACCACTGGAACTTTCAAAGGGTCCTTCACACCATTGCTGCAACTCAAGAAGTTCCCCGACATACCCGTCTGCACTCGAGAGGAAGCACGTGGGGTCCCGCACACATCCAGGGGAGCCCCGTTTCCGCCTCCTAGCTCGAGATGAGGGATCCTTTCCCTTTTTCGTAGGGAAAGAATTCCCGGCGTTCCGGTCGCATCTCAAGAGGAGGCGCTCTCCACAGGAAAGGCGAGAGGAACTCCAGGGTCGTGCCACCATTCCAAGAGTCCCCCAGATGTGTCAGTCCATTCCAGAGGAACCTGTTTTCCCTGCACTGCCTTGACGTTCAAGCCGAGGATCGACTCTCACCACGTGTGCACGTGGGACAGCCTCGTTGGAAAGCCTCGTGGGAAAGACTCGAGGGAAAACCATAGATCCTTTGATCCACGCGGCGGACTGCGTGACACTGCTGCTACCGCTCTGGAGGAAAGCGCAAGTGCATGCCCGCATTCGAGACGAGGACTGACTCCCCTGGGGAGACTCCAGAAGTACCCCAAGATCCATGTCAGCACTGGAGAGGAATCCTCAGGTTCCGGCCCCGACTCCACACAAGGTCTTAGGCCCCGGCATCGACGGGAGAGGAACCCCGAGAGGGCCCCGAGGAACTCGCATGGGGACTGGCCTTTCCTGAGGCCACCAGAGCGGGTCCCTGATGTCCCCGTCGTAAGTCGAGAGCACCTGCCGCAACTCGAGAAAATCCAGGAGGTTTTGCCCTCCAGGCCAGATGAGGCCCATTTCCGCTGAGGCTTCTCGAGGCTAATCACGTCTAACCACTGGAACTTCCAAAGGGTCCTTCACACCCTTGCTGCAACTCAAGAAGTTCCCCGACATACCCGTCTCCACTCGAGAGGAAGCACGTGGGTCCCGCACACATCCAGTGGAGCCCCGTTTCCGCCTCCTAGCTCGAGATGAGGGATCCTTTCCCTGTTTCGTAGGGAAAGAATTCCCGGCGTTCCCGTCGCATCTCAAGAGGAGGCGCTCTCCACAGGAAAGGCGAGAGGAACTCCAGGGTCGTGCCACCATTCCAAGAGTCCCCCAGATGTGTCAGTCCATTCCAGAGGAACCTGTTTTCCCTGCACTGCCTTGACGTTCAAGCCGAGGATCGACTCCCACCACGTGTGCACGTGGGACAGCCCTGTGGGAAAGCCTCGTGGGAAAGCCTCGTGGGAAAGACTCGAGGGAAAACCATAGATCCTTTGATCCACGCGGCGGACTGCGTGACACTGCTGCTACCGCTCTGGAGGAAAGCGCAAGTGCATGCCCGCATTTGAGACGAGGACTGACTCCCCTGGGGAGACTCCAGAAGTACCCCAAGATCCATGTCAGCACTGGAGAGGAATCCTCAGGTTCCGGCCCCGACTCCACACAAGGTCTTAGGCCCCGGCATCGACGGGAGAGGAATCCCGAGAGGCCCCCGAGGAACTCGCATGGGGACTGGCCTTTCCTGAGGCCACCAGAGCGGGTCCCTGAGGTCCCCGTCGTAAGTCGAGAGCACCTGCCGCAACTCGAGAAAATCCAGGAGGTTTTGCCCTCCAGACGAGATGAGGCCCATTTCCGCTGAGGCTTCTCGAGGCCAATCACATCTAACCACTGGAATTTCCAAAGGGTCCTTCACACCCTTGCTGCAACTCAAGAAGTTCCCCGACATACCCGTCTGCACTCGAGAGGAAGCACGTGGTGTCCCGCACACATCCAGGGGAGCCCCGTTTCCGCCTCCTAGCTCGAGATGAGGGATCCTTTCCCTGTTTCGTAGGGAAAGAATTCACGGCGTTCCCGTCGCATCTCAAGAGGAGGCGCTCTCCACAGGAAAGGCGAGAGGAACTCCAGGGTCGTGCCACCATTCCAAGAGTCCCCCAGATGGGTCAGTCCATTCCAGAGGAAACTGTTTTCCATGCACTGCCTTGACATTCAAGCCGAGGATCGACTCCCACCACGTGTGCACGTGGGACAGCCCTGTGGGAAAGCCTCGTGGGAAAGCCTCGTGGGAAAGACTCGAGGGAAAACCATAGATCCTTTGTTCCACGCGGCGGACTGCGTGACACTGCTGCTACCGCTCTGGAGGAAAGCGCAAGTGCATGCCCGCATTCGAGACGAGGACTGACTCCCATGGGGAGACTCCAGAAGTACCCCAAGATCCATGTCAGCACTGGAGAGAAATCCTCAGGTTCCGGCCCCGACTCCACACAAGGTCTTAGGCCCCGGCATCGACGGGAGAGGAATCCCGAGACGCCCCCGAGGAACTCGCATTCGGACTGGCCTTTAATGAGGCCACCAGAGCGGTTCCCTGAGATCCCCGTCGTAAGTCGAGAGCACCTGCCACAACTCGAGAAAATCCAGGAGGTTTTGCCCTCCAGGCGCGATGAGGCCCATTTCCCCTGAGGCTTCTCGAGGCCAATCACATCTAACCACTGGAACTTTCAAAGGGTCCTTCACACCATTGCTGCAACTCAAGAAGTTCCCCGACATACCCGTCTGCACTCGAGAGGAAGCACGTGGGGTCCCGCACACATCCAGGGGAGCCCCGTTTCCGCCTCCTAGCTCGAGATGAGGGATCCTTTCCCTTTTTCGTAGGGAAAGAATTCCCGGCGTTCCGGTCGCATCTCAAGAGGAGGCGCTCTCCACAGGAAAGGCGAGAGGAACTCCAGGGTCGTGCCACCATTCCAAGAGTCCCCCAGATGTGTCAGTCCATTCCAGAGGAACCTGTTTTCCCTGCACTGCCTTGACGTTCAAGCCGAGGATCGACTCTCACCACGTGTGCACGTGGGACAGCCTCGTTGGAAAGCCTCGTGGGAAAGACTCGAGGGAAAACCATAGATCCTTTGATCCACGCGGCGGACTGCGTGACACTGCTGCTACCGCTCTGGAGGAAAGCGCAAGTGCATGCCCGCATTCGAGACGAGGACTGACTCCCCTGGGGAGACTCCAGAAGTACCCCAAGATCCATGTCAGCACTGGAGAGGAATCCTCAGGTTCCGGCCCCGACTCCACACAAGGTCTTAGGCCCCGGCATCGACGGGAGAGGAACCCCGAGAGGGCCCCGAGGAACTCGCATGGGGACTGGCCTTTCCTGAGGCCACCAGAGCGGGTCCCTGAGGTCCCCGTCGTAAGTCGAGAGCACCTGCCGCAACTCGAGAAAATCCAGGAGGTTTTGCCCTCCAGGCCAGATGAGGCCCATTTCCGCTGAGGCTTCTCGAGGCTAATCACGTCTAACCACTGGAACTTCCAAAGGGTCCTTCACACCCTTGCTGCAACTCAAGAAGTTCCCCGACATACCCGTCTCCACTCGAGAGGAAGCACGTGGGTCCCGCACACATCCAGTGGAGCCCCGTTTCCGCCTCCTAGCTCGAGATGAGGGATCCTTTCCCTGTTTCGTAGGGAAAGAATTCCCGGCGTTCCCGTCGCATCTCAAGAGGAGGCGCTCTCCACAGGAAAGGCGAGAGGAACTCCAGGGTCGTGCCACCATTCCAAGAGTCCCCCAGATGTGTCACTCCATTCCAGAGGAACCTGTTTTCCCTGCACTGCCTTGACGTTCAAGCCGAGGATCGACTCCCACCACGTGTGCACGTGGGACAGCCTCGTGGGAAAGCCTCGTGGGAAAGACTCGAGGGAAAACCAAACATCCTTTGATCCACGCGGCGGACTGCGTGACACTGCTCCTACCGCTCTGGAGGAAAGCGCAAGTGCATGCCCGTATTCGAGACGAGGACTGACTCCCCTGGGGAGACTCCAGAAGTACCCCAAGATCCATGTCAGCACTGGAGAGGAATCCTCAGGTTCCGGCCCCGACTCCACACAAGGTCTTAGGCCCCGGCATCGACGGGGGAGGAATCCCGAGAGGGCCCCGAGGAACTCGCATGGGGACTGGCCTTTCCTGAGGCCACCAGAGCGGTTCCCTGAGGTCCCCGTCGTAAGTCGAGAACACCTGCCGCAACTCGAGAAAATCCAGGAGGTTTTGCCCTCCAGGCGAGATGAGGCCCATTTCCGCTGAGGCTTCTCGAGGCCAATCACATCTAACCACTGGAACTTCCAAAGGGTCCTTCACACCATTGCTGCAACTCAAGAAGTTCCCCGACATACCCGTCTCCACTCGAGAGGAAGCACGTGGGGTCCCGCACACATCCAGGGGAGCCCCGTTTCCACCTCCTAGCTCGAGATGAGGGATCCTTTCCCTGTTTCGTAGGGAAAGAATTCCCGGCGTACCTGTCGCATCTCAAGAGGAGGCGCTCTCCACAGGAAAGGCGAGAGGAACTCCAGGTTCGTGCCACCATTCCAAGAGTCCCCCAGATGAGTCAGTCCATTCAAGAGGAACCTGTTTTCCCTGCACTGCCTTGACGTTCAAGCCGAGGATCGACTCCCACCACGTGTGCACGTGGGACCGCCCTGTGGGAAAGCCTCGTGGGAAAGCCTCGTGGGAAAGACTCGAGGGAAAACCATAGATCCTTTGATCCACGCGGCGGACTGCGTGACACTGCTGCTACCGCTCTGGAGGAAAGCGCAAGTGCATGCCCGCATTCGAGACGAGGACTGACTCCCCTGGGGAGACTCCAGAAGTACCCCAAGATCCATGTCAGCACTGGAGAGGAATCCTCAGGTTCCGGCCCCGACTCCACACAAGGTCTTAGGCCCTGGCATCGACAGGAGAGGAATCCCGAGAGGCCCCCGAGGAACTCGCATGGGGACTGGCCTTTCCTGAGGCCACCAGAGCAGGTCCCTGAGGTTCCCGTCGTAAGTCGAGAGCACCTGCCGCAACTCGAGAAAATCCAGGAGGTTTTGCCCTCCAGGCGAGATGAGGCCCATTTCCGCTGAGGCTTCTCGAGGCCAATCACATCTAACCACTGGAACTTCCAAAGGGTCCCTCACACCATTGCTGCAACTCAAGAAGTTCCCCGACATACCCGTCTCCACTCGAGAGGAAGCACATGGGGTCCCGCACACAACCAGGGGAGCCCCGTTTCCGCCTCCTAGCTCGAGATGAGGGATCCTTTCCCTGTTTCGTAGGGAAAGAATTCCCGGCGTTCCCGTCGCATCTCAAGAGGAGGCGCTCTCCACAGGAAAGGCGAGAGGAACTCCAGGGTCAAGACACCATTCCAAGAGTCCCCCAGATGTGTCAGTCCATTCCAGAGGAACCTGTTTTCCCTGCACTGCCTTGACGTTCAAGCCGAGGATCGACTCCCACCACGTGTGCACGTGGGACAGCCCTGTGGGAAAGCCTCGTGGGAAAGCCTCGTGGGAAAGACTCGAGGGACAACCATAGATCCTTTGATCCACGCGGCGGACTGCGTGACACTGCTGCTACCGCTCTGGAGGAAAGCGCAAGTGCATGCCCGCATTCGAGACGAGGACTGACTCCCCTGGGGAGACTCCAGAAGTACCCCAAGATCCATGTCAGCACTGGAGAGGAATCCTCAAGTTCCGGCCCCGACTCCACACAAGGTTTTAGGCCCCGGCATCGACGGGAGAGGAATCCCGAGACGCCCCCGAGGAACTCGCATGGGGACTGGCCTTTCCTGAGGCCACCAGAGTGGATCCCTGAGGTCCCCGTCGTAAGTCGAGAGCACCTGCCGCAACTCGAGAAAATCCAGGAGGTTTTGCCCTCCAGGCGAGATGAGGCCCATTTCCGCTGAGGCTTCTCGAGGCCAATCACATCTAACCACTTGAACTTCCAAAGGGTCCTTCACACCCTTGCTGCAACTCAAGAAGGTCCCCGACATACCCGTCTCCACTCGAGAGGAAGCACGTGGGGTCCCCCACACATCCAGGGGAGCCCCGTTTCCGCCTCCTAGCTCGAGATGAGGGATCCTTCCCTGTTTCGTAGGGAAAGAATTCCCGGCGTTCCAGTCATATCTCAAGAGGAGGCGCTCTCCACAGGAAAGGCGAGAGGAACTCCAGGGTCGTGACACCATTCCAAGAGTCCCCCAGATGTGTCAGTCCATTCCAGAGGAACCTGTTTTCCCTGCACTGCCTTGACGTTCAAGCCGAGGATCGACTCCCACCACGTGTGCACGTGGGACAGCCCTGTGGGAAAGCCTCGTGGGAAAGCCTCGTGGGAAAGACTCGAGGGAAAACCATAGATCCTTTGATCCACGCGGCGGACTGCGTGACACTGCTGCTACCGCTCTGGAGGAAAGCGCAAGTGCATGCCCGCATTCGAGACGAGGACTGACTCCCCTGGGGAGACTCCAGAAGTACCCCAAGATCCATGTCAGCACTTGAGAGGAATCCTCAGGTTCCGGCCCCGACTCCACACAAGGTCTTAGGCCCCGGCATCGACGGGAGAGGAATCCCGAGACGCCCCCGAGGAACTCGCATGGGGACTGGCCTTTCCTGAGACCACCAGAGCGGGTCCCTGAGGTCCCCGTCGTAAGTCGAGAGCACCTGCCGCAACTCGAGAAAATCCAGGAGGTTTTGCCCTCCAGGCGAGATGAGGCCCATTTCCGCTGAGGCTTCTCGAGGCCAATCACATCTAACCACTGGAACTTCCAAAGGGTCCTTCACACCATTGCTGCAACTCAAGAAGTTCCCCGACATACCCGTCTCCACTCGAGAGGAAGCACGTGGGTTCCCGCACACATCCAGGGGAGCCCCGTTTCCGCCTCCTAGCTCGAGATGAGGGATCCTTTCCCTGTTTCGCAGGGAAAGAATTCCCGGCGTTCCCGTCGCATCTCAAGAGGAGGCGCTCTCCACAGGAAAGGTGAGAGGAACTCCAGGGTCGTGCCACCATTCCAAGAGTCCCCCAGATGTGTCAGTCCATTCCAGAGGAACCTGTTTTCCCTGCACTGCCTTGACGTTCAAGCCGAGGATCGACTCCCACCACGTGTGCACGTGGGACAGCCCTGTGGGAAAGCCTCGTGGGAAAGCCTCGTGGGAAAGCCTCGAGGGAAAACCATAGATTCTTTGATCCACGCGGCGGACTGTGTGACACTGCTGCTACCGCTCTGGAGGAAAGCGCAAGTGCATGCCCGCATTCGAGACGAGGACTGACTCCCCTGGGGAGACTCCAGAAGTACCCCAAGATCCAGGTCAGCACTGGAGAGGAATCCTCAGGTACCGGCCCCGACTCCACACAAGAACTTATGCCCCGGCATCGACGGGAGAGGAATTCCGAGAGACCCCCGAGGAACTCGCATGGGGACTGGCCTTTCCTGAGGCCACCAGAGCGGTTCCCTGAGGTCCCCATCGTAAGTCGAGAGCACCTGCCGCAACTCGAGAAAATCCAGGAGGTTTTGCCCTCCAGGCCAGATGAGGCCCATTTCCGCTGAGGCTTCTCGAGGCCAATCACATCTAACCACTGGAACTTCCAAAGGGTCCTTCACACCACTGCTGCAACTCAAGAAGTTCCCCGACATACCCGTCTCCACTCGAGAGGAAGCACGTGGGGACCGCACACATCCAGGGGAGCCCCGTTTCCGCCTCCTAGCTCGAGATGAGGGATCCTTTCCCTGTTTCATAGGGAAAGAATTCCCGGCGTTCCCGTCGCATCTCAAGAGAAGGCGCTCTCCACAGGAAAGGCGAGAGGACCTCCAGGGTCGTGACACCATTCCAAGAGTCCCCCAGATGTGTCAGTCCATTCCAGAGGAACCTGTTTTCCCTGCACTGCCTTGACGTTCAAGCCGAGGATCGACTCCCACCACGTGTGCACGTGGGACAGCCCTGTGGGAAAGCCTCGTGGGAAAGCCTCGTGGGAAAGACTCGAGGGAAAACCATAGATCCTTTGATCCACGCGGCGGACTGCGTGACACTGCTGCTACCGCTCTGGAGGAAAGCGCAAGTGCATGCCCGCATTCGAGACGAGGACTGACTCCCCTGGGGAGACTCCAGAAGTACCCCACGATCCATGTCAGCACTGGAGAGGAATCCTCAGGTTCCGGCCCCGACTCCACACAAGGTCTTAGGCCCCGGCATCGACGGGAGAGGAATCCCGAGAGGCCCCGAGGAACTCGCATGGGGACTGGCCTTTCCTGAGGCCACCAGAGCGGGTCCCTGAGGTCCCCGTCGTAAGTCGAGAGCACCTGCCGCAACTCGAGAAAATCCAGGAGGTTTTGCCCTCCAGGCGAGATGAGGCCCATTTCCGCTGAGGCTTCTCGAGGCCAATCACATCTAACCACTGGAAATTCCAAAGGGTCCTTCACACCATTGCTGCAACTCAAGAAGTTCCCCGACATACCCGTCTCCACTCGAGAGGAAGCACGTGGGGTCCCTCACACATCCAGGCGAGCCCCGTTTCCGCCTCCTAGCTCGAGATGAGGGATCCTTCCCTGTTTCATAGGGAAAGAATTCCCGGCGTTCCAGTCGTATCTCAAGAGGAGGCGCTCTCCACAGGAAAGGTGAGAGGAACTCCAGGGTCGTGACACCATTCCAAGAGTCCCCCAGTTGTGTCAGTCCATTCCAGAGGAACCTGTTTTCCCTGCACTGCCTTGACGTTCAAGCCGAGGATCGACTCCCACCACGTATGCACGTGGGACTGCCCTGTGGGAAAGCCTCGTGGGAAAGCCTCGTGGGAAAGACACGAGGGAAAACCATAGATCCTTTGATCCACGCGGCGGACTGCGTGACACTGCTGCTACCGCTCTGGAGGAAAGCGCAAGTGCATGCCCGCATTCGAGACGAGGACTGACTCCCCTGGGGAGACTCCAGAAGTACCCCAAGATCCATGTCAGCACTGGAGAGGAATCCTCAGGTTCCGGCCCCGACTCCACACAAGGTCTTAGGCCCCGGCATCGACGGGAGAGGAATCCCGAGAGACCCCCGAGGAACTCGCAAGGGGACTGGCCTTTCCTGAGGCCCCCAGAGCGAGTCCCTGAGGTCCCCGTCGTAAGTCGAGAGCACCTGCCGCAACTCGAGAAAATCCAGGAGGTTTTGCCCTCCAGGCGAAATGAGGCCCATTTCCGCTGAGGCTTCTCGAGGCCAATCACATCTAACCACTGGAACTTCCAAAGGGTCCTTCACACCATTGCTGCAACTCAAGATGTTCCCCGACATACCCGTCTCCACTCGAGAGGAAGCACGTGGGTTTCCGCACACATCCAGGGGTGCCCCGTTTCCGCCTCCTAGCTCGAGATGAGGGATCCTTTCCCTGTTTCGTAGGGAAAGAATTCCCGGCGTTCCCGTCGCATCTCAAGAGGAGGCGCTCTCCACAGGAAAGGCGAGAGGATCTCCAGGGTCGTGCCACCATTCCAAGAGTCCCCCAGATGTGTCAGTCCATTCCAGAGGAACCTGTTTTCCCTGCACTGCCTTGACGTTCAAGCCGAGGATCGACTCCCACCACGTGTGCACGTGGGACAGCCCTGTGGGAAAGCCTCGTGGGAAAGCCTCGTGGGAAAGACTCGAGGGAAAACCATAGATTCTTTGATCCACGCGGCGGACTGCGTGACACTGCTGCTACCGCTCTGGAGGAAAGCGCAAGTGCATGCCCGCATTCGAGACGAGGACTGACTCCCCTGGGGAGACTCCAGAATTACGCCAAGATCCATGTCAGCACTGGAGAGGAATCCTCAGGATTCCGGCCCCGACTCCACACAAGGTCTTAGGCCCCGGCATCGACGGGAGAGGAATCCCGAGACGCCCCCGAGGAACTCGCATGGGGACTGGCCTTTCCTGAGGCCACCAGAGCGGGTCCCTGAGGTCCCCGTCGTAAGTCGAGAGCACCTGCCGCAACTCGAGAAAATCCAGGAGGTTTTGCCCTCCAGGCGAGATGAGGCCCATTTCCGCTGAGGCTTCTCGAGGCCAATCACATCTAACCACTGGAACTTCCAAAGGGTCCTTCACACCATTGCTGCAACTCAAGAAGTTCCCCGACATACCCGTCTCCACTCGAGAGGAAGCACGTGGGTTCCCGCACACATCCAGGGGAGCCCCGTTTCCGCCTCCTAGCTCGAGATGAGGGATCCTTTCCCTGTTTCATAGGGAAAGAATTCCCGGCGTTCCCGTCGCATCTCAAGAGGAGGCGCTCTCCACAGGAAAGGTGAGAGGAACTCCAGGGTCGTGCCACCATTCCAAGAGTCCCCCAGATGTGTCAGTCCATTCCAGAGGAACCTGTTTTCCCTGCACTGCCTTGACCTTCAAGCCCAGGATCGACTCCCACCACGTGTGCACGTGGGACAGCCCTGTGGGAAAGCCTCGTGGGAAAGCCTCGTGGGAAAGCCTCGAGGGAAAACCATAGATTCTTTGATCCACGCGGCGGACTGCGTGACACTGCTGCTACCGCTCTGGAGGAAAGCGCAAGTGCATGCCCGCATTCGAGACGAGGACTGACTCCCCTGGGGAGACTCCAGAAGTACCCCAAGATCCATGTCAGCACTGGAGAGGAATCCTCAGGTTCCGGCCCCGACTCCACACAAGGTCTTAGGCCCCGGCATCGACGGGAGAGGAATTCCGAGAGGCCCCCGAGGAACTCGCATGGGGACTGGCCTTTCCTGAGGCCACCAGAGCGGTTCCCTGAGGTCCCCATCGTAAGTCGAGAGCACCTGCCGCAACTCGAGAAAATCCAGGAGGTTTTGCCCTCCAGGCCAGATGAGGCCCATTTCCGCTGAGGCTTCTCGAGGCCAATCACATCTAACCACTGGAACTTCCAAAGGGTCCTTCACACCATTGCTGCAACTCAAGAAGTTCCCCGACATACCCGTCTCCACTCGAGAGGAAGCACGTGGGGTCCCGCACACATCCAGGGGAGCCCCGTTTCCGCCTCCTAGCACGAGATGAGGGATCCTTTCCCTGTTTCATAGGGAAAGAATTCCCGGCGTTCCCGTCGCATCTCAAGAGAAGGCGCTCTTCACAGGAAAGGCGAGAGGAACTCCAGGGTCGTGACACCATTCCAAGAGTCCCCCAGATGTGTCAGTCCATTCCAGAGGAACCTGTTTTCCCTGCACTGCCTTGACGTTCAAGCCGAGGATCGACTCCCACCACGTGTGCACGTGGGACAGCCCTGTGGGAAAGCCTCGTGGGAAAGCCTCGTGGGAAAGACTCGAGGGAAAACCATAGATTCTTTGATCCACGCGGCGGACTGCGTGACACTGCTGCTACCGCTCTGGAGGAAAGCGCAAGTGCATGCCCGCATTCGAGACGAGGACTGACTCCCCTGGGGAGACTCCAGAAGTACCCCAAGATCCATGTCAGCACTGGAGAGGAATCCTCAGGTTCCGGCCCCGACTCCACACAAGGTCTTAGGCCCCGGCATCGACGGGAGAGGGATCCCGAGACGCCCCCGAGGAACTCGCATGGGGACTGGCCTTTCCTGAGGCCACCAGAGCGGGTCCCTGAGGTCCCCGTCGTAAGTCGAGAGCACCTGCCGCAACTCGAGAAAATCCAGGAGGTTTTGCCCTCCAGGCGAGATGAGGCCCATTTCCGCTGAGGCTTCTCGAGGCCAATCACATCTAACCACTGGAACTTCCAAAGGGTCCTTCACACCATTGCTGCAACTCAAGAAGTTCCCCGACATACCCGTCTCCACTCGAGAGGAAGCACGTGGGTTCCCGCACACATCCAGGGGAGCCCCGTTTCCGCCTCCTAGCTCGAGATGAGGGATCCTTTCCCTGTTTCGCAGGGAAAGAATTCCCCGCGTTCCCGTCGCATCTCAAGAGGAGGCGCTCTCCACAGGAAAGGTGAGAGGAACTCCAGGGTCGTGCCACCATTCCAAGAGTCCCCCAGATGTGTCAGTCCATTCCAGAGGAACCTGTTTTCCCTGCACTGCCTTGACGTTCAAGCCGAGGATCGACTCCCACCACGTGTGCACGTGGGACAGCCCTGTGGGAAAGCCTCGTGGGAAAGCCTCGTGGGAAAGCCTCGAGGGAAAACCATAGATTCTTTGATCCACGCGGCGGACTGCGTGACACTGCTGCTACCGCTCTGGAGGAAATTGCAAGTGCATGCCCGCATTCGAGACGAGGACTGACTCCCCTGGGGAGACTCCAGAAGTACCCCAAGATCCATGTCAGCACTGGAGAGGAATCCTCAGGTTCCGGCCCCGACTCCACACAAGGTCTTAGGCCCCGGCATCGACGAGAGAGGAATTCCGAGAGGCCCCCGAGGAACTCGCATGGGGACTGGCCTTTCCTGAGGCCACCAGAGCGGTTCCCTGAGGTCCCCGTCGTAAGTCGAGAGCACCTGCCGCAACTCGAGAAAATCCAGGAGGTTTTGCCCTCCAGGCCAGATGAGGCCCATTTCCGCTGAGGCTTCTCGAGGCCAATCACATCTAACCACTGGAACTTCCAAAGGGTCCTTCACACCATTGCTGCAACTCAAGAAATTCCCCGACATACCCGTCTCCACTCGAGAGGAAGCACGTGGGGTCCCGCACACATCCAGGGGAGCCCCGTTTCCGCCTCCTAGCTCGAGATGAGGGATCCTTTCCCTGTTTCATAGGGAAAGAATTCCCGGCATTCCCGTCGCATCTCAAGAGAAGGCGCTCTCCACAGGAAAGGCGAGAGGAACTCCAGGGTCGTGACACCATTCCAAGAGTCCCCCAGATGTGTCAGTCCATTCCAGAGGAACCTGTTTTCCCTGCACTGCCTTGACGTTCAAGCCGAGGATCGACTCCCACCACGTGTGCACGTGGGACAGCCCTGTGGGAAAGCCTCGTGGGAAAGCCTCGTGGGAAAGACTCGAGGGAAAACCATAGATCCTTTGATCCACGCGGCGGACTGCGTGACACTGCTGCTACCGCTCTGGAGGAAAGCGCAAGTGCATGCCCGCATTCGAGACGAGGACTGACTCCCCTGGGGAGACTCCAGAAGTACCCCAAGATCCATGTCAGCACTGGAGAGGAATCCTCAGGTTCCGGCCCCGACTCCACACAAGGTCGTAGGCCCCGGCATCGACGGGAGAGGAATCCCGAGAGGCCCCCGAGGAACTCGCATGGGGACTGGCCTTTCCTGAGGCCACCAGATCGGGTCCCTGAGGTCCCCATCGTAAGTCGAGAGCACCTGCCGCAACTCGAGAAAATCCAGGAGGTTTTGCCCTACAGGCGAGATGAGGCCCATTTCCGCTGAGGCTTCTCGAGGCCAATCACATCTAACCACTGGAACTTCCAAAGGGTCCTTCACACCATTGCTGCAACTCAAGAAGTTCCCCGACATACCCGTCTCCACTCGAGAGGAAGCACGTGGGTCCCGCACACATCCAGGGGAGCCCCGTTTCCGCCTCCTAGCTCGAGATGAGGGATCCTTTCCCTGTTTCGCAGGGAAAGAATTCCCGGCGTTCCCGTCGCATCTCAAGAGGAGGCGCTCTCCACAGGAAAGGTGAGAGGAACTCCACGGTCGTGCCACCATTCCAAGAGTCCCCCAGATGTGTCAGTCCATTCCAGAGGAACCTGTTTTCCCTGCACTGCCTTGACGTTCAAGCCGAGGATCGACTCCCACCACGTGTGCACGTGGGACAGCCCTGTGGGAAAGCCTCGTGGGAAAGCCTCGTGGGAAAGCCTCGAGGGAAAACCATAGATTCTTTGATCCACGCGGCGGACTGCGTGACACTGCTGCTACCGCTCTGGAGGAAATTGCAAGTGCATGCCCGCATTCGAGACGAGGACTGACTCCCCTGGGGAGACTCCAGAAGTACCCCAAGATCCATGTCAGCACTGGAGAGGAATCCTCAGGTTCCGGCCCCGACTCCACACAAGGTCTTAGGCCCCGGCATCGACGGGAGAGGAATTCCGAGAGGCCCCCGAGGAACTCGCATGGGGACTGGCCTTTCCTGAGGCCACCAGAGCGGGTCCCTGAGGTCCCCGTCGTAAGTCGAGAGCACCTGCCGCAACTCGAGAAAATCCAGGAGGTTTTGCCCTCCAGGCGAGATGAGGCCCATTTCCGCTGAGGCTTCTCGAGGCCAATCACATCTAACCACTGGAACTTCCAAAGGGTCCTTCACACCCTTGCTGCAACTCAAGAAGTTCCCCTACATACCCGTCTCCACTCGAGAGGAAGCACGTGGGGTCCCGCACACATCCAGGGGAGCCCCGTTTCCGCCTCCTAGCTCGAGATGAGGGATCCTTTCCCTGTTTCTTAGGGAAAGAATTCCCGGCGTTCCCGTCGCATCTCAAGAGGAGGCGCTCTCCACAGGAAAGGCGAGAGGAACTCCAGGGTCGAGACACCATTCCAAGAGTCCCCCATATGTGTCAGTTCATTCCAGAGGAACCTGTTTTCCCTGCACTGCCTTGACGTTCAAGCCGAGGATCGACTCCCACCACGTGTGCACGTGGGACAGCCCTGTGGGAAAGCCTCGTGGGAAAGCCTCGTGGGAAAGACTCGAGGGAAAACCATAGATCCTTTGATCCACGCGGCGGACTGCGTGACACTGCTGCTACCGCTCTGGAGGAAAGCGCAAGTGCATGCCCGCATTCGAGACGAGGACTGACTCCCCTGGGGAGACTCCAGAAGTACCCCAAGATCCATGTCAGCACTGGAGAGGAATCCTCAGGTTCCGGCCCCGACTCCACGCAAGGTCTTAGGCCCCGGCATCGACGGGAGAGGAATCCCGAGAGGTCCCGAGGAACTCGCATGGGGACTGGCCTTTCCTGAGGCCCCCAGAGCGGGTCCCTGAGGTCCCCGTCGTAAGTCGAGAGCACCTGCCGCAACTCGAGAAAATCCAGGAGGTTTTGCCCTCCAGGCGAGATGAGGCCCATTTCCGCTGAGGCTTCTCGAGGCCAATCACATCTAACCACTGGAACTTCCAAAGGGTCCTTCACACCCTTGCTGCAACTCAAGAAGTTCCCCGACATACCCGTCTCCACTCGAGAGGAAGCACGTGGTGTCCCGCACACATCCAGGGGAGCCCCGTTTCCGCCTCCTAGCTCGAGATGAGGGATCCTTCCCTGTTTCCTAGGGAAAGAATTCCCGGCGTTCCCGTCGCATCTCAAGAGGAGGCGCTCTCCACAGGAAAGGCGAGAGGAACTCCAGGGTCGTGCCACCATTCCAAGAGTCCCCCAGATGTGTCAGTCCATTCCAGAGGAACCTGTTTTCCCTGCACTGCCTTGACGTTCAAGCCGAGGATCGACTCCCACCACGTGTGCACGTGGGACAGCCCTGTGGGAAAGCCTCGTGGGAAAGCCTCGTGGGAAAGACTCGAGGGAAAACCATAGATCCTTTGATCCACGCGGCGGACTGCGTGACACTGCTGCTACCGCTCTGGAGGAAAGCGCAAGTGCATGCCCGCATTCGAGACGAGGACTGACTCCCCTAGGGAGACTCCAGAAGTACCCCAAGATCCATGTCAGCACTGGAGAGGAATCCTCAGGTTCCGGCCCCGACTCCACACAAGGTCTTAGGCCCCGGCATCGACGGGAGAGGAATCCCGAGACGCCCCCGAGGAACTCGCATGGGGACTGGCCTTTCCTGAGGCCACCAGAGCGGGTCCCTGAGGTCCCCGTCGTAAGTCGAGAGCACCTGCCGCAACGCGAGAAAATCCAGGAGGTTTTGCCCTCCAGGCGAGATGAGGCCCATTTCCGCTGAGGCTTCTCGAGGCCAATCACATCTAACCACTGGAACTTCCAAAGGGTCCTTCACACCCTTGCTGCAACTCAAGAAGTTCCCCGACATACCCGTCTCCACTCGAGAGGAAGCACGTGGTGTCCCGCACACATCCAGGGGAGCCCCGTTTCCGCCTCCTAGCTCGAGATGAGGGATCCTTTCCCTGTTTCGTAGGGAAAGAATTCCCGGCGTTCCCGTCGCATCTCAAGAGGAGGCGCTCTCCACAGGAAAGGCGAGAGGAACTCCAGGGTCGAGACACCATTCCAAGAGTCCCCCATATGTGTCAGTTCATTCCAGAGGAACCTGTTTTCCCTGCACTGCCTTGACGTTCAAGCCGAGGATCGACTCCCACCACGTGTGCACGTGGGACAGCCCTGTGGGAAAGCCTCGTGGGAAAGCCTCGTGGGAAAGACTTGAGGGAAAACCATAGATCCTTTGATCCACGCGGCGGACTGCGTGACACTGCTGCTACCGCTCTGGAGGAAAGCGCAAGTGCATGCCCGCATTCGAGACGAGGACTGACTCCCCTGGGGAGACTCCAGAAGTACCCCAAGATCCATGTCAGCACTGGAGAGGAATCCTCAGGTTCCGGCCCCGACTCCACCCAAGGTCTTAGGCCCCGGCATCGACGGGAGAGGAATCCCGAGAGTTCCCGAGGAACTCGCATGGGGACTGGCCTTTCCTGAGGCCCCCAGAGCGGGTCCCTGAGGTCCCCGTCGTAAGTCGAGAGCACCTGCCGCAACTCGAGAAAATCCAGGAGGTTTTGCCCTCCAGGCGAGATGAGGCCCATTTCCGCTGAGGCTTCTCGAGGCCAATCACATCTAACCACTGGAACTTCCAAAGGGTCCTTCACACCCTTGCTGCAACTCAAGAAGTTCCCCGACATACCCGTCTCCACTCGAGAGGAAGCACGTGGTGTCCCGCACACATCCAGGGGAGCCCCGTTTCCGCCTCCTAGCTCGAGATTAGAGATCCTTCCCTGTTTCCTAGGGAAAGAATTCCCGGCGTTCCCGTCGCATCTCAAGAGGAGGCGCTCTCCACAGGAAAGGCGAGAGGAACTCCAGGGTCGTGCCACCATTCCAAGAGTCCCCCAGATGTGTCAGTCCATTCCAGAGGAACCTGTTTTCCCTGCACTGCCTTGACGTTCAAGCCGAGGATCGACTCCCACCACGTGTGCACTTGGGACAGCCCTGTGGGAAAGCCTCGTGGGAAAGCCTCGTGGGAAAGACTCGAGGGAAAACCATAGATCCTTTGATCCACGCGGCGGACTGCGTGACACTGCTGCTACCGCTCTGGAGGAAAGCGCAAGTGCATGCCCGCAATCGAGACGAGGAATGACTCCCCTGGGGAGACTCCAGAAGTACACCAAGATCCATGTCAGCACTGGAGAGGAATCCTCAGGTTCCGGCCACGAATCCACACAAGGTCTTAGGCCCCGGCATCGACGGGAGAGGAATCCCGAGAGGCCCCCGAGGAACTCGCATGGGGACTGGCCTTTCCTGAGGCCACCAGAGCGGGTCCCTGAGGTCCCCGTCGTAAGTCGAGAGCACCTGCCGCAACGCGAGAAAATCCAGGAGGTTTTGCCCTCCAGGCGAGATGAGGCCCATTTCCGCTGAGGCTTCTCGAGGCCAATCACATCTAACCACTGGAACTTCCAAAGGGTCCTTCACACCCTTGCTGCAACTCAAGAAGTTCCCCGACATACCCGTCTGCACTCGAGAGGAAGCACGTATGTCCCGCACACATCCAGGGGAGCCCCGTTTCCGCCTCCTAGCTCGAGATGAGGGATCCTTTCCCTGTTTCGTAGGGAAAGAATTCCCGGCGTTCCCGTCGCATCTCAAGAGGAGGCGCTCTCCACAGGAAAGGCGAGAGGAACTCCAGGGCCATGCCACCATTCCAAGAGTCCCCCAGATGTGTCAGTCCATTCCAGAGGAACCTGTTTTCCCTGCACTGCCTTGACGTTCAAGCCGAGGATCGACTCCCACCACGTGTGCAAGTGGGACAGCCCTGTGGGAAAGTCTCGTGGGAAAGCCTCGTGGGAAAGACTCGAGGGAAAACCATAGATCCTTTGATCCACGCGGCGGACTGCGTGACACTGCTGCTACCGCTCTGGAGGAAAGCGCAAGTGCATGCCCGCATTCGAGACGAGGACTGACTCCCCTGGGGAGACTCCAGAAGTACCCCAAGATCCATGTCAGCACTGGAGAGGAATCCTCAGGTTCCGGCCCCGACTCCACACAAGGTCTTAGGCCAAGGCATCGACGGGAGAGGAATCCCGAGAGGCCCCCGAGGAACTCGCATGGGGACTGGCCTTTCCTGAGGCCACCAGAGCGGGTCCCTGAGGTCCCCGTCGTAAGTCGAGAGCACCTGCCGCAACTCGAGAAAATCCAGGAGGTTTTGCCCTCGAGGCCAGATGAGGCCCATTTCCTCTGAGGCTTCTCGAGGCCAATCACGTCTAACCACTGGAACTTCCAAAGGGTCCTTCACACCATTGCTGCAACTCAAGAAGTTCCCTGACATACCCGTCTCCACTCGAGAGGAAGCACGTGGGGTCCCGCACACATCCAGGGGAGCCCCGTTTCCGCCTCCTAGCTCGAGATGAGGGATCCTTTCCCTGTTTCGTAGGGAAAGAATTCCCGGCGTCCCCGTCGCATCTCAAGAGGAGGCGCTCTCCACAGGAAAGGCGAGAGGAACTCCAGGGTCGAGACACCATTCCAAGAGTCCCCCAGATGTGTCAGTCCATTCCAGAGGAACCTGTTTTCCCTGCACTGCCTTGACGTTCAAGCCGAGGATCGACTCCCACCACGTTTGCACTTGGGACAGCCCTGTGGGAAAGCCTCGTGGGAAAGCCTCGTGGGAAAGACTCGAGGGAAAACCATAGATCCTTTGATCCACGCGGCGGACTGCGTGACACTGCTGCTACCGCTCTGGAGGAAAGCGCAAGTGCATGCCCGCATTCGAGACGAGGCCTGACTCCCCTGGGGAGACTCCAGAAGTACCCCAAGATCCATGTCAGCAGTGGAGAGGAATCCTCAGGTTCCGGCCCCGACTCCACACAAGGTCTTAGGCCCCGGCATCGACGGGAGAGGAATCCCGAGAGGCCCCCGAGGAACTCGCATGGGGACTGGCCTTTCCTGAGGCCACCAGAGCGGGTCCCTGAGGTCCCCGTCGTAAGTCGAGAGCACCTGCCGCAACTCGAGAAAATCCAGGAGGTTTTGCCCTCCAGGCGAGATGAGGCCCATTTCCGCTGAGGCTTCTCGAGGCCAATCACATCTAACCACTGGAACTTTCAGAGGGTCCTTCACACCCTTGCTGCAACTCAAGAAGTTCCCCGACATACCCGTCTGCACTCGAGAGGAAGTACGTGGTGTCCCGCACACTTCCAGGGGAGCCCCGTTTCGCCTCCTAGCTCGAGATGAGGGATCCTTTCCCTGTTTCGTAGGGAAAGAATTCCCGGCGTTCCCGTCGCATCTCAAGAGGAGGCGCTCTCCACAGGAAAGGCGAGAGGAACTCCAGGGTCGTGCCACCATTCCGAGAGTCCCCCAGATGTATCAGCCCATTCCAGAGGAACCTGTTTTCCCTGCACTGCCTTGACGTTCAAGCCGAGGATCGACTCCCACCACGTGTGAACGTGGGACAGCCCTGTGGGAAAGCCTCGTGGGAAAGCCTCGTGGGAAAGACTCGAGGGAAAACCATAGATCCTTTGATCCACGCGGCGGACTGCTTGACACTGCTGCTACCGCTCTGGAGGAAAGCGCAAGTGCATGCCCGCATTCGAGACGAGGACTGACTCCCCTGGGGAGACTCCAGAAGTACCCCAAGATCCATGTCAGCACTGGAGAGGAATCCTCAGGTTCCGGCCCCGACTCCACACAAGGTCTTAGGCCCCGGCATCGACGGGAGAGGAATCCCGAGACGCCCCCGAGGAACTCGCATGGGGACTGGCCTTTCCTGAGGCCACCAGAGCGGGTCCCTGAGGTCCCCGTCGTAAGTCGAGAGCACCTGCCGCAACTCGAGAAAATCCAGGAGGTTTTGCCCTCCAGGCGAGATGAGGCCCATTTCCGCTGAGGCTTCTCGAGGCCAATCACATCTAACCACTGGAACTTTCAGAGGGTCCTTCACACCCTTGCTGCAACTCAAGAAGTTCCCCGACATACCCGTCTGCACTCGAGAGGAAGCACGTGGTGTCCCGCACACATCCAGGGGAGCCCCGTTTCCGCCTCCTAGCTCGAGATGAGGGATCCTTTCCCTGTTTCGTAGGGAAAGAATTCCCGGCGTTCCCGTCGCATCTCAAGAGGAGGCGCTCTCCACAGGAAAGGCGAGAGGAACTCCAGGGTCGTGACACCATTCCAAGACTCCCCCAGATGTGTCAGTCCATTCCAGATGAACCTGTTTTCAGTGCACTGCCTTGACGTTCAAGCCGAGGATCGACTCCCACCACGTGTGCACGTGGGACAGCCCTGTGGGAAAGCCTCGGGGGAAAGCCTCGTGGGAAAGACTCGAGGGAAAACCATAGATCCTTTGATCCACTCGGCAGACTGCGTGACACTGCTGCTACCGCTCTGGAGGAAAGCGCAAGATCATGCCCGCATTCGAGACGAGGCCTGACTCCCCTGGGGAGACTCCAGAAGTACCCCAAGATCCATGTCAGCAGTGGAGAGGAATCCTCAGGTTCCGGCCCCGACTCCACACAAGGTCGTAGGCCCGGCATCGACGGGAGAGGAATCCCGAGAGGCCCCCGAGGAACTCGCATGGGGACTGGCCTTTCCTGAGGCCACCAGAGCGGGTCCCTGAGGTCCCCGTCGTAAGTCGAGAGCACCTGCCGCAACTCGAGAAAATCCAGGAGGTTTTGCCCTCCAGGCGAGATGAGGCCCATTTCCGCTGAGGCTTCTCGAGGCCAATCACATCTAACCACTGGAAATTTCAAAGGGTCCTTCACACCCTTGCTGCAACTCAAGAAGTTCCCCAACATACCCGTCTGCACTCGCGAGGAAGCACGTGGTGTCCCGCACACATCTAGGGGAGCCCCGTTTCCGCCTCCTAGCTCGAGATGAGGGATCCTTTCCCTGTTTCGTAGGGAAAGAATTCCCGGCGTTCCCGTCGCATCTCAAGAGGAGGCGCTCTCCACAGGAAAGGCGAGAGGAACTCCAGGGTCATGCCACCATTCCAAGAGTCCCCCAGATGTGTCAGTCCATTCCAGAGGAACCTGTTTTCCCTGCACTGTCTTGACGTTCAAGCCGAGGATCGACTCCCACCACGTGTGCACGTGGGACAGCCCTGTGGGAAAGCCTCGTGGGAAAACCTCGTGGGAAAGACTCGAGGGAAAACCATAGATCCTTTGATCCACGCGGCGGACTGCGTGACACGGCTGCTACCGCTCTGGAGGAAAGCGCAAGTGCATGCCCGCATTCGAGACGAGGACTGACTCCCCTGGGGAGACTCCAGAAGTACCCCAAGATCCATGTCAGCACTGGAGAGGAATCCTCAGGTTCCGGCCCCGACTCCACACAAGGTCTTAGGCCCCGGCATCGACGGGAGAGGAATCCCGAGAGGCCCCCGAGGAACTCGCATGGGGACTGGCCTTTCCTGAGGCCACCAGAGCGGGTCCCTGAGGTCCCCGTCGTAAGTCGAGAGCACCTGCCGCAACTCGAGAAAATCCAGGAGGTATTGCCCTCCAGGCGAGATGAGGCCCATTTCCGCTGAGGCTTCTCGAGGCCAATCACATCTAACCACTGGAACTTCCAAAGGGTCCTTCACACCATTGCTGCAACTCAAGAAGTTCCCCGACATACCCGTCTCCACTCGAGAGGAAGCACGTGGGGTCCCGCACACATCCAGGGGAGCCCCGTTTCCGCCTCCTAGCTCGAGATGAGGGATCCTTTCCCTGTTTTGTAGGGAAAGAATTCCCGGTGTTCCCGTCGCATCTCAAGAGGAGGCGCTCTCCACAGGAAAGGCGAGAGGAACTCCAGGGTCGTGCCACCATTCCAAGAGTCCCCCAGATGTGTCAGTCCATTCAAGAGGAACCTGTTTTCCCTGCACTGCCTTGACGTTCAAGCCGAGGATCGACTCCCACCACGTGTGCTCGTGGGACAGCCCTGTGGGAAAGCCTCGTGGGAAAGCCTCGTGGGAAAGACTCGAGGGAAAACCATAGATCCTTTGATCCACGCGGCGGACTGCGTGACACTGCTGCTACCGCTCTGGAGGAAAGCGCAAGTGCATGCCCGCATTCGAGACGAGGACTGACTCCCCTGGGGAGACTCCAGAAGTACCCCAAGATCCATGTCAGCACTGGAGAGGAATCCTCAGGTTCCGGCCCCGACTCCACACAAGGTCTTAGGCCCCGGCATCGACGGGAGAGGAATCCCGAGAGGCCCCCGTGGAACTCGCATGGGGACTGGCCTTGCCTGAGGCCACCAGAGGGGGTCCCTGAGGTCCCCGTCGTAAGTCGAGAGCACCTGCCGCAACTCGAGAAAATCCAGGAGGTTTTGCCCTCCAGGCGAGATGAGGCCCATTTCCGCTGAGGCTTCTCGAGGCCAATCACATCTAACCACTGGAACTTCCAAAGGGTCCTTCACACCCTTGCTGCAACTCAAGAAGTTCCCCGACATACCCGTCTCCACTCGAGAGTAAGCACGTGGGGACCCGCACACATCCAGGGGAGCCCCGTTTCGCCTCCTAGCTCGAGATGAGGGATCCTTTCCCTGTTTCGTAGGGAAAGAATTCCCGGCGTTCCCGTCGCATCTCAAGAGGAGGCGCTCTCCACAGAAAGGCGAGAGGAACTCCAGGGTCGTGACACCATTCCTAGAGTCCCCCAGATGTGTCAGTCCATTCCAGAGGAACCTGTTTTCCGTGCACTGCCTTGACGTTCAAGCCGAGGATCGACTCCCACCACGTGTGCACGTGGGACAGCCCTGTGGGAAAGCCTCGGGGGAAAGCCTCGTGGGAAAGACTCGGGGGAAAACCATAGATCCTTTGATCCACGCGGCAGACTGCGTGACACTGCTGCTACCGCTCTGGAGGAAAGCGCAAGTGCATGCCCGCATTCGAGACGAGGACTGACTCCCCTGGGGAGACTCCAGAAGTACCCCAAGATCCATGTCAGCACTGGAGAGGAATCCTCAGGTTCCGGCCCCGACTCCACACAAGGTCTTAGGCCCCGGCATCGACGGGAGAGGAATCCCGAGAGGCCCCCGAGGAACTCGCATGGGGACTGGCCTTTCCTGAGGCCACCAGAGCGGGTTCCTGAGGTCCCCGTCGTAAGTCGAGAGCACCTGCCGCAACTCGAGAAAATCCAGGAGGTATTGCCCTCCAGGCGAGATGAGGCCCATTTCCGCTGAGGCTTCTCGAGGCCAATCACATCTAACCACTGGAACTTCCAAAGGGTCCTTCACACCATTGCTGCAACTCAAGAAGTTCCCCGACATACCCGTCTCCACTCGAGAGGAAGCACGTGGGGTCCCGCACACATCCAGGGGAGCCCCGTTTCCGCCTCCTAGCTCGAGATGAGGGATCCTTTCCCTGTTTTGTAGGGAAAGAATTCCCGGTGTTCCCGTCGCATCTCAAGAGGAGGCGCTCTCCACAGGAAAGGCGAGAGGAACTCCAGGGTCGTGCCACCATTCCAAGAGTCCCCCAGATGTGTCAGTCCATTCAAGAGGAACCTGTTTTCCCTGCACTGCCTTGACGTTCAAGCCGAGGATCGACCCCCACTACGTGTGCACGTGGGACAGCCCTGTGGGAAAGCCTCGTGGGAAAGCCTCGTGGGAAAGACTCGAGGGAAAACCATAGATCCTTTGATCCACGCGGCGGACTGCGTGACACTGCTGCTACCGCTCTGGAGGAAAGCGCAAGTGCATGCCCGCATTCGAGACGAGGACTGACTCCCCTGGGGAGACTCCAGAAGTACCCCAAGATCCATGTCAGCACTGGAGAGGAATCCTCAGGTTCCGGCTCCGACTCCACACAAGGTCTTAGGCCCCGGCATCGACGGGAGAGGAATCCCGAGAGGCCCCCGTGGAACTCGCATGGGGACTGGCCTTGCCTGAGGCCACCAGAGGGGGTCCCTGAGGTCCCCGTCGTAAGTCGAGAGCACCTGCCGCAACTCGAGAAAATCCAGGAGGTTTTGCCCTCCAGGCGAGATGAGGCCCATTTCCGCTGAGGCTTCTCGAGGCCAATCACATCTAACCACTGGAACTTCCAAAGGGTCCTTCACACCCTTGCTGCAACTCAAGAAGTTCCCCGACATACCCGTCTCCACTCGAGAGTAAGCACGTGGGGACCCGCACACATCCAGGGGAGCCCCGTTTCGCCTCCTAGCTCGAGATGAGGGATCCTTTCCCTGTTTCGTAGGGAAAGAATTCCCGGCGTTCCCGTCGCATCTCAAGAGGAGGCGCTCTCCACAGGAAAGGCGAGAGGAACTCCAGGGTCGTGCCACCATTCCAAGAGTCCCCCAGATGTGTCAGTCCATTCCAGAGGAACCTGTTTTCCCTGCACTGCCTTGACGTTCAAGCCGAGGATCGCCTCCCACCACGTGTGCACGTGGGACAGCCCTGTGGGAAAGCCTCGTGGGAAAGCCTCGTGGGAAAGACTCGAGGGAAAACCATAGATCCTTTGATCCACGCGGCGGACTGCGTGACACTGCTGCTACCGCTCTGGAGGAAAGCGCAAGTGCATGCCCGCATTCGAGACGAGGACTGACTCCCCTGGGGAGACTCCAGAAGTACCCCAAGATCCATGTCAGCACTGGAGAGGAATCCTCAGGTTCCGGCCCCGACTCCACACAAGGTCTTAGGCCCCGGTATCGACGGGAGAGGAATCCCGAGAGGCCCCCGAGGAACTCGCATGGGGACTGGCCTTTCCTGAGGCCACCAGAGCGGGTCCCTGAGGTCCCCGTCGTAAGTCGAGAGCACCTGCCGCAACTCGAGAAAATCCAGGAGGTTTTGCCCTCCAGGCGAGATGAGGCCCATTTCCGCTGAGGCTTCTCGAGGCCAATCACATCTAACCACTGGACTTCCAAAGGGTCCTTCACACCATTGCTGCAACACAAGAAGTTCCCCGAAATACCCGTCTCCACTCGAGAGGAAGCACGTGGGGTCCCGCACACATCCAGGGGAGCCCCGTTTCCGCCTCCTAGCTCGAGATGAGGGATCCTTTCCCTGTTTCGTAGGGAAAGAATTCCCGGCGTTCCCGTCGCATCTCAAGAGGAGGCGCTCTCCACAGGAAAGGCGATAGGAACTCCAGGGTCGTGACACCATTCCAAGAGTCCCCCAGATGTGTCAGTCCATTCCAGAGGAACCTGTTTTCCCTTCACTGCCTTGACGTTCAAGCCGAGGATCGACTCCCACTACGTGTGCACGTGGGACAGCCCTGTGGGAAAGCCTCGTGGGAAAGCCTCGTGGGAAAGACTCGAGGGAAAACCATAGATCCTTTGATCCACGCGGCGGACTGCGTGACACTGCTGCTACCGCTCTGAAGGAAAGCGCAAGTGCATGCCCGCATTCGAGACGAGGACTGACTCCCCTGGGGAGACTCCAGAAGTACCCCAAGATCCATGTCAGCACTGGAGAGGAATCCTCAGGTTCCGGCCCCGACTCCACACAAGGTCTTAGGCCCCGGCATCGACGGGAGAGGAATCCCGAGAGGCCCCCGAGGAACTCGCATGGGGACTGGCCTTTCCTGAGGCCACCAGAGCGGGTCCCTGAGTTCCCCGTCGTAAGTCGAGAGCACCTGCCGCAACTCGAGAAAATCCAGGAGGTTTTGCCCTCCAGGCGAGATGAGGCCCATTTCCGCTGAGGCTTCTCGAGGCCAATCACATCTAACCACTGGACTTCCAAAGGGTCCTTCACACCATTGCTGCAACACAAGAAGTTCCCCGAAATACCCGTCTCCACTCGAGAGGAAGCACGTGGGGTCCCGCACACATCCAGGGGAGCCCCGTTTCCGCCTCCTAGCTCGAGATGAGGGATCCTTTCCCTGTTTCGTAGGGAAAGAATTCCCGGCGTTCCCGTCGCATCTCAAGAGGAGGCGCTCTCCACAGGAAAGGCGATAGGAACTCCAGGGTCGAGACACCATTCCAAGAGTCCCCCAGATGTGTCAGTCCATTCCAGAGGAACCTGTTTTCCCTGCACTGCCTTGACGTTCAAGCCGAGGATCGACTACCACCACGTGTGCACGTGGGACAGCCTTGTGGGAAAGCCTCGTGGGAAAGCCTCGTGGAAAAGACTCGAGGGAAAACCATAGATCCTTTGATCCACGCGGCGGACTGCGTGACACTGCTGCTACCGCTCTGGAGGAAAGCGCAAGTGCATGCCCGCATTCGAGACGAGGACTGACTCCCCTGGGGAGACTCCAGAATTACCCCAAGATCCATGTCAGCACTGGAGAGGAATCCTCAGGTTCCGGCCCCGACTCCACACAAGGTCTTAGGCCCCGGCATCGACGGGAGAGGAATCCCGAGAGGCCCCCGTGGAACTCGCATGGGGACTGGCCATTCCTGAGGCCACCAGAGCGGGTCCCTGAGGTCCCCGTCGTAAGTCGAGAGCACCTGCCGCAACTCGAGAAAATCCAGGAGGTTTTGCCCTCCAGGCGAGATGAGGCCCATTTCCGCTGAGGCTTCTCGAGGCCAATCACATCTAACCACTGGAACTTCCAAAGGGTCCTTCACACCCTTGCTGCAACTCAAGAAGTTCCCCGACATACCCGTCTCCACTGGAGAGGAAGCACGTGGGGTCCCGCACACATCCTGGGGTGCCCCGTTTCGCCTCCTATCTGAGATGAGGGATCCTTTCCCTGTTTCGTAGGGAAAGAATTCCCGGCGTTCCCGTCGCATCTCAAGAGGAGGCGCTCTCCACAGGAAAGGCGAGAGGAACTCCAGGGTCGTGCCACCATTCCAAGAGTCCCCCAGATGTGTCAGTCCATTCCAGAGGAACCTGTTTTCCCTGCACTGCCTTGACGTTCAAGCCGAGGATCGACTCCCACCACGTGTGCACGTGGGACAGCCCTGTGGGAAAGCCTCGTGGGAAAGCCTCGTGGGAAAGACTCGAGGGAAAACCATAGATCCTTTGATCCACGCGGCGGACTGCGTGACACTGCTGCTACCGCTCTGGAGGAAAGCGCAAGTGCATGCCCGCATTCGAGACGAGGACTGACTCCCCTGGGGAGACTCCAGAAGTACCCCAAGATCCATGTCAGCACTGGAGAGGAATCCTCAGGTTCCGGCCCCGACTCCACACAAGGTCTTAGGCCCCGGCATCGATGGGAGAGGAATCCCGAGAGGCCCCCGAGGAACTCGCATGGGGACTGGCCTTTCCTGAGGCCACCAGAGCGGGTCCCTGAGGTCCCCGTCGTAAGTCGAGAGCACCTGCCGCAACTCGAGAAAATCCAGGAGGTTTTGCCCTCCAGGCGAGATGAGGCCCATTTCCGCTGAGGCTTCTCGAGGCCAATCACATCTAACCACTGGACTTCCAAAGGGTCCTTCACACCATTGCTGCAACACAAGAAGTTCCCCGAAATACCCGTCTCCACTCGAGAGGAAGCACGTGGGGTCCCGCACACATCCAGGGGAGCCCCGTTTCCGCCTCCTAGCTCGAGATGAGGGATCCTTTACCTGTTTCGTAGGGAAAGAATTCCCGGCGTTCCCGTCGCATCTCAAGAGGAGGCGCTCTCCACAGGAAAGGCGATAGGAACTCCAGGGTCGTGACACCATTCCAAGAGTCCCCCAGATGTGTCAGTCCATTCCAGAGGAACCTGTTTTCCCTGCACTGCCTTGACGTTCAAGCCGAGGATCGACTCCCACCACGTGTGCACGTGGGACAGCCCTGTGGGAAAGCCTCGTGGGAAAGCCTCGTGGGAAAGACTCGAGGGAAAACCATAGATCCTTTGATCCACGCGGCGGACTGCGTGACACTGCTGCTACCGCTCTGGAGGAAAGCGCAAGTGCATGCCCGCATTCGAGACGAGGACTGACTCCCCTGGGGAGACTCCAGAAGTACCCCAAGATCCATGTCAGCACTGGAGAGGAATCCTCAGGTTCCGGCCCCGACTCCACACAAGGTCTTAGGCCCCGGCATCGACGGGAGAGGAATCCCGAGAGGCCCCCGAGGAACTCGCATGGGGACTGGCCTTTACTGAGGCCACCAGAGCGGGTCCCTGAGGTCCCCGTCGTAAGTCGAGAGCACCTGCCGCAACTCGAGAAAATCCAGGAGGTTTTGCCCTCCAGGCGAGATGAGGCCCATTTCCGCTGAGGCTTCTCGAGGCCAATCACATCTAACCACTGGACTTCCAAAGGGTCCTTCACACCATTGCTGCAACACAAGAAGTTCCCCGAAATACCCGTCTCCACTCGAGAGGAAGCACGTGGGGTCCCGCACACATCCAGGGGGGCCCCGTTTCCGCCTCCTAGCTCGAGATGAGGGATCCTTTCCCTGTTTCGTAGGGAAAGAATTCCCGGCGTTCCCGTCGCATCTCAAGAGGAGGCGCTCTCCACAGGAAAGGCGATAGGAACTCCAGGGTCGTGCCACCATTCCAAGAGTCCCCCAGATGTGTCAGTCCATTCCAGAGGAACCTGTTTTCCCTGCACTGCCTTGACGTTCAAGCCGAGGATCGACTCCCACCACGTGTGCACGTGGGACAGCCCTGTGGGAAAGCCTCGTGGGAAAGCCTCGTGGGAAAGACTCGAGGGAAAACCATAGATCCTTTGATCCACACGGCGGACTGCGTGACACTGCTGCTACCGCTCTGGAGGAAAGCGCAAGTGCATGCCCGCATTCGAGACGAGGACTGACTCCCCTGGGGAGACTCCAGAAGTACCCCAAGATCCATGTCAGCACTGGAGAGGAATCCTCAGGTTCCGGCCCCGACTCCACACAAGGTCTTAGGCCCCGGCATCGACGGGAGAGGAATCCCGAGAGGCCCCCGTGGAACTCGCATGGGGACTGGCCTTGCCTGAGGCCACCAGAGGGGGTCCCTGAGGTCCCCGTCGTAAGTCGAGAGCACCTGCCGCAACTCGAGAAAATCCAGGAGGTTTTGCCCTCCAGGCGAGATGAGGCCCATTTCCGCTGAGGCTTCTCGAGGCCAATCACATCTAACCACTGGAACTTCCAAAGGGTCCTTCACACCCTTGCTGCAACTCAAGAAGTTCCCCGACATACCCGTCTCCACTCGAGAGGAAGCACGTGGGGTCCCGCACACATCCAGGTGAGCCCCGTTTCGCCTCCTAGCTCGAGATGAGGGATCCTTTCCCTGTTTCGTAGGGAAAGAATTCCCGGCGTTCCCGTCGCATCTCAAGAGGAGGCGCTCTCCACAGGAAAGGCGAGAGGAACTCCAGGGTCGTGCCACCATTCCAAGAGTCCCCCAGATGTGTCAGTCCATTCCAGAGGAACCTGTTTTCCCTGCACTGCCTTGACGTTCAAGCCGAGGATCGACTCCCACCACGTGTGCACGTGGGACAGCCCTGTGGGAAAGCCTCGTGGGAAAGCCTCGTGGGAAAGACTCGAGGGAAAACCATAGATCCTTTGATCCACGCGGCGGACTGCGTGACACTGCTGCTACCGCTCTGGAGGAAAGCGCAAGTGCATGCCCGCATTCGAGACGAGGACTGACTCCCCTGTGGAGACTCCAGAAGTACCCCAAGATCCGTGTGAGCACTGGAGAGGAATCCTCAGGTTCCGGCTCCGACTCCACACAAGGTCGTAGGCCCGGCATCGACGGGAGAGGAATCCCGAGAGGCCCCAGAGGAACTCGCATGGGGACTGGCCTTTCCTGAGGCCACCGGAGCGGGTCCCTGAGGTCCCCGTCGTAAGTCGAGAGCACCTGCCGCAACTCGAGAAAATCCAGGAGGTTTTGCCCTCCAGGCGAGATGAGGCCCATTTCCGCTGAGGCTTCTCGAGGCCAATCACATCTAACCACTGGAACTTCCAAAGGGTCCTTCACACCATTGCTGCAACTCAAGAAGTTCCCCGAAATACCCGTCTCCACTCGAGAGGAAGCACGTGGGGTCCCGCACACATCCAGGGGAGCCCCGTTTCTGCCTCCTAGCTCGAGATGAGGGATCCTTTCCCTGTTTCGTAGGGAAAGAATTCCCGGCGTTCCCGTCGCATCTCAAGAGGAGGCCCTCTCCACAGGAAAGGCGATAGAAACTCCAGGGTCGTGACACCATTCCAAGAGTCCCCCAGATGTGTCAGTCCATTCCAGAGGAACCTTTTTCCCTGCACTGCCTTGACGTTCAAGCCGAGGATCGACTCCCACCACGTGTGCACGTGGGACAGCCATGTGGGAAAGCCTCGTGGGAAAGCCTCGTGGAAAAGACTCGAGGGAAAACCATAGATCCTTTGATCCACGCGGCGGACTGCGTGACACTGCTGCTACCGCTCTGGAGGAAAGCGCAAGTGCATGCCCGCATTCGAGACGAGGACTGACTCCCCTGGGGAGACTCCAGAAGTACCCCAAGATCCATGTCAGCACTGGAGAGGAAACCTCATGTTCCGGCCCCGACTCCACACAAGGTCTTAGGCCCCGGCATCGACGGGAGAGGAATCCCGAGAGGCCCCCGTGGAACTCGCATGGGGACTGGCCTTGCCTGAGGCCACCAGAGAGGGTCCCTGAGGTCCCCGTCGTAAGTCGAGAGCACCTGCCGCAACTCGAGAAAATCCAGGAGGTTTTGCCCTCCAGGCGAGATGAGGCCCATTTCCGCTGAGGCTTCTCGAGGCCAATCACATCTAAACACTGGAACTTCCAAAGGGTCCTTCACACCCTTGCTGCAACTCAAGAAGTTCCCCGACATACCCGTCTCCACTCGAGAGGTAGCACGTGGGGTCCCGCACACATCCTGGGGTGCCCCGTTTCGCCTCCTAGCTCGAGATGAGGGATCCTTTCCCTGTTTCGTAGGGAAAGAATTCCCGGCGTTCCCGTCGCATCTCAAGAGGAGGCGCTCTCCACAGGAAAGGCGAGAGGAACTCCAGGGTCGTGCCACCATTCCAAGAGTCCCCCAGATGTGTCAGTCCATTCCAGAGGAACCTGTTTTCCCTGCACTGCCTTGACGTTCAAGCCGAGGATCGAGTCCCACCACGTGTGCACGTGGGACAGCCCTGTGGGAAAGCCTCGTGGGAAAGCCTCGTGGGAAAGACTCGAGGGAAAACCATAGATCCTTTGATCCAAGCGGCGGACTGCGTGACACTGCTGCTACCGCTCTGGAGGAAAGCGCAAGTGCATGCCCGCATTCGAGACGAGGACTGACTCCCCTGGGGAGACTCCAGAAGTACCCCAAGATCCATGTCAGCACTGGAGAGGAATCCTCAGGTTCCGGCCCCGACTCCACACAAGGTCGTAGGCCCCGGCATCGACGGGAGAGGAATCCCGAGAGGCCCCCGTGGAACTCGCATGGGGACTGGCCTTGCCTGAGGCCACCAGAGCGGGTCCCTGAGGTCCCCGTCGGAAGTCGAGAGCACCTGCCGCACCTCGAGAAAATCCAGGAGGTTTTGCCCTCCAGGCGAGATGAGGCCCATTTCCGCTGAGGCTTCTCGAGGCCAATCACATCTAACCACTGGAACTTCCAAAGGGTCCTTCACACCCTTGCTGCAACTCAAGAAGTTCCCCGACATACCCGTCTCCACTCGAGAGGAAGCACGTGGGGTCCCGCACACATCCAGGGGAGCCCCGTTTCGCCTCCTAGCTCGAGATGAGGGATCCTTTCCCTGTTTCGTAGGGAAAGAATTCCCGGCGTTCCCGTCGCATCTCAAGAGGAGGCGCTCTCCACAGGAAAGGCGAGAGGAACTCCAGGGTCGTGCCACCATTCCAAGAGTCCCCCAGATGTGTCAGTCCATTCCAGAGGAACCTGTTTTCCCTGCACTTCCTTGACGTTCAAGCCGAGGATCGACTCCCACCACGTGTGCACGTGGGACAGCCCTGTGGGAAAGCCTCGTGGGAAAGACTCGAGGGAAAACCATAGATCCTTTGATCCACACGGCGGACTGCGTGACACTGCTGCTACCGCTCTGGAGGAAAGCGCAAGTGCATGCCCGCATTCGAGACGAGGACTGACTCCCCTGGGGAGACTCCAGAAGTACCCCAAGATCCATGTCAGCACTGGAGAGGAAACCTCAGGTTCCGGCCCCGACTCCACACAAGGTCTTAGGCCCCGGCATCGAAGGGAGAGGAACCCCGAGAGGTCCCCGAGGAACTGGCATGGGGACTGGTCTTTCCTGAGGCCACCAGAGCGGGTCCCTGAGGTCCCCATCGTAAGTCGAGAGCACCTGCCGCAACTCGAGAAAACCCAGGACGTTTTGCCCTCCAGGCGAGATGAGACCCATTACCGCTGAGACTTCTCGAGGCCAATCACATCTAACCACTGGAACTTCCAAAGGGTCCTTCACACCCTTGCTGCAACTCAAGAAGTTCCCCGACATACCCGTCTCCACTCGAGAGGAAGCACGTGGGGTCCCGCACACATCCAGGGGAGCCCCGTTTCCGCCTCCTAGCTCGAGATGAGGGATCCTTTCCCTGTTTCGTAGGGAAAGAATTCCCGGCGTTCCCGTCGCATCTCAAGAGGAGGCGCTCTCCACAGGAAAGGCGAGAGGAACTGAAGGGTCGTGCCACCATTCCAAGAGTCCCCCAGATGTGTCAGTCCATTCCAGAGGAACCTGTTTTCCCTGCACTGCCTTGACGTTCAAGCCAAGGATCGACTCCCACCACGTGTGCACGTGGGACAGCCCTGTGGGAAAGCCTCGTGGGAAAGCCTCGTGGAAAAGACTCGAGGGAAAACCATAGATCCTTTGATCCACGAGGCGGACTGCGTGACACTGCTGCCACTGCTCTGGAGGAAATCGCAAGTGCATGCCCGCATTCGAGACGAGGACTGACTCCCCTGGGGAGACTCCAGAAGTACCCCAAGATCCATGTCAGCACTGGAGAGGAATCCTCAGGTTCCGGCCCCGAATCCACACAAGGTCTTAGGCCCCAGTATCGACGGGAGAGGAACCCCGAGAGGCCCCCGGGGAACTAGCATGGGGACTGGCCTTTCCTGAGGCCACCAGAGCGGGTCCCTGAGGTCCCGGTCGTAAGTCGAGAGCACCTGCCGCAACTCGAGAAAATCCAGGAGGTTTTGCCCTCCAGGCGAGATGAGGCCCATTTCCGCTGAGCCTTCTCGAGGCCAATCACATCTAACCACTGGAACTTCCAAAGGGTCCTTCACACCATTGCTGCAACTCAAGGAGTTCCGCGACATACCCGTCTCCACTCGAGAGGAAGCACGCGGTGTCCCGCACACATCCAGGGGATCCCCGTTTCCGCCTCCTAGCTCGAGATGAGGGATCCTTTACCTGTTTCTTAGGGAAAGAATTTCCGGCGTTCCCGTCGCATCTCAAAAGGAGGCGCTCTCCACAGGAAAGGCGAGAGGAACTCCAGGGTCGTGCCACCATTCCAAGAGTCCCCCAGATTTGTCAGTCCATTCCAGAGGAACCTGTTTTCCCTGCACTGCCTTGACGTTCAAGCCGAGGATCGACTCCCACCACGTGTGCACGTGGGACAGCCCTGTGGGAAAGCCTCGTGGGAAAGCCTCGTGGGAAAGACTCGAGGGAAAACCATAGATCCTTTGATCCACGCGGCGGACTGCGTGACACTGCTGCTACCGCTCTGGAGGAATGCGCAAGTGCATGCCCGCATTCGAGACGAGGACTGACTCCCCTGGGGAGACTCCAGAAGTACCCCAAGATCCATGTCAGCACTGGAGAGGAATCCTCAGGTTCCGGCCCCGACTCCACACAAGGTCTTAGGCCCCGGCATCGACGGGAGAGGAATCCCCAGAGGCCCCCGAGGAACTCGCATGGGGACTGGCCTTTCCTGAGGCCACCAGAGCGGGTCCCTGAGGTCCCCGTCGTAAGTCGAGAGCACCTGCCGCAACTCGAGAAAATCCAGGAGGTTTTGCCCTCCAGGCGAGATGAGGCCCATTTCCGCTGAGGCTTCTCGAGGCCAATCACATCTAACCACTGGAACTTCCAAAGGGTCCTTCACAACCTTGCTGCAACTCAAGAAGTTCCCCGACATACCCGTCTCCACTCGAGAGGAAGCACGTGGGGTCCCGCACACATCCAGGGGAGCCCCGTTTCCGCCTCCTAGCTCGAGATGAGGGATCCTTTCCCTGTTTCGTAGGGAAAGAATTCCCGGCGTTCCCGTCGCATCTCAAGAGGAGGCGCTCTCCACAGGAAAGGCGAGAGGAACTTCAGGGTCATGCCACCATTCCAAGAGTCCCCCAGATGTGTCAGTCCATTCCAGAGGAACCTGTTTTCCCTGCACTGCCTTGACGTTCAGGCCAAGGATCGAGTCCCACCACGTGTGCACGTGGGACAGCCCTGTGGGAAAGCCTCGTGGGAAAGCCTCGTGGGAAAGACTCGAGGGAAAACCATAGATCCTTTGATCCATGCGGCGGACTGCGTGACACTGCTGCTACCGCTCTGGAGGAAAGCGCAAGTGCATGCCTGCATTCGAGACGAGGACTGACTCCCCTGGGGAGACTCCAGAAGTACCCCAAGATCCATGTCAGCACTGGAGAGGAATCCTCAGGTTCCGGCCCCGACTCCACACAAGGTCTTAGGCCCCGACATCGACGGGAGAGGAATCCCGAGGGGCCCCAGAGGAACTCGCATGGGGACTGGCCTTTCCTGAGGCCAGCAGAGCGGTTCCCTGAGGTCCCCGTCGTAAGTCGAGAGCACCTGCCGCAACTCGAGAAAATCCAGGCGGTTTTGCCCTCCAGGCGAGATGAGGCCCATTTCCGCTGAGGCTTCTCGAGGCCAATCACGTCTAACCACTGGAACTTCCAAAGGGTCCTTCACACCCTTGCTGCAACTCAAGAAGTTCCCCGACATACCCGTCTCCACTCGAGAGGAAGCACGTGGGGTCCCGCACACATCCAGGGGAGACCCGTTTCCGCCTCCTAGCTCGAGATGAGGGATCCTTTCCCTGTTTCGTAGGGAAAGAATTCCCGGCGTTCCCGTCGCATCTCAAGAGGAGGCGCTCTCCACAGGAAAGGCGAGAGGAACTCCAGGGTCGTGCCACCATTCCAAGAGTCCCCCAGATGTGTCAGTCCATTCCAGAGGAACCTGTTTTCCCTGCACTGCCTTGACGTTCAAGCCGAGGATCGACTCCCACCACGTGTGCACGTGGGACAGCCCTGTGGGAAAGCCTCGTGGGAAAGCCTCGTGGGAAAGACTGGAGGGAAAACCATAGATCCTTTGATCCACGCGGCGGACTGCGTGACACTGCTGCTACCGCTCTCGAGGAAAGCGCAAGTGCATGCCCGCATTCGAGACGAGGACTGACTCCCCTGGGGAGACTCCAGAAGTACCCCAAGATCCATGTCAGCACTGGAGAGGAATCCTCAGGTTCCGGCCCCGACTCCACACAAGGTCTTAGGCCCCGGCATCGACGGGAGAGGAATCCCGAGAGGCCCCCGAGGAACTCGCATGGGGACTGGCCTTTCCTGAGGCCACCAGAGCGGGTCCCTGAGGTCCCCGTCGTAAGTCGAGGGCACCTGCCGCAACTCGAGAAAATCCAGGAGGTTTTGCCCTCCAGGCGAGATGAGGCCCATTTCCGCTGAGGCTTCTCGAGGCTAATCACGTCTAACCACTGGAACTTCCAAAGGGTCCTTCACACCCTTGCTGCAACTCAAGAAGTTCCCCGACATACCCGACCCAACTCGAGAGGAAGCACGTGGTGTCCCGCACACATCCAGGGGAGACCCGTTTCCGCCTCCTAGCTAGAGATGAGGGATCCTTTCCCTGTTTCGTAGGGAAAGAATTCCCGGCGTTCCCGTCGCATCTCAAAAGGAGGCGCTCTCCACAGGAAAGGCGAGAGGAACTCCAGGGTCGTGCCACCATTCCAAGAGTCCCCCAGATGTGTCAGTCCATTCCAGAGGAACCTGTTTTCCCTGCACTGCCTTGACGTTCAAGCCGAGGATCGACTCCCACCACGTGTGCACGTGGGACAGCCCTGTGGGAAAGCCTCGTGGGAAAGCCTCGTGGGAAAGACTCGAGGGAAAACCATAGATCCTTTGTTCCACGCGGCGGACTGCGTGACACTGCTGCTACCGCTCTGGAGGAAAGCGCAAGTGCATGCCCGCATTCGAGACGAGGACTGACTCCCATGGGGAGACTCCAGAAGTACCCCAAGATCCATGTCAGCACTGGAGAGAAATCCTCAGGTTCCGGCCCCGACTCCACACAAGGTCTTAGGCCCCGGCATCGACGGGAGAGGAATCCCGAGACGCCCCCGAGGAACTCGCATTCGGACTGGCCTTTCCTGAGGCCACCAGAGCGGTTCCCTGAGATCCCCGTCGTAAGTCGAGAGCACCTGCCACAACTCGAGAAAATCCAGGAGGTTTTGCCCTCCAGGCGCGATGAGGCCCATTTCCGCTGAGGCTTCTCGAGGCCAATCACATCTAACCACTGGAACTTCCAAAGGGTCCTTCACACCATTGCTGCAACTCAAGAAGTTCCCCGACATACCCGTCTGCACTCGAGAGGAAGCACGTGGGGTCCCGCACACATCCAGGGGAGCCCCGTTTCCGCCTCCTAGCTCGAGATGAGGGATCCTTTCCCTGTTTCGTAGGGAAAGAATTCCCGGCGTTCCCGTCGCATCTCAAGAGGAGGCGCTCTCCACAGGAAAGGCGAGAGGAACTCCAGGGTCGTGACACCATTCCAAGAGTCCCCCAGATGTGTCAGTCCATTCAGGAGGAACCTGTTTTCCCTGCACTGCCTTGACGTTCAAGCCGAGGATCGACTCCCACCACGTGTGCACGTGGGAGAGCCCTGTGGGAAAGCCTCGTGGGAAAGCCTCGTGGGAAAGACTCGAGGGAAAACCATAGATCCTTTGATCCACGCGGCGGACTGCGTGACACTGCTGCTACCGCTCTGGAGGAAAGCGCAAGTGCATCTCCGCATTCGAGACGAGGACTGACTCCCCTGGGGAGATCCAGAAGTACCCCAAGATCCAAGTCAGCACTGGAGAGGAATACTCAGGTTCCGGCCCCAACTCCACACAAGGTCTTAGGCCCCGGCATCGACGGGAGAGGAATCCCGAGAGGCCCCCGAGGAACTCGCATGGGGACTGGCCTTTCGTGAGGCCACCAGAGCGGTTCCCTGAGGTCCCCGTCGTAAGTCGAGAACACCTGCCGCAACTCGAGAAAATCAAGGAGGTTTTGCCCTCCAGGCGAGATGAGGCCCATTTCCGCTGAGGCTTCTCCAGGCCAATCACATCTAACCACTGGAACTTCCAAAGGGTCCTTCACACCACTGCTGCAACTCAAGAAGTTCCCCGACATACCCGTGTCCACTCGAGAGGAAGCACGTGGGGTCCCGCACACATCCAGGGGAGCCGCGTTTCCGCCTCCTAGCTCGAGATGAGGGATCCTTTCCCTCTTTCGTAGGGAAAGAATTCCCGGCGATCCTGTCGCATCTCAAGAGGAAGCGCTCTCCACAGGAAAGGGGAGAGGAACTCCAGGGTCGTGACACCATTCCAAGAGACCCCCAGATGTGTCAGTCCATTACAGAGGAACCTGTTTTCCCTGCACTGCCTTGACGTTCAAGCCGAGGATCGACTCCCACCACGTGTGCACGTGGGACAGCCCTGTGGGAAAGCCTCGTGGGAAAACCTCGTGGGAAAGACTCGAGGGAAAACCATTGATCCTTTGATCCACGCGGCGGACTGCGTGACACTGCTGCTACCGCTCTGGAGGAAAGCGCAAGTGCATGCCCGCATTCGAGACGAGGACTGACTCCCCTGGGGAGACTCCAGAAGTACCCCAAGATCCATGTCAGCACTGGAGAGGAATCCTCAGGTTCCGGCCCCGACTCCACACAAGGTCTTAGGCCCCGTCATCGACGGGAGAGGGATCCCGAGAGGCCCCCGAGGAACTCGCATGGGGACTGGCTTTTCCTGAGGCCACCAGAGCGGTTCCCTGAGGTCCCCGTCGTCAGTCGAGAGCAACTGCCGCAACTCGAGAAAATCCAGGCGGTTTTGCCCTCCAGGCGAGATGAGGCTCATTTCCGCTGAGGCTTCTCGAGGCTAATCACGTCTAAACACTGGAACTTCCAAAGGGTCCTTCACACCCTTGCTGCAACTCAAGAAGTTCCCCGACATACCCGTCTCCACTCGAAAGGAAGCACGTGGGGTCCCGCACACATCCATGGGAGCCCCGTTTCCGCCTCCTAGCTCGAGATGAGGGATCCTTTCCCTCTTTCGTAGGGAAAGAATTCCCGGCGTTCCCGTCGCATCTCAAGAGGAGGCGCTCTCCACAGGAAAGGCGAGAGGAACTCCAGGGTCGTGCCACCATTCCAAGAGTCCCCCAGATGTGTCAGTCCATTCCAGAGGAACCTGTTTTCCCTGCACTGCCTTGACGTTCAAGCCAAGGATCGAGTCCCACCACGTGTGCACGTGGGACAGGCCTGTGGGAAAGCCTCGTGGGAAAGCCTCGTGGGAAAGACTCGAGGGAAAACCATAGATCCTTTGATCCATGCGGCGGACTGCGTGACACTGCTGCTACCGCTCTGGAGGAAAGCGCAAGTGCATGCCTGCATTCGAGACGAGGACTGACTCCCCTGGGGAGACTCCAGAAGAACCCCAAGATCCATGTCAGCACTGGAGAGGAATCCTCAGGTTCCGGCCCCGACTCCACACAAGGTCTTAGGCCCCGGCATCGACGGGAGAGGAATCCCGAGAGGCCCCTGAGGAAGTCGCATGGGGACTGGCCTTTCCTGAGGCCACCAGAGCGGGTCCCTGAGGTCCCCGTCGTAAGTCGAGAGCACCTGCCGCAACTCGAGAAAATCCAGGAGGTTTTGCCCTCCAGGCGAGATGAGGCCCATTTCCGCTGAGGCTTATCGAGGCTAATCACATATAACCACTGTAACTTCCAAAGGGTCCTTCACACCCTTGCTGCAACTCAAGAAGTTCCCCGACATACCCGTCTCCACTCGAGAGGAAGCACGTGGGGTCCCGCACACATCCAGGGGAGCCCCGTTTCCGCCTCCTAGCTCGAGATGAGGGATCCTTTCCCTGTTTCGTAGGGAAAGAATTCCCGGCGTTCCCGTCGCATCTCAAGAGGAGGCGCTCTCCACAGGAAAGGGGAGAGGAACTCCAGGGTCGTGGCACCATTCCAAGAGACCCCCAGATGTGTCAGTCCATTCCAGAGGAACCTGTTTTCCCTGCACTGCCTTGACGTTCAAGCCGAGGATCGACTCCCACCACGTGTGCACGTGGGACAGCCCTGTGGGAAAGCCTCGTGGGAAAGCCTCGTGGGAAAGACTCGAGGGAAAACCATAGATCCTTTGATCCACGCGGCGGACTGCGTGACATGGCTGCTACCGCTCTGGAGGAAAGCGCAAGTGCATGCCCGCATTCGAGACGAGGACTGACTCCCCTGGGGAGACTCCAGAAATACCCCAAGATCCATGTCAGCACTGGAGAGGAATCCTCAGGTTCCGACCCCGACTCCACACAAGGTCTTAGGTCCCGGCATCGACGGGAGAGGAATCCCGAGAGGCCCCCGAAGAACTCGCATGGGGACTGGCCTTTCCTGAGGCCAACAGAGCGGGTCCCTGCGGTCCCCGTCGTAAGTCGAGAGCACCTGCCGCAACTCGAGAAAATCCAGGACGTTTTGCCCTCCAGGCGAGATGAGGCCCATTTCCGCTGAGGCTTCTCGAGGCTAATCACGTCTAACCACTGGAACTTCCAAAGGGTCCTTCACACCCTTGCTGCAACTCAAGAAGTTCCCCGACATACCCGTCTCCACTCGAGAGTAAGCACGTGGGTCCCGCACACATCCAGGGGAGCCCCCTTTCCGCCTCCTAGCTCGAGATGAGGGATCCTTTCCCTGTTTCGTAGGGAAAGAATTCCAGGCGTTCCCGTCGCATCTCAAGAGGAGGCGCTCTCCACAGGAAAGGCGAGAGGAACTCCAGGGTCGTGCCACCATTCCAAGAGTCCCCCAGATGTGTCAGTCCATTCCAGAGGAACCTGTTTTCCCTGCACTTGACGTTCAAGCCGAGGATCGACTCCCACCACGTGTGCACGTGGGACAGCCCTGTGGGAAAGCCTCGTGGGAAAGCCTCGTGGGAAAGACTCGAGGGAAAACCATAGATCCTTTGATCCACGCGGCGGACTGCGTGACACTGCTGCTACCGCTCTGGAGGAAAGCGCAAGTGCATGCCCGCATTCGAGACGAGGACTGACTCCCCTGGGGAGACTCCAGAAGTACCCCAAGATCCATGTCAGCACTGGAGAGGAATCCTCAGGTTCCGGCCCCGACTCCACACAAGGTCTTAGGCCCCGGCATCGACGGGAGAGGAATCCCGAGAGGCCCCCGAGGAACTCGCATGGGGACTGGCCTTTCCTGAGGCCACCAGAGTGGGTCCCTGAGGTCCCCGTCGTAAGTCGAGAGCACCTGCCGCAACTAGAGAAAATCCAGGAGGTTTTGCCCTCCAGGCGAGATAAGGCCCATTTCCGCTGAGGCTTCTCGAGGCCAATCACGTCTAACCACTGGAACTTCCAAAGGGTCCTTCACACCCTTGCTGCAACTCAAGAAGTTCCCCGACATACCCGTCTCCACTCGAGAGGAAGCACGTGGGGTCCCGCACACATCCAGGGGAGCCCCGTTTCCGCCTCCTAGCTCGAGATGAGGGATCCTTTCCCTGTTTCATAGGGAAAGAATTCCGGCGTTCCCGTCGCATCTCAAGAGGAGGCGCTCTCCACAGGAAAGGCGAGAAGAACTCCAGGGTCTTGACACCATTCCAAGAGTCCCCCAGATGTGTCAGTCCATTCCAGAGGAACCTGTTTTCCCTGCACTGCCTTGACGTTCAAGCCGAGGATCGACTTCCACCACGTGTGCACGTGGGACAGCCCTGTGGGAAAGCCTCGTGGGAAAGCCTCGTGGGAAAGACTCGAGGGAAAACCATAGATCCTTTGATCCACGCGGCGGACTGCGTGACACTGCTGCTACCGCTCTGGAGGAAAGCGCAAGTGCATGCCCGCATTCGAGACGAGGACTGACTCCCCTGGGGAGACTCCAGAAGTACCCCAAGATCCATGTCAGCACTGGAGAGGAATCCTCAGGTTCCGGCCCCGACTCCACACAAGGTCTTAGGCCCCGGCATCGACGGGAGAGGAATCCCGAGAGGCCCCCGAGGAACTCGCATGGGGACTGGCCTTTCCTGAGGCCACCAGAGCGGGTCCCTGAGGTCCCCGTCGTAAGTCGAGAGCACCTGCCGCAACTCGAGAAAATCCAGGAGGTTTTGCCCTCCAGGCGAAATGAGGCCCATTTCCGCTGAGGCTTCTCGAGGCTAATCACATCTAACCACTGGAACTTCCAAAGGGTCCTTCACACCCTTGCTGCAACTGAAGCAGATCCGCGACATACCCGTCTCCACTCGAGAGGAAGCACGTGGGGTCCCGCACACATCCAGGGGAGCCCCGTTTCCGCCTCCTAGCTCGAGATGAGGGATCCTTTCCCTGTTTCGTAGGGAAAGAATTCCCGGCGTTCCTGTCGCATCTCAAGAGGAGGCGCTCCCACAGAAAAGGCGAGAGGAACTCCAGGGTCGTGCGACCATTCCAAGAGACCCCAGATGTGTCTGTCCATTACAGAGGAACCTGTTTTCCCTGCACTGCCTTGATGTTCAAGCCGAGGATCGACTCCCACCACGTGTGCTAGTTGGACAGCCCTGTGGGAAAGCCTCGTGGGAAAGCCTCGTGGGAAAGACTCGAGGGAAAACCATAGATCCTTTGATCCACGCGGCGGACTGCGTGACACTGCTGCTACCGCTCTGGAGGAAAGCACAAGTGCATGCCCGCATTCGAGACGAGGACTGACTCCCCTGGGGAGACTCCAGAAGTTCCCCAAGATCCATGTCAGCACTGGAGAGGAATCATCAGGTTCCGGCCCCGACTCCACACAAGGTCTTAGGCCCCGGCATCGACGGGAGAGGAATGCCGAGAGGCCCCCGAGGAACTCGCATGGGGACTGGCCTTTCCTGAGGCCACCAGAGCGGGTCCCTGAGGTCCCCGTCGTAAGTCGAGAGCATCTGCCGCAACTCGAGGAAATCCAGGAGGTTTTGCCCTCCAGGCGAAATGAGGCCCATTTCCGCTGAGGCTTCTCGAGGCTAATCACGTCTAACCACTGGAACTTCCAAAGGGTCCTTCACACCCTTGCTGCAACTCAAGAAGTTCCCCGACATACCCGTCTCCACTCTAGAGGAAGCACGTGGGGTCCCGCACACATCCAGGGGAGCCCCGTTTCCGCCTCCTAGCTCGAGATGAGGGATCCTTTCCCTGTTTCGTAGGGAAAGAATTCCCGGCATTCCCGTCGCATCTCAAGAGGAGGCGCTCTCCACAGGAAAGGCGAGAGGAACTCCAGGGTCGTGCCACCATTCCAAGAGTCCCCCAGATGTGTCAGTCCATTCCAGAGGAACCTGTTTTCCCTGCACTGCCTTGACGTTCAAGCCGAGGATCGACTCCCACCACGTGTGCACGTGGGACAGCCCTGTGGGAAAGCCTCGTGGGAAAGCCTCGTGGGAAAGACTCGAGGGAAAACCATAGATCCTTTGATCCACGCGGCGGACTGCGTGACACTGCTGCTACCCCTCTGGAGGAAAGCACAAGTGCATGCCCGCATTCGAGACGAGGACTGACTCCCCTGGGGAGACTCCAGAAGTACCCCAAGATCCATGTCAGCACTGGAGAGGAATCCTCAGGTTCCGGCCCCGACTCCACACAAGGTCTTAGGCCCCGGCATCGACGGGAGAGGAATCCCGAGAGGCCCCCGAGGAACTCGCATGGGGACTGGCCTTTCCTGAGGCCACCAGAGCGGGTCCCTGAGGTCCCCGTCGTAAGTCGAGAGCACCTGCCGCAACTCGAGAAAATCCAGGAGGTTTTGCCCTCCAGGCGAGATGAGGCCCATTTCCGCTGAGGCTTCTCGAGGCTAATCACGTCTAACCACTGAAACTTCCAAAGGGTCCTTTACACCCTTGCTGCAACTCAAGAAGTTCCCCGACATACCCGTCTCCACTCGAGAGGAAGCACGTGGGGTCCCGCACACATCCAGGGGAGCCCCGTTTCCGCCTCCTAGCTCGAGATGAGGGATCCTTTCCCTGTTTCGTGGGAAAGATTTCCCGGCGTTCCCGTCGCATCTCAAGAGGTGGCGCTCTCCACAGGAAAGGCGAGAGGAACTCCAGGGTCGTGACACCATTCCACGAGTCCCCCAGATGTGTCAGTCCATTCCAGAGGAACCTGTTTTCCCTGCACTGCCTTGACGTTCAAGCCGAGGATCGACTCCCACCACGTGTGCACGTGGGACAGCCCTGTGGGAAAGCCTCGTGGGAAAGCCTCGTGGGAAAGACTCGAGGGAAAACCATAGATCCTTTGATCCACGCGGCGGACTGCGTGACACTGCTGCTACCGCTCTGGAGGAAAGCGCAAGTGCATGCCCGCATTCGAGACGAGGACTGACTCCCCTGGGGAGACTCCAGAAGTACCCCAAGATCCATGTCAGCACTGGAGAGGAATCCTCAGGTTCCGGCCCCGACTCCACACAATATCTTAGGCCCCTCATCGACAGGAGAGGAATCCCGAGAGGCCCCCGAGGAACTCGCATGGGGACTGGCCTTTCCTGAGGCCACCAGAGCGGGTCCCTGAGGTCCCCATCGTAAGTCGAGAGCACCTGCCGCAACTTGAGAACATCCAGGAGGATTTGCCCTCCAGGCGAGATGAGGCCCATTTCCGCTGAGGCTTCTCGAGGCCAATCACATCTAACCACTGGAATTTCCAAAGGGTCCTTCACACCCTTGCTGCAACTCTAGAAGTTCCCCGACATACCCGTCTCCACTCAAGAGGAAGCACGAGGGTCCCTCACACATCCAGGGGAGCCCCGTTTCCGCCTCCTAGCTCGAGATGAGGCATCCTTTCCCTGTTTCGTAGGGAAAGAATTCCCGGCGTTACCGTCGCATCTCAAGAGGAGGCGCTCCCACAGAAAAGGCGAGAGGAACTCCAGGGTCGTGACACCATTCCAAGAGACCCCAGATGTGTCTGTCAATTGCAGAGGAACCTGTTTTCCCTGCACTGCCTTGATGTTCAAGCCGAGGATCGACTCCCACCACGTGTGCTCGTGGGACAGCCCTGTGGGAAAGCCTCGTGGGAAAGCCTGGTGGGAAAGACTCGAGGGAAAACCATAGATCCTTTGATCCACGCGGCGGACTGCGTGACACTGCTGCTACCGCTCTGGAGGAAAGCGCAAGTGCATGCCCGCATTCGAGACGAGGACTGACTCCCCTGGGGAGACTCCAGAAGTACCCCAAGATCCATGTCAGCACTGGAGAGGAATCCTCAGGTTCCGGCCCCGACTCCACACAAGGTCTTAGGCCCCGGGATCGACGGGAGAGGAATCCCGAGAGGCCCCCGAGGAACTCGAATGGGGACTGGCCTTTCCTGAGGCCACCAGAGCGGGTCCCTGAGGTCCCCGTCGTAAGTCGAGAGCACCTGCCGCAACTCGAGAAAATCCAGGAGGTTTTGCCCTCCAGGCGAGATGAGGCCCATTTCCGCTGAGGCTTCTCGAGGCCAATCACGTCTAACCACTGGAACTTCCAAAGGGTCCTTCACACCCTTGCTGCAACTCAAGAAGTTCCCCGACATACCCGTCTCCACTCCAGAGGAAGCACGTGGGGTCCCGCACACATCCAGGGGAGCCCCGTTTCCGCCTCCTAGCTCGAGATGAGGGATCCTTTCCCTGTTTCGTAGGGAAAGAATTCCCGGCGTTCACGTCGCATTTCAAGAGGAGGCGCTCTCCACAGGAAAGGCGAGAGGAACTCCAGGGTCGTGCCACCATTCCAAGAGTCCCCCAGATGTGTCAGTCCATTCCAGAGGAACCTGTTTTCCCTGCACTGCCTTGACGTTCAAGCCGAGGATCGACTCCCACCACGTGTGCACGTGGGACAGCCCTGTGGGAAAGCCTCGTGGGAAAGCCTCGTGGGAAAGACTCGAGGGAAAACCATAGATCCTTTGATCCACGCGGCGGACTGCGTGACACTGCTGCTACCGCTCTGGAGGAAAGCGCAAGTGCATGCCCGCATTCGAGACGAGGACTGACTCCCCTGGGGAGACTCCAGAAGTACCCCAAGATCCATGTCAGCACTGGAGAGGAATCCTCAGGTTCCGGCCCCGACTCCACACAAGGTCTTAGGGCCCGGCATCGACGGGAGAGGAATGCTGAGAGGACCCCGAGGAACTCGCATGGGGACTGGCCTTTCCTGAGGCCACCAGAGCGGGTCCCTGAGGTCCCCATCGTAAGTCGAGAGCACCTGCCGCAACTCGAGAAAATCCAGGAGGTTTTGCCCTCCAGGCGAGATGAGGCCCATTTCCGCTGAGGCTTCTCGAGGCTAATCACATCTAACCACTGGAACTTCCAAAGGGTCCTTCACACCCTTGCTGCAACTGAAGCAGTTCCGCGACATACCCGTCTCCACTCGAGAGGAAGCACGTGGGGTCCCGCACACATCCAGGGGAGCCCCTTTTCCGCCTCCTAGCTCGAGATGAGGGATCCTTTCCCTGTTTCGTAGGGAAAGAATTCCCGGCGTTCCGGTCGTATCTCAAGAGGTGGCGCTCTCCACAGGAAAGGCGAGAGGAACTCCAGGGTCGTGGCACCATTCCAAGAGACCCCCAGATGTGTCAGTCCATTCCAGAGGAACCTGTTTTCCCTGCACTGCCTTGACGTTCAAGCCGAGGATCCACTCCCACCACGTGTGCACGTGGGACAGCCCTGTGGGAAAGCCTCGTGGGAAAGCCTCGTGGGAAAGACTCGAGGGAAAACCATAGATCCTTTGATCCACGAGGCGGACTGCGTGACACTGCTGCTACCGCTCTGGAGGAAAGCGCATGTGCATGCCCGCATTCGAGACGAGGACTGACTCCCCTGGGGAGACTCCAGAAGTACCCCAAGATCCATGTCAGCACTGGGGAGGAATCCTCAGGTTCCGGCCCCGACTCCACACAAGGTCTTAGGCCCCGGCATCGACGGGAGAGGAATCCCGAGAGGCCCCCGAGGAACTCGCATGGGGACTGGCCTTTCCTGAGGCCACCAGAGCGGGTCCCTGAGTTCCCCGTGGTAAGTCGAGAGCACCTGCCGCAACTCGAGAAAATCCAGGAGGTTTTGCCCTCCAGGCGAGATGAGGCCCATTTCCGCTGAGGCTTCTCGAGGCCAATCACGTCTAACCACTGGAACTTCCAAAGGGTCCTTCACACCCTTTCTGCAACTCAAGAATTTCCCCGACATTCCCGTCTCCACTCGAGAGGAAGCACGTGGGGTCCCGCACACATCCAGGGGAGCCCCGTTTCCGCCTCCTAGCTCGAGATGAGGGATCCTTTCCCTGTTTCTTAGGGAAAGAATTCCCGGCGTTCCCGTCGCATGTCAAGAGGAGGCGCTCTCCACAGGAAAGGCGAGAGGAACTCCAGGGTCGTGCCACCATTCCAAGTGTCCCCCAGATGTGTCAATCCATTCCAGAGGAACCTGTTTTCCCCGCACTGCCTTGACGTTCAAGCCGAGGATCGACTCCCACTACGTGTGCACGTGGGACAGCCCTGTGGGAAAGCCTCTTGGGAAAGCCCCGTGGGAAAGACTCGAGGGACAACCATAGATCCTTTGATCCACGCGGCGGACTGCGTGACACTGCTGCTACCGCTCTGGAGGAAAGCGCAAGTGCATGCCCGCATTCGAGACGAGGACTGACTCCCCTGGGGAGACTCCAGAAGTACCCCAAGATCCATGTCAGCACTGGAGAGGAATCCTCAGGTTCCGGCCCCGACTCCACACAAGGTCTTAGGCCCCGGCATCGACGGGAGAGGAATGCCGAGAGGCCCCCGAGGAACTCGCATGGGGACTGGCCTTTCCTGAGGCCACCAGAGCGGGTCCCTGAGGTCCGCGTCGTAAGTCGAGAGCACCTGCCGCAACTCGAGAAAATCCAGGAGGTTTTGCCCTCCAGGCGAGATGACGCCCATTTCCGCTGAGGCTTCTCGAGGCTAATCACGTCTAACCACTGGAACTTCCAAAGGGTCCTTCACACCCTTGCTGCAACTCAAGAAGTTCCCCGACATACCCGTCTCCACTCGAGAGGAAGCACGTGGGGTCCCGCACACATCCAGGGGAGCCCCGTTTCCGCCTCCTAGCTCGAGATGAGGGATCCTTTCCCTGTTCCTTAGGGAAAGAATTCCCGGCGTTCCCGTCGCATCTCAAGAGGAGGCGCTCTCCACAGGAAAGGCGAGAGAAACTCCAGGGTCGTGGCACCATTCCAAGAGACCCCCAGATGTGTCAGTCCATTCCAGAGGAACCTGTTTTCCCTGCACTGCCTTGACGTTCAAGCCGAGGATCGACTCCCACCACGTGCGCACGTGGGACAGCCCTGTGGGAAAGCCTCGTGGGAAAGCCTCGTGGGAAAGACTCGAGGGAAAACCATAGATCCTTTGATCCACGCGGCGGACTGCGTGACACTGCTGCTACCGCTCTGAAGGAAAGCGCAAGTGCATGCCCGCTTTCGAGACGAGGACTGACTCCCCTGGGGAGACTCCAGAAGTACCCCAAGATCCATGTCAGCACTGGAGAGGAATCCTCAGGTTCCGGCCCCGACTCCACACAAGGTCTTAGGCCCCGGCATCGACGGGAGAGGAATCCCGAGAGGCCCCCGAGGAACTCGCATGGGGACTGGCCTTTCCTGAGGCCACCAGAGCGGGTCCCTGAGGTCCCCGTCGTAAGTCGAGAGCACCTGCTGCAACTCGAGAAAATCCAGGAGGTTTTGCCCTCCAGGCGAGATGAGGCCCATTTCCGCTGAGGCTTCTCGAGGCTAATCACGTCTAACCACTGGAACTTCCAAAGGGTCCTTCACACCCTTGCTGCAACTCAAGAAGTTCCCCGACATACCCGTCTCCACTCGAGAGGAAGCACGTGGGGTCCCGCACACATCCAGGGGAGCCCCGTTTCCCCCTACTAGCTCGAGATGAGGGATCCTTTCCCTGTTTCGTAGGGAAAGAATTCCCGGCGTTCCCGTCGCATCTCAAGAGGAGGCGCTCTCCACAGGAAAGGCGAGAGGAACTCCAGGGTCGTGCCACCATTCCAAGAGTCCCCCAGATGTGTCAGTCCATTCCAGAGGAACCTGTTTTCCCTGCACTGCCTTGACGTTCAAGCCGAGGATCGACTCCCACCACGTGTGCACGTGGGACAGCCCTGTGGGAAAGCCTCGTGGGAAAGCCTCGTGGGAAAGACTCGAGGGAAAACCATAGATCCTTTGATCCACGCGGCGGACTGCGTGACACTGCTGCTACCGCTCTGGAGGAAAGCGCAAGTGCATGCCCGCATTCGAGACGAGGACTGACTCCCCTGGGGAGACTCCAGAAGTACCCCAAGATCCATGTCAGCACTGGAGAGGAATCCTCAGGTTCCGGCCCCGACTCCACACAAGGTCTTAGGCCCCGGCATCGACGGGAGAGGAATCCCGAGAGGCCCCCGAGGAACTCGCATGGGGACTGGCCTTTCCTGAGGCCACCAGAGCGGGTCCCTGAGGTCCCCGTCGTAAGTCGAGAGCACCTGCTGCAACTCGAGAAAATCCAGGAGGTTTTGCCCTCCAGGCGAGATGAGGCCCATTTCCGCTGAGGCTTCTCGAGGCTAATCACGTCTAACCACTGGAACTTCCAAAGGGTCCTTCACACCCTTGCTGCAACTCAAGAAGTTCCCCGACATACCCGTCTCCACTCGAGAGGAAGCACGTGGGGTCCCGCACACATCCAGGGGAGCCCCGTTTCCCCCTCCTAGCTCGAGATGAGGGATCCTTTCCCTGTTTCGTAGGGAAAGAATTCCCGGCGTTCCCGTCGCATCTCAAGAGGAGGCGCTCTCCACAGGAAAGGCGAGAGGAACTCCAGGGTCGTGCCACCATTCCAAGAGTCCCCCAGATGTGTCAGTCCATTCCAGAGGAACCTGTTTTCCCTGCACTGCCTTGACGTTCAAGCCGAGGATCGACTCCCACCACGTGTGCACGTGGGACAGCCCTGTGGGAAAGCCTCGTGGGAAAGCCTCGTGGGAAAGACTCGAGGGAAAACCATAGATCCTTTGATCCACGCGGCGGACTGCGTGACACTGCTGCTACCGCTCTGGAGGAAAGCGCAAGTGCATGCCCGCATTCGAGACGAGGACTGACTCCCCTGGGGAGACTCCAGAAGTACCCCAAGATCCATGTCAGCACTGGAGAGGAATCCTCAGGTTCCGGCCCCGACTCCACACAAGGTCTTAGGGCCCGGCATCGACGGGAGAGGAATGCTGAGAGGCCCCCGAGGAACTCGCATGGGGACTGGCCTTTCCTGAGGCCACCAGAGCGGGTCCCTGAGGTCCCCATCGTAAGTCGAGAGCACCTGCCGCAACTCGAGAAAATCCAGGAGGTTTTGCCCTCCAGGCGAGATGAGGCCCATTTCCGCTGAGGCTTCTCGAGGCTAATCACATCTAACCACTGGAACTTCCAAAGGGTCCTTCACACCCTTGCTGCAACTGAAGCAGTTCCGCGACATACCCGTCTCCACTCGAGAGGAAGCACGTGGGGTCCCGCACACATCCAGGGGAGCCCCTTTTCCGCCTCCTAGCTCGAGATGAGGGATCCTTTCCCTGTTTCGTAGGGAAAGAATTCCCGGCGTTCCGGTCGTATCTCAAGAGGTGGCGCTCTCCACAGGAAAGGCGAGAGGAACTCCAGGGTCGTGGCACCATTCCAAGAGACCCCCAGATGTGTCAGTCCATTCCAGAGGAACCTGTTTTCCCTGCACTGCCTTGACGTTCAAGCCGAGGATCCACTCCCACCACGTGTGCACGTGGGACAGCCCTGTGGGAAAGCCTCGTGGGAAAGCCTCGTGGGAAAGACTCGAGGGAAAACCATAGATCCTTTGATCCACGAGGCGGACTGCGTCACACTGCTGCTACCGCTCTGGAGGAAAGCGCAAGTGCATGCCCGCATTCGAGACGAGGACTGACTCCCCTGGGGAGACTCCAGAAGTACCCCAAGATCCATGTCAGCACTGGGGAGGAATCCTCAGGTTCCGGCCCCGACTCCACACAAGGTCTTAGGCCCCGGCATCGACGGGAGAGGAATCCCGAGAGGCCCCCGAGGAACTCGCATGGGGACTGGCCTTTCCTGAGGCCACCAGAGCGGGTCCCTGAGTTCCCCGTCGTAAGTCGAGAGCACCTGCCGCAACTCGAGAAAATCCAGGAGGTTTTGCCCTCCAGGCGAGATGAGGCCCATTTCCGCTGAGGCTTCTCGAGGCCAATCACGTCTAACCACTGGAACTTCCAAAGGGTCCTTCACACCCTTTCTGCAACTCAAGAAGTTCCCCGACATTCCCGTCTCCACTCGAGAGGAAGCACGTGGGGTCCCGCACACATCCAGGGGAGCCCCGTTTCCGCCTCCTAGCTCGAGATGAGGGATCCTTTCCCTGTTTCTTAGGGAAAGAATTCCCGGCGTTCCCGTCGCATGTCAAGAGGAGGCGCTCTCCACAGGAAAGGCGAGAGGAACTCCAGGGTCGTGCCACCATTCCAAGTGTCCCCCAGATGTGTCAATCCATTCCAGAGGAACCTGTTTTCCCTGCACTGCCTTGACGTTCAAGCCGAGGATCGACTCCCACCACGTGTGCACGTGGGACAGCCCTGTGGGAAAGCCTCTTGGGAAAGCCCCGTGGGAAAGACTCGAGGGACAACCATAGATCCTTTGATCCACGCGGCGGACTGCGTGACACTGCTGCTACCGCTCTGGAGGAAAGCGCAAGTGCATGCCCGCATTCGAGACGAGGACTGACTCCCCTGGGGAGACTCCAGAAGTACCCCAAGATCCATGTCAGCACTGGAGAGGAATCCTCAGGTTCCGGCCCCGACTCCACACAAGGTCTTAGGCCCCGGCATCGACGGGAGAGGAATGCCGAGAGGCCCCCGAGGAACTCGCATGGGGACTGGCCTTTCCTGAGGCCACCAGAGCGGGTCCCTGAGGTCCGCGTCGTAAGTCGAGAGCACCTGCCGCAACTCGAGAAAATCCAGGAGGTTTTGCCCTCCAGGCGAGATGACGCCCATTTCCGCTGAGGCTTCTCGAGGCTAATCACGTCTAACCACTGGAACTTCCAAAGGGTCCTTCACACCCTTGCTGCAACTCAAGAAGTTCCCCGACATACCCGTCTCCACTCGAGAGGAAGCACGTGGGGTCCCGCACACATCCAGGGGAGCCCCGTTTCCGCCTCCTAGCTCGAGATGAGGGATCCTTTCCCTGTTCCTTAGGGAAAGAATTCCCGGCGTTCCCGTCGCATCTCAAGAGGAGGCGCTCTCCACAGGAAAGGCGAGAGAAACTCCAGGGTCGTGGCACCATTCCAAGAGACCCCCAGATGTGTCAGTCCATTCCAGAGGAACCTGTTTTCCCTGCACTGCCTTGACGTTCAAGCCGAGGATCGACTCCCACCACGTGCGCACGTGGGACAGCCCTGTGGGAAAGCCTCGTGGGAAAGCCTCGTGGGAAAGACTCGAGGGAAAACCATAGATCCTTTGATCCACGCGGCGGACTGCGTGACACTGCTGCTACCGCTCTGAAGGAAAGCGCAAGTGCATGCCCGCTTTCGAGACGAGGACTGACTCCCCTGGGGAGACTCCAGAAGTACCCCAAGATCCATGTCAGCACTGGAGAGGAATCCTCAGGTTCCGGCCCCGACTCCACACAAGGTCTTAGGCCCCGGCATCGACGGGAGAGGAATCCCGAGAGGCCCCCGAGGAACTCGCATGGGGACTGGCCTTTCCTGAGGCCACCAGAGCGGGTCCCTGAGGTCCCCGTCGTAAGTCGAGAGCACCTGCTGCAACTCGAGAAAATCCAGGAGGTTTTGCCCTCCAGGCGAGATGAGGCCCATTTCCGCTGAGGCTTCTCGAGGCTAATCACGTCTAACCACTGGAACTTCCAAAGGGTCCTTCACACCCTTGCTGCAACTCAAGAAGTTCCCCGACATACCCGTCTCCACTCGAGAGGAAGCACGTGGGGTCCCGCACACATCCAGGGGAGCCCCGTTTCCCCCTACTAGCTCGAGATGAGGGATCCTTTCCCTGTTTCGTAGGGAAAGAATTCCCGGCGTTCCCGTCGCATCTCAAGAGGAGGCGCTCTCCACAGGAAAGGCGAGAGGAACTCCAGGGTCGTGCCACCATTCCAAGAGTCCCCCAGATGTGTCAGTCCATTCCAGAGGAACCTGTTTTCCCTGCACTGCCTTGACGTTCAAGCCGAGGATCGACTCCCACCACGTGTGCACGTGGGACAGCCCTGTGGGAAAGCCTCGTGGGAAAGCCTCGTGGGAAAGACTCGAGGGAAAACCATAGATCCTTTGATCCACGCGGCGGACTGCGTGACACTGCTGCTACCGCTCTGGAGGAAAGCGCAAGTGCATGCCCGCATTCGAGACGAGGACTGACTCCCCTGGGGAGACTCCAGAAGTACCCCAAGATCCATGTCAGCACTGGGGAGGAATCCTCAGGTTCCGGCCCCGACTCCACACAAGGTCTTAGGCCCCGGCATCGACGGGAGAGGAATCCCGAGAGGCCCCCGAGGAACTCGCATGGGGACTGGCCTTTCCTGAGGCCACCAGAGCGGGTCCCTGAGTTCCCCGTCGTAAGTCGAGAGCACCTGCCGCAACTCGAGAAAATCCAGGAGGTTTTGCCCTCCAGGCGAGATGAGGCCCATTTCCGCTGAGGCTTCTCGAGGCCAATCACGTCTAACCACTGGAACTTCCAAAGGGTCCTTCACACCCTTTCTGCAACTCAAGAAGTTCCCCGACATTCCCGTCTCCACTCGAGAGGAAGCACGTGGGGTCCCGCACACATCCAGGGGAGCCCCGTTTCCGCCTCCTAGCTCGAGATGAGGGATCCTTTCCCTGTTTCTTAGGGAAAGAATTCCCGGCGTTCCCGTCACATCTCAAGAGGAGGCGCTCTCCACAGGAAAGGCGAGAGGAACTCCAGGGTCGTGCCACCATTCCAAGTGTCCCCCAGATGTGTCAATCCATTCCAGAGGAACCTGTTTTCCCTGCACTGCCTTGACGTTCAAGCCGAGGATCGACTCCCACCACGTGTGCACGTGGGACAGCCCTGTGGGAAAGCCTCTTGGGAAAGCCCCGTGGGAAAGACTCGAGGGACAACCATAGATCCTTTGATCCACGCGGCGGACTGCGTGACACTGCTGCTACCGCTCTGGAGGAAAGCGCAAGTGCATGCCCGCATTCGAGACGAGGACTGACTCCCCTGGGGAGACTCCAGAAGTACCCCAAGATCCATGTCAGCACTGGAGAGGAATCCTCAGGTTCCGGCCCCGACTCCACACAAGGTCTTAGGCCCCGGCATCGACGGGAGAGGAATGCCGAGAGGCCCCCGAGGAACTCGCATGGGGACTGGCCTTTCCTGAGGCCACCAGAGCGGGTCCCTGAGGTCCCCGTCGTAAGTCGAGAGCACCTGCCGCAACTAGAGAAAATCCAGGAGGTTTTGCCCTCCAGGCGAGATGACGCCCATTTCCGCTGAGGCTTCTCGAGGCTAATCACGTCTAACCACTGGAACTTCCAAAGGGTCCTTCACACCCTTGCTGCAACTCAAGAAGTTCCCCGACACACCCGTCTCCACTCGAGAGGAAGCACGTGGGGTCCCGCACACATCCAGGGGAGCCCCGTTTCCCCCTCCTAGCTCGAGATGAGGGATCCTTTCCCTGTTTCGTAGGGAAAGAATTCCCGGCGTTCCCGTCGCATCTCAAGAGGAGGCGCTCTCCACAGGAAAGGCGAGAGGAACTCCAGGGTCGTGCCACCATTCCAAGAGTCCCCCAGATGTGTCAGTCCATTCCAGAGGAACCTGTTTTCCCTGCACTGCCTTGACGTTCAAGCCGAGGATCGACTCCCACCACGTGTGCACGTGGGACAGCCCTGTGGGAAAGCCTCGTGGGAAAGCCTCGTGGGAAAGACTCGAGGGAAAACCATAGATCCTTTGATCCACGCGGCGGACTGCGTGACACTGCTGCTACCGCTCTGGAGGAAAGCGCAAGTGCATGCCCGCATTCGAGACGAGGACTGACTCCCCTGGGGAGACTCCAGAAGTACCCCAAGATCCATGTCAGCACTGGAGAGGAATCCTCAGGTTCCGGCCCCGACTCCACACAAGGTCTTAGGCCCCGGCATCGACGGGAGAGGAATCCCGAGAGGCCCCCGAGGAACTCGCATGGGGACTGGCCTTTCCTGAGGCCACCAGAGCGGGTCCCTGAGGTCCCCGTCGTAAGTCGAGAGCACCTGCCGCAACTCGAGAAAATCCAGGAGGTTTTGCCCTCCAGGCGAGATGACGCCCATTTCCGCTGAGGCTTCTCGAGGCTAATCACGTCTAACCACTGGAACTTCCAAAGGGTCCTTCACACCCTTGCTGCAACTGAAGCAGATCCGCGACATACCCGTCTCCACTCGAGAGGAAGCACGTGGGGTCCCGCACACATCCAGGGGAGCCCCGTTTCCGCCTCCTAGCTCGAGATGAGGGATCCTTTCCCTGTTTCGTAGGGAAAGAATTCCCGGCGTTCCCGTCGCATCTCAAGAGGAGGCGCTCCCACAGAAAAGGCGAGAGGAACTCCAGGGTCGTGCGACCATTCCAAGAGACCCCAGATGTGTCTGTCCATTACAGAGGAACCTGTTTTCCCTGCACTGCCTTGATGTTCAAGCCGAGGATCGACTTCCACCACGTGTGCTCGTTGGACAGCCCAGTGGGAAAGCCTCGTGGGAAAGCCTCGTGGGAAAGACTCGAGGGAAAACCATAGATCCTTTGATCCACGCGGCGGACTGCGTGACACTGCTGCTACCGCTCTGGAGGAAAGCGCAAGTGCATGCCCGCATTCGAGACGAGGACTGACTCCCCTGGGGAGACTCCAGAAGTACCCCAAGATCCATGTCAGCACTGGAGAGGAATCCTCAGGTTCCGGCCCCGACTCCACACAAGGTCTTAGGCCCCGGCATCGACGGGAGAGGAATGCCGAGAGGCCCCCGAGGAACTCGCATGGGGACTGGCCTTTCCTGAGGCCACCAGAGCGGGTCCCTGAGGTCCCCGTCGTAAGTCGAGAGCACCTGCCGCAACTCGAGAAAATCCAGGAGGTTTTGCCCTCCAGGCGAGATGAGGCCCATTTCCGCTGAGGCTTCTCGAGGCTAATCACGTCTAACCACTGAAACTTCCAAAGGGTCCTTCACACCCTTGCTGCAACTCAAGAAGTTCCCCGACATACCCGTCTCCACTCGAGAGGAAGCACGTGGGGTCCCGCACACATCCAGGGGAGCCCCGTTTCCGCCTCCTAGCTCGAGATGAGGGATCCTTTCCCTGTTTCGTAGGGAAAGAATTCCCGACGTTCCCGTCGCATCTCAAGGGGAGGCGCTCTCCACAGGAAAGGCGAGAGGAACTCCAGGGTCGTGCCACCATTCCAAGAGTCCCCCAGATGTGTCAGTCCATTCCAGAGGAACGTGTTTTCCCTGCATTACCTTGACGTTCAAGCCGAGGATCGAGTCCCACCACGTGTGCACGTGGGACAGCCCTGTGGAAAGCCTCGTGGGAAAGCCTCGTGGGAAAGACTCGAGGGAAAACCATAGCTCCTTTGATCCAGGCGGCGGACTGCGTGACACTGCTGCTACTGCTCTGGAGGATAGCGCAAGTGCATGCCCGCATTCCAGACGAGGACTGACTCCCCTGGGGAGACTCCAGAAGTACCCCAAGACCCATGTCAGCACTGGAGAGGAATCCTCAGGTTCCGGCCCCGAGTCCACACAAGGTCTTAGGCCCCGACATCGACGTGAGAGGTATCCCGAGAGGCCCCTGAGGAAGTCGCATGGGGACTGGCCTTTCCTGAGGCCACCAGAGCGGGTCCCTGAGGTCCCCGTCGTAAGTCGAGAGCACCTGCCGCAACTCGAGAAAATCCAGGAGGTTTTGCCCTCCAGGCGAGATGAGGCCCATTTCCGCTGAGGCTTCTCGAGGCTAATCATATCTAACCACTGGAACTTCCAAAGGGTCCTTCACACCCTTGCTGCAACTCTAGCAGTTCCGCGACATACCCATCTCCACTCGAGAGGAACACGTGGGGTCCCGTACACATCCAGGGGAGCCCCGTTTCCGCCTCCTAGCTTGAGATGAGGGATCCTTTCCCTGTTTCGTAGGGAAAGAATTCCCGGCGTTCCCGTCGCAACTCAAGAGGTGGCGCTCTCCACAGGAAAGGCGAGAGGAACTCCAGGGTCGGGGCACCATTCCAAGAGACCCCCAGATGTGTCAGTCCATTCCAGAGGAACCAGTTTTCCCTGCACTGCCTTGACGTTCAAGCCGAGGATCGACTCCCACCACGTGTGCACGTGGGACAGCCCTGTGGGAAAGCCTCGTGGGAAAGCCTCGTGGGAAAGACTCGGGGGAAAACCATAGATCCTTTGATCCACGCGGCGGACTGCGTGACACTGCTGCTACCGCTCTGGAGGAAAGCGCAAGTGCATGCCCGCATTCGAGACGAGGACTGACTCTCCTGGGGAGACTCCAGAAGTACCCCAAGATCCATGTCAGCACTGGAGAGGAATCCTCAGGTTCCGGCCCCGACTCCACACAAGGTCTTCGGCGCCGGCATCGACAGGAGAGGAATCCCGAGAGGCCCCCGAGGAACTCGCATGGGGACTGGCCTTTCCTGAGGCCACCAGAGCGGGTCCCTGACGTCCCCGTCGTAAGTCGAGAGCACCTGCCGCAACTCGAGAAAATCCAGGAGGTTTTGCCCTCCAGGCAAGATGAGGCCCATTTCCGCTGAGGCTTCTCGAGGCCAATCACATCTAACCACTGGAACTTCCAAAGGGTCCTTCACACCCTTGCTGCAACTCAAGAAGTTCCCCGACATACCCGTCTGCACTCGAGAGGAAGCACGTGCGGTCCCGCAAACATCCAGGGGAGCCCCATTTCCGCCTCCTAGCTCGAGATGAGGGATCCTTTCCCTGTTTCGTAGGGAAAGAATTCCCGGCGTTCCCGTCGCAACTCAAGAGGTGGTGCTCTCCACAGGAAAGGCGAGAGGAACTCCAGGGTTGGGGCACCATTCCAAGAGACCCCCAGATGTGTCAGTCCATTCCAGAGGAACCTGTTTTCCCTGCACTGCCTTGACGTTCAAGCCGAGGATCGACTCCCACCACGTGTGCACGTGGGACAGCCCTGTGGGAAAGCCTCGTGGGAAAGCCTCGTGGGAAAGACTCGAGGGAAAACCATAGATCCTTTGATCCACGCGGCGGACTGCGTGGCACTGCTGCTACCGCTCTGGAGGAAAGCGCAAGTGCATGCCCGCATTCGAGACGAGGACTGACTCCCCTGGGGAGACTCCAGAAGTACCCCAAGATCCATGTCAGCACTGGAGAGGAATCCTCAGGTTCCGGCCCCGACTCCACACAAGGTCTTAGGCCCCTCATCGACGGGAGAGGAATCCCGAGAGGCCCCCGAGGAACTCGCATGGGGACTGGCCTTTCCTGAGGCCACCAGAGCGGGTCCCTGACGTCCCCGTCGTAAGTCGAGAGCACCTACCGCAACTCGAGAAAATCCAGGAGGTTTTGCCCTCCAGGCGAGATGAGGCCCATTTCCGCTGAGGCTTCTCGAGGCTAATCACGTCTAACCACTGGAACTTCCAAAGGGTCCTTCACACCCTTGCTGCAACTCAAGAAGTTCCCCGACATACTCGTCTCCACTCGAGAGGAAGCACGTGGGGTCCCGCACACATCCAGGGGAGCCCCGTTTCCGCCTCCTAGCTCGAGATGAGGGATCCTTTCCCTGTTTCGTAGGGAAAGAATTCCCGGCGTTCCCGTCGCATCTCAAGAGGAGGCGCTCTCCACAGGAAAGGCGAGTGGAACTCCAGGGTCGTGCCACCATTCCAAGAGTCCCCCAGATGTGTCAGTCCATTCCAGAGGAACCTGTTTTCCCTGCACTGCCTTGACGTTCAAGCCGAGGATCGACTCCCACCACGTGTGCACGTGGGACAGCCCTGTGGGAAAGCCTCGTGGGAAAGACTCGAGGGAAAACCATAGATACTTGAATCCACGCGGCGGACTGCGTGACACTGCTGCTACCGCGCTGGAGGAAAGCGCAAGTGCATGCCCGCATTCGAGACGAGGACTGACTCCCATGGGGAGACTCCAGAAGTACCCCAAGATCCATGTCAGCACTGGAGAGGAATCCTCAGGTTCCGGCCGCGACTCCACACAAGGTCTTAGGCCCCGGCATCGACGGGAGAGGAATGCCGAGAGGCCCCCGAGGAACTCGCATGGGGACTGGCCTTTCCTGAGGCCACCAGAGCGGGTCCCTGAGGTCCCCATCGTAAGTCGAGAGCACCTGCCGCAACTCGAGAAAATCCAGGAGGTTTTGCCCTCCAGGCGAGATGAGGCCCATTTCCGCTGAGGCTTCTCGAGGCTAATCACATCTAACCACTGGAACTTCCAAAGGGTCCTTCACACCCTTGCTGCAACTGAAGCAGTTCCGCGACATACCCGTCTCCACTCGAGAGGAAGCACGTGGGGTCTCGCACACATCCAGGGGAGCCCCTTTTCCGCCTCCTAGCTCGAGATGAGGGATCCTTTCCCTGTTTCGTAGGGAAAGAATTCCCGGCGTTCCCGTCGTATCTCAAGAGGTGGCGCTCTCCACAGGAAAGGCGAGAGGAACTCCAGGGTCGTGGCGCCATTCCAAGAGACCCCCAGATGTGTCAGTCCATTCCAGAGGAACCTGTTTTCCCTGCACTGCCTTGACGTTCAAGCCGAGGATCCACTCCCACCACGTGTGCACGTGGGACAGCCCTGTGGGAAAGCCTCGTGGGAAAGCCTCGTGGGAAAGACTCGAGGGAAAACCATAGATCCTTTGATCCACGCGGCGGACTGCGTGACACTGCTGCTACCGCTCTGGAGGAAAGCGCAAGTGCATGCCCGCATTCGAGACGAGGACTGACTCCCCTGGGGAGACTCCAGAAGTACCCCAAGATCCATGTCAGCACTGGGGAGGAATCCTCAGGTTCCGGCCCCGACTCCACACAAGGTCTTAGGCCCCGGCATCGACGGGAGAGGAATCCCGAGAGGCCCCCGAGGAACTCGCATGGGGACTGGCCTTTCCTGAGGCCACCAGAGCGGGTCCCTGAGGTCCCCGTCGTAAGTCGAGAGCACCTGCCGCAACTCGAGAAAATCCAGGAGGTTTTGCCCTCCAGGCGAGATGAGGCCCTTTTCCGCTGAGGCTTCTCGAGGCCAATCACGTCTAACCACTGGAACTTCCAAAGGGTCCTTCACACCCTTGCTGCAACTCAAGAAGTTCCCCGACATTCCCGTCTCCACTCGAGAGGAAGCACGTGGGGTCCCGCACACATCCAGGGGAGCCCCGTTTCCGCCTCCTAGCTCGAGATGAGGGATCCTTTCCCTGTTTCGTAGGGAAAGAATTCCCGGCGTTCCCGTCGCATCTCAAGAGGAGGCGCTCTCCACAGGAAAGGCGAGAGGAACTCCAGGGTCGTGCCACCATTCCAAGTGTCCCCCAGATGTGTCAGTCCATTCCAGAGGAACCTGTTTTCCCTGCACTGCCTTGACGTTCAAGCCGAGGATCGACTCCCACCACGTGTGCACGTGGGACAGCCCGGTCGGAAAGCCTCTTGGGAAAGCCCCGTGGGAAAGACTCGAGGGACAAACATAGATCCTTTGATCCACGCGGCGGACTGCGTGACACTGCTGCTACCGCTCTGGAGGAAACCGCAAGTGCATGCCCGCATTCGAGACGAGGACTGACTCCCCTGGGGAGACTCCAGAAGTACCCCAAGATCCATGTCAGCACTGGAGAGGAATCCTCACGTTCCGGCCCCGACTCCACACAAGGTCTTAGGCCCCGGCATCGACGGGAGGGGAATGCTGAGAGGCCCCCGAGGAACTCGCATGGGGACTGGCCTTTCCTGAGGCCATCAGAGCGGGTCCCTGAAGTCCCCGTCGTAAGTCGAGAGCACCTGCCGCAACTCGAGAAAATCCAGGAGGTTTTGCCCTCCAGGCGAGATGAGGCCCATTTCCGCTGAGGCTTCTCGAGGCTAATCACGTCTAACCACTGGAACTTCCAAAGGGTCCTTCACACCCTTGCTGCAACTCAAGAAGTTCCCCGACATACCCGTCTCCACTCGAGAGGAAGCACGTGGGGTCCCGCACACATCCAGGGGAGCCCCGTTTCCGCCTCCTAGCTCGAGATGAGGGATCCTTTCCCTGTTTCGTAGGGAAAGAATTCCCGGCGTTCCCGTCGCATCTCAAGAGGAGGCGCTCTCCACAGGAAAGGCGAGAGGAACTCCAGGGTCGTGCCACCATTCCAAGTGTCCCCCAGATGTGTCAGTCCATTCCAGAGGAACCTGTTTTCCCTGCACTGCCTTGACGTTCAAGCCGAGGATCGACTCCCACCACGTGCGCACGTGGGACAGCCCTGTGGGAAAGCCTCGTGGGAAAGCCTCGTGGGAAAGACTCGAGGGAAAACCATAGATCCTTTGATCCACGCGGCGGACTGCGTGACACTGCTGCTACCGCTCTGGAGGAAAGCGCAAGTGCATGTCCGCATTCGAGACGAGGACTGACTCCCCTGGGGAGACTCCAAAAGTACCCCAAGATCCATGTCAGCACTGGGGAGGAATCCTCAGGTTCCGGCCCCGACTCCACACAAGGTCTTAGGCCCCGGCATCGACGGGAGAGGAATCCCGAGAGGCCCCCGAGGAACTCGCATGGGGACTGGCCTTTCCTGAGGCCACCAGAGGGGGTCCCTGAGGTCCCCGTCGTAAGTCGAGAGCACCTGCCGCAACTCGAGAAAATCCAGGAGGTTTTGCCCTCCAGGCGAGATGAGGCCCATTTCCGCTGAGGCTTCTCGAGGCCAATCACGTCTAACCACTGGAACTTCCAAAGGGTCCTTCACACCCTTGCTGCAACTCAAGAAGTTCCCCGACATACCCGTCTCCACTCGAGAGGAAGCACGTGGGGTCCCGCACACATCCAGGGGAGCCCCGTTTCCGCCTCCTAGCTCGAGATGAGGGATCCTTTCCCTGTTTCGTAGGGAAAAAATTCCCGGCGTTCCCGTCGCATCTCAAGAGGAGGCGCTCTCCACAGGAAAGGCGAGAGGAACTCCAGGGTCGTGCCACCATTCCAAGAGTCCCCCAGATGTGTCAGTCCATTCCAGAGGAACCTGTTTTCCCTGCACTGCCTTGACGTTCAAGCCGAGGATCGACTCCCACCACGTGTGCACGTGGGACAGCCCTGTGGGAAAGCCTCGTGGGAAAGCCTCGTGGGAAAGACTCGAGGGAAAACCATAGATCCTTTGATCCACGCGGTGGACTGAGTGACACTGCTGCTACCGCTCTGGAGGAAAGCGCAAGTGCATGCCCGCATTCGAGACGAGGACTGACTCCCCTCGGGAGACTCCAGAAGTACCCCAAGATCCATGTCAGCACTGGAGAGGAATCCTCAGGTTCCGGCCCCGACTCCACACAAGGTCTTAGGCCCCGGCATCGACGGGAGAGGAATCCCGAGAGGCCCCCGAGGAACTCGCATGGGGACTGGCCTTTCCTGAGGCCACCAGAGCGGGTCCCTGAGGTCCCCGTCGTAAGTCGAGAGCACCTGCCGCAACTCGAGAAAATCCAGGAAGTTTTGCCCTCCAGGCGAGATGGGGCCCATTTCCGCTGAGGCTTCTCGAGGCTAATCACAGCTAACCACTGGAACTTCCAAAGGGTCCTTCACACCCTTGCTGCAACTCAAGAAGTTCCCCGACATACCCGTCTCCACTCGAGAGGAAGCACGTGGGGTCCCGCACACATCCAGGGGAGCCCCGTTTCCGCCTCCTAGCTCGAGATGAGGGATCCTTTCCCTGTTTCGTAGGGAAAGAATTCCCGGCGTTCACGTCGCATCTCAAGAGGAGGCGCTCTCCACAGGAAAGGCGAGAGGAACTCCAGGGTCGTGCCACCATTCCAAGAGTCCCCCAGATGTGTCAGTCCATTCCAGAGGAACCTGTTTTCCCTGCACTGCCTTGACGTTCAAGCCGAGGATCGACTCCCACCACGTGTGCACGTGGGACAGCCCTGTGGGAAAGCCTCGTGGGAAAGCCTCGTGGGAAAGACTCGAGGGAAAACCATAGATCCTTTGATCCACGCGGCGGACTGCGTGACACTGCTGCTACCGCTCTGGAGGAAAGCGCAAGTGCATGCCCGCATTCGAGACGAGGACTGACTCCCCTGGGGAGACTCCAGAAGTACCCCAAGATCCATGTCAGCACTGGAGAGGAATCCTCAGGTTCCGGCCGCGACTCCACACAAGGTCTTAGGCCCCGGCATCGACGGGAGAGGAATGCCGAGAGGCCCCCGAGGAACTCGCATGGGGACTGGCCTTTCCTGAGGCCACCAGAGCGGGTCCCTGAGGTCCCCATCGTAAGTCGAGAGCACCTGCCGCAACTCGAGAAAATCCAGGAGGTTTTGCCCTCCAGGCGAGATGAGGCCCATTTCCGCTGAGGCTTCTCGAGGCCAATCACGTCTAACCACTGGAACTTCCAAAGGGTCCTTCACACCCTTGCTGCAACTCAAGAAGTTCCCCGACATACCCGTCTCCACTCGAGAGGAAGCACGTGGGGTCCCGCACACATCCAGGGGAGCCCCGTTTCCGCCTCCTAGCTCGAGATGAGGGATCCTTTCCCTGTTTCGTAGGGAAAGAATTCCCGGCGTTCACGTCGCATCTCAAGAGGAGGCGCTCTCCACAGGAAAGGCGAGAGGAACTCCAGGGTCGTGCCACCATTCCAAGAGTCCCCCAGATGTGTCAGTCCATTCCAGAGGAACCTGTTTTCCCTGCACTGCCTTGACGTTCAAGCCGAGGATCGACTCCCACCACGTGTGCACGTGGGACAGCCCTGTGGGAAAGCCTCGTGGGAAAGCCTCGTGGGAAAGACTCGAGGGAAAACCATAGATCCTTTGATCCACGCGGCGGACTGAGTGACACTGCTGCTACCGCTCTGGAGGAAAGCGCAAGTGCATGCCCGCATTCGAGACGAGGACTGACTCCCCTGGGGAGACTCCAGAAGTACCCCAAGATCCATGTCAGCACTGGAGAGGAATCCTCAGGTTCCGGCCCCGACTCCACACAAGGTCTTCGGCGCCGGCATCGACGGGAGAGGAATCCCGAGAGGCCCCCGAGGAACTCGCATGGGGACTGGCATTTCCTGAGGCCACCAGAGCGGGTCCCTGAGGTCCCCGTCGTAAGTCGAGAGCACCTGCCGCAACTCGAGAAAATCCAGGAGGTTTTGCCCTCCAGGCGAGATGAGGCCCATTTCCGCTGAGGCTTCTCGAGGCTAATCACATCTAACCACTGGAACTTCCAAAGGGTCCTTCACACCCTTGCTGCAACTCAAGAAGTTCCCCGACATACTCGTCTCCACTCGAGAGGAAGCACGTGGGGTCCCGCACACATCCAGGGGAGCCCCGTTTCCGCCTCCTAGCTCGAGATGAGGGATCCTTTCCCTGTTTCGTAGGGAAAGAATTCCCGGCGTTCCCGTCGCATCTCAAGAGGAGGCGCTCTCCACAGGAAAGGCGAGTGGAACTCCAGGGTCGTGCCACCATTCCAAGAGTCCCCCAGATGTGTCAGTCCATTCCAGAGGAACCTGTTTTCCCTGCACTGCCTTGACGTTCAAGCCGAGGATCGACTCCCACCACGTGTGCACGTGGCACAGCCCTGTGGGAAAGCCTCGTGGGAAAGACTCGAGGGAAAACCATAGATACTTGAATCCACGCGGCGGACTGCGTGACACTGCTGCTACCGCGCTGGAGGAAAGCGCAAGTGCATGCCCGCATTCGAGACGAGGACTGACTCCCCTGGGGAGACTCCAGAAGTACCCCAAGATCCATGTCAGCACTGGAGAGGAATCCTCAGGTTCCGGCCGCGACTCCACACAAGGTCTTAGGCCCCGGCATCGACGGGAGAGGAATGCCGAGAGGCCCCCGAGGAACTCGCATGGGGACTGGCCTTTCCTGAGGCCACCAGAGCGGGTCCCTGTGGTCCCCATCGTAAGTCGAGAGCACCTGCCGCAACTTGAGAAAATCCAGGAGGTTTTGCCCTCCAGGCGAGATGAGGCCCATTTCCGCTGAGGCTTCTCGAGGCTAATCACATCTAACCACAGGAACTTCCAAAGGGTCCTTCACACCCTTGCTGCAACTGAAGCAGTTCCGCGACATACCCGTCTCCACTCGAGAGGAAGCACGTGGGGTCCCGCACACATCCAGGGGAGCCCCTTTTCCGCCTCCTAGCTCGAGATGAGGGATCCTTTCCCTGTTTCGTAGGGAAAGAATTCCCGGCGTTCCCGTCGTATCTCAAGAGGTGGCGCTCTCCACAGGAAAGGCGAGAGGAACTCCAGGGTCGTGGCACCATTCCAAGAGACCCCCAGATGTGTCAGTCCATTCCAGAGGAACCTGTTTTCCCTGCACTGCCTTGACGTTCAAGCCGAGGATCGACTCCCACCACGTGTGCACGTGGGACAGCCCTGTGGGAAAGCCTCGTGGGAAAGCCTCGTGGGAAAGACTCGAGGGAAAACCATAGATCCTTTGATCCACGCGGCGGACTGCGTGACACTGCTGCTACCGCTCTGGAGGAAAGCGCAAGTGCATGCCCGCATTCGAGACGAGGACTGACTCCCCTGGGGAGACTCCAGAAGTACCCCAAGATCCATGTCAGCATTGGAGAGGAATCCTCAGGTTCCGGCCGCGACTCCACACAAGGTCTTAGGCCCCGGCATCGACGGGAGAGGAATGCCGAGAGGCCCCCGAGGAACTCGCATGGGGACTGGCCTTTCCTGAGGCCACCAGAGCGGGTCCCTGAGGTCCCCATCGTAAGTCGAGAGCACCTGCCGCAACTCGAGAAAATCCAGGAGGTTTTGCCCTCCAGGCGAGATGAGGCCCATTTCCGCTGAGGCTTCTCGAGGCCAATCACGTCTAACCACTGGAACTTCCAAAGGGTCCTTCACACCCTTGCTGCAACTCAAGAAGTTCCCCGACATACCCGTCTCCACTCGAGAGGAAGCACGTGGGGTCCCGCACACATCCAGGGGAGCCCCGTTTCCGCCTCCTAGCTCGAGATGAGGGATCCTTTCCCTGTTTCGTAGGGAAAGAATTCCCGGCGTTCACGTCGCATCTCAAGAGGAGGCGCTCTCCACAGGAAAGGCGAGAGGAACTCCAGGGTCGTGCCACCATTCCAAGAGTCCCCCAGATGTGTCAGTCCATTCCAGAGGAACCTGTTTTCCCTGCACTGCCTTGACGTTCAAGCCGAGGATCGACTCCCACCACGTGTGCACGTGGCACAGCCCTGTGGGAAAGCCTCGTGGGAAAGACTCGAGGGAAAACCATAGATACTTGAATCCACGCGGCGGACTGCGTGACACTGCTGCTACCGCGCTGGAGGAAAGCGCAAGTGCATGCCCGCATTCGAGACGAGGACTGACTCCCCTGGGGAGACTCCAGAAGTACCCCAAGATCCATGTCAGCACTGGAGAGGAATCCTCAGGTTCCGGCCGCGACTCCACACAAGGTCTTAGGCCCCGGCATCGACGGGAGAGGAATGCCGAGAGGCCCCCGAGGAACTCGCATGGGGACTGGCCTTTCCTGAGGCCACCAGAGCGGGTCCCTGAGGTCCCCATCGTAAGTCGAGAGCACCTGCCGCAACTCGAGAAAATCCAGGAGGTTTTGCCCTCCAGGCGAGATGAGGCCCATTTCCGCTGAGGCTTCTCGAGGCTAATCACATCTAACCACTGGAACTTCCAAAGGGTCCTTCACACCCTTGCTGCAACTGAAGCAGTTCCGCGACATACCCGTCTCCACTCGAGAGGAAGCACGTGGGGTCCCGCACACATCCAGGGGAGCCCCTTTTCCGCCTCCTAGCTCGAGATGAGGGATCCTTTCCCTGTTTCGTAGGGAAAGAATTCCCGGCGTTCCCGTCGTATCTCAAGAGGTGGCGCTCTCCACAGGAAAGGCGAGAGGAACTCCAGGGTCGTGGCACCATTCCAAGAGACCCCCAGATGTGTCAGTCCATTCCAGAGGAACCTGTTTTCCCTGCACTGCCTTGACGTTCAAGCCGAGGATCCACTCCCACCACGTGTGCACGTGGGACAGCCCTGTGGGAAAGCCTCGTGGGAAAGCCTCGTGGGAAAGACTCGAGGGAAAACCATAGATCCTTTGATCCACGCGGCGGACTGCGTGACACTGCTGCTACCGCTCTGGAGGAAAGCGCAAGTGCATGCCCGCATTCGAGACGAGGACTGACTCCCCTGGGGAGACTCCAGAAGTACCCCAAGATCCATGTCAGCACTGGGGAGGAATCCTCAGGTTCCGGCCCCGACTCCACACAAGGTCTTAGGCCCCGGCATCGACGGGAGAGGAATCCCGAGAGGCCCCCGAGGAACTCGCATGGGGACTGGCCTTTCCTGAGGCCACCAGAGCGGGTCCCTGAGGTCCCCGTCGTAAGTCGAGAGCACCTGCCGCAACTCGAGAAAATCCAGGAGGTTTTGCCCTCCAGGCGAGATGAGGCCCTTTTCCGCTGAGGCTTCTCGAGGCCAATCACGTCTAACCACTGGAACTTCCAAAGGGTCCTTCACACCCTTGCTGCAACTCAAGAAGTTCCCCGACATTCCCGTCTCCACTCGAGAGGAAGCACGTGGGGTCCCGCACACATCCAGGGGAGCCCCGTTTCCGCCTCCTAGCTCGAGATGAGGGATCCTTTCCCTGTTTCGTAGGGAAAGAATTCCCGGCGTTCCCGTCGCATCTCAAGAGGAGGCGCTCTCCACAGGAAAGGCGAGAGGAACTCCAGGGTCGTGCCACCATTCCAAGTGTCCCCCAGATGTGTCAGTCCATTCCAGAGGAACCTGTTTTCCCTGCACTGCCTTGACGTTCAAGCCGAGGATCGACTCCCACCACGTGTGCACGTGGGACAGCCCTGTCGGAAAGCCTCTTGGGAAAGCCCCGTGGGAAAGACTCGAGGGACAAACATAGATCCTTTGATCCACGAGGCGGACTGCGTGACACTGCTGCTACCGCTCTGGAGGAAAGCGCAAGTGCATGCCCGCATTCGAGACGAGGACTGACTCCCCTGGGGAGACTCCAGAAGTACCCCAAGATCCATGTCAGCACTGGAGAGGAATCCTCACGTTCCGGCCCCGACTCCACACAAGGTCTTAGGCCCCGGCATCGACGGGAGGGGAATGCTGAGAGGCCCCCGAGGAACTCGCATGGGGACTGGCTTTTCCTGAGGCCATCAGAGCGGGTCCCTGAAGTCCCCGTCGTAAGTCGAGAGCACCTGCCGCAACTCGAGAAAATCCAGGAGGTTTTGCCCTCCAGGCGAGATGAGGCCCATTTCCGCTGAGGCTTCTCGAGGCTAATCACGTCTAACCACTGGAACTTCCAAAGGGTCCTTCACACCCTTGCTGCAACTCAAGAAGTTCCCCGACATACCCGTCTCCACTCGAGAGGAAGCACGTGGGGTCCCGCACACATCCAGGGGAGCCCCGTTTCCGCCTCCTAGCTCGAGATGAGGGATCCTTTCCCTGTTTCGTAGGGAAAGAATTCCCGGCGTTCCCGTCGCATCTCAAGAGGAGGCGCTCTCCACAGGAAAGGCGAGAGGAACTCCAGGGTCGTGCCACCATTCCAAGTGTCCCCCAGATGTGTCAGTCCATTCCAGAGGAACCTGTTTTCCCTGCACTGCCTTGACGTTCAAGCCGAGGATCGACTCCCACCACGTGCGCACGTGGGACAGCCCTGTGGGAAAGCCTCGTGGGAAAGCCTCGTGGGAAAGATCGAGGGAAAACCATAGATCCTTTGATCCACGCGGCGGACTGCGTGACACTGCTGCTACCGCTCTGGAGGAAAGCGCAAGTGCATGTCCGCATTCGAGACGAGGACTGACTCCCCTGGGGAGACTCCAAAAGTACCCCAAGATCCATGTCAGCACTGAGGAGGAATCCTCAGGTTCCGGCCCCGACTCCACACAAGGTCTTAGGCCCCGGCATCGACGGGAGAGGAATCCCGAGAGGCCCCCGAGGAACTCGCATGGGGACTGGCCTTTCCTGAGGCCACCAGAGGGGGTCCCTGAGGTCCCCGTCGTAAGTCGAGAGCACCTGCCGCAACTCGAGAAAATCCAGGAGGTTTTGCCCTCCAGGCGAGATGAGGCCCATTTCCGCTGAGGCTTCTCGAGGCCAATCACGTCTAACCACTGGAACTTCCAAAGGGTCCTTCACACCCTTGCTGCAACTCAAGAAGTTCCCCGACATACCCGTCTCCACTCGAGAGGAAGCACGTGGGGTCCCGCACACATCCAGGGGAGCCCCGTTTCCGCCTCCTAGCTCGAGATGAGGGATCCTTTCCCTGTTTCGTAGGGAAAGAATTCCCGGCGTTCCCGTCGCATCTCAAGAGGAGGCGCTCTCCACAGGAAAGGCGAGAGGAACTCCAGGGTCGTGCCACCATTCCAAGAGTCCCCCAGATGTGTCAGTCCATTCCAGAGGAACCTGTTTTCCCTGCACTGCCTTGACGTTCAAGCCGAGGATCGACTCCCACCACGTGTGCACGTGGGACAGCCCTGTGGGAAAGCCTCGTGGGAAAGCCTCGTGGGAAAGACTCGAGGGAAAACCATAGATCCTTTGATCCACGCGGTGGACTGAGTTACACTGCTGCTACCGCTCTGGAGGAAAGCGCAAGTGCATGCCCGCATTCGAGACGAGGACTGACTCCCCTCGGGAGACTCCAGAAGTACCCCAAGATCCATGTCAGCACTGGAGAGGAATCCTCAGGTTCCGGCCCCGACTCCACACAAGGTCTTAGGCCCCGGCATCGACGGGAGAGGAATCCCGAGAGGCCCCCGAGGAACTCGCATGGGGACTGGCCTTTCCTGAGGCCACCAGAGCGGGTCCCTGAGGTCCCCGTCGTAAGTCGAGAGCACCTGCCGCAACTCGAGAAAATCCAGGAAGTTTTGCCCTCCAGGCGAGATGGGGCCCATTTCCGCTGAGGCTTCTCGAGGCTAATCACATCTAACCACTGGAACTTCCAAAGGGTCCTTCACACCCTTGCTGCAACTCAAGAAGTTCCCCGACATACCCGTCTCCACTCGAGAGGAAGCACGTGGGGTCCCGCACACATCCAGGGGTGCCCCGTTTCCGCCTCCTAGCTCGAGATGAGGGATCCTTTCCCTGTTTCGTAGGGAAAGAATTCCCGGCGTTCACGTCGCATCTCAAGAGGAGGCGCTCTCCACAGGAAAGGCAGAGGAACTCCAGGGTCGTGCCACCATTCCAAGAGTCCCCCAGATGTGTCAGTCCATTCCAGAGGAACCTGTTTTCCCTGCACTGCCTTGACGTTCAAGCCGAGGATCGACTCCCACCACGTGTGCACGTGGGACAGCCCTGTGGGAAAGCCTCGTGGGAAAGACTCGAGGGAAAACCATAGATCCTTTGATCCACGCGGCGGACTGCGTGACACTGCTGCTACCGCTCTGGAGGAAAGCGCAAGTGCATGCCCGCATTCGAGACGAGGACTGACTCCCCTGGGGAGACTCCAGAAGTACCCCAAGATCCATGTCAGCACTGGGGAGGAATCCTCAGGTTCCGGCCCCGACTCCACACAAGGTCTTAGGCCCCGGCATCGACGGGAGAGGAATCCCGAGAGGCCCCCGAGGAACTCGCATGGGGACTGGCCTTTCCTGAGGCCACCAGAGCGGGTCCCTGAGGTCCCCGTCGTAAGTCGAGAGCACCTGCCGCAACTCGAGAAAATCCAGGAGGTTTTGCCCTCCAGGCGAGATGAGGCCCTTTTCCGCTGAGGCTTCTCGACGCCAATCACGTCTAACCACTGGAACTTCCAAAGGGTCCTTCACACCCTTGCTGCAACTCAAGAAGTTCCCCGACATTCCCGTCTCCACTCGAGAGGAAGCACGTGGGGTCCCGCACACATCCAGGGGAGCCCCGTTTCCGCCTCCTAGCTCGAGATGAGGGATCCTTTCCCTGTTTCGTAGGGAAAGAATTCCCGGCGTTCCCGTCGCATCTCAAGAGGAGGCGCTCTCCACAGGAAAGGCGAGAGGAACTCCAGGGTCGTGCCACCATTCCAAGTGTCCCCCAGATGTGTCAGTCCATTCCAGAGGAACCTGTTTTCCCTGCACTGCCTTGACGTTCAAGCCGAGGATCGACTCCCACCACGTGTGCACGTGGGACAGCCCTGTGGGAAAGCCTCTTGGGAAAGCCCCGTGGGAAAGACTCGAGGGACAAACATAGATCCTTTGATCCACGCGGCGGACTGCGTGACACTGCTGCTACCGCTCTGGAGGAAACCGCATGTGCATGCCCGCATTCGAGACGAGGACTGACTCCCCTGGGGAGACTCCAGAAGTACCCCAAGATCCATGTCAGCACTGGAGAGGAATCCTCACGTTCCGGCCCCGACTCCACACAAGGTCTTAGGCCCCGGCATCGACGGGAGGGGAATGCTGAGAGGCCCCCGAGGAACTCGCATGGGGACTGGCCTTTCCTGAGGCCATCAGAGCGGGTCCCTGAAGTCCCCGTCGTAAGTCGAGAGCACCTGCCGCAACTCGAGAAAATCCAGGAGGTTTTGCCCTCCAGGCGAGATGAGGCCCATTTCCGCTGAGGCTTCTCGAGGCTAATCACGTCTAACCACTGGAACTTCCAAAGGGTCCTTCACACCCTTGCTGCAACTCAAGAAGTTCCCCGACATACCCGTCTCCACTCGAGAGGAAGCACGTGGGGTCCCGCACACATCCAGGGGAGCCCCGTTTCCGCCTCCTAGCTCGAGATGAGGGATCCTTTCCCTGTTTCGTAGGGAAAGAATTCCCGGCGTTCCCGTCGCATCTCAAGAGGAGGCGCTCTCCACAGGAAAGGCGAGAGGAACTCCAGGGTCGTGCCACCATTCCAAGTGTCCCCCAGATGTGTCAGTCCATTCCAGAGGAACCTGTTTTCCCTGCACTGCCTTGACGTTCAAGCCGAGGATCGACTCCCACCACGTGCGCACGTGGGACAGCCCTGTGGGAAAGCCTCGTGGGAAAGCCTCGTGGGAAAGACTCGAGGGAAAACCATAGATCCTTTGATCCACGCGGCGGACTGCGTGACACTGCTGCTACCGCTCTGGAGGAAAGCGCAAGTGCATGTCCGCATTCGAGACGAGGACTGACTCCCCTGGGGAGACTCCAAAAGTACCCCAAGATCCATGTCAGCACTGGGGAGGAATCCTCAGGTTCCGGCCCCGACTCCACACAAGGTCTTAGGCCCCGGCATCGACGGGAGAGGAATGCCGAGAGGCCCCCGAGGAACTCGCATGGGGACTGGCCTTTCCTGAGGCCACCAGAGGGGGTCCCTGAGGTCCCCGTCGTAAGTCGAGAGCACCTGCCGCAACTCGAGAAAATCCAGGAGGTTTTGCGCTCCAGGCGAGATGAGGCCCATTTCCGCTGAGGCTTCTCGAGGCCAATCACGTCTAACCACTGGAACTTCCAAAGGGTCCTTCACACCCTTGCTGCAACTCAAGAAGTTCCCCGACATACCCGTCTCCACTCGAGAGGAAGCACGTGGGGTCCCGCACACATCCAGGGGAGCCCCGTTTCCGCCTCCTAGCTCGAGATGAGGGATCCTTTCCCTGTTTCGTAGGGAAAGAATTCCCGGCGTTCCCGTCGCATCTCAAGAGGAGGCGCTCTCCACAGGAAAGGCGAGAGGAACTCCAGGGTCGTGCCACCATTCCAAGAGTCCCCCAGATGTGTCAGTCCATTCCAGAGGAACCTGTTTTCCCTGCACTGCCTTGACGTTCAAGCCGAGGATCGACTCCCACCACGTGTGCACGTGGGACAGCCCTGTGGGAAAGCCTCGTGGGAAAGCCTCGTGGGAAAGACTCGAGGGAAAACCATAGATCCTTTGATCCACGCGGCGGACTGCGTGACACTGCTGCTACCGCTCTGGAGGAAAGCGCAAGTGCATGCCCGCATTCGAGACGAGGACTGACTCCCCTGGGGAGACTCCAGAAGTACCCCAAGATCCATGTCAGCACTGGAGAGGAATCCTCAGGTTCCGGCCCCGACTCCACACAAGGTCTTAGGCCCCGGCATCGACGGGAGAGGAATGCCGAGAGGCCCCCGAGGAACTCGCATGGGGACTGGCCTTTCCTGAGGCCACCAGAGCGGGTCCCTGAGGTCCCCATCGTAAGTCGAGAGCACCTGCCGCAACTCGAGAAAATCCAGGAGGTTTTGCCCTCCAGGCGAGATGAGGCCCATTTCCGCTGAGGCTTCTCGAGGCCAATCACGTCTAACCACTGGAACTTCCAAAGGGTCCTTCACACCCTTGCTGCAACTCAAGAAGTTCCCCGACATACCCGTCTCCACTCGAGAGGAAGCACGTGGGGTCCTGCACACATCCAGGGGAGCCCCGTTTCCGCCTCCTAGCTCGAGATGAGGGATCCTTTCCCTGTTTCGTAGGGAAAGAATTCCCGGCGTTCACGTCGCATCTCAAGAGGAGGCGCTCTCCACAGGAAAGGCGAGAGGAACTCCAGGGTCGTGCCACCATTCCAAGAGTCCCCCAGATGTGTCAGTCCATTCAAGAGGAACCTGTTTTCCCTGCACTGCCTTGAAGTTCAAGCCGAGGATCGACTCCCACCACGTGTGCACGTGGGACAGCCCTGTGGGAAAGCCTCGTGGGAAAGCCTCGTGGGAAAGACTCGAGGGAAAACCATAGATCCTTTGATCCACGCGGCGGACTGCGTGACACTGCTGCTACCGCTCTGGAGGAAAGCGCAAGTGCATGCCCGCATTCGAGACGAGGACTGACTCCCCTGGGGAGACTCCAGAAGTACCCCAAGATCCATGTCAGCACTGGAGAGGAATCCTCAGGTTCCGGCCGCGACTCCACACAAGGTCTTAGGCCCCGGCATCGACGGGAGAGGAATGCCGAGAGGCCCCCGAGGAACTCGCATGGGGACTGGCCTTTCCTGAGGCCACCAGAGCGGGTCCCTGAGGTCCCCATCGTAAGTCGAGAGCACCTGCCGCAACTCGAGAAAATCCAGGAGGTTTTGCCCTCCAGGCGAGATGAGGCCCATTTCCACTGAGGCTTCTCGAGGCTAATCACATCTAACCACTGGAACTTCCAAAGGGTCCTTCACACCCTTGCTGCAACTGAAGCAGTTCCGCGACATACCCGTCTCCACTCGAGAGGAAGCACGTGGGGTCCCGCACACATCCAGGGGAGCCCCTTTTCCGCCTCCTAGCTCGAGATGAGGGATCCTTTCCCTGTTTCGTAGGGAAAGAATTCCCGGCGTTCCCGTCGCATCTCAAGAGGAGGCGCTCTCCACAGGAAAGGCGAGTGGAACTCCAGGGCCGTGCCACCATTCCAAGAGTCCCCCAGATGTGTCAGTCCATTCCAGAGGAACCTGTTTTCCCTGCACTGCCTTGACGTTCAAGCCGAGGATCGACTCCCACCACGTGTGCACGTGGGACAGCCCTGTGGGAAAGCCTCGTGGGAAAGACTCGAGGGAAAACCATAGATACTTGAATCCACGCGGCGGACTGCGTGACACTGCTGCTACCGCGCTGGAGGAAAGCGCAAGTGCATGCCCGCATTCGAGACGAGGACTGACTCCCCTGGGGAGACTCCAGAAGTACCCCAAGATCCATGTCAGCACTGGAGAGGAATCCTCAGGTTACGGCCCCGACTCCACACAAGGTCTTAGGCCCCGGGATCGACGGGAGAGGAATCCCGAGAGGCCCCCGAGGAACTCGCATGGGGACAGGCCTTTCCTGAGGCCACCAGAGCGGGTCCCTGAGGTCCCCGTCGTAAGTCGAGAGCACCTGCCGCAACTCGAGAAAATCCAGGAGGTTTTGCCCTCCAGGCGAGATGAGGCCCATTTCCGCTGAGGCTTCTCGAGGCCAATCACGTCTAACCACTGGAACTTCCAAAGGGTCCTTCACACCCTTGCTGCAACTCAAGAAGTTCCCCGACATTCCCGTCTCCACTCGAGAGGAAGCACGTGGGGTCCCGCACACATCCAGGGGAGCCCCGTTTCCGCCTCCTAGCTCGAGATGAGGGATCCTTTCCCTGTTTCGTAGGGAAAGAATTCCCGGCGTTCACGTCGCATCTCAAGAGGAGGCGCTCTCCACAGGAAAGGCGAGAGGAACTCCAGGGTCGTGCCACCATTCCAAGAGTCCCCCAGATGTGTCAGTCCATTCCAGAGGAACCTGTTTTCCCTGCACTGCCTTGACGTTCAAGCCGAGGATCGACTCCCACCACGTGTGCACGTGGGACAGCCCTGTGGGAAAGCCTCGTGGGAAAGCCTCGTGGGAAAGACTCGAGGGAAAAACATAGATCCTTTGATCCACGCGGCGGACTGCGTGACACTGCTGCTACCGCTCTGGAGGAAAGCGCAAGTGCATGCCCGCATTCGAGACGAGGACTGACTCCCCTGGGGAGACTCCAGAAGTACCCCAAGATCCATGTCAGCACTGGAGAGGAATCCTCAGGTTCCGGCCGCGACTCCACACAAGGTCTTAGGCCCCGGCATCGACGGGAGAGGAATGCCGAGAGGCCCCCGAGGAACTCGCATGGGGACTGGCCTTTCCTGAGGCCACCAGAGCGGGTCCCTGAGGTCCCCGTCGTAAGTCGAGAGCACCTGCCGCAACTCGAGAAAATCCAGGAGGTTTTGCCCTCCAGGCGAGATGAGGCCCATTTCCGCTGAGGCTTCTCGAGGCCAATCACGTCTAACCACTGGAACTTCCAAAGGGTCCTTCACACCCTTGCTGCAACTCAAGAAGTTCCCCGACATACCCGTCTCCACTCGAGAGGAAGCACGTGGGGTCCCGCACACATCCAGGGGAGCCCCGTTTCCGCCTCCTAGCTCGAGATGAGGGATCCTTTCCCTGTTTCGTAGGGAAAGAATTCCCGGCGTTCACGTCGCATCTCAAGAGGAGGCGCTCTCCACAGGAAAGGCGAGAGGAACTCCAGGGTCGTGCCACCATTCCAAGAGTCCCCCAGATGTGTCAGTCCATTCCAGAGGAACCTGTTTTCCCTGCACTGCCTTGACGTTCAAGCCGAGGATCGACTCCCACCACGTGTGCACGTGGGACAGCCTTGTGGGAAAGCTTCGTGGGAAAGCCTCGTGGGAAAGACTCGAGGGAAAACCATAGATCCTTTGATCCACGCGGCGGACTGCGAGACACTGCTGCTACCGCTCTGGAGGAAAGCGCAAGTGCATGCCCGCATTCGAGACGAGGACTGACTCCCCTGGGGAGACTCCAGAAGTACCCCAAGATCCATGTCAGCACTGGAGAGGAATCCTCAGGTTCCGGCCGCGACTCCACACAAGGTCTTAGTCCCCGGCATCGACGGGAGAGGAATGCCGAGAGGCCCCCGAGGAACTCGCATGGGGACTGGCCTTTCCTGAGGCCACCAGAGCGGGTCCCTGAGGTCCCCATCGTAAGTCGAAAGCACCTGCCGCAACTCGAGAAAATCCAGGAGGTTTTGCCCTCCAGGCGAGATGAGGCCCATTTCCACTGAGGCTTCTCGAGGCTAATCACATCTAACCACTGGAACTTCCAAAGGGTCCTTCACACCCTTGCTGCAACTGAAGCAGTTCCGCGACATACCCGTCTCCACTCGAGAGGAAGCACGTGGGGTCCCGCACACATCCAGGGGAGCCCCTTTTCCGCCTCCTAGCTCGAGATGAGGGATCCTTTCCCTGTTTCGTAGGGAAAGAATTCCTGGCGTTCCCGTCGCATCTCAAGAGGAGGCGCTCTCCACAGGAAAGGCGAGTGGAACTCCAGGGCCGTGCCACCATTCCAAGAGTCCCCCAGATGTGTCAGTCCATTCCAGAGGAACCTGTTTTCCCTGCACTGCCTTGACGTTCAAGCCGAGGATCGACTCCCACCACGTGTGCACGTGGGACAGCCCAGTGGGAAAGCCTCGTGGGAAAGACTCGAGGGAAAACCATAGATACTTGAATCCACGCGGCGGACTGCGTGACACTGCTGCTACCGCGCTGGAGGAAAGCGCAAGTGCATGCCCGCATTCGAGACGAGGACTGACTCCCCTGGGGAGACTCCAGAAGTACCCCAAGATCCATGTCAGCACTGGAGAGGAATCCTCAGGTTACGGCCCCGACTCCACACAAGGTCTTAGGCCCCGGGATCGACGGGAGAGGAATCCCGAGAGGCCCCCGAGGAACTCGCATGGGGACTGGCCTTTCCTGAGGCCACCAGAGCGGGTCCCTGAGGTCCCCGTCGTAAGTCGAGAGCACCTGCCGCAACTCGAGAAAATCCAGGAGGTTTTGCCCTCCAGGCGAGATGAGGCCCATTTCCGCTGAGGCTTCTCGAGGCCAATCACGTCTAACCACTGGAACTTCCAAAGGGTCCTTCACACCCTTGCTGCAACTCAAGAAGTTCCCCGACATACCCGTCTCCACTCGAGAGGAAGCACGTGGGGTCCCGAACACATACAGGGGAGCCCCGTTTCCGCCTCCTAGCTCGAGATGAGGGATCCTTTCCCTGTTTCGTAGGGAAAGAATTCCCGGCGTTCCCGTCGCATCTCAAGAGGAGGCGCTCTCCACAGGAAAGGCGAGAGGAACTCCAGGGTCGTGCCACCATTCCAAGAGTCCCCCAGATGTGTCAGTCCATTCCAGAGGAACCTGTTTTCCCTGCACTGCCTTGACGTTCAAGCCGAGGATCGACTCCCACCACGTGTGCACGTGGGACAGCCCTGTGGGAAAGCCTCGTGGGAAAGCCTCGTGGGAAAGACTCGAGGGAAAAACATAGATCCTTTGATCCACGCGGCGGACTGCGTGACACTGCTGCTACCGCTCTGGAGGAAAGCGCAAGTGCATGCCCGCATTCGAGACGAGGACTGACTCCCCTGGGGAGACTCCAGAAGTACCCCAAGATCCATGTCAGCACTGGAGAGGAATCCTCAGGTTCCGGCCGCGACTCCACACAAGGTCTTAGGCCCCGGCATCGACGGGAGAGGAATGCCGAGAGGCCCCCGAGGAACTCGCATGGGGACTGGCCTTTCCTGAGGCCACCAGAGCGGGTCCCTGAGGTCCCCATCGTAAGTCGAGAGCACCTGCCGCAACTCGAGAAAATCCAGGAGGTTTTGCCCTCCAGGCGAGATGAGGCCCATTTCCGCTGAGGCTTCTCGAGGCCAATCACGTCTAACCACTGGAACTTCCAAAGGGTCCTTCACACCCTTGCTGCAACTCAAGAAGTTCCCCGACATACCCGTCTCCACTCGAGAGGAAGCACGTGGGGTCCCGCACACATCCAGGGGAGCCCCGTTTCCGCCTCCTAGCTCGAGATGAGGGATCCTTTCCCTGTTTCGTAGGGAAAGAATTCCCGGCGTTCACGTCGCATCTCAAGAGGAGGCGCTCTCCACAGGAAAGGCGAGAGGAACTCCAGGGTCGTGCCACCATTCCAAGAGTCCCCCAGATGTGTCAGTCCATTCCAGAGGAACCTGTTTTCCCTGCACTGCCTTGACGTTCAAGCCGAGGATCGACTCCCACCACGTGTGCACGTGGGACAGCCCTGTGGGAAAGCCTCGTGGGAAAGCCTCGTGGGAAAGACTCGAGGGAAAACCATAGATCCTTTGATCCACGCGGCGGACTGCGTGACACTGCTGCTACCGCTCTGGAGGAAAGCGCAAGTGCATGCCCGCATTCGAGACGAGGACTGACTCCCCTGGGGAGACTCCAGAAGTACCCCAAGATCCATGTCAGCACTGGAGAGGAATCCTCAGGTTCCGGCCGCGACTCCACACAAGGTCTTAGGCCCCGGCATCGACGGGACAGGAATGCCGAGAGGCCCCCGAGGAACTCGCATGGGGACTGGCCTTTCCTGAGGCCACCAGAGCGGGTCCCTGAGGTCCCCATCGTAAGTCGAGAGCACCTGCCGCAACTCGAGAAAATCCAGGAGGTTTTGCCCTCCAGGCGAGATGAGGCCCATTTCCACTGAGGCTTCTCGAGGCTAATCACATCTAACCACTGGAACTTCCAAAGGGTCCTTCACACCCTTGCTGCAACTGAAGCAGTTCCGCGACATACCCGTCTCCACTAGAGAGGAAGCACGTGGGGTCCCGCACACATCCAGGGGAGCCCCTTTTCCGCCTCCTAGCTCGAGATGAGGGATCCTTTCCCTGTTTCGTAGGGAAAGAATTCCCGGCGTTCCCGTCGCATCTCAAGAGGAGGCGCTCTCCACAAGAAAGGCGAGTGGAACTCCAGGGCCGTGCCACCATTCCAAGAGTCCCCCAGATGTGTCAGTCCATTCCAGAGGAACCTGTTTTCCCTGCACTGCCTTGACGTTCAAGCCGAGGATCGACTCCCACCACGTGTGCACGTGGGACAGCCCTGTGGGAAAGCCTCGTGGGAAAGACTCGAGGGAAAACCATAGATACTTGAATCCACGCGGCGGACTGCGTGACACTGCTGCTACCGCGCTGGAGGAAAGCGCAAGTGCATGCCCGCATTCGAGACGAGGACTGACTCCCCTGGGGAGACTCCAGAAGTACCCCAAGATCCATGTCAGCACTGGAGAGGAATCCTCAGGTTACGGCCCCGACTCCACACAAGGTCTTAGGCCCCGGGATCGACGGGAGAGGAATCCCGAGAGGCCCCCGAGGAACTCGCATGGGGACTGGCCTTTCCTGAGGCCACCAGAGCGGGTCCCTGAGGTCCCCGTCGTAAGTCGAGAGCACCTGCCGCAACTCGAGAAAATCCAGGAGGTTTTGCCCTCCAGGCGAGATGAGGCCCATTTCCGCTGAGGCTTCTCGAGGCCAATCACGTCTAACCACTGGAACATCCAAAGGGTCCTTCACACCCTTGCTGCAACTCAAGAAGTTCCCCGACATACCCGTCTCCACTCGAGAGGAAGCACGTGGGGTCCCGCACACATCCAGGGGAGCCCCGTTTCCGCCTCCTAGCTCGAGATGAGGGATCCTTTCCCTGTTTCGTAGGGAAAGAATTCCCGGCGTTCACGTCGCATCTCAAGAGGAGGCGCTCTCCACAGGAAAGGCGAGAGGAACTCCAGGGTCGTGCCACCATTCCAAGAGTCCCCCAGATGTGTCAGTCCATTCCAGAGGAACCTGTTTTCCCTGCACTGCCTTGACGTTCAAGCCGAGGATCGACTCCCACCACGTGTGCACGTGGGACAGCCCTGTGGGAAAGCCTCGTGGGAAAGCCTCGTGGGAAAGACTCGAGGGAAAACCATAGATCCTTTGATCCACGCGGCGGACTGCGTGACACTGCTGCTACCGCTCTGGAGGAAAGCGCAAGTGCATGCCCGCATTCGAGACGAGGACTGACTCCCCTGGGGAGACTCCAGAAGTACCCCAAGATCCATGTCAGCACTGGAGAGGAATCCTCAGGTTCCGGCCGCGACTCCACACAAGGTCTTAGGCCCCGGCATCGACGGGAGAGGAATGCCGAGAGGCCCCCGAGGAACTCGCATGGGGACTGGCCTTTCCTGAGGCCACCAGAGCGGGTCCCTGAGGTCCCCATCGTAAGTCGAGAGCACCTGCCGCAACTCGAGAAAATCCAGGAGGTTTTGCCCTCCAGGCGAGATGAGGCCCATTTCCGCTGAGGCTTCTCGAGGCCAATCACGTCTAACCACTGGAACTTCCAAAGGGTCCTTCACACCCTTGCTGCAACTCAAGAAGTTCCCCGACATACCCGTCTCCACTCGAGAGGAAGCACGTGGGGTCCCGCACACATCCAGGGGAGCCCCGTTTCCGCCTCCTAGCTCGAGATGAGGGATCCTTTCCCTGTTTCGTAGGGAAAGAATTCCCGGCGTTCACGTCGCATCTCAAGAGGAGGCGCTCTCCACAGGAAAGGCGAGAGGAACTCCAGGGTCGTGCCACCATTCCAAGAGTCCCCCAGATGTGTCAGTCCATTCCAGAGGAACCTGTTTTCCCTGCACTGCCTTGACGTTCAAGCCGAGGATCGACTCCCACCACGTGTGCACGTGGGACAGCCCTGTGGGAAAGCCTCGTGGGAAAGCCTCGTGGGAAAGACTCGAGGGAAAACCATAGATCCTTTGATCCACGCGGCGGACTGCGTGACACTGCTGCTACCGCTCTGGAGGAAAGCGCAAGTGCATGCCCGCATTCGAGACGAGGACTGACTCCCCAGGGGAGACTCCAGAAGTACCCCAAGATCCATGTCAGCACTGGAGAGGAATCCTCAGGTTCCGGCCGCGACTCCACACAAGGTCTTAGGCCCCAGCATCGACGGGAGAGGAATGCCGAGAGGCCCCCGAGGAACTCGCATGGGGACTGGCCTTTCCTGAGGCCACCACAGCGGGTCCCTGAGGTCCCCATCGTAAGTCGAGAGCACCTGCCGCAACTCGAGAAAATCCAGGAGGTTTTGCCCTCCAGGCGAGATGAGGCCCATTTCCACTGAGGCTTCTCGAGGCTAATCACATCTAACCACTGGAACTTCCAAAGGGTCCTTCACACCCTTGCTGCAACTCAAGAAGTTCCCCGACATACCCGTCTCCACTCGAGAGGAAGCACGTGGGGTCCCGCACACATCCAGGGGAGCCCCTTTTCCGCCTCCTAGCTCGAGATGAGGGATCATTTCCCTGTTTCGTAGGGAAAGAATTCCCGGCGTTCCCGTCGTATCTCAAGAGGTGGCGCTCTCCACAGGAAAGGCGAGAGGAACTCCAGGGTCGTGCCACCATTCCAAGAGACCCCCAGATGTGTCAGTCCATTCCAGAGGAACCTGTTTTCCCTGCACTGCCTTGACGTTCAAGCCGACGATCCACTCCCACCACGTGTGCACGTGGGACAGCCCTGTGGGAAAGCCTCGTGGGAAAGCCTCGTGGGAAAGACTCGAGGGAAAACCATAGATCCTTTGATCCACGCCGCAGACTGCGTGACACTGCTGCTACCGCTCTGGAGGAAAGCGCAAGTGCATGCCCGCATTCGAGACGAGGACTGACTCCCCTGGGGAGACTCCAGAAGTACCCCAAGATCCATGTCAGCACTGGGGAGGAATCCTCAGGTTCCGGCCCCGACACCACACAAGGTCTTAGGCCCCGGCATCGACGGGAGAGGAATCCCGAGAGGCCCCCGAGGAACTCGCATGGGGACTGGCCTTTCCTGAGGCCACCAGAGCGGGTCACTGAGGTCCCCGTCGTAAGTCGAGAGCACCTGCCGCAACTCGAGAAAATCCAGGAGGTTTTGCCCTCCAGGCGAGATGAGGCCCTTTTCCGCTGAGGCTTCTCGAGGCCAATCACGTCTAACCACTGGAACTTCCAAAGGGTCCTTCACACCCTTGCTGCAACTCAAGAAGTTCCCCGACATTCCCGTCTCCACTCGAGAGGAAGCACGTGGGGTCCCGCACACATCCAGGGGAGCCCCGTTTCCGCCTCCTAGCTCGAGATGAGGGCTCCTTTCCCTGTTTCGTAGGGAAAGAATTCCCGGCGTTCCCGTCGCTTCTCAAGAGGAGGCGCTCTCCACAGGAAAGGCGAGAGGAACTCCAGGGTCGTGCCACCATTCCAAGAGTCCCCCAGATGTGTCAGTCCATTCCAGAGGAACCTGTTTTCCCTGCACTGCCTTGACGTTCAAGCCAAGGATCCACTCCCACCACGTGTGCACGTGGGACAGCCCTGTGGGAAAGCCTCGTGGAAAGCCTCGTGGGAAATACTCGAGGGAAAACCATAGATCCTTTGATCCACGCGGCGGACTGCGTGACACTGCTGCTTCCGCTCTGGAGGAAAGCGCAAGTGCATGCCCGCATTCGAGACGAGGACTGACTCCCCTGGGGAGACTCCAGAAGTACCCCAAGATCCATGTCAGCACTGGAGAGGAATCCTCAGGTTCCGGCCCCGACTCCACACAATGTCTTAGGCCCCGGCATCGACGGGAGAGGAATGCCGAGAGGCCCCCGAGGAACTCGCATGGGGACTGGCCTTTCCTGAGGCCACCAGAGCGGGTCCCTGAGGTCCCCGTCGTAAGTTGAGAGCACCTGCCGCAACTCGAGAAAATCCAGGAGGTTTTGCCCTCCAGGCGAGATGAGGCCCATTTCCGCTGAGGCTTCTCGAGGCTAATCACGTCTAACCACTGGAACTTCCAAAGGGTCCTTCACACCCTTGCTGCAACTCAAGAAGTTCCCCGACATACCCGTCTCCACTCGAGAGGAAGCACGTGGGGTCCCGCACACATCCAGGAGAGCCCCGTTTCCGCCTCCTAGCTCGAGATGAGGGATCCTTTCCCTGTTTCGTAGGGAAAGAATTCCCGGCGTTCCCGTCGCATCTCAAGAGGAGGCGCTCTCCACAGGAAAGGCGAGAGGAACTCCAGGGTCGTGCCACCATTCCAAGAGTCCCCCAGATGTGTCAGTCATTCCAGAGGAACTTGTTTTCCCTGCACTGCCTTGACGTTCAAGCCGAGGATCGACTCCCACCACGTGTGCACGTGGGACAGCCCTGTGGGAAAGCCTCGTGGAAAAGCCACGTGGGCAAGACTCGAGGGAAAACCATAGATCCTTTGATCCACGCGGCGGACTGCGTGACACTGCTGCTACCGCTCTGGAGGAAAGCGCAAGTGCATGCCCGCATTCGACACGAGGACTGACTCCCCTGGGGAGACTCCAGAAGTACCCCAAGATCCATGTCAGCACTGGAGAGGAATCCTCAGGTTCCGGCCCCGACTCCACCCAAGGTCTTAGGCCCCGGCATCGACGGGAGGGGAATCCCGAGAGGCCCCCGAGGAACTCGCATGGGGACTGGCCTTTCCTGAGGCCACCAGAGCGGTTCCCTGAGGTCCCTGTCGTAAATCGAGACCACCTGCCGCAACTCGAGAAAATCCAGGAGGTTTTGCCCTCCAGGCGAGATGAGGCCCATTTCCGCTGAGGCTTCTCGAGGCTAATCACATCTAAACACTGGAACTTCCAAAGGGTCTTTCACACCCTTGCTGCAACTCAAGAAGTTCCCCGACATACCCGTCTCCATTCGAGAGGAAGCACGAGGGTCCCGCACACATCCAGGGGAGCCCCGTTTCCGCCTCCTAGCTCGGGATGAGGGATCCTTTCCCTGTTTCGTAGGGAAAGAATTCCCGGCGTTCCCGTCGCATCTCAAGAGGAGGCGCTCTCCACAGGAAAGGCGAGAGGACTCCAGCGTCATGCAACCATCTAAAGTGTCCCCCAGATATGTCAGTCCATTCCAGAGGAACCTGTTTTCCCTGCACTGCCTTGACGTTCAAGCCGAGGATCGACTCCCACCACGTGTGCACGTGGGACAGCCCTGTGGGAAAGCCTCGTGGGAAAGCCTCGTGGGAAAGACTCGAGGGAAAACCATAGATCCTTTGATCCACGCGGCGGACTGCGTGACACTGCTGCTACCGCTCTGGAGGAAAGCGCAAGTGCATGCCCGCATTCGAGACGAGGACTGACTCCCCTGGGGAGACTCCAGAAGTACCCCAAGATCCATGTCAGCACTGGAGAGGAATCCTCAGGTTCCGGCCCCGACTCCACACAAGGTCTTAGGCCCCGGCATCGACGGGAGAGGAATCCCGAGAGGCCCCCGAGGAACTCGCATGGGGACTGGCCTTTCCTGAGGCCACCAGAGCGGGTCCCTGAGGTCCCCGTCGTAAGTCGAGAGCACCTGCCGCAACTCGAGAAAATCCAGGAGGTTTTGCCCTCCAGGCCAGATGAGGACCATTTCCGCTGAGGCTTCTCGAGGCCAATCACATCTAACCACTGGAACTTCCAAAGGGTCCTTCACACCCTTGCTGAACTCAAGAAGTTCCCCGACATACCCGTCTCCACTCGAGAGGAAGCACGTGGGGTCCCGCACACATCCAGGGGAGCCCCGATTCCGCCTCCTACCTCGAGATGAGGGATCCTTTCCCTGTTTCGTAGGGAAAGAATTCCCGGCGTTCCCGTCGCATCTCAAGAGGAGACGCTCTCCACAGGAAAGGCGAGAGGAACTCCAGGGTAGTGACACCATTCCAAGAGTCCCCCAGATGTGTCAGTCCATTCCAGAGGAACCTGTTTTCCCTGCACTGCCTTGACGTTCAAGCCGAGGATCGACTCCCACCACGTGTGCACGTGGGACATCCCTGTGGGAAAGACTCGAGGGAAAACCATAGATCCTTTGATCCATGCGGCGGACTGCGTGACACTGCTGCTACCACTCTGGAGGAAAGCGCAAGTGCATGCCCGCATTCGAGCCGAGGACTGACTCCCCTGGGGAGACTCCAGAATTACCTGAAGATCCATGTCAGCACTGGAGAGGAATCCTCAGGTTCCGGCCCCGACTCCACACAAGGTCTTAGGCCCCGGCATCGACGGGAGAGGAATCCCGAGAGGCCCCCGAGGAACTCGCATGGGGACTGGCCTTTCATGAGGCCACCAGAGCGGGTCCCTGAGGTCCCCGTCGTAAGTCGAGAGCACCTGCCGCAACTCGAGAAAATCCAGGAGGTTTTGCCCTCCAGGCCAGATGAGGACCATTTCCGCTGAGGCTTCTCGAGGCCAATCACATCTAACCACTGGAACTTCCAAAGGGTCCTTCACACCCTTGCTGCAACTCAAGAAGTTCCCCGACATACCCGTCTCCACTCGAGAGGAAGCACGTGGTGTCCCGCACACATCCAGGGGAGCCACGTTTCCGCCTCCTACCTCGAGATGAGGGATCCTTTCCCTGTTTCGTAGGGAAAGAATTCCCGGCGTTCCCGTCGCATCTCAAGAGGAGGCGCTCTCCACAGGAAAGGCGAGAGGAACTCCAGGGTCGTGCCACCATTCCAAGAGTCCCCCAGATGTGTCAGTCCATTCCAGAGGAACCTGTTTTTCCTGCACTGCCTTGACGTTCAAGCCGAGGATCGACTCCCACCACGTGTGCACGTGGGACAGCCCTGTGGGAAAGCCTCGTGGGAAAGCCTCGTGGGAAAGACTCGAGGGAAAACCATAGATCCTTTGATCCACGCGGAGGACTGCGTGACACTGCTGCTACCGCTCTGGAGGAAAGCGCAATGCATGCCCGCATTCGAGACAAGGACTGACTCCCCTGGGGAGACTCCAGAAGTACCCCAGATCCATGTCAGCACTTGAGAGGAATCCTCAGGTTCCGGCCCCGACTCCACACAAGGTCTTAGGCCCCGGCATCGACGGGAGAGGAATCCCGAGACGCCCCCGAGGAACTCGCATGGGGACTGGCCTTTCCTGAGGCCACCAGAGCGGGTCCCTGAGGTCCCCGTCGTAAGTCGAGAGCACCTGCCGCAACTCGAGAAAATCCAGGAGGTTTTGCCCTCCAGGCGAGATGAGGCCCATTTCCCCTGAGGCTTCTCGCGGCAAATCACGTCTAACCACTGGAACTTCCTAAGGGTCTTTCACACCCTTGCTGCAACTCAAGAAGTTCCCCGACATACCCGTCTCCACTCGAGGGGAAGCACGTGGTGTCCCGCCCACATCCAGGGGAGCTTCATTTCCGACTCCTAGCTCGAGATGAGGGATCCTTTCCCTGTTTCGTAGGGAAAGAATTCCCGGCGTTCCCGTCGCATCTCAAGAGGAGGCGCTCTCCACAGGAAAGGCGAGAGGAACTCCAGGGTCGTGCCACCATTCCAAGAGTCCCTCAGATGTGTCAGTCCATTCCAGAGGAACCTGTTTTCCCTGCACTGCCTTGACGTTCAAGCCAAGGATCGAATCCCACCACGTGTGCACGTGGGACAGCCCTGTGGGAAAGCCTCGTGGGAAAGCCTCGTGGAAAAGACTCGAGGGAAAACCATAGATCCTTTGATCCACGCGGGGGACTGCGTGACACTGCTGCTACCCCTCTGGAGGAAAGCGCAAGTGCATGCCCGCATTCGAGACGAGGACTGACTCCCCTGGGGAGACTCCAGAAGTACCCCAAGATCCATGTCAGCACTGGAGAGGAATCCTCAGGTTCCGGCCCCGACTCCACACAAGGCCTTAGGCCCCGGCATCGACGGGAGAGGAATCCCGAGAGGCCCCCGAGGAACTCGCATGGGGACTGGCCTTTCCTGAGGCCACCAGAGCGGGTCCCTGAGGCCCCGTCGTAAGTCGAGAGCACCTGCCGCAACTCGAGAAAATCCAGGAGGTTTTGCCCTCCAGGCGAGATGAGGCCCATTTCCCCTGAGGCTTCTCGAGGCAAATCACGTCTAACCACTGGAACTTCCAAAGGGTCCTGCACACCCTTGCTGCAACTCAAGAAGTTCCCCGACATACCCGTCTCCACTCGAGGGGAAGCACGTGGTGTCCCGCCCACATCCAGGGGAGCTTCGTTTCCGCCTCCTAGCTCGAGATGAGGGATCCTTTCCCTGTTTCGTAGGGAAAGAATTCCCGGCGTTCTCGTCGCATCTCAAGAGGAGGCGCTCTCCACAGGAAAGGCGAGAGGAACTGAAGGGTCGTGCCACCATTCCAAGAGTCCCCCAGATGTGTCAGTCCATTCCAGAGGAACCTGTTTTCCCTGCACTGCCTTGACGTTCAAGCCAAGGATCGACTCCCACCACGTGTGCACGTGGGAGAGCCCTGTGGGAAAGCCTCGTGGGAAAGCCTCCGGAAAAGACTCGAGGGAAAACCATAGATCCTTTGATCCACGCGGCGGACTGCGTGACACTGCTGCTACCGCTCTGGAGGAAAGCGCAAGTGCATGCCCGCATTCGAGACGAAGACTGCCACCCTGGGGAGACTCCAGAAGTACCCCAAGATCCATGTCAGCACTGGAGAGGAATCCTCAGGTTCCGGCCCCGACTCCACACAAGGACTTAGGCCCCGGCATCGACGGGAGAGGAATCCCCAGAGGCCCCCGAGGAACTCGAATGGGGACTGGCCTTTCCTGAGGCCACCAGAGCGGGTCCCTGAGTTCCCCGTCGTAAGTCGAGAGCACCTGCCGCAACTCGAGAAAATCCAGGAGGTTTTGCCCTCCAGGCGAGATGAGGCCCATTTCCGCTGAGGCTTCTCGAGGCTAATCACGTCTAACCACTGGAACTTCCAAAGGGTCCTTCACACCCTTGCTGCAAATCAAGAAGTTCCCCGACATACCCGTCTCCACTCGAGAGGAAGCACGTGGGTCCCGCACACATCCAGGGGAGCCCCGTTTCCGCCTCCTAGCTCGAGATGAGGGATCCTTTCCCTGTTTCGTAGGGAAAGAATTCCCGGCGTTCCCGTCGCATCTCAAGAGGAGGTGCTCTCCACAGGAAAGGCGAGAGGAACTGAAGGGTCGTGCCACCATTCCAAGAGTCCCCCAGATGTGTCAGTCCATTCCAGAGGAACTTGTTTTCCCTGAACTGCCTTGACGTACAAGCCGAGGATCGACTCCCACCACGTGTGCACGTGGGACAGCCCTGTGGGAAAGCCTCGTGGGAAAGCCTCGTGGGAAAGACTCGAGGGAAAACCATAGATCCTTTGATCCACGCGGCGGACTGCGTGACCCTGCTGCTACCCCTCTGGAGGAAAGCGCAAGTGCATGCCCGCATTCGAGACGAGGACTGACTCCCCTGGGGAGACTCCAGAAGTACCCCAAGATCCATGTCAGCACTGGAGAGGAATCCTCAGGTTCCGGCCCCGACTCCACACAAGGTCTTAGGCCCCGGCATCGACGGGAGAGGAATCCCGAGAGGCCCCCGAGGAACTCGCATGGGGACTGGCCTTTCCTGAGGCCACCAGAGCGGGTCCCTGAGGTCCCCGTCGTAAGTCGAGAGCACCTGCCGCAACTCGAGAAAATCCAGGAGGTTTTGCCCTCCAGGCGAGATGAGGCCCATTTCCGCTGAGGCTTCTCGAGGCCAATCACATCTAACCACTGGAACTTCCAAAGGGTCCTTCACACCCTTGCTGCAACTCAAGTTGTTCCCCGACATACCCGTCTCCACTCGAGAGGAAGCACGTGGGTTCCCGCACACATCCAGGGGAGCCCCGTTTCCGCCTCCTAGCTCGAGATGAGGGATCCTTTCCCTGTTTCGTAGGGAAATAATTCCCGGCGTTCCCGTCGCATCTCAAGAGGAGGCGCTCTCCACAGGAAAGGCGAGAGGAACTCCAGGGTCGTGCCACCATTCCAAGAGTCCCCCAGATGTGTCAGTCCATTCCAGAGGAACCTGTTTTCCCTGCACTGCCTTGACGTTCAAGCCGAGGATCGACTCCCACCACGTGTGCACGTGGGACAGCCCTGTGGGAAAGCCTCGGGGGAAAGCCTCGTGGGAAAGACTCGAGGGAAAACCATAGATCCTTTGATCCACGCGGCGGACTGCGTGACACTGCTGCTACCGCTCTGGAGGAAAGCGCAATGCATGCCCGCATTCGAGACGAGGACTGACTCCCCTGGGGAGACTCCAGAAGTACCCCAAGATCCATGTCAGCACTGGAGAGGAATCCTCAGGTTCCGGCCCTGACTCCACACAAGGTCTTAGGCCCCGGCATCAACGGGAGAGGAATCCCGAGAGGCCCCCGAGGAACTCGCATGGGGACTGGCCTTTCCTGAGGCCACCAGAGCGGTTCCATGAGGTCCCCGTCGTAAGTCGAGAGCACCTGCCGAAACTCGAGAAAATCCAGGAGGTTTTGCCCTCCAGGCGAGATGAGGCCCATTTCCGCTGAGGCTTCTCGAGTCCAATCACATCTAACCACTGGAACTGCCAAAGGGTCCTTCACAGCATTGCTGCAACTCAAGAAGTTCCCCAACATACCCGTCTCCACTCGAGAGGAAGCACGTGGGGTCCCGCACACATCCAGGGGAGCCCCGTTTCCGGATCCTAGCTCGAAATGAGGGATCCTTTCCCTGTTTCGTAGGGAAAGAATTCCCGGCGTTCCCGTCGCATCTCAAGAGGAGGCGCTCTCCACAGGAAAGGCGAGAGGAACTCCAGGATCGTGACACCATTCCAAGAGTCCCCCAGATGTGTCAGTCCATTCCAGAAGAACCTGTTTTCCCTGCACTGCCTTGACGTTCAAGCCGAGGATCGAGTCCCACCACGAGTGCACGTGGGACAGCCCTGTGGGAAAGACTCGTGGGAAAGCCTCGTGGGAAAGACTCGAGGGAAAACCATAGATCCTTTGATCCACGCGGCGGACTGCGTGACACTGCTGCTACCGCGCTGGAGGAAAGCGCAAGTGCATGCCCGCATTCGAGACGAGGACTGACTCCCCTGGGGAGACTCCAGAAGTACCCCAAGATCCATGTCAGCACTGGAGAGGAATCCTCAGGTTACGGCCCCGACTCCACACAAGGTCTTAGGCCCCGGGATCGACGGGAGAGGAATCCCGAGAGGCCCCCGAGGAACTCGCATGGGGACTGGCCTTTCCTGAGGCCACCAGAGCGGGTCCCTGAGGTCCCCGTCGTAAGTCGAGAGCACCTGCCGCAACTCGAGAAAATCCAGGAGGTTTTGCCCTCCAGGCGAGATGAGGCCCATTTCCGCTGAGGCTTCTCGAGGCCAATCACATCTAACCACTGGAACTTCCAAAGGGTCCTTCACACCCTTGCTGCAACTCAAGAAGTTCCCCGACATACCCGTCTCCACTCGAGGGGAAGCACGTGGTGTCCCGCACACATCAAGGGGAGCTTCATTTCCGACTTCTAGCTCGAGATGAGGGATCCTTTCCCTGTTTCGTAGGGAAAGAATTCCCGGCGGTCCCGTCGCATCTCAAGAGGAGGCGCTCTCCACAGGAAAGGCGAGAGGAACTGAAGGGTCGTGCCACCATTCCAAGAGTCCCCCATATGTGTCAGTCCATTCCAGAGGAACCTGTTTTCCCTGAACTGCCTTGACATACAAGCCGAGGATCGACTCCCACAACGTGTGCACGTGGGACAGCCCTGTGTGTAAGCCTCGTGGGAAAGCCTCGTGGGAAAGACTCGAGGGAAAACCATAGATCCTTTGATCCACGCGGCGGACTGCGTGACACTGCTGCTACCCCTCTGGAGGAAAGCGCAAGTGCATGCCCGCATTCGAGACGAGGACTGACTCCCCTGGGGAGACTCTAGAAGTACCCCAAGATCCATGTCAGCACTGGAGAGGAATCCTCAGGTTCCGGCCCCGACTCCACACAAGGTCTTAGGCCCCGGCATCGACGGGAGAGGAATCCCGAGAGGCCCCCGAGGAACTCGCATGGGGACTGGCCTTTCCTGAGGCCACCAGAGCGGGTCCCTGAGGTCCCCGTCGTAAGTCGAGAGCACCTGCCGCAACTCGAGAAAATCCAGGAGGTTTTGCCCTCCAGGCGAGATGAGGCCCATTTCCGCTGATGCTTCTCGAGGCTAATCACGGCCAACCCATGGAACTTCCAAAGGGTCCTTCACACCCTTGCTGCAAATCAAGAAGTTCCCCGACATACCCGTCTCCACTCGAGAGGAAGCACGTGGGTCCCGCACACATCCAGGGGAGCCCCGTTTCCGCCTCCTAGCTCGAGATGAGGGATCCTTTCCCTGTTTCGTAGGGAAAGAATTCCCGGCGTTCCCGTCGCAACTCAAGAGGAGGCGCTCTCCACAGGAAAGGCGAGAGGAACTGAAGGGTCGTGCCACCATTCCAAGAGTCCCCCAGATGTGTCAGTCCATTCCAGAGGAACTTGTTTTCCCTGAACTGCCTTGACGTACAAGCCGAGGATCGACTCCCACCACGTGTGCACGTGGGACAGCCCTGTGGGAAAGCCTCGTGGGAAAGCCTCGTGGGAAAGACTCGAGGGAAAACCATAGATCCTTTGATCCACGCGGCGGACTGCGTGACCCTGCTGCTACCCCTCTGGAGGAAAGCGCAAGTGCATGCCCGCATTCGAGACGAGGACTGACTCCCCTGGGGAGACTCCAGAAGTACCCCAAGATCCATGTCAGCACTGGAGAGGAATCCTCAGGTTCCGGCCCCGACTCCACACAAGGTCTTAGGCCCCGGCATCGACGGGAGAGGAATCCCGAGACGCCCCCGAGGAACTCGCATGGGGACTGGCTTTTCCTGAGGCCACCAGAGCGGGTCCCTGAGGTCCCCGTCGTAAGTCGAGAGCACCTGCCGCAACTCGAGAAAATCCAGGAGGTTTTGCCCTCCAGGCGAGATGAGGCCCATTTCCGCTGAGGCTTCTCGAGGCCAATCACATCTAACCACTGGAACTTCCAAAGGGTCCTTCACACCCTTGCTGCAACTCAAGAAGTTCCCCGACATACCCGTCTCCACTCGAGAGGAAGCACGTGGGTTCCCGCACACATCCAGGGGAGCCCCGTTTCCGCCTCCTAGCTCGAGATGAGGGATCCTTTCCCTGTTTCGTAGGGAAAGAATTCCCGGCGTTCCCGTCGCATCTCAAGAGGAGGCGCTCTCCACAGGAAAGGCGAGAGGAACTCCAGGGTCGTGCCACCATTCCAAGAGTCCCCCAGATGTGTCAGTGCATTCCAGAAGAACCTGTTTTCCCTGCACTGCCTTGACGTTCAAGCCGAGGATCGACTCCCACCACGTGTGCACGTGGGACAGCCCTGTGGGAAAGCCTCGGGGGAAAGCCTCGTGGGAAAGACTCGAGGGAAAACCATAGATCCTTTGATCCACGCGACGGACTGCGTGACACTGCTGCTACCGCTCTGGAGGAAAGCGCAATGCATGCCCACATTCGAGACGAGGACTGACTCCCCTGGGGAGACTCCAGAAGTACCCCAAGATCCATGTCAGCACTGGAGAGGAATCCTCAGGTTCCGGCCCTGACTCCACACAAGGTCTTAGGCCCCGGCATCAACGGGAGAGGAATCCCGAGAGGCCCCCGAGGAACTCGCATGGGGACTGGCCTTTCCTGAGGCCACCAGAGCGGTTCCATGAGGTCCCCGTCGTAAGTCGAGAGCACCTGCCGCAACTCGAGAAAATCCAGGAGGTTTTTCCCTCCAGGCGAGATGAGGCCCATTTCCGCTGAGGCTTCTCGAGTCCAATCACATCTAACCACTGGAACTGCCAAAGGGTCCTTCACAGCATTGCTGCAACTCAAGAAGTTCCCCAACATACCCGTCTCCACTCGAGAGGAAGCACGTGGGGTCCCGCACACATCCAGGGGAGCCCCGTTTCCGCCTCCTAGCTCGAGATGAGGGATCCTTTCCCTGTTTCGTAGGGAAAGAATTCCCGGCGTTCCCGTCGCATCTCAAGAGGAGGCGCTCTCCACAGGAAAGGCGAGAGGAACTCCAGGATCGTGACACCATTCCAAGAGTCCCCCAGATGTGTCAGTCCATTCCAGAAGAACCTGTTTTCCCTGCACCGCCTTGACGTTCAAGCCGAGGATCGAGTCCCACCACGAGTGCACGTGGGACAGCCCTGTTTGTAAGCCTCGTGGGAAAACCTCGTGGGAAAGACTCGAGGGAAAACCATAGATCCTTTGATCCACGCGGCGGACTGCGTGACACTGCTGCTACCCCTCTGGAGGAAAGCGCAAGTGCATGCCCGCATTCGAGACGAGGACTGACTCCCCTGGGGAGACTATAGAAGTACCCCAAGATCCATGTCAGCACTGGAGAGGGATCCTCAGGTTCCGGCCCCGACTCCACACAAGGTCTTAGGCCCCGGCATCGACGGGAGGGGAATCCCGAGAGGCCCCCGAGGAACTCGCATGGGGACTGGCCTTTCCTGAGGCCACCAGAGCGGGTCCCTGAGGTCCCCGTCGTAAGTCGAGAGCACCTGCCGCAACTCGAGAAAATCCAGGAGGTTTTGCCCTCCAGGCGAGATGAGGCCCATTTCCGCTGAGGCTTCTCGAGGCTAATCACGTCTAACCACTGGAACTTCCAAAGGGTCCTTCACACCCTTGCTGCAAATCAAGAAGTTCCCCGACATATCCGTCTCCACTCGAGAGGAAGCACGTGGGTCCCGCACACATCCAGGGGAGCCCCGTTTCCGCCTCTTAGCTCGAGATGAGGGATCCTTTCCCTGTTTCGTAGGGAAAGAATTCCCGGCGTTCCCGTCGCATCTCAAGAGGAGGTGCTCTCCACAGGAAAGGCGAGAGGAACTGAAGGGTCGTGCCACCATTCCAAGAGTCCCCCAGATGTGTCAGTCCATTCCAGAGGAACTTGTTTTCCCTGAACTGCCTTGACGTACAAGCCGAGGATCGACTCCCACCACGTGTGCACGTGGGACAGCCCTGTGGGAAAGCCTCGTGGGAAAGCCTCGTGGGAAAGACTCGAGGGAAAACCATAGATCCTTTGATCCACGCGGCGGACTGCGTGACCCTGCTGCTACCCCTCTGGAGGAAAGCGCAAGTGCATGCCCGCATTCGAGACGAGGACTGACTCCCCTGGGGAGACTCCAGAAGTACCCCAAGATCCATGTCAGCACTGGAGAGGAATCCTCAGGTTCCGGCCCCGACTCCACACAAGGTCTTAGGCCCCGGCATCGACGGGAGAGGAATCCCGAGAGGCCCCCGAGGAACTCGCATGGGGACTGGCCTTTCCTGAGGCCACCAGAGCGGGTCCCTGAGGTCCCCGTCGTAAGTCGAGAGCACCTGCCGCAACTCGAGAAAATCCAGGAGGTTTTGCCCTCCAGGCGAGATGAGGCCCATTTCCGCTGAGGCTTCTCGAGGCCAATCACATCTAACCACTGGAACTTCCAAAGGGTCCTTCACACCCTTGCTGCAACTCAAGAAGTTCCCCGACATACCCGTCTCCACTCGAGAGGAAGCACGTGGGTTCCAGCACACATCCAGGGGAGCCCCGTTTCCGCCTCCTAGCTCGAGATGAGGGATCCTTTCCCTGTTTCGTAGGGAAAGAATTCCCGGCGTTCCCGTCGCATCTCAAGAGGAGGCGCTCTCCACAGGAAAGGCGAGAGGAACTCCAGGGTCGTGCCACCATTCCAAGAGTCCCCCAGATGTGTCAGTCCATTCCAGAGGAACCTGTTTTCCCTGCACTGCCTTGACGTTCAAGCCGAGGATCGACTCCCACCACGTGTGCACGTGGGACAGCCCTGTGGGAAAGCCTCGGGGGAAAGCCTCGTGGGAAAGACTCGAGGGAAAACCATAGATCCTTTGATCCACGCGGCGGACTGCGTGACACTGCTGCTACCGCTCTGGAGGAAAGCGCAATGCATGCCCGCATTCGAGACGAGGACTGACTCCCCTGGGGAGACTCCAGAAGTACCCCAAGATCCATGTCAGCACTGGAGAGGAATCCTCAGGTTCCGGCCCTGACTCCACACAAGGTCTTAGGCCCCGGCATCGACGGGAGAGGAATCCCGAGAGGCCCCCGAGGAACTCGCATGGGGACTGGCCTTTCCTGAGGCCACCAGAGCGGTTCCATGAGGTCCCCGTCGTAAGTCGAGAGCACCTGCCGAAACTCGAGAAAATCCAGGAGGTTTTGCCCTCCAGGCGAGATGAGGCCCATTTCCGCTGAGGCTTCTCGAGTCCAATCACATCTAACCACTGGAACTGCCAAAGGGTCCTTCACAGCATTGCTGCAACTCAAGAAGTTCCCCAACATACCCGTCTCCACTCGAGAGGAAGCACGTGGGGTCCCGCACACATCCAGGGGAGCCCCGTTTCCGCCTCCTAGCTCGAGATGAGGGATCCTTTCCCTGTTTCGTAGGGAAAGAATTCCCGGCGTTCCCGTCGCATCTCAAGAGGAGGCGCTCTCCACAGGAAAGGCGAGAGGAACTCCAGGATCGTGACACCATTCCAAGAGTCCCCCAGATGTGTCAGTCCATTCCAGAAGAACCTGTTTTCCCTGCACTGCCTTGACGTTCAAGCCGAGGATCGAGTCCCACCACGAGTGCACGTGGGACAGCCCTGTGGGAAAGACTCGTGGGAAAGCCTCGTGGGAAAGACTCGAGGGAAAACCATAGATCCTTTGATCCACGCGGCGGACTGCGTGACACTGCTGCTACCGCTCTGGAGGAAAGCGCAAGTGCATGCCCGCATTCGAGACGAGGACTGACTCCCCTGGGGAGACTCCAGAAGTACCCCAAGATCCATGTCAGCACTGGAGAGGAATCCTCAGGTTCCGGCCCCTACTCCACACAAGGTCTTAGGCCCCGGCATCGACGGGAGAGGAATCCCGAGAGGCCCCCGAGGAACTCGCATGGGGACTGGCCTTTCCTGAGGCCACCAGAGCGGTTCCCTGAGGTCCCCGTCGTAAGTCGAGAGCACCTGCCGCAACTCGAGAAAATCCAGGAGGTTTTGCCCTCCAGGCGAGATGAGGCCCATTTCCGCTGAGGCTTCTCGAGGCCAATCACATCTAACCACTGGAACTTCCAAAGGGTCATTCACACCCTTGCTGCAACTCAAGAAGTTCCCCGACATACCCGTCTGCACTCGAGAGGAAGCACGTGGTGTCCCGCACACATCCAGGGGAGCCCCATTTCCGCCTCCTAGCTCGAGATAAGGGATCCTTTCCCTGTTTCGTAGGGAAAGAATTCCCGGCGTTCCCGTCGGATCTCAAGAGGAGGCGCTCTCCACAGGAAAGGCGAGCGGAACTCCAGGGTCGTGCTACCATTCCAAGAGTCCCTCAGATGTGTCAGTCCATTCCAGAGGAACCTGTTTTCCCTGCACTGCCTTGACGTTCAAGCCGAGGATCGACTCCCACCACGTGTGCACGTGGGACAGCCCTTTGGGAAAGCTTCGTGGGAAAGCCTCGTGGGAATGACTCGAGGGAAAACCATAGATCCTTTGATCCACGCGGCGGACTGCGTGTCACTGCTGCTACCGCTCTGGAGGAAAGCGCAATGCATGCCCGCATTCGAGACAAGGACTGACTCCCCTGGGGAGACTCCAGAAGTACCCCAGATCCATGTCAGCACTGGAGAGGAATCCTCAGGTTCCGGCCCCGACTCCACACAAGGTCTTAGGCCCCGGCATCGACGGGAAAGGAATCCCGAGACGCCCCCGAGGAACTCGCATGGGGACTGGCCTTTCCTGAGGCCACCAGAGCGGGTCCCTGAGGTCCCCGTCGTAAGTCGAGAGCACCTGCCGCAACTCGAGAAAATCCAGGAGGTTTTGCCCTCCAGGCGAGATGAGGCCCATTTCCCCTGAGGCTTCTCGCGGCAAATCACGTCTAAACACTGGAACTTCCAAAGGGTCCTTCACACCCTTGCTGCAACTCAAGAAGTTCCCCGACATACCCGTCTCCACTCGAGAGGAAGCACGTGGGGTCCCGCACACATCCAGGGGAGCCCCGTTTCCGCCTCCTAGCTCGAGATGAGGGATCCTTTCCCTGTTTCGTAGGGAAAGAATTCCCGGCGTTCCCGTCGCATCTCAAGAGGAGGCGCTCTCCACAGGAAAGGCGAGAGGAATTCCAGGGTCGTGCCACCATTCCAAGAGTCCCCCAGATGTGTCAGTCCATTCCAGAGGAACCTGTTTTATCTGAACTGCCTTGACGTACAAGCAGAGGATCGACTCCCACCACGTGTGCACGTGGGACAGCCCTGTGGGAAAGCCTCGTGGGAAAGCCTCGTGGGAAAGACTCGAGGGAAAACCATAGATCCTTTGATCCACGCGGCGGACTGCGTGAAACTGCTGCTACCCCTCTGGAGGAAAGCGCAAGTGCATGCCCGCATTCGAGACGAGGACTGACTCCCCTGGGGAGACTCCAGAAGTACCCCAAGATAAATGTCAGCACTGGAGAGGAATCCTCAGGTTCCAGCCCCGACTCCACACAAGGTCTTAGGCCCCGGCATCGACGGGAGAGGAATCCCGAGAGGCCCCCGAGGAACTCGCATGGGGACTGGCCTTTCCTGAGGCCACCAGAGCGGGTCCCTGAGGTCCCCGTCGTAAGTCGAGAGCACCTGCCGCAACTCGAGAAAATCCAGGAGGTTTTGCCCTCCAGGCGAGATGAGGCCCATTTCCGCTGAGGCTTCTCGAGGCTAATCACGTCTAACCACTGGAACTTCCAAAGGGTCCTTCACACCCTTGCTGCAACTCAAGAAGTTCCCAGACATACCCGTCTCCACTCGAGAGGAAGCACGTGGGTCCCGCACACATCCAGGGGAGCCCCGTTTCCGCCTCCTAGCTCGAGATGAGGGATCCTTTCCCTGTTTCGTAGGGAAAGAATTCCCGGCGTTCCCGTCGCATCTCAAGAGGAGGCGCTCTCCACAGGAAAGGCGAGAGGAACTCCAGGGTCGTGCCACCATTCCAAGAGTCCCCCAGATGTGTCAGTCCATTCCAGAGGAACCTGTTTTCCCTGCACTGCCTTGACGTTCAAGCCGAGGATCGACTCCCACCACGTGTGCACGTGGGACAGCCCTGTGGGAAAGCCTCGTGGGAAAGACTCGAGGGAAAACCATAGATCCTTTGATCCACGCGGCGGACTGCGTGACACCGCTGCTACCGCTCTGGAGGAAAGCGCAAGTGCATGCCCGCATTCGAGACGAGGACTGACTCCCCTGGGGAGACTCCAGAAGTACCCCAAGATCCATGTCAGCACTGGAGAGGAATCCTCAGGTTCCGGCCCCGACTCCACACAAGGTCTTAGGCCCGGGCATCGACGGGAGAGGAATGCCGAGAGGCCCCCGAGGAACTCGCATGGGGACTGGCCTTTCCTGAGGCCACCAGAGCGGGTCCCTGAGGTCCCCGTCGTAAGTCGAGAGCACCTGCCGCAACTCGAGAAAATCCAGGAGGTTTTGCCCTCCAGGAGAGATGAGGCCCATTTCCGCTGAGGCTTCTCGAGGCCAGTCACATCTAACCACTGGAACTTCCAAAGGGTCCTTCACACCCTTGCTGCAACTCAAGAAGTTCCCCGACATACCCGTCTGCACTCGAGAGGAAGCACATGGTGTCCCTCACACATACAAGGGAGCCCCGTTTCCGCCTCCTAGCTCGAGATGAGGGATCCTTTCCCTGTTTCGTAGGGAAAGAATTCCCGGCGTTCCCGTCGCATCTCAAGAGGAGGCGCTCTCCACAGGAAAGGCGAGAGGAACTCCAGGGTCGTGCCACCATTCCAAGAGTCCCCCAGATGTGTCAGTCCATTCCAGAGGAACCTGTTTTCCCTGCACTGCCTTGACGTTCAAGCCGAGGATCGACTCCCACCACGTGTGCACGTGGGACAGCCCTGTGGGAAAGCCTCGTGGGAAAGCCTCGTGGGAAAGACTCGAGGGAAAACCATAGATCCTTTGATCCACGCGGCGGACTGCGTGTCACTGCTGCTACCGCTCTGGAGGAAAGCGCAAGTGCATGCCCGCATTCGAGACGAGGACTGACTCCCCTGGGGAGACTCCAGAAGTACCCCAAGATCCATGTCAGCACTGGAGAGGAATCCTCAGGTTCCGGCCCCGACTCCACACAAGGTCTTAGGCCCCGGCATCGACGGGAGAGGAATCCCGAGAGGCCCCCGAGGAACTCGCATGGGGACTGGCCTTTCCTGAGGCCACCAGAGCGGGTCCCTGAGGTCCCCGTCGTAAGTCGAGAGCACCTGCCGCTACTCGAGAAAATCCAGGAGGTTTTGCCCTCCAGGCGAGATGAGGCCCATTTCCGCTGAGGCTTCTCGAGGCCAATCACATCTAACCACTGGAACTTCCAAAGGGTTCTTCACACCATTGCTGCAACTTAAGAAGTTCCCCAACATACCCGTCTCCACTCGAGAGGAAGCACGTGGGGTCCCTCACACATCCAGGGGAGCCCCGTTTCCGCCTCCTAGCTCGAGATGAGTGATCCTTCCCTGTTTCGTAGGGAAAGAATTCCCGGCGTTCCCGTCGCATCTCAAGAGGAGGCGCTCTCCACAGGAAAGGCGAGAGGAACTCCAGGGTCGTGACACCATTCCAAGAGTCCCCCAGATGTGTCAGTCCATTCCTGAGGAACCTGTTTTCCCTGCACTGCCTTGACGTTCAAGCCGAGGATCGACTCCCACCACGTGTGCACGTGGGAGAGCCCTGTGGGAAAGCCTCGTGGGAAAGACTCGAGGGAAAACCATAGATCCTTTGATCCACGCGGCGGACTGCGTGACACCGCTGCTACCGCTCTGGAGGAAAGCGCAATGCATGCCCGCATTCGAGACGAGGACTGACTCCCCTGGGGAGACTCCAGAAGTACCCCAAGATCCATGTCAGCACTGGAGAGGAATCCTCAGGTTCCGGCCCCGACTCCACACAAGGTCTTAGGCCCCGGCATCGACGGGAGAGGAATCCCCAGAGGCCCCCGAGGAACTCGCATGGGGACTGGCCTTTCCTGAGGCCACCAGAGCGGGTCCCTGAGGTCCCCGTCGTAAGTCGAGAGCACCTGCCGCAACTCGAGAAAATCCAGGAGGTTTTGCCCTCCAGGAGAGATGAGGCCCATTTCCGCTGAGGCTTCTCGAGGCCAGTCACATCTAACCACTGGAACTTCCAAAGGGTCCTTCACACCCTTGCTGCAACTCAAGAAGTTCCCCGACATACCCGTCTGCACTCGAGAGGAAGCACATGGTGTCCCTCACACATCCAAGGGAGCCCCGTTTCCGCCTCCTAGCTCGAGATGAGGGATCCTTTCCCTGTTTCGTAGGGAAAGAATTCCCGGCGTTCCCGTCGCATCTCAAGAGGAGGCGCTCCCACAGAAAAGGCGAGAGGAACTCCAGGGTCGTGCCACCATTCCAAGAGTCCCCCAGATGTGTCAGCCCATTCCAGAGGAACCTGTTTTCCCTGCACTGCCTTGACGTTCAAGCCGAGGATCGACTCCCACCACGTGTGCACGTGGGACAGCCCTGTGGGAAAGCCTCGTGGGAAAGCCTCGTGGGAAAGACTCGAGGGAAAATCATAGATCCTTTGATCCACGCGGCGGACTGCGTGACACTGCTGCTACCGCTCTGGAGGAAAGCGCAAGTGCATGCCCGCATTCGAGACGAGGACTGACTCCCCTGGGGAGGCTCCAGAAGTACCCCAAGATCCATGTCAGCACTGGAGAGGAATCCTCAGGTTCCGGCCCCGACTCCACACAAGGTCTTAGGCCCCGGCATCGACGGGAGAGGAATCCCGAGACGCCCCCGAGGAACTCGCATGGGGACTGGCCTTTCCTGAGGCCACCAGAGCGGGTCCCTGAGGTCCCCGTCGTAAGTCGAGAGCACCTGCCGCAACTCGAGAAAATCCAGGAGGTTTTGCCCTCCAGGCGAGATGAGGCCCATTTCCCCTGAGGCTTCTCGCGGCAAATCACGTCTAAACACTGGAACTTCCAAAGGGTCCTTCACACCCTTGCTGCAACTCAAGAAGTTCCCCGACATACCCGTCTCCACTCGAGAGGAAGCACGTGGGGTCCCGCACACATCCAGGGGAGCCCCGTTTCCGCCTCCTAGCTCGAGATGAGGGATCCTTTCCCTGTTTCGTAGGGAAAGAATTCCCGGCGTTCCCGTCGCATCTCAAGAGGAGGCGCTCTCCACAGGAAAGGCGAGAGGAACTCCAGGGTCGTGCCACCATTCCAAGAGTCCCCCAGATGTGTCAGTCCATTCCAGAGGAACCTGTTTTATCTGAACTGCCTTGACGTACAAGCAGAGGATCGACTCCCACCACGTGTGCACGTGGGACAGCCCTGTGGGAGAGCCTCGTGGGAAAGCCTCGTGGGAAAGACTCGAGGGAAAACCATAGATCCTTTGATCCACGCGGCGGACTGCGTGACACTGCTGCTACCCCTCTGGAGGAAAGCGCAAGTGCATGCCCGCATTCGAGACGAGGACTGACTCCCCTGTGGAGACTCCAGAAGTACCCCAAGATCCATGTCAGCACTGGAGAGGAATCCTCAGGTTCCGGCCCCGACTCCACACAAGGTCTTAGGCCCCGGCATCGACGGGAGAGGAATCCCCAGAGGCCCCCGAGGAACTCGCATGGGGACTGGCCTTTCCTGAGGCCACCAGAGCGGTTCCCTGAGGTCCCCGTCGTAAGTCGAGAGCACCTGCCGCAACTCGAGAAAATCCAGGAGGTTTTGCCCTCCAGGCGTGATGAGGCCCATTTCCGCTGAGGCTTCTCGAGGCCAATCACATCTAACCACTGGAACTTCCAAAGGGTCCTTCACACCATTGCTGCAACTCAAGAAGTTCCCCGACATACCCGTCTCCACTCGAGAGGAAGCACGTGGGTTCCCGCACACATCCAGGGGAGCCCCGTTTCCGCCTCCTAGCTCGAGATGAGGGATCCTTTCCCTGTTTCGTAGGGAAAGAATTCCCGGCGTTCCCGTCGCATCTCAAGAGGAGGCACTCTCCACAGGAAAGGCGAGAGGAACTGAAGGGTCGTGCCACCATTCCAAGAGTCCCCCAGATGTGTCAGTCCATTCCAGAGGAACCTGTTTTCCCTGCACTGCCTTGACGTTCAAGCCGAGGATCGAGTCCCACCACGTGTGCACGTGGGACAGCCCTGTGGGAAAGCCTCGTGGGAAAGCCTCGTGGGAAAGACTCGAGGGAAAACCATAGATCCTTTGATCCACGCGGCGGACTGCGTGACACTGCTGCTACCGCTCTGGAGGAAAGCGCAAGTGCATGCCCGCATTCGAGACGAGGACTGACTCCCCTGGGGAGACTCCAGAAGTACCCCAAGATCCATGTCAGCACTGGAGAGGAATCCTCAGGTTCCGGCCCCGACTCCACACAAGGTCTTAGGCCCCGGCATCGACGGGAGAGGAATCCCGAGAGGCCCCCGAGGAACTCGCATGGGGACTGGCCTTTCCTGAGGCCACCAGAGCGGGTCCCTGAGTTCCCCGTCGTAAGTCGAGAGCACCTGCCGCAACTCGAGAAAATCCAGGAGGTTTTGCCCTCCAGGCGAGATGAGGCCCATTTCCGCTGAGGCTTCTCGAGGCTAATCACGTCTAACCACTGGAACTTCCAAAGGGTCCTTCACACCCTTGCTGCAACTCAAGAAGTTCCCCGACATACCCGTCTCCACTCGAGAGGAAGCACGTGGTGTCCCGCACACATCCAGGGGAGCCCCGTTTCCGCCTCCTAGCTCGAGATGAGGGATCCTTTCCCTGTTTCGTAGGGAAAGAATTCCCGGCGTTCCCGTCACATCTCAAGAGGAGGCGCTCTCCACAGGAAAGGCGAGAGGAACTGAAGGGTCGTGCCACCATTCCAAGAGTCCCCCAGATGTGTCAGTCCATTCCAGAGGAACCTGTTTTCCCTGCACTGCCTTGACGTTCAAGCCGAGGATCGACTCCCACCACGTGTGCACGTGGGACAGCCCTGTGGGAAAGCCTCGTGGGAAAGCCTCGTGGGAAAGACTCGAGGGAAAACTATAGATCCTTTCATCCACGCGGCGGACTGCGTAACACTGCTGCTACCGCTCTGGAGGAAAGCACAAGTGCATGCCCGCATTCGAGACGAGGACTGACTCCCCTGGGGAGACTCCAGAAGTACCCCAAGATCCATGTCAGCACTGGAGAGGAATCCTCAGGTTCCGGCCCCGACTCCACACAAGGTCTTAGGCCCCGGCATCGACGGGAGAGGAATCCCGAGAGGCCCCCGAGGAACTCGCATGGGGACTGGCCTTTCCTGAGGCCACCAGAGCGGGTCCCTGAGGTCCCCGTCGTAAGTCGAGAGCACCTGCCGCAACTCGAGAAAATCCAGGAGGTTTTGCCCTCCAGGCGAGATGAGGCCCATTTCCCCTGAGGCTTCTCGAGGCAAATCACGTCAAACCACTGGAACTTCCAAAGGGTCCTGCACACCCTTGCTGCAACTCAAGAAGTTCCCCGACATACCCGTCTCCACTCGAGGGGAAGCACGTGGTGTCCCGCCCACATCCAGGGGAGCTTCGTTTCCGACTCCTAGCTCGAGATGAGGGATCCTTTCCCTGTTTCGTAGGGAAAGAATTCCCGGCGTTCCCGTCGCATCTCAAGAGGAGGCCCTCTCCACAGGAAAGGCGAGAGGAACTCCAGGGTCGTGCCACCATTCCAAGAGTCCCCCAGATGTGTCAGTCCATTCCAGAGGAACCTGTTTTCCCTGCACTGCCTTGACGTTCAAGCCGAGGATCGAGTCCCACCACGTGTGCACGTGGGACAGCCCTGTGGGAAAGCCTCGTGGGAAAGCCTCGTGGGAAAGACTCGAGGGAAAACCATAGATCCTTTGATCCACGCGGCGGACTGCGTGACACTGCTGCTACCGCTCTGGAGGAAAGCGCAAGTGCATGCCCGCATTCGAGACGAGGACTGACTCCCCTGGGGAGACTCCAGAAGTACCCCAAGATCCATGTCAGCACTGGAGAGGAATCCTCAGGTTCCGGCCCCGACTCCACACAAGGTCTTAGGCCCCGGCATCGACGGGAGAGGAATCCCGAGTGGCCCCCGAGGAACTCGCATGGGGACTGGCCTTTCCTGAGGCCACCAGAGCGGGTCCCTGAGGTCCCCGTCGTAAGTCGAGAGCACCTGCCGCAACTCGAGAAAATCCAGGAGGTTTTGCCCTCCAGGCGAGATGAGGCCCATTTCCGCTGAGGCTTCTCGAGGCTAATCACGTCTAACCACTGGAACTTCCAAAGGGTCCTTCACACCCTTGCTGCAACTCAAGAAGTTCCCCGACATACCCGTCTCCACTCGATAGGAAGCACGTGGTGTCCCGCACACATCCAGGGGAGCCCAGTTTCCGCCTCCTAGCTCGAGATGAGGGATCCTTTCCCTGTTTCGTAGGGAAAGAATTCCCGGCGTTTCCGTCACATCTCAAGAGGAGGCGCTCTCCACAGGAAAGGCGAGAGGAACTCCAGGGTCGTGCCGCCATTCGAAGAGTCCCCCAGATGTGTCAGTCCATTCCAGAGGAACCTATTTTCCCTGCACTGCCTTGACGTTCAAGCCGAGGATCGCCTCCCACCACGTGTGCACGTGGGACAGCCATGTGGGAATGCCTCGTGGGAAAGCCTCGTGGGAAAGACTCGAGGGAAAACCATAGATCCTTTGATCCACGCGGCGGACTGCGTGACACTGCTGCTACCGCTCTCGAGGAAAGCGCAAGTGCATTCCCGCATTCGAGACGAGGACTGACTCCCCTGGGGAGACTCCAGAAGTACCCCAAGATCCATGTCAGCACAGGAGAGGAATCCTCAGGTTCCGGCCCCGACTCCACACAATGTCTTAGGCTCCGGCATCGACGGGAGAGGAATCCCGAGACGCCCCCGAGGAACTCGCATGGGGACTGGCCTTTCCTGAGGCCACCAGAGCGGTTCCCTGAGGTCCCCGTCGTAAGTCGAGAGCACCTGCCGCAACTCGAGAAAATCCAGGAGATTTTGCCCTCCAGGCGAGATGAGGCCCATTTCCGCTGAGGCTTCTCGAGGCCAATCACATTTAACCACTGGAACTTCCAAAGGGTCCTTCACACTCTTGCTGCAACTCAAGAAGTTCCCCGACATACCCGTCTGCACTCGAGAGGAAGCACGTGGGGTCCCGCACACATCCAGGGGAGCCCCGTTTCTGACTCCTAGCTCGAGATGAGGGATCCTTTCCCTGTTTCGTAGGGAAAGAATTCCCGGCGTTCCCGTCGCATCTCAAGAGGAGGCGCTCTCCACAGGAAAGGCGAGAGGAACTCCAGGGTCGTGCCACCATTCCAAGAGTCCCCCAGATGTGTCAGTCCATTCCAGAGGAACCTGTTTTATCTGAACTGCCTTGACGTACAAGCAGAGGAACGACTCCCACCACGTGTGCACGTGGGACAGCCCTGTGGGAGAGCCTCGTGGGAAAGCCTCGTGGGAAAGACTCGAGGGAAAACCATAGATCCTTTGATCCACGCGGCGGACTGCGTGACACTGCTGCTACCCCTCTGGAGGAAAGCGCAAGTGCATGCCCGCATTCGAGACGAGGACTGACTCCCCTGGGGAGACTCCAGAAGTACCCCAAGATCCATGTCAGCACTGGAGAGGAATCCTCAGGTTCCGGCCCCGACTCCACACAAGGTCTTAGGCCACGGCATCGACGGGAGAGGAATCCCCAGAGGCCCCCGAGGAACTCGCATGGGGACTGGCCTTTCCTGAGGCCACCAGAGCGGGTCCCTGAGGTCCCCGTCGTAAGTCGAGAGCACCTGCCGCAACTCGAGAAAATCCAGGAGGTTTTGCCCTCCAGGTGAGATGAGGCCCATTTCCGCTGAGGCTTCTCGAGGCTAATCACTTCTAACCACTGGAACTTCCAAAGGGTCCTTCACACCCTTGCTGCAACTCAAGAAGTTCCCCGACATACCCGTCTCCCCTCGAGAGGAAGCACGTGGGTCCCGCACACATCCAGGGGAGCCCCGTTTCCGCCTCCTAGCTCGAGATGAGGGATCCTTTCCCTGTTTCGTAGGGAAAGAATTCCCGGCGTTCCCGTCGCATCTCAAGAGGAGGCACTCTCCACAGGAAAGGCGAGAGGAACTGAAGGGTCGTGCCACCATTCCAAGAGTCCCCCAGATGTGTCAGTCCATTCCAGAGGAACCTGTTTTCCCTGCACTGCCTTGACGTTCAAGCCGAGGATCGAGTCCCACCACGTGTGCACGTGGGACAGCCCTGTGGGAAAGCCTCGTGGGAAAGCCTCGTGGGAAAGACTCGAGGGAAAACCATAGATCCTTTGATCCACGCGGCGGACTGCGTGACACTGCTGCTACCGCTCTGGAGGAAAGCGCAAGTGCATGCCCGCATTCGAGACGAGGACTGACTCCCCTGGGGAGACTCCAGAAGTACCCCAAGATCCATGTCAGCACTGGAGAGGAATCCTCAGGTTCCGGCCCCGACTCCACACAAGGTCTTAGGCCCCGGCATCGACGGGAGAGGAATCCCGAGAGGCCCCCGAGGAACTCGCATGGGGACTGGCCTTTCCTGAGGCCACCAGAGCGGGTCCCTGAGTTCCCCGTCGTAAGTCGAGAGCACCTGCCGCAACTCGAGAAAATCCAGGAGGTTTTGCCCTCCAGGCGAGATGAGGCCCATTTCCGCTGAGGCTTCTCGAGGCTAATCACGTCTAACCACTGGAACTTCCAAAGGGTCCTTCACACCCTTGCTGCAACTCAAGAAGTTCCCCGACATACCCGTCTCCACTCGAGAGGAAGCACGTGGTGTCCCGCACACATCCAGGGGAGCCCCGTTTCCGCCTCCTAGCTCGAGATGAGGGATCCTTTCCCTGTTTCGTAGGGAAAGAATTCCCGGCGTTCCCGTCACATCTCAAGAGGAGGCGCTCTCCACAGGAAAGGCGAGAGGAACTGAAGGGTCGTGCCACCATTCCAAGAGTCCCCCAGATGTGTCAGTCCATTCCAGAGGAACCTGTTTTCCCTGCACTGCCTTGACGTTCAAGCCGAGGATCGACTCCCACCACGTGTGCACGTGGGACAGCCCTGTGGGAAAGCCTCGTGGGAAAGCCTCGTGGGAAAGACTCGAGGGAAAACCATAGATCCTTTCATCCACGCGGCGGACTGCGTAACACTGCTGCTACCGCTCTGGAGGAAAGCACAAGTGCATGCCCGCATTCGAGACGAGGACTGACTCCCCTGGGGAGACTCCAGAAGTACCCCAAGATCCATGTCAGCACTGGAGAGGAATCCTCAGGTTCCGGCCCCGACTCCACACAAGGTCTTAGGCCCCGGCATCGACGGGAGAGGAATCCCGAGAGGCCCCCGAGGAACTCGCATGGGGACTGGCCTTTCCTGAGGCCACCAGAGCGGGTCCCTGAGGTCCCCGTCGTAAGTCGAGAGCACCTGCCGCAACTCGAGAAAATCCAGGAGGTTTTGCCCTCCAGGCGAGATGAGGCCCATTTCCCCTGAGGCTTCTCGAGGCAAATCACGTCAAACCACTGGAACTTCCAAAGGGTCCTGCACACCCTTGCTGCAACTCAAGAAGTTCCCCGACATACCCGTCTCCACTCGAGGGGAAGCACGTGGTGTCCCGCCCACATCCAGGGGAGCTTCGTTTCCGACTCCTAGCTCGAGATGAGGGATCCTTTCCCTGTTTCGTAGGGAAAGAATTCCCGGCGTTCCCGTCGCATCTCAAGAGGAGGCCCTCTCCACAGGAAAGGCGAGAGGAACTCCAGGGTCGTGCCACCATTCCAAGAGTCCCCCAGATGTGTCAGTCCATTCCAGAGGAACCTGTTTTCCCTGCACTGCCTTGACGTTCAAGCCGAGGATCGAGTCCCACCACGTGTGCACGTGGGACAGCCCTGTGGGAAAGCCTCGGGGGAAAGCCTCGTGGGAAAGACTCGAGGGAAAACCATAGATCCTTTGATCCACGCGGCGGACTGCGTGACACTGCTGCTACCGCTCTGGAGGAAAGCGCAAGTGCATGCCCGCATTCGAGACGAGGACTGACTCCCCTGGGGAGACTCCAGAAGTACCCCAAGATCCATGTCAGCACTGGAGAGGAATCCTCAGGTTCCGGCCCCGACTCCACACAAGGTCTTAGGCCCCGGCATCGACGGGAGAGGAATCCCGAGTGGCCCCCGAGGAACTCGCATGGGGACTGGCCTTTCCTGAGGCCACCAGAGCGGGTCCCTGAAGTCCCCGTCGTAAGTCGAGAGCACCTGCCGCAACTCGAGAAAATCCAGGAGGTTTTGCCCTCCAGGCGAGTTGAGGCCCATTTCCGCTGAGGCTTCTCGAGGCTAATCACGTCTAACCACTGGAACTTCCAAAGGGTCCTTCACACCCTTGCTGCAACTCAAGAAGTTCCCCGACATACCCGTCTCCACTCGAGAGGAAGCACGTGGTGTCCCGCACACATCCAGGGGAGCCCCGTTTCCGCCTCCTAGCTCGAGATGAGGGATCCTTTCCCTGTTTCGTAGGGAAAGAATTCCCGGCGTTCCCGTCACATCTCAAGAGGAGGCGCTCTCCACAGGAAAGGCGAGAGGAACTCCAGGGTCGTGCCGCCATTCGAAGAGTCCCCCAGATGTGTCAGTCCATTCCAGAGGAACCTATTTTCCCTGCACTGCCTTGACGTTCAAGCCGAGGATCGCCTCCCACCACGTGTGCACGTGGGACAGCCATGTGGGAATGCCTCGTGGGAAAGCCTCGTGGGAAAGACTCGAGGGAAAACCATAGATCCTTTGATCCACGCGGCGGACTGCGTGACACTGCTGCTACCGCTCTCGAGGAAAGCGCAAGTGCATTCCCGCATTCGAGACGAGGACTGACTCCCCTGGGGAGACTCCAGAAGTACCCCAAGATCCATGTCAGCACAGGAGAGGAATCCTCAGGTTCCGGCCCCGACTCCACACAATGTCTTAGGCTCCGGCATCGACGGGAGAGGAATCCCGAGACGCCCCCGAGGAACTCGCATGGGGACTGGCCTTTCCTGAGGCCACCAGAGCGGTTCCCTGAGGTCCCCGTCGTAAGTCGAGAGCACCTGCCGCAACTCGAGAAAATCCAGGAGATTTTGCCCTCCAGGCGAGATGAGGCCCATTTCCGCTGAGGCTTCTCGAGGCCAATCACATCTAACCACTGGAACTTCCAAAGGGTCCTTCACACTCTTGCTGCAACTCAAGAAGTTCCCCGACATACCCGTCTGCACTCGAGAGGAAGCACGTGGGGTCCCGCACACATCCAGGGGAGCCCCGTTTCTGACTCCTAGCTCGAGATGAGGGATCCTTTCCCTGTTTCGTAGGGAAAGAATTCCCGGCGTTCCCGTCGCATCTCAAGAGGAGGCGCTCTCCACAGGAAAGGCGAGAGGAACTCCAGGGTCGTGCCACCATTCCAAGAGTCCCCCAGATGTGTCAGTCCATTCCAGAGGAACCTGTTTTATCTGAACTGCCTTGACGTACAAGCAGAGGAACGACTCCCACCACGTGTGCACGTGGGACAGCCCTGTGGGAGAGCCTCGTGGGAAAGCCTCGTGGGAAAGACTCGAGGGAAAACCATAGATCCTTTGATCCACGCGGCGGACTGCGTGACACTGCTGCTACCCCTCTGGAGGAAAGCGCAAGTGCATGCCCGCATTCGAGACGAGGACTGACTCCCCTGGGGAGACTCCAGAAGTACCCCAAGATCCATGTCAGCACTGGAGAGGAATCCTCAGGTTCCGGCCCCGACTCCACACAAGGTCTTAGGCCACGGCATCGACGGGAGAGGAATCCCCAGAGGCCCCCGAGGAACTCGCATGGGGACTGGCCTTTCCTGAGGCCACCAGAGCGGGTCCCTGAGGTCCCCGTCGTAAGTCGAGAGCACCTGCCGCAACTCGAGAAAATCCAGGAGGTTTTGCCCTCCAGGCGAGATGAGGCCCATTTCCGCTGAGGCTTCTCGAGGCTAATCACTTCTAACCACTGGAACTTCCAAAGGGTCCTTCACACCCTTGCTGCAACTCAAGAAGTTCCCCGACATACCTGTCTCCCCTCGAGAGGAAGCACGTGGGTCCCGCACACATCCAGGGGAGCCCCGTTTCCGCCTCCTAGCTCGAGATGAGGGATCCTTTCCCTGTTTCGTAGGGAAAGAATTCCCGGCGTTCCCGTCGCATCTCAAGAGGAGGCGCTCTCCACAGGAAAGGCGAGAGGAACTCCAGGGTCGTGCCACCATTCCAAGAGTCCCCCAGATGTGTCAGCCCATTCCAGAGGAACCTGTTTTCCCTGCACTGCCTTGACGTTCAAGCCGAGGATCGACTCCCACCACGTGTGCACGTGGGACAGCCCTGTGGGAAAGCCTCGTGGGAAAGCCTCGTGGGAAAGACTCGAGGGAAAATCATAGATCCTTTGATCCACGCGGCGGACTGCGTGACACTGCTGCTACCGCTCTGGAGGAAAGGGCAAGTGCATGCCCGCATTCGAGACGAGGACTGACTCCCCTGGGGAGGCTCCAGAAGTACCCCAAGATCCATGTCAGCACTGGAGAGGAATCCTCAGGTTCCGGCCCCGACTCCACACAAGGTCTTAGGCCCCGGCATCGACGGGAGAGGAATCCCGAGACGCCCCCGAGGAACTCGCATGGGGACTGGCCTTTCCTGAGGCCACCAGAGCGGTTCCCTGAGGTCCCCGTCGTAAGTCGAGAGCACCTGCCGCAACTCGAGAAAATCCAGGAGGTTTTGCGCTCCAGGCGAGATGAGGCCCATTTCCGCTGAGGCTTCTCGAGGCCAATCACATCTAACCACTGGAACTTCCAAAGGGTCTTTCACACCCTGGCTGCAACTCAAGAAGTTCCCCGACATACCCGTCTCCACTCGAGAGGAAGCACGTGGGGTCCCGCACACATCCAGGGGAGCCCCGTTTCCGCCTCTTGGCTCGAGATGAGGGATCCTTTCCCTGTTTCGTAGGGAAAGAATTCCCGGCGTTCCCGTCGCATCTCAAGAGGAGGCGCTCTCCACAGGAAAGGCGAGAGGAACTCCAGGGTCGTGCCACCATTCCAAGAGTCCCCCAGATGAGTCAGTCCATTCCAGAGGAACCTGTTTTCCCTGCACTGCCTTGACGTTCAAGCCGAGGATCGACTCCCACCACGTGTGCACGTGGGACAGCCCTGTGGGAAAGCCTCGTGGGAAAGCCTCGTGGGAAAGACTCGAGGGAAAACCATAGATCCTTTGATCCACGCGGCGGACTGCGAGACTGCTGCTACCGCTCTGGAGGAAAGCGCAATGCATGCCCGCATTCGAGACGAGGACTGACTCCCCTGGGGAGACTCCAGAAGTACCCCAAGATCCATGTCAGCACTGGAGAGGAATCCTCAGGTTCCGGCCCCGACTCCACACAAGGTCTTAGGCCCCGGCATCGACGGGAGAGGAATCCCCAGAGGCCCCCGAGGAACTCGCATGGGGACTGGCCTTTCCTGAGGCCACCAGAGCGGGTCCCTGAGGTCCCCGTCGTAAGTCGAGAGCACCTGCCGCAACTCGAGAAAATCCAGGAGGTTTTGCCCTCCAGGCGTGATGAGGCCCATTTCCGCTGAGGCTTCTCGAGGCCAATCACATCTAACCACTGGAACTTCCAAAGGGTCCTTCACACCATTGCTGCAACTCAAGAAGTTCCCCGACATACCCGTCTCCCCTCGAGAGGAAGCACGTGGGTTCCCGCACACATCCAGGGGAGCCCCGTTTCCGCCTCCTAGCTCGAGATGAGGGATCCTTTCCCTGTTTCGTAGGGAAAGAATTCCCGGCGTTCCCGTCACATCTCAAGAGGAGGCGCTCTCCACAGGAAAGGCGAGAGGAACTGAAGGGTCGTGCCACCATTCCAAGAGTCCCCCAGATGTGTCAGTCCATTCCAGAGGAACCTGTTTTCCCTGCACTGCCTTGACGTTCAAGCCGAGGATCGACTCCCACCACGTGTGCACGTGGGACAGCCCTGTGGGAAAGCCTCGTGGGAAAGCCTCGTGGGAAAGACTCGAGGGAAAACCATAGATCCTTTCATCCACGCGGCGGACTGCGTAACACTGCTGCTACCGCTCTGGAGGAAAGCACAAGTGCATGCCCGCATTCGAGACGAGGACTGACTCCCCTGGGGAGACTCCAGAAGTACCCCAAGATCCATGTCAGCACTGGAGAGGAATCCTCAGGTTCCGGCCCCGACTCCACACAAGGTCTTAGGCCCCGGCATCGACGGGAGAGGAATCCCGAGAGGCCCCCGAGGAACTCGCATGGGGACTGGCCTTTCCTGAGGCCACCAGAGCGGGTCCCTGAGGTCCCCGTCGTAAGTCGAGAGCACCTGCCGCAACTCGAGAAAATCCAGGAGGTTTTGCCCTCCAGGCGAGATGAGGCCCATTTCCCCTGAGGCTTCTCGAGGCAAATCACGTCAAACCACTGGAACTTCCAAAGGGTCCTGCACACCCTTGCTGCAACTCAAGAAGTTCCCCGACATACCCGTCTCCACTCGAGGGGAAGCACGTGGTGTCCCGCCCACATCCAGGGGAGCTTCGTTTCCGACTCCTAGCTCGAGATGAGGGATCCTTTCCCTGTTTCGTAGGGAAAGAATTCCCGGCGTTCCCGTCGCATCTCAAGAGGAGGCCCTCTCCACAGGAAAGGCGAGAGGAACTCCAGGGTCGTGCCACCATTCCAAGAGTCCCCCAGATGTGTCAGTCCATTCCAGAGGAACCTGTTTTCCCTGCACTGCCTTGACGTTCAAGCCGAGGATCGAGTCCCACCACGTGTGCACGTGGGACAGCCCTGTGGGAAAGCCTCGTGGGAAAGACTCGAGGGAAAACCATAGATCCTTTGATCCACGCGGCGGACTGCGTGACACTGCTGCTACCGCTCTGGAGGAAAGCGCAAGTGCATGCCCTCATTCGAGACGAGGACTGACTCCCCTGGGGAGACTCCAGAAGTACCCCAAGATCCATGTCAGCACTGGAGAGGAATCCTCAGGTTCCGGCCCCGACTCCACACAAGGTCTTAGGCCCCGGCATCGACGGGAGAGGAATCCCGAGTGGCCCCCGAGGAACTCGCATGGGGACTGGCCTTTCCTGAGGCCACCAGAGCGGGTCCCTGAGGTCCCCGTCGTAAGTCGAGAGCACCTGCCGCAACTCGAGAAAATCCAGGAGGTTTTGCCCTCCAGGCGAGATGAGGCCCATTTCCGCTGAGGCTTCTCGAGGCTAATCACGTCTAACCACTGGAACTTCCAAAGGGTCCTTCACACCCTTGCTGCAACTCAAGAAGTTCCCCGACATACCCGTCTCCACTCGATAGGAAGCACGTGGTGTCCCGCACACATCCAGGGGAGCCCAGTTTCCGCCTCCTAGCTCGAGATGAGGGATCCTTTCCCTGTTTCGTAGGGAAAGAATTCCCGGGGTTTCCGTCACATCTCAAGAGGAGGCGCTCTCCACAGGAAAGGCGAGAGGAACTCCAGGGTCGTGCCGCCATTCGAAGAGTCCCCCAGATGTGTCAGTCCATTCCAGAGGAACCTATTTTCCCTGCACTGCCTTGACGTTCAAGCCGAGGATCGCCTCCCACCACGTGTGCACGTGGGACAGCCATGTGGGAATGCCTCGTGGGAAAGCCTCGTGGGAAAGACTCGAGGGAAAACCATAGATCCTTTGATCCACGCGGCGGACTGCGTGACACTGCTGCTACCGCTCTCGAGGAAAGCGCAAGTGCATTCCCGCATTCGAGACGAGGACTGACTCCCCTGGGGAGACTCCAGAAGTACCCCAAGATCCATGTCAGCACAGGAGAGGAATCCTCAGGTTCCGGCCCCGACTCCACACAATGTCTTAGGCTCCGGCATCGACGGGAGAGGAATCCCGAGACGCCCCCGAGGAACTCGCATGGGGACTGGCCTTTCCTGAGGCCACCAGAGCGGTTCCCTGAGGTCCCCGTCGTAAGTCGAGAGCACCTGCCGCAACTCGAGAAAATCCAGGAGATTTTGCCCTCCAGGCGAGATGAGGCCCATTTCCGCTGAGGCTTCTCGAGGCCAATCACATTTAACCACTGGAACTTCCAAAGGGTCCTTCACACTCTTGCTGCAACTCAAGAAGTTCCCCGACATACCCGTCTGCACTCGAGAGGAAGCACGTGGGGTCCCGCACACATCCAGGGGAGCCCCGTTTCTGACTCCTAGCTCGAGATGAGGGATCCTTTCCCTGTTTCGTAGGGAAAGAATTCCCGGCGTTCCCGTCGCATCTCAAGAGGAGGCGCTCTCCACAGGAAAGGCGAGAGGAACTCCAGGGTCGTGCCACCATTCCAAGAGTCCCCCAGATGTGTCAGTCCATTCCAGAGGAACCTGTTTTATCTGAACTGCCTTGACGTACAAGCAGAGGAACGACTCCCACCACGTGTGCACGTGGGACAGCCCTGTGGGAGAGCCTCGTGGGAAAGCCTCGTGGGAAAGACTCGAGGGAAAACCATAGATCCTTTGATCCACGCGGCGGACTGCGTGACACTGCTGCTACCCCTCTGGAGGAAAGCGCAAGTGCATGCCCGCATTCGAGACGAGGACTGACTCCCCTGGGGAGACTCCAGAAGTACCCCAAGATCCATGTCAGCACTGGAGAGGAATCCTCAGGTTCCGGCCCCGACTCCACACAAGGTCTTAGGCCACGGCATCGACGGGAGAGGAATCCCCAGAGGCCCCCGAGGAACTCGCATGGGGACTGGCCTTTCCTGAGGCCACCACAGCGGGTCCCTGAGGTCCCCGTCGTAAGTCGAGAGCACCTGCCGCAACTCGAGAAAATCCAGGAGGTTTTGCCCTCCAGGCGAGATGAGGCCCATTTCCGCTGAGGCTTCTCGAGGCTAATCACTTCTAACCACTGGAACTTCCAAAGGGTCCTTCACACCCTTGCTGCAACTCAAGAAGTTCCCCGACATACCCGTCTCCCCTCGAGAGGAAGCACGTGGGTCCCGCACACATCCAGGGGAGCCCCGTTTCCGCCTCCTAGCTCGAGATGAGGGATCCTTTCCCTGTTTCGTAGGGAAAGAATTCCCGGCGTTCCCGTCGCATCTCAAGAGGAGGCGCTCTCCACAGGAAAGGCGAGAGGAACTCCAGGGTCGTGCCACCATTCCAAGAGTCCCCCAGATGTGTCAGCCCATTCCAGAGGAACCTGTTTTCCCTGCACTGCCTTGACGTTCAAGCCGAGGATCGACTCCCACCACGTGTGCACGTGGGACAGCCCTGTGGGAAAGCCTCGTGGGAAAGCCTCGTGGGAAAGACTCGAGGGAAAATCATAGATCCTTTGATCCACGCGGCGGACTGCGTGACACTGCTGCTACCGCTCTGGAGGAAAGGGCAAGTGCATGCCCGCATTCGAGACGAGGACTGACTCCCCTGGGGAGGCTCCAGAAGTACCCCAAGATCCATGTCAGCACTGGAGAGGAATCCTCAGGTTCCGGCCCCGACTCCACACAAGGTCTTAGGCCCCGGCATCGACGGGAGAGGAATCCCGAGACGCCCCCGAGGAACTCGCATGGGGACTGGCCTTTCCTGAGGCCACCAGAGCGGTTCCCTGAGGTCCCCGTCGTAAGTCGAGAGCACCTGCCGCAACTCGAGAAAATCCAGGAGGTTTTGCGCTCCAGGCGAGATGAGGCCCATTTCCGCTGAGGCTTCTCGAGGCCAATCACATCTAACCACTGGAACTTCCAAAGGGTCTTTCACACCCTGGCTGCAACTCAAGAAGTTCCCCGACATACCCGTCTCCACTCGAGAGGAAGCACGTGGGGTCCCGCACACATCCAGGGGAGCCCCGTTTCCGCCTCTTGGCTCGAGAGGAGGGATCCTTTCCCTGTTTCGTAGGGAAAGAATTCCCGGCGTTCCCGTCGCATCTCAAGAGGAGGCGCTCTCCACAGGAAAGGCGAGAGGAACTCCAGGGTCGTGCCACCATTCCAAGAGTCCCCCAGATGAGTCAGTCCATTCCAGAGGAACCTGTTTTCCCTGCACTGCCTTGACGTTCAAGCCGAGGATCGACTCCCACCACGTGTGCACGTGGGACAGCCCTGTGGGAAAGCCTCGTGGGAAAGCCTCGTGGGAAAGACTCGAGGGAAAACCATAGATCCTTTGATCCACGCGGCGGACTGCGTGACACTGCTGCTACCGCTCTGGAGGAAAGCGCAATGCATGCCCGCATTCGAGACGAGGACTGACTCCCCTGGGGAGACTCCAGAAGTACCCCAAGATCCATGTCAGCACTGGAGAGGAATCCTCAGGTTCCGGCCCCGACTCCACACAAGGTCTTAGGCCCCGGCATCGACGGGAGAGGAATCCCCAGAGGCCCCCGAGGAACTCGCATGGGGACTGGCCTTTCCTGAGGCCACCAGAGCGGGTCCCTGAGGTCCCCGTCGTAAGTCGAGAGCACCTGCCGCAACTCGAGAAAATCCAGGAGGTTTTGCCCTCCAGGCGTGATGAGGCCCATTTCCGCTGAGGCTTCTCGAGGCCAATCACATCTAACCACTGGAACTTCCAAAGGGTCTTTCACACCCTGGCTGCAACTCAAGAAGTTCCCCGACATACCCGTCTCCACTCGAGAGGAAGCACGTGGGGTCCCGCACACATCCAGGGGAGCCCCGTTTCCGCCTCTTGGCTCGAGATGAGGGATCCTTTCCCTGTTTCGTAGGGAAAGAATTCCCGGCGTTCCCGTCGCATCTCAAGAGGAGGCGCTCTCCACAGGAAAGGCGAGAGGAACTCCAGGGTCGTGCCACCATTCCAAGAGTCCCCCAGATGAGTCAGTCCATTCCAGAGGAACCTGTTTTCCCTGCACTGCCTTGACGTTCAAGCCGAGGATCGACTCCCACCACGTGTGCACGTGGGACAGCCCTGTGGGAAAGCCTCGTGGGAAAGCCTCGTGGGAAAGACTCGAGGGAAAACCATAGATCCTTTGATCCACGCGGCGGACTGCGTGACACTGCTGCTACCGCTCTGGAGGAAAGCGCAATGCATGCCCGCATTCGAGACGAGGACTGACTCCCCTGGGGAGACTCCAGAAGTACCCCAAGATCCATGTCAGCACTGGAGAGGAATCCTCAGGTTCCGGCCCCGACTCCACACAAGGTCTTAGGCCCCGGCATCGACGGGAGAGGAATCCCCAGAGGCCCCCGAGGAACTCGCA